>NC_069714.1:16047229-16729729 GCF_027358585.1 Pangasianodon hypophthalmus
CAACATGCCCATTACCAACATCACCAAAATGGCCATTACCAAAATGCTAATCACCAAAACGTATCACCAGCTTGTTCATCGCCAGTATGCGCAACACGCAGATGACCAACATTTTCAAAACCAAAATGCCCATCACCAACATGCACATAATCATATTAAACATGCCTGGCATACCTGTTACCAAGATGTCCAACATTCTAACACCAACATTCCCAACACCAGCATGCCCAACACGAACATACTCATCACCAACATACCCAACATTCCCATCAACATGCCCAGCATGCCTGAGAGCAAAAATTTTTACTTGAATTGTATGTTTGTGATAGGATCACTCCCTGGAATATGGCAAGAGAAACAGCCGAAGTGGCATGTTCCGTATTGTGCCAAAGTTCAAGAAAGAGAAAGCACTGAAGAAGTCAAGCCCACAGTCAGGTAAGATTGCGTGGCAGTTCTGACATTAAACACACATAGATTTTCATAGATGGACATTGGAAGATTGCATTTATGGAACGTAGTGTTGCCAGATTGTGGTTTGCAGTTGAGAGGAATACCATAGTGCCATGTAATAACAAAACTGATCTGAGAGGTGTCCCTATTTGTCACTAATGCCACAGTGCAGAGTGAAATAATCATGTGGCTGAAATCTTAAATCCATCACGGCAGTGCTATGAGGCATGTTTGATGCCATAGATCTTCATGAAGCATCTGTATCCCTTCCCCCAAGAGTTCTCTGTTCTGTGACGTCCTCAATACAAGCCAACCATCCATGAGCATCCTGCACTTCCTTTGTACATGATGTTGTCCTGTGAGTCAGATACAGTCTCATGTGTCCACACGTGAACAGCAGGCACAAACCACTATGACTAAACTCATGGAACGGAAACCATTAACATGCATACACAAATTAAAATTCATATTTCAAGTGGATTCAGGTTGAAACCACTGGACTCTTGAAATTTATAAATTGCAACTTAATAGCAAGTACACTTCTCAATAATTGAAAATATTTTTCAAAATTATATGCTTTCTAGGAAACTATAACTATTAGAAATCAGTGCATACAGGTAACAGAAATTGCCCCTGGTGCTTCAGTGTTCTGGGATGATGTCAGCATATAAGCTTAATATATATATTAAAATATCTGACGCATGGCTTCCTGCCTGTGGATGAGCAAGTGTATGGCTGGATGGGAGAGGACAGTTGAAACCATGGTTCAGGGTCAAGACATAGATCATTAGGGTGCACAGGCTTAAACCTCCCGTCTTCCCTGCTCTCTCCCTCTCTCTCTCTCTCTCTCTCTCTCTCTTTCTTTCTTTCTCTCTCTCTCTCCCTCTCTCTCTGTTTCTCTCTTCTGCTGTCTCCTGTGTCTGCTCTGAATGCAGTGGTGAATGTCCCACTCTGATAACCTGCATGCCAGAAATTACCCTCTGGGTGTGTGCCAGTGACCAGAGATTTCGTACCAAACCAAAACCTGTTTAACCCTCTTTTTGCCAGCTGCTGCTGCCACTCCTTTCTGTGTCTTCTCTTTCTGTTTTTGATTCCTTCCCCCCTTTGTGGTTGTTGTTGTTGTTTTGTTTTATTTTGTTTTACTTCGGCCCCCTGACTCCATTTGCTCATGTCCTTCGCGGTGTATACGGGGCTTGGAGACTGAAGGGGCCTTGTCGCTCTTGACTTGTGTAGTTCAGAGGTGGGGCACTGAGGAGGTGGGCGCCTGGCTGGAGCAGCTCAGCTTGGGGGAATACAAAGACACCTTCATCCGGCACGACATCCGCGGCTCTGAGCTCCTGCACCTGGAGAGGAGGGACCTGAAGGTATATACACACGCCCCTTTCGTGCCTCACAATGTCCCTCAGAATAAGCAGAACTTTATCTCTCTTCCTTTAGCTTTCACTGACTCTGTCTCTGTATCTTTTCTGTCTTTTTACCTGACCCTGTTTGCTGTTTTGTGCTGCACTGCTCTGCTTGGCTTCCTTTGTGCAAGTGTCGTTTGGGACTTGAACCTACTTACACGCTAACTAACTGTTTGTGGCCCTGCCATGATGCAGCTTTGGAAAGTGTTGAGATTAGAATAGAGAATAGAGTCAGTGAGAGGTGAAAAGGTGGAGAGGGAAGATCCGCTCACACTGAGGTTAGCTAAAAGCGTGACTGCACCTGCAGCATGGTGTGACACATGCATCAGCTCGTGTTGTGTGTTATAGACACGTAAGTTCACTGGTGTCAATTACTAAGATGTGAATGAGCATGCCTCTGTTCGTGTTATTTTTTGAGTACAACAAGGTGTGTGTGTGTGTGTGTGTGTGTGTGTGTGAGAGAGAGAGAGAGTGTGTGTGTTGTCACATGGCAGGAACAAGAAGAGACTAGATGAAATGTATCTAACAAGTGCAAATCTGCTGCCAAACTGAAATACAATTGCATAGCCATGTAATATATTCCTGAATTAATACTTAAACCAGTAGCTGAAAACATCATTGACCATTTTCACATCATTGTATTTTCTTATCATTTGCACTTGTTGATTATATTAAGGTTTCATACTTGTACTGTGTCAAATGTCACATAAATCACACTAGCAGAACTATGCCAAAAAGACAAGTCTTGTCTATACCGCTTATACATCCACTAATTAAGACCTCATCTGCAACCTGGCTTCTCCAATGTCTTTATCGTAGCATCAGTTGTATGTTATTCATTTATTATTTGTGCTGAATGTATCAACAGTCTTCATGATAAAAAAAAAATGTAGATGACGTGTGACAGCCTTGCAAAAACCCATCACGTGTTGCTGCGGCTGACTTTTAGCAAACAGCCAAAAATGACCAAGAAAAGCAGGTTTTCTACCTATAACATACTTTGATACCTATAATTTAAAAACCATAATGAAGTGTGGCGGCCTGGGAAAAAACTGGTGAATTATTATTTTTTTTTTAATTTTTAGCTGTTTGCCAGAATTCAGCTGCAGTGACATCTGTCAGGATTCCCCAGGCCACCACTCATATAATACATGACCAGTATAATATGATCATTCCAGGATGATAATTATGGATACGTTGAAATGCGTTGTTTTAATATTTGGTGATATATTATATATATATATATAGATGCACCTATAATTTATCTGGAAATGATCTGTGTTGTCTATTAGGTTGTGCACATTTGAGAAATTCATGCAAATTATACTTTTTATATTTATTGCTTTTTTTTATTTAGGGTGAAAAAATGATTTATATATATATATATATATATATATATATATATATATATATATATATATATATATATATATAATGTCTGATACCAGTTAATTTGTAGTTTGTGTGAAGCCTTTCAAAATATATAAAAATATTTTATATAGTAACAGTGTTAAAATTTTGCATTGTAAAAGGAGGAAGCACTGCTATGTTGTTTTGCCAATAGATGTCTGTCTAAGTACATATTTATTTAGTAATTTTCATATTCATTATATGTATAAATATACAGTACTTTTAACCTATACTCAAACCAGGCATAACAAAAACACTTTAGCACTTAAAGTCTGTAGCTACATACACATCAACCTAAACAGATATCCTATATTATAAAAATAATTTAGTACTGTGACAAATTGATGTTCTTTCTTTCTTATACATGTAAGATACGAACTGCAAATATGCCATTATTATTTGCACAGGATCTGGGGATCTCGAAGGTGGGTCATATGAAGAGAATTCTCCAGGGAACTAAAGAGCTGGCCAAGAGCGCCATGGTGGACCTGTGAGGCCCGAGGAGTCCTTTCCTTCAGGAGAAGTGAACGTTTTACAGAGCTGCATTGTCTGGATGAGCTCGGTAATGAGGGGTTTCCTCCCTGTGATTTAGCATAGCTTTAGAGAACCTGCGAATGTGTTGTTTTAGTACGAGTGCTGGTGCCAAAAGAATTGTAGTGGTCGAATATTTTCAGGTGGTTGTTAGATTTACAAAAAAAGCCATTTCTTATTGCATTGATGGCACAATCAGGTATGCAACTCTCATTGCAGAGGCAACTTCTGGCATCTTAAAAAGAGTCAAGTAGCAAAACAGGACTTCCATAAAGTGTTCACTGTGGGTGAAGCAAGGCCATGTAATAGCTTGCTGGCTTTTCGCCTTGTGGTGGATGGCTACAATAGGATGGAGACGTGATGTGTCAGCAATATTCTTCTTTCGACAGCACTGTTTACATTTTAAGGAGACAGGAAAATGGCTGCTGAAGAGTTGTACTCAAATTGCAATCATAGCAAATGGTTTTTCAGTGCAGAAAGAAAGTTGAATATGGGGTATCCTGAAGCAGTGACATTCTGATGCATGGAGAATTTGCTTGATTTTGGATATCTATTTCACTGCATGATTAGTGTTGTTTTTTTATTGTACAAATTAACACTTGAACAAGTTTTATATGACTTTAGTATGATACCATTTGTTACTACTGAAGCATCCCTGTGGTCTTACTAGACTGCTGTTTCATTTCTATATATTTGTTTGCATGAGACTTCTGTGTCAAAGAGCAGTGTCATGTATCATATTTATTGTAAAAGTGTGCTTTATTGTAGGACATCTATGATTTATATTCGATTAGGACATTGAGTAACACAGAAATATCAGTTCTTTAAAGTATCAGTAAGGAAGAATACATCGAAGTGACTACAAAAGTGAATGTGCCCCATACATTTTCTTGAAATCATTTTCTTTAGTTTGCATTAGTATGCAAATTTTAAAAGAACATAATTTTAAGTATCAGAATATTAGTGTGGAAGTTCTTAATAGATTTATGAAATAATGGAATCACTTTTCTGCATTTTGACTGTAGACCTATTTGGAACATTTAGATATTTTACTTGCAATAAGAATCTTGTGTTGGTCATAAGATATTGCAGTTGATCTGCAACTTTGCATAAGTTTCTCATAATTGTCATTCCTCAAAATAGGGATAAAGTATATGTTTGATAAGACACCCAGAACTAAATTGTTAAGTTGATGGCATTACAGGGTATACAAGTATAAGTGAGGTTTTTGTTGGTTAATATATGCACTGTAAATATGTTGAAACAGTCTCTACTGTTAGTTCAAGTTGTAAGGAAATGGTTTGTATAGATTAATGCTAACATGTTATATAGAGCTTACACATTTGATTGTGTATAGTGCACCATAATACAGATGTGATTTATAATAATGTTTAGTAATCACCTTTATATGTTAAGTGCTGTTGTATTCTATTGAAGGTGCAATATTGTATTTATTTTGATACATATTCTTCTCTATGAAGCTTTATGTGATTTTTTTTCATGGAAAACAAGAAATCAATTCATGCACTCATGTTATTTTAGTTATTTTAGTTTAAGGTGGGATCGTGGAAATGCCATATTCTCTCCAAATTCATAAAATCTTCCTTAAGCAAGTTGTTGGTTCTCTGTATTCAACTGTGCTTCCAGGATTCGCTAGACAACTGGATGTTCTATTAGACACACTATGGAACTAGCAGAATTGCCTGCTGTGCCTCTTTTATTTCATTATAATGGAGATTTTCACCCTCCACCCTCAATCAAGTCATGTCATTTACAACTTTATGTAGGTTTCGCCTGGGGTTTATGTCTTATCAAAAATTTCCCTCTAGGGGGTGGCAGAGTACTGAATGTTGGTTTAGTAAAAAATGGTGTGGATCCCAACAAAATACTTAATAATAATAGAATAACATAGTTATTCTCAAAATGGTTTTTAATGAAGATTTTAGTATCCATTAAATAACTTTGCACTCTGTATAAAGACGAATTTGAAAGGAAATTTGTGTGAATTATATGGAAATAAAAATATCCAAATGTTCAGATAAAAATAATAATACAGCTGGATATTAAATAAAAAAAATGGCCATACATTTGACTGCAGATTGGATGGCTGGCTTCCTCTTATGATCTAACTCTTAAACAAACTGTACTGTTTTCCGAACCTCCAAAATATGAGTGTGTTAATGTGCCTAAGAGTGTAGAAAACTGTTAGTGGACAGGATTTATTAGGAGAAACGGGAGGAGGCCTGGTTCGGTGTGGTTCTAATTTTTAACCAACATGTTATTTGTGGATAATATAAACTTTCACACTACACTCATAGAAAAAAAGGGTTCCTCAAGGGTTCTTTAGCTTTCTAAAGGTTTTCTACTCTGAACTTTTTAAGGGGAACCCCTCTTTTGTAGGTTTCTGTGTAGAGCCTTTCCCAACAGGGTCAAACTGAAGAACTCTTTAGGGTGCTAATGGAACCTAACAGATTTTTTTTTCAAAGCATGTCACATGTAATAATAGTGAATGTAGTGTTATTTTCATCCTTTTAATTTCACTCTTCATAAACAGATATGCATTGCCTTGGAAAGGTGTCAAAGACTACTTACACAATGAGGAAGTGATTTACCCCACACAGTCATTGCCAATGATGCAAATACAGCATGTCATCAGCTGACTGTGCATTTCTTTCTAGAAACTCCTACAGTGCAATTTTAACAATGTGCAGTGCCATACATGCTAACTGTTAAAAAACTAAGATACATGTAATGGTTTCATGACCTCTGGCTATAGCACCTTCACCAATTAGGGGATTGATAGCTCCTGAGTACTGAAAAATTTGGCCTTAGAGATTTACCATTTCTCAACTGTAGCAGGTTAACTGACCTCAGAATAACAGTGCCTCGTATGTGGTTTCATTTGCATTCATTTTCCCCAAGTGCAGTCTTCCTCTCAAACTGCAGTTACTTTGTCTGCACATGTTCATGTGTATCTGTCTCTGAACAAGCTCTCAAGAGTGTATCCATGAGACTGAGTGTGTTTTTGATGAGACTTCTGGCTCATGTGAGCTTGGGCGTATCTATAGATGGTGTACATAAAGCTGTATACTGCCTGATTTTTTCAAAACCAATTCACACGAGAAATTTTTAGAGCAGGATTGCTCTAGAGCATATCGCTGACATGATCTAATTATGAGAAGTGCGATGTGAGTTTCATTTGTTTACATTGTGTTTACAATGGCACAGTTTAATTTGTAAAACTATGTGTATAGCTATATACAACATTTGCATATTTATTAAGGTTAAACAAATGATGTGTATGTGTTTTCACCATTGGGATATAATGTTACAGTAGTCACTTGTATTGATATCTGGATGATCTTTTGGTAAAGTAGTTGGTAATTCTTATGACTACTAAGTGACTGTTTTCTGTGCCTTTTTATTGTAGGTGCATGATTAACTATTTATTACAATATGAAAGTCACTGAGATGTGTATTTTTGTATCCTGATTGAATAAATGTTTCAATTTTGTTGTACATTTTGAAGTGGTAAAATGGTGCCACTTAATATCTTACTTCTTCAATAAAACTGAATGCATACACAATGTATGGTATCATGTATGGTCTCATTTCTTTCTTGAGTTGTCTTGTGAGTTTTTGAAATATTGAAAGTAATTTGAACAAGTAAAAGTAAATCATAGGAAAGTTATAAAGTCAGCTCCAGAATTATTAGCACCGGACCTTTGGTAAAGTTTATAATAAAATGTCTTTGTGGTAAATCAGCTTAACCTCACACTGAAAATATGAGAGAGAAAAAAATGAGAGAAATCTTTTAAACCCTGGCATCGTTATCACCTCATGTGAAAGATTAAGTCATGATGATTGCTTAAGAGTTCCTAAACACTGAATTTAAAAATTAAGATAAAAATGGGGACATTTTCTCTCATATTTTTGTAAAGTTTTAAGTTAACCACAGACATTTTTGTATAGCTTTTTTTAACCCCTTTTTACCAAAAGGTGCTGACACAGAGTTCGGTCACAAATGTATATATCTAGGGTTAGCATTACAGTGTAAACACTAATGTTTCACAATTTTACATAAAGATGCTCATAAAAAATAAAATAATTCCATTTAGAATTACATACACAACGCTAATTGTTAATAATTTTATCGATATCCATTGTGCTTAGTCATTTGTACAAAATTATTTATTTGATTGCAGTTGCAGTCTTCTTCTTTGCCAGTCAGACTTCTTTGCCTACATGCTATTTAAATTATGGCAGGTTACAGGGAATCTAGAGTCTGTCGGACTCTAGCATTTGATCATGTGTAATGTGTGATTCATAGAAACAAGTTTTTTGGAAAAAAAAAATTAAAAGAAGATTAGAAACAAAACATTGTCGTACCCATTTCTGTCCCAAAATATTACTTTTTAACCACAACTGGGTAGCCAAACATTAAATATTTAGTATTTCTTGTTTGTCAGTTTCATCAAAATTACATAAAAATATAATCTGATTTTTTTTTCTCTCAAAGACGCACGATACAGGCAAATATATACACATACCCAGCAGTTAATGACTAAAATAATGCATTTTACAGTTTTAAAATGAAAGCAAATGTCTATAAAGCAGTATAAAATTGTACTATACTTATTTTCACTACTATATAATTGTATGTTTTAATTTCTATCAAGTAAAAGAATCTATATAATTTTCTACTAGACCTAAGTTCCACTTGCCGTTCACATAGTTTACCACTAACTGCAGCACTCCAGGAACTGGCCACAGAGTGCCAGCTTACAGCAATATTTCCTAGCTTCAGTCCTGGTAACCCACTTCACTGCAAATTTTCAGTGTTTTTCTGCTCCAGTATACTTAATCCAACTAATCAGCTAAATAACACAGTTCTTAAAGAAAACACTAAAGACACTTAGCACCAAATGCAAGGGCATGTACCTCCAGACCTGGAGTTAGAGGGGTGCAGAGGAGTGTTTATTAATCCCACACCCACCAGCTCCCAAAGGAATTCTGACCAATCGTGCCCACTCCCACAGATTCTCCTCACCAATTATGCCCACTCCCACAGACTCTCCTCACCAACCCTGCCCTCTCCCACAGATTCTCCTCACCAATCCCACCCACTCCTCACCAGTCCAGGCAGCTCCCACAGACTCTCCTCAACAATCCTGCCAACTCCCACAATCTATCCTCACCAATCCCACCAGCTCCCACAGTCTCTCACCAATCCCACCCACAATTATGCTCACTCCCACAGACTCTCCTCACCAATCCCACCCACTCCCACTGTCTCTCCTCACCAATCCTGTCTGCTCCTACAGACCTTCCTCACCAATCCCACCCACTCCCACAGATTTTCCTCACCAATCCCACCCACTCCTCACCAGTCCAGGCAGCTCTCACAGACTCTCCACAACAATCCTGCCAACTCCCACAATCTATCCTCACCAATCCTGCATGCTTCCACAGTCTTTCCTCACCAATCCAGCCCACTCCCACAGACTCCCCTCACCAATCCCGCCGGCTTCCAAAGACTCTCCTCACCAACAGTGCCTGCTCCCCCAGTCTCTCCTCACCAATACTGCCCACTTCCACAAAATGTTTGAGCAGAGTTTAACCATGGATATTTTTGCCTACAATATTTTCTAATGGACTTACTTTATCAGGTTCTATACCCTGTCTATATACAGTGTCCCCTCACCACTCCTGTGATATCCCACAGTTTCTCCTCACCAATTGAGCCAGCTCCCACAGACTCTCCTCACAAATCCCACCAATCCCACCTACTCCCACAGTCTCTCCTCACCAATCCCACTTGCTTCCAGAGCCTTTCCTCACCAATCTCACCCACTCCCACAGTCTCTCCTGACATTTACATACATTTACATTTATGGCATTTGGCAGACGCCCTTATCCAGAGCGACTTACAATTATCTCATTTATACAACTGAGCACTTGAGGGCCTTGCTCAAGGGTTAAGGGCCTTGTTCAAGGCCCAGCAGTGGCAGCTTGGCGGTGCTGGGATTTGAACTCTCGACCTGCCCTACCTTAACCAGCTACTACTTCCTAACCAATCCTGCCGACTTCCACAAAAGGTTTGAGCAGAGTTTAACCATGGATATTTTTTTTTGGCTTGTACCTGCCCACAATATTTTCTAATGGACTTACTTGGTTCTATATAGTTTCTATATACAGTCTCCCCTCACCAAACCAGCCATATCCCACAGTCTCTCCTCACCAATCCAGCTAGCTCCCACAGTCTCTCCTCACCAATACTGTTGCTCCCACAGTCTCTCCTCACCAATCCCGCCAACTCCCACAGTCTCTGCTCACCAATCCCGCCTGTTTCCAAGACTTTCCTCACCAATACTGCCTGCTCCACAAAAAATTTGAGCAGAGTTTAACCATGGATATGTTTGCTTGTACCTGCCCACAATATTTTCTAATGACTAATAGACTTACTTGGTTCTATATAGTTTCTATATACAGCCATATCCCACAGTCTCTCCTCACCAATCCAGTCAGCTCTCACAGTCTCTCCTCACCAATACTGCCTGCTCCCACAGTCTCTCCTCACCAATACTGCCCACTCCCACAGACTGTCCTCACCAGTACTGTTGCTCTCACAGTCTCTCCTCACCAATACTGTTGCTCCCACAGTCTCTCCTCACCAATACTGCCCACTCCCACAGACTGTCCTCACCAGTACTGTTGCTTCCACAGTCTCTACTCACCAATACTGTTGCTCCCACAGTCTCTCCTCGCCAATACTGTTGCTCCCACAGTCTTTCCTCACCAGTACTTTTGCTCCCACAGACTCTCCTCGCCAACCCCGCCTGCTTCCAAGACTATCCTCACCAATCCTGCCGGCTTCCACAAAATTCCACAAATTTAACCATGGTTATTTTTTGGTTATGTGGTTATGTTTGTTCTATATCCTAAACTATAATTAACTAACCAACCTAAAAGTAACTGAAGATGAATCAGTAAATGAAACAATTAATAAAGTCCAATTTACACTAGACACAGTAACTGCTTTGCGCACACGATCACCATGCCATGTCCAAGACGCTTCATGTTAATCAGCCTGGTCTTTCTTTGTTCAGCATTCTTCTTTCTTTCTTATCTTTATGTCCTGACCGTTGCCAGAGTCAGAACTGCCCACTCCTCTCACTTTTTTTGTTGGGTGTCGCTGGGTCTTTGTGTGTTTGCACTGACAATTTTCAAAATTGAAAGCTACGATAAATCACAGAGCTCTGTTTGAGACGCGTCGACTCATTGACTCTGCGCTCATCCTGTCAGAGCTGCTTTTCCGGGTTCGATTGCTTTGGCCTGTTTGACTTGTTTTCATGAAGAGGGGGCACACAGAAACATCTAACAGCTTATTGCGTGGCTGTGACAACAAAGGTGAGACGTTTAGCAAATATTGTCTTTTTTATGACAGTAACACTGATCAGATATTATCTTTAAAAACGATGTCGTGATGTAATCGGTTTAAGATTGTTGAACGACGAACATGCTCGCTTAGCATAATCTGCTGCACTGACTCGATGCTAGCTGGCTAAGCTTTCTGTGTTGTAATCTCTGCATTAAAATGACATCTTTAGCTGTAGGCTAGCAAACTCAGATAAATGCTCTAATCAGTGCTTCATGTCAGCCTTAACAAGCGTCACTGGATGATTTGGGCGGTAATGTCAGCAAGATCAGTTCACTAAGCACACTGTATTTGATAAGAAAGCCAGCAGCAAATCAAAGCCTAACGCATGTCACTTTCAGGCCTGACATGAACAGCGCCCAGCCAAGCTAGTTGTGGGTAAACAAAAAGTGTGCTGGAAATAACACTCAATAACGCACTTCGTTTAAACAAAAATAATAATAACAGCATTGTTTATCTGTCTGTCAGTCTTTCTATTTATCTATCCAGCTCTCTGTCATTCAATCTACCTGTCTCAGGTGATAAATATATAAAATACACTACATAGCACGTACATAAATAAAAAGAAAAACACTACAGTACATCGATTTGATTGTTTCCCTTATATATGTTGCCAAGAACGCGCTGTTTAGCTAGTTAGCTTTTGAGTAAACATCACGTCATTGTTTAGATGTTTTTCTTTGCCACGCCCCCTTTAGACTGTAGCTTAACTAGCTCACTTGGAAGAAACTCACATAGCATACTTCAGGAAGTCTCAAAACGGTTTTTTATTGTACACGACCACAACTTCAGTATCTAGTTATCTCTTTTAAATTAAGCTGGCTGGTTCTCCAAGCTTTGGGACTCCTCAGGAACTCCTGTACCTTGGAAAAATATTCTGTGGTCCCCCTCAGCAGAGATTTATTCAAATATTAAACACATTATTTAAATGTTTACAACAAGATTTTGGCTGTTTATTGGAGGCATAGAGCTTTTTTTTTCATTTCTAAACGTTTCTCTGACGGAACACATTGTTAAATAAAAATGTCATTAGATTGAAGTTGATGTTATTTGTTGGCCTAATTACTTGAATCATTGAAGCTGGATTAAACACAATAAATTCTAGTGACTAATAGGCTAATGATAATGGTGGATTGTGATATGTATTATGTATTTTATGTTGTTTATGTGCAGTTTATATAGTCCTCTGTACTATGCTGCTGTTGCATTTCATTCCAGTGTAAACAGGTTATATAGAGGAATGACAGTAAAACCCACTTGACTTGAAAAACCCACTTTCTACACATGTAACAAAATTTTTAATAAAGTGGACCCTCTGGCTGTGTTTCACAAACACCTGGAGCTCCCCAGATCCCATTTTAGAAGTGCTTATTCAAAATAGGTCTTAGTCTCCATGTACTGAGTGAATGGAAAGTGAATTGAGTGGTAAATTCTAAAGTTTCACAATATACACTGATCAGCCATAACATTTAAACCACCTGCCAAATATTGTGTAGGTCCCCCTTGTGACACCAAAACAGCTCTGACCAAAATAGCACATTATCCTGCTGAAAGAGGCGACTGCCATTAGGGAATACTGTTGCGATGAAGGGGTGTACTTGGTCTGCAACAATGTTTAGGTAGGTGGTATGTGTCAATGTAACATCCACATGAATGCCAGGACCCAAGGTTTCCCAGCACAACATTGCTCAGAGCATCACACTGCCTCTGCCGGCTTGCTTTCTTCCCATAGTGCATCCTGGTGAGAAAAGATGATTCATCAGACCAGGCCGCCTTCTTCCATTGGTCCATGGTCCAGTTCTGATGCTCACGTGCCCATTGTAGGTGCTTTTAGCAGTGGACAGGGGTCAGCATGGGCAGTCTGACTGGTCTGCAGCTACACAGCCCCATACGCGGCAAGCTGTGATGCACTGTGTGTTCTGACACTTTTCTATCATAGCCAGCATTAACTTTTTCAGCAATTTGTGCTACAGTACTGTAGCTCTTCTGTGGGATCAGGCCAGACAGTCTAGCCTTCACTCCCCACTCGCATCAGTGAGCCTTGGGCGCCCGTAACCCTGTCGCTGGTTCACCGGTTGTCCTTCCTTGGACTACTTTTGTTAGGTACTAACCACTGCATACCGGGAACACCCCACAAGACCTGCCGTTTTGGAGATGCTCTGACCCAGTCATCTAGCCATCACAGTTTGGCCCTTGTCAAAGTCGCTCTGATCCTTACACTTACCCATTTTTCCTACTTCCAACACATCAACTTTGAGCGCTAACTGTTCCCTTGCTGCATAATATATCGCACCCCTTGACAGGTGCCATTGTAACGAGATAATCAATATTATTCACGTCACCTCTCAGTGGTTTTAATGTTATGGCTGATCAGTCTATACATAGTACACTCATTTAGTGTACATAACTAACCAAGATAATGGCTGTCCTGCTGTGTAGCTGTGTCGTTATGTAAACTTTTCACCCACTCTCATGTCATGCTTTGAGTGCTAAGTTTACTATTGGCAGCACCCATATATCATATACCTCAGTGAAATAAGTGAGTCTCTCCTCACCAATAGTCTTTTGCTTAAATCGACGCTGCATGCTTATTTGGAATAACTATCACATATGACATTTATCATTTTACATGTCTTTTATTTGATTCCCTGTACTTAGAATTAATTCATATTAATTTACCACTGATGGCTATCATGTTGTAGTACAGTATATGCACAGCCGAAACAATCGAATATTTAAATGCCTGCAATCTTTCAATGCATTTTGTTCTCTCTCTCTCTCTCTCTCTCTCTCTCTCTCTCTCTTTGGTTTTTTTATTTTTTTTTTATTTTTTTTTTTAATATAAATAAACTAGCTTTCCTTGTTAGTGGTACCTTTAATATGTATGGACATAGTGTACTTTAAAAAAGATTTAAGGTGCATAATTTAATTGTTATTTCATTTTAGAGTAATGCTTTAAAGGTACACTATATGCACCTTTCTAGGTAAAAGATGCATATAGTGTACCTTTTGAAGGTACCGTCCTAACTACAAGGAAAGGTACAGTTTAGTACCTTTTTTTCCTGGGACGGGAACAGACCTCAGCATGTCTGAACATAGGTTTTGTCTTTAAAAAATCAAAATCTAGTTGAACCTTTAGTTTTTTCGGAATTTCATTAAGACTAAAGGTCACAATTTTACTGCGTGAAAGGTTTTCCACAGTTTGTCTTTTCCACCTATATACATTTATATTTTCACTCTTGGTTTGTTTTCATAGCTTGTGGTAATGTTAGTGGTAGTGTTGGATTGGATCTTGAGCTTGTAATAATAGTATAGCGTATATAATAATATAGTGTTGTAACTTGAGATTACAATAATTGGGTGCCAGCTGCAAAACATGGGTCTGATACTGGAAAAATTATGGAATGTAATTTTCTTGATTCATGTCTTCTAAGTGCTGTTGTTGTGCCCTTGAGCTCTCACGTCTCTCCCCATTAGTGTCACTGGTAAAATAGATTCCTTCACTGTGTGTGTGTGTGTGTGACAGAGAGAGAGAGAGAGAGGTTGCTTGTGGTCACTGTTAACCCACCAACGCATGTTCATGCTAAAAAGTCTGACCTATTTTAGCCTTACTTAGGAAATTCTTGTCAGTGCAGTTTCACTCTGCAGATGCTTATTGTATTACAGAAGATAAGGGTTGAGCTTATGTAAAATACCCTGCTGTGTTTTTTTTTTTCGTCTGGGATAAGAAAGGTTTGTTGCTACCAGTCCAAAGTTCATACACACCTGCTCATAGAAGGGTTTTCTTCATTTTTATTATTTTCCTTTTTTATTTATTTTAAAATTATATTATATTTAAATGAATAATATTAAACTACGTAGGTGTGTTATATGGCAGTTCTGCAGAATGCAATTTTCCTGCTAAGGTATATTTGAAATTATATGATTATGGGTATTATTGGATTATTTAACAGTCCAGTGTATTTAGTTTTAATTTAAAACTGAAGAAAAAATTTTTTTTTTAATAGTGATGCTGTCAGATTGGTTTTCAGAAATTGGCAGTCAGCTCGTTTTCTAGTTCTTCTTTCGTGTAGGCTTCTGTTTTGCGGTGTGTAGATAATATCTTGCATCAGGCAGCTGCACTATGTTTTAGGCAATTGGAGAATGTGATGTGCTCAGATAGGGCCAGCACAGGCCTACATTTTTGTAGATAATGATAAAAGCCGTTTAAATGTTCACCTACATTTTTACAGCAGTCAGTCCTTCTCACTTTAATCAGGTTTAAATTCATTTCTTGAATTTGCATTTTTATATTAATTAATATTAATAATTAATATTGCATTTTTAAGAATAATGCATTTTTATTCTTCATGTCAATCAGCATCTTAAATTTATCATAGTGATTGGAAAATATGAAAAGCAAAAGACTGGGAAACAGAGCTATGACATTGTTTCAGATTTATAAATATTAGCAGTCCATAAATCACTGCTTGTCTACAGCACCTTATGTTGCTGGTGGCAATATATATATTTTTCAGGGACAAACTTTCTGTTAAAGGTGCAGATTGTAAATGTTATAAGTGTTCCTAGATATTCAGTAATCATGTGCTTTTAAAATATGCCTTATTAGAAAAAAATTTTATTCAATACTTTTTTGCTTTGCAAGCAGCAGAGGTCTCTAAAAATTGCAAACTGCATCTTTAAAGGAAATTTAGGTTCCCTTAAACATATTGTGCTACTTCTGATGTTAAATACTGTGACATGTTAAAATCACATTGCCTATGCCTTACTATTTTACTTTGTATGTTGGGAAACCGGAGAAAGTACCAAACTGCTGTGCTGGTTTATAATTTATGCGTCTACTTCAGGGCTGTTGCTGTCAATCGGATCTGTGTGATTGATCTGGCAATCTCTGTTATTCCTCCTTTCTTCATTGCAAGGTGTGGCCACCCAGCCCAGCCCTGCATTGCCATGGATGCCTGTGCCCGGATCAAAGGTGTTCCACTCAAGAACCGTGTCAGCATCAGGAAAGAGGTAGCCTAAGTATTAAAGAAAAACCCTTACCATTTCTGTTTAGTGCTATGATCATCGTTATATTATTGATCATTGTTGCTGCTGGTAGTAGTAGTAGTAGTAGTACTAGTAGTGTTGTTATTAATATTAGTATTGTTATGGTTGTTCTTGGTGATATAGTTATTAATGAAAACATTATAATTATTAGAATTAGTACTAGTACTAGCAGTATTGACATAATAGCAGTCCGAACTGGAATTAAAATAAAAAAACTTAACAAGTGTATTGGTATACAAAAAAAAAAAAAACACCAGTAAAACATGCCACTACATACTACAGGCTAGTGGAAACAAATCAGTAAAGCATATAAACAGTAAAAGTAGTCTTAAGCAACAGCGGGGGTGGGAAAAAGGGCTGAAAGAAAAAGGTTCGGTTTTAACTGGGATTTGAAGTATGTAATGCAGGAAGTGTTATGAAAGCTCTGTGGGACTATATTCAAGGGCTTAAGTCCCAGGCTTAAGAAAATTAGAGTACATACAATCCTTTACATTACAGTATAAGCACTTAATGAGGAGGTTGCATATAAATCTGTGTATGATGTGTGTATCAGTAAAAATTGAGGCTGTGATGTTGTATAATATAACCAGAGGACAGCATGTCAATTTGAAAAATAAGAGATACAGAAACAGATCTCAGTATTGTCTGTCATTGAGATAAGAATAAACCAGGAGAGAGCTGTGCCAGTGGTTTCAATGACGGATAGGCAGAAAAAGAGCGTTTCATGGTACAGTGTTTCAAAAGGTGAGCTACTTTAAGAATAGGAGAAGAATTTTGAGCACCAGAATCAGTAGAGTGTAGCAATATCATTAACAAGCCTCAGTGCTGTAAGATGGACAAAGCCAGACTGGAAGGACGTAAAGATATTAATGTCAACTAAATGGACAAGAGCTCTTTCTATATTGTTAGCTATGAAAAACAGATTAGAGATAAATCTTTTTTTAGTTGTTGTTTTTCTTTTCTTTTTTTTTCTTTTTTTTTTTTTTTGCTAAAAACTGAGAATATTCTATCAGTCTAATCCATGCAGAGAGTGGCAAAGGCAAGACATCAGGTTGGGAATGGGAGCAGAGACATCTGACAGGTTTTCGGGAGAGCAGGATAGAGGTGGAGACAGGAGGTAACCCACAGGATGATGAGTTCGACCTCATGCTCATTTCCCTGATGGAGAATGGACTGGCAGGAGTAAAAATAGAAAGAATGTGGACAGGGTGTTCAGGATAGAAATTCAATGTAAGAAGCCTGATGGGTGTTGGTAGAGCAGAGCTAACAGAAGAAGTGGAAAAGTGTATTGGTAGTGCGCTTTGCAGCTTCTAGCTGACACTGCTGACAGAACCAGGGGAGAAGTAGGAGGTTTGGGCAGCCCTGTATTTAGGAAACTGTGGTTAGCGTGTGTTAAAGAATGGCTAGCAGGTCAGTCCATGGCTTTCAGTTGGCAATAGGATATACCAGAGGGAGTGGAAACCTAAAATTAAATTCAACAAACATGTGTTTAACAATGTATAGGAAGATAAAGATGTCATTTAAAGTTAAAATCCTGATTATTTGTACTATTATATGAATATTCAGCAAAATAGTTTTGTTGCAATTTATCATTTAAAGTACGCAAGAAAAAACGGCCTTTCACCAGCCTGCAACTGTTTCATAGTGTTACTATAAACACTCAAAATGAATGAATGAATGAATGAATGACATGTACTAGAATTTATACAATCATACAGACAGTTAAAACTCTCAAGTGAGCTCCTGAGAGCTTACCCAATACTGCAGTGAATTATGATTCATTATATTAGGACATTAAACATAATTAAAAAAAAAAATCATAATCACAATTTGAATACAAATAATTGTGCAGATTTTGCACATGCATTATAGTAATGTCACCAAACAACATGGCATTTTTGTGTATTTGAACCCTTTCCAATAAAGACTATGATTTTGAGATCCATCCTTTCACACTGAGGACAACTGAGGGACTCGTATGCACCTATTACAGAAGGTTCAAATGCTCACTGATGCTCCAGAAGGAAAAACCATGCATTAAGAGCAGGGGGGTGAAAACTTTTTGAATTTGAAGATCAGGGTAAATTTAACTTATTTTGTCTTCTGGGAAACATGTAACTATCTTCTGTAGCCTGAAGGGCAGTACTAAATGAAAAAATATGATATTTAGGCAAAATAAGAAAAATGTACACATCTCCATTCTGTTCAAAAGTTTTCACCCTCCCAGGTTTTGGTTTTTCCTTCTGGAGCATCAGTGAGCGTTTGAACCTTCTGTAATAGTTGCATACGAGTCCCTCAGTTGTCCTCAGTGTGAAAAGATGGATCTCAAAATCATACAGTCATTGTTGGAAATGGTTCAAATACACAGAAATGCTGGAAAACCAAAGAATTTGTGGGACCTGAAGGATTTTTCTGAAGAACAGCAGGCAGTTTAACTGTTCAGGACAAACAAGGGACTCATGAACAACTATCAGTAAACAAAAAAACACAGCTGTGGATCATTCAGGTAACAACACAGTATTAAGAATCAAGTGGATGTAAACTTTTGAACAGGGTCATTTTTATAAATTCAACTATTATTTTCTCTTGTGGACTATATGTAAACATCTTTTATGTGAAATATCTTATTCAGGTCAGCACTAAATAAACAGTAACATGCATTTTGTATGATCCCTCTTATTTTGGTAAAATAATCAACATTTTGCAGATTCTGAAAAGTGTAAACTTTTGACCTCAACTGTATATTGAAACAATCTTAATGTCACATCTTAAACCAGAGATTTTACTATAATTACAACAGAGAGTTAACACAGAACACAAGAAGAACTGGTACATGGCATGAAATGGATAAACAAAAAAACAGCACCAGTGTAAAGTGGCAGCCAGGTAAAACAGTTTATACATATTGGAAATGAGAGGCTTTCTATAGGAAAATTCAACACCTTGTTAAGGGAACCCACAGAGCATCTCATTTTTTAGGAAAAATCATTAAAACTAGAGTCTAACTGATACATGATATACCACTACACGTATTAGAATGGAATTATTGCCTTTGTTTTTACATTTGTTTCTCAAAGCCAAAACACTCAAAATATCCAGCAGTGAAGTAATTCTTGTAGAGTTCAGTTCTGTCCAGCTGGTTGATACTGTTGGCATTAAGTCAACACTGGGGAAGCCATTAAAGTGTTTACTGTTTTAAACATCAACTTTCACCACACGACTGCACTCATTATTATCTTCCTAGTCTACAATATGGAGTTAAATGATGGATAAATGTTTCTTAGTTGTCATTATACTTGTTTTAGCAGTTTTTGACCTTGAATGAAGGAACTAACAGCTCTATTTTGCTTTGTGTTTGTATGACTAGACTGTCCGTGAGAGTTCAGCCCTGTCCCTGAGGAGCCTTTTAAAGAACAGGAAAGAGCTGAGCAATGTGGTGCCAGAGCTGCACGCTAGAGAGTCACAGTGTCTACAACAAGTAAGGATAATGTACAAAAAAACATCACAGTTACGATTACTACAGATTTCAGAAGAGACCAAAGTATGACAGCAGAATTATGGCTCTCTTCACAAAACATTTCAAGCTTGTTTATATTTGTGAATGTGAAATGTCTTCATCCATTCTGACCACGGGCTTTCAGCTGTCTCAGACATTGTTATGGCCATAGATGTGCTTAATTGTATTTTAACTGCTTTGTGTATTTGATCTATTCATAACTCGACATGTGCAGGTCAACAACTATCTGTCTCTTTTCCCTTTAGCCTTCACAGCAGTGGCAGATGTTAATAACATTTGTTTTATACAGTCATTCTCTTGTGTGTCAATAATTCTGGACTGTAAGCTTGCACTGGTGGTTTTAACCACAGTCTTGGTTAACTGAATGATTTTGAAATAACTTCCTCAACTTGGGTATTGTGATATAAACAATTGCATCAGAGTTTATCTTAAGTGGTCCGCTGTGCATCATAACTACCTTAAAGGTGTGCAAATAATTACATCTACCAGTAATCTTAAGTATGTCATCAGTCCTGAAGTGGCATTTGGACTAAATTTGTCAACTGTGGTATATGGTCTTTGGTGTGGGATTGTATATTTCTCTTGCTAGGTTGTGTGAAATGCATTACAGGTGTGGTGATCGCATACTTTGTGTCACATGCAAGATCTGTGCCTTCAGTACAGCATCACACACAGGAACAATATGTATAAAAATATTTCAGTGGAAAAGATTGAGGAAATGGCATGTTTAATCTGATACTCAGCCAAAGTTTTATGGAGTTCTCAATCCTGGTGCAATGTTCTGTGTTAGAACTGTGCATTCTTACTACTAATAGTTTGTAAATTTACATGGCTGTGTTCTGTCTTTTAGATACATTTCATATGCTTACCTAGTTCTACAGGAGGGGAGGATTTCACACTACAGGTAAGTGTTTATTTTCAATAAGCAGTTTGCAATAAGCAAACTTGATATAATAAATCATTATGTCTATGTTTTAGACATTGGTTATGATGCTGACAACATTTTGCTGGCATGTAGATGCTTTGGATTATTATTACACAAAAACTGCAGTAGTGACATGGAAGGGGTGCTCTAACTTGCCAAATGATCTTAATAATAAATACATTCATCTATTTATAATTCCTATAGGCTGTGACCTCTCTCTCTACTGAATTGTTGGAGTTGCTAAGATCCCTACATGTACAGACTCTCAAAGATGAAGAAGTGCTGCTCATCAAAGATCCAAAGCGAACCTTGGACAGAAAAGATGGAATCTCTCAGGTATTATCTATGAGACCAAATGTTTCTAAAGTATGCATGCATGTGTGTGTTTGACTGTGGATTATTTCATTTCTTAGGTATTAAGTGTCCTCTGTGGTGTTTTCTGGTTTTCTAGGTGTGTGGTATGTTCTTTGTGAAACAATAGGGCTAATTTTGTAGGCAGACAGGCCTTTATGTCGAGCCACAAACTGATTGCAGGCCTAACAAAAAATTGTGTGTGCTTTCTTAAACATGTTTAGCCCACACAGGGTGATGTTTTTACAAGTACTGTCTGATTTTCTAATTGCAGATTAGCTCATCCAGAGCCATGTGCATACTGAGATATGGCAGCCCTCAACAGATCAGTGTTTGTACTTTGCTGGGGCTACTGAGCTGCTATACGGCAGGGATCAGATACGCTCTGGAGGTACAGTCTCTGCAGAGGGGCATATCAGAGTCATGTCAAGCTGAGGATGATGACACCAACCAGTCTGTCTCTTCTATTGAGGAAGATTTTGTTACAGCTTTTGAACATCTTGAAGAGGAGGAGACAGGTTACTCACTACTTTTACATGTTACAGTACCCATGTAAATGAACCACTGGGCCACTACTAATATTAATGAATTGTTTGGCTCAAGAACCATCTCACATTCTGTATTAAGTATGCTCTACAAAAACTATGTTTATTTAACTATATTTTTTAATGTTTGAATTTAGTAATTGTCATTATGACTTTTCTTATTTTGTAGTTGTGTATAACAAGAGAAACCAGAGAGATGTGGCCTCCCAAACTCTCCCCTCCCATTTCAAAGATTTATCTGGGTCCCGTATCATCATTAGTTCTTTCTCCAAGAAGTCTAAGAGTAGACAGAAGTCAATTTCTGATGTGTCAGGATCAGTACAGAAGTCACCAACAACATGGTCTAAGGGTGCAGAGAACGATTGGACCCTATCCACACCTAGTAACCAAACAAAAAGACGTGCTACCTCTACATCATTCACTGAATCTGATGATTCAGACTGCTCTAGTCCAAGTCCCATTATTTTTTTGGACGAGGTTGGTTATCAGAAGAGTCTAAAGGCAAAGCTTGACATTCCAAAGATCCCTGTTCTTAAAGAGGGAGTAGAAGATTCTGACTCTGAAGTTTGTGAGTTTTTTGACAGTTTTGATCAATTCGATGATCTGGATCAATGTTTTGATTCCACTATGAAGGTGCCAAAAGAACAGGTCCTCGTTACCCAGAAAAAAAAGCCATCTGACAGCTCTGTTAGTAAATATGATTCAAAGGGTGGCTCAACGACAATAATGAACCCTCACAAGTTTGACCACAGGACTCTTCCAGCCAATATCAGGAAGCCCACTCCACTTAAACCAGGATCTCCATATAGTATACACTCTGACGCTCCAGATTCTCCACGACCAGTGAGGACATCCTGTGAGGAGAGTGGGGGAATCTTCAGCCCGGTTCACTCATCAGCATTTAGTCCTCTGGGAGAAGGAGGAGCCTTGGAGTGTTTTTGGAAACTAGATGGAGATGTTTCAGAATTGCGCAAACCACAGGACCTCTGTTCACTATATAAAACTTATTCTGATTTTGCAAACAATCTCTCAAAAGAAATTCTTGGAACCGTTTGTGGGTACTCTTCTCCTGTTGACATTAACATTAATAAGAACTTGAGTTGTGTGTGCCATAAAGAATTCAAAAACACTAATGGACATCTGATGAAACTGTCAGATATTCAGGAGACGGTCACTATTGCCAAATCACACTCGCAGTCTCTGAAGGATGGGATTCAGAAGTTTGCCACAGACTTGGTTGAAATGAGCATTGGCAGTGCCTTAAGAGATTTACAGAAAGGAGTGTCATCCTGCACTACAACACTTTGCCATTTAGCTGCTAGGCTAACATCTTCAGTGTTTCATATGGCCTTTCAAGAGATAGGAATGCGCCATGCTTATGTGTTAAAGGAGCGTGCCATAAATGGACTGGCTAGTTTCCTTGTTGGAGAAGCAGTCTCTGGAGCTCTGAAAGAGTTTCTGTTTGTGAAAAAGCAGATTTTTAACAACACTGTCACCAGATTTGCAGCTGATCTTGCTGAGGAATTAGTATTTGAGGGAATTATGGAGGTATGCCAGTTCTCACATCCTTCTACACCTCTTACCCCAAAGGATTGGTCTTTTGAGCAAGAAGAAGAAGTGGTTTGTTCTTATGCTTCAGATCTTTCTGAGTCAGTTCTTCAAGAAGCCTTCATAGAACTGTCCCAAGCTGATGTGACATTCACAACACAGGCAGCCATAAGTGTGTCACTGGACAATATCTGCTATGTCAGTGCTGAAGATGCATCTCAGACCACAAAAATCTGCAATGCCCAGTCAAGTTACCCAAATTCGCAGTCGCTTGTACAGGCTGAAAACCAAGAAGAAGAAGAAGATGGCTGCACTGTAAAGAAAGCTTTGTACTGTGTGTCGGGAATGGCCAGTTGTGTTCCAGTTCCTGCTGCTGGCAAAGCTATATCCTACCTGCAGAACCCAGAGGAAATGTGTCAGTATAAGTCCAGCATTAGTCACACTTGCCAGAGCAGCCCCAGAAGAAGCATTTGTTCCCAAGGAAGGGCAGTGACCTCCACTTCAAACACATCCACTGCAACATTTTCTGAGTCAGTACTAGGTATTTCCAAAATCCGTAATGTCTGTGGTAATCTTGGGAATATATCTACAAGTGCTGCTGAAAAAAGTTTTGAGAGAGTTTCTGGTGCTATGGTTGAGACAATAGTGGGTGAAGCTTTTGACATTGTGTCCACAAGCAAAATAAAGAAAAAAGTGGACGACTGTGCTGATTTCTTAAGTAAAAATATAGGGAGTCGTATGGCTACATGTACTGGTATAGCAAAATCCCAGGATGTGGCATGTCAGAGTTCACCACCTTATGATTTATGCATACCACAGAAAATCTTGTCTTTAATTCCTAAAGGAGATTTGCCTGAGTCATCGTCATGTTACTCTCAGCCTCAGTTAACTTCAAAGAACATAGATAAGACAGTTTGTCAATCTGGCTTGAGAAATGTACGTACACTTGACAAAATCTCACCAGAAGTCAAGTCTGTTGTGATGAAGGATACTTTGGAAGTGCCCAGTTTTGAAGGGGGTATTCGGGGAGGCAGAAAAATTGTCTCAGAAGAGACGCTTAACGGCAGCACTGGAACAAAATCCAGTGGAAGCCCTGGCACTCCTCCCTCAACCCCCCAACAGCCATCAGATGTCTCGAGTGAGAAAAAGCTTAAACAGTTTTCAAAGAAGCTCAAGGGCAAGCTTGCTAAGGAATTCTCCCCTGCAACACCCCCACCCACCCCACAATACCAACCCACTCCAGGACTCGAAGAGGGCTCAGATTCAGAGAAAGAGGAATTCATGCTGAGGCTCATGAGGTCCCTTTCTGAAGAAGCTGTCAACAATGAAGATGAAGATGATGAGCAGGAAGATGGTCTCAACTCTGCAACCCATAACACAGAGCAAACTCCCAGTGTGGGAAACAAAATGATTGAGAGAGGGGCTCTGCGTTATGCTGAGCGTTTGGCATGCCATATTGTTTCCATGGCAACTGAGATGGATACTTTAAGCATTGGCGATGTAAGTAAGCCAGAGAATGAAGAAGGCAATGACAGCTTTGCTTTACACAGTGCACAATTCTCGGAACAGACCTTGAATTCCTTGTGGACATATGCTGGGGAAATTGCTGGGGAAGTCATCAGTGATGTAAAAAGAATGATGAGTTCCAGCAATTGCCATCACAAAACAATGAAAAGAGGATCTTTTAAGTCAGATAAGAATCAGCGTGGTGACTGGAAAGACAGTCACTTTGTCAGCAAAACTAACCAGTGGTCAAATGATCTCACTCCACCAGTTCCTAATTCTCAGAGTAACACTTTGGGTAGAATCTCAACCCAATCTGAGTACCCAAGCTGTGAAAGTGTTACTGATGAGTATGCAGGATATGTTATCAAGGTACTTAAAAAAGATGGAGGAAGCCGGGAACTTATCCTGGATCAGTACGCCAGTCAGTTGGCTTATAAATCTATCAAATCAGGCCTAGCTCATGCCGCACAGAAAATAAAGCAGAAGACCCCTTTAAGACTTAGCTCATCTCGACATTTACACCATGAGGGCAGCCGCAGCATTTGTAAGATCCCACCATCTGAGTCCTCTCCTGCAATTCTTACCCGAGGACAAGAAGGGTCCTCTAGCGAATCCATGCTGTGTGTTTGTCAAGATGTTGAAAACATTGGTAGGAAGGAATACATGGAACTTGTGAACTTTGCAGAGTCATTGGCCTACAATATTACATGTGATGTCACAAGAAAGCTAAGAATGTCCTCGATTAGGCTTCCAAAATCGCTTACGGACTCATGTCTCTACAGGAAGTCAAATGTTGAAGACATGGCAGAAAATTTTATCAAAACCGCATTTTCATGTTCAATGCTACCATACACTGGGAAAAACAGGCAATATCATAGCACCAGCAGCTTAAATGATGGAAATTACAATAATGGTGTTATGCAAGTAATTGAGCATTATGCCAGGAAGATTGTTGATGACACTTTGGAAATGACTCTGGGGTCTACAGCTCTTCAGACAGCAGAAGAGAGGAGGTCATTGGAACTGAGTTCTTTCACTGAGAAGCTGACGGAGGCATACAAGGCTTGCCGGTACTGTCAAGCAAGAGACTGCTCATTTTGCAAAAATTGTCACCTTAAGTACCATGGAATGCAGAAGAGAATGCAGCAAGACTCGGACACAATGGTTGCTCTTGAAATTCCCAAAATCCACATAGATTTGGACAAGAGAGCAGTTTTCGCTGAAGAAATGGTATCTGCAGCACTTGAGAAAGCTAAGAAGGAACATAGCAGCACGAGCTTAAATGCAGACAGTGGGATTGGTCATGATGGCGCAAGCTTTGCAGAAAGCCTTACCACAGAGATCATGACGTCTGCATTGTCCAACATCTGCCAAACCATCAACCTCAGGTAAATAAAAAAGATGACTAGTTTTGTAAAAAAAAAAAAAATTTGTAATAACTTAAGTTTGTACCTCTGAAGAAATGTGGCTCATCAGTTACTCAAATACTGTGGGTTCCTTAGTCATTAACATTTCCTGTGTTGATGTAATACTGGACAGATTTAGGTAAATGATTTGAATTACAAATATTCAACTGCTTTGATGTAGTTAATTGCGACTTATGCCATTATAATTTGGTTGAATTTATCCCTAATTCAGAAATAATACAGTATAAATATACTGTAATGATATGTGTCGTGCGTAGTTATGTGCAAATTCCATCCATCAGTCTGAAAGTGAGATCTGCGTATGAAGAAGAGTATCAATACTCTTTCTAGCAAAGCAACCAACACAGTGATTTCACACTGACTTCAAACATCTAATCAGTCATAGTTTGTATTAGTTAAAGTCTTTAAGTCTTTTTTTTAAACATCCATGTTTTTTTTAAACTCTTATTTTTATTTAGTTTAATATACAAAATTAACAATGCAGAAGAAAAAAAAAAATTCCACACACAAAACATAACAACAAAGCCAAACAGATGAGGTTATCATTTCTATAACATTTACAGTTTACTTAGCTGAGGATGTCTTTACATTCTTTATATATCAACCACTTTTCCCAGTCCATTCTGAAAGCACTTTTTTTATCTTTAACATATATGTAAGTTCTTCCTTCGCCAGGATTTCTTCAATAATCTTAAACCATTGTTTACAATTCAAAGTGATGTCTTTGAGCCAATTCCTAGTTATAGTCTTTTTACATGCCACAAGAAGAATCTTACATAAATATTGGTCACTTTTTGGTACTATGTCTTTAATATTTCCCATAAGCAAAAATAAAGAGGTTCTGGTATTCTATATCCAAGTACTTCGGACATAACTACCTGCACATCATCCCAAAAAGATTGGATTTTCTCACAACTCCAAAATATATGTGTGTGGTCTGCTTCTAACTGTCCACACTGTCTCCAGAAAACCTGCTGCCTGGAGACTTGTTTGCTTTTGATCTTAGCTGTTAAAAAGAAGCGAATAAGGCACTTCCAGGAAAACTCCCTCCATATTTGTGAGCTAGTGGTAGTTTGGTGTATTATCCACATATCTATTGGTATTTCAGTCTTTAATTCTTTATCCCATTTCAATTTTATATATAGTGTGGAGGAGGGGCTGCAACACATTAATACCTCATATAAGGAAGAAATTATTCTGGGTAATGTATGATTATAGGCATCCATCATCATTTTAGTAAGGGAATGGATATCATTTAATTGGAAATATCTAAATAAGTCCTGATTTCTGATTCCAAAATCATCCTTTAAGTCCTGGAAACTTTTAATTTCACCCTCTGTAATTACACAGCACAACGTTGTTATTCCCCTCTCCTTCCATTGTTGAAATATTGGATCTTCCCTTCCTGACTTACATTCCTTATCATGTGTAATCCACCTAAATATTCCAATTTCTCTCTCCAATTTGAACTGTTTGACAATAGAATGCCAGATCTTTAATGAAATTGTCACTATTGGGCCCAGTTTGTCTTTACTATATCCACTATAGCTCTCCCCTGTAAAAGACTGAGCTTGAAGATCTTGCATATTTGTTTCTATGTCTTTCCATTTGGCTATGTAACTAGAAGTACACCAGTAAAAAATGGGACATATTTGTGCTGCACAGAAATAATTTTTAAGATTTGGAAGAGCCATACCACCTTTTTCTTTAGGTAATTGGAGTGTTGAATAGCGCACTCGGGGTCTCTTACCACCCCATATGTACCTCGATATTAATTTATCCCATTCACAGAATTGCTTTGGTGGGATTTCCACTGGGAGTGATTGAAACAAATACAGCAAACGTGGTAAAATATTCATTTTTACTCCTCTTATCCTATCACTGAAGCTCATGGGATATGTGGACCACCTCTCAATATCGCTCTTTATATTATTAGTAATTAGATCGTAATTGGCCCTATACAATGTTGTTAAGTCTTTAGTTAAATTTACACCTAGGTATTTTAGACATTTTGCATCCCAATTAATGTCATAGTTTTGTTTGAGTTCTGTGTTGGGTTTACAATTAAGCATAAGAATTTGGGTAAACATCCATGGTTTTTAAGTGAATATCCACTATTTATGTTCCAGTGCCCCTGGGAGTGAGAGTGTCAACATGACAGAGTCGACCGTCAGTCAGCAGCTGAATCTAAGCGTGGGAGATGACAGTCTTGGCAGCTGGTCTAATTTGAGCTTTGAAGAAGACCATCCTGATGAAAGTAGTAGCTTCCATCACCTAAGTGACAGGTAATTTTTAGGTTCAGTAGCTTGAAGAAATTCACTTTGATTACTAACTCCTCACCAGCTTTTTTCAATTCTAAACACACATTTTTCTCACTTGAACACTGTTCATATTTGACAGAATAAGATGAGGAATTGCCAGAGAATTTAATGCATAAATGTAATGGTTTGAAAAGCTGGAAGAGTGGTGCTTAATTTAGTTGTCAAAATAAATCAATCAAGTAATTGTAAATGACAAGCAAACTGTTTTCATTGTCCACATTTTAATGTAGCCTGTGACATTTTGTTGATGTTGTGTTTCTGGCTCCTCTATATCTTGCACATTAACTTGAGGCCTTTATACAACTTAGGTTTCCCCAAAACAATGATTCATCTTTGCCAAGGAGTGATTTATTTTGATTGTTTTTTTTTATAGATACTACACTCACTCGTGAAAAATAGTTTATTCCACAAACAGCAAAACCAAATGCTCTGTAAAACATCTAGAGATATGGAAATTGCATGGACATGGAATGGAGTTATTATATTTCCTTTTTCAATTAGGAATGATCTCTTCCCTAGGCTGAGAAAATTAAATTATTTAATTTAAATTATTTGAAAATAATTCTTGGCACAAACTTTTATCTAAGGAGGATGCAGTCATAAGCAAGTAGTTAATTTGGATAATGAAAGCCATCTGTAGGTGTCAAAATATTTTTGAAAGGTGTGGTTGTAAGCAGTTTTTATCATGGGGCAGTGTTTCCAGGTTGCTAATTCTGCTTCGTAGATCAAGCTCTACTCTAGAAATGTACTCATCTGATGTCCCTTTTAACAAGTGAACTGGTGGTGTAAAATAATGGCCTTTTCTGCAGAAGGATTTGTTCTAACTGTGTGTGGCTAGAAATTAATCTGATAGGTAGCCTGTTATAAAATCTCGAAGATTTCTTTGAGGTGGGTATGTAAGATCCACAGTGACATGGCAATGACCTGGTAGTGTATGTGCTTGCCCAGTGTTGAGTGCTCCTCTTTTCTCCTACAGCAGTAATGGGAACAGCAGTAGCTGGAGCAGTCTGGGGTTAGAGGGCGAGGTTTATGAAGAGCATATATCCTTCTCCCCATCAGACAGGTTGGTCCAGAGCAGGAAACTGAGTATAGTCAGCGTGGGCTTTCTCTAATGTCTGCATGATGTAAGAGCTTTGATCACCAAGTGTTGAAAATGTGTCTGTGTGACTGTAGCAACCTTTGCCTTGTAGAGACAAACCCAGGAACACAACAGCTCTTTGTTGGTCTCCATTCTGTGGTTTTAACAAATGGAATTAGTAAATTAAATTACGTGTGTGTGTATGTGTGAGTGGGTGTAGGAAGGGTTGGGGAGTTAATTCCTTCTGTCAGTTCTTTGTGAAATCTTGACTCTTACAAAAGAGCAATCTGTCTTTGCTGTCTGCTGCATGGCTGAGTGATGGGAGACTGTTCTGGCCCCTGCTTCTCATAAGGATCCTGTTCCACTGGGAAAATGACTCAGAGATGTTCAAATGGCAATAGAGATCACTGTCAGTACTTCATTTCACTGAACAGGAAAATGCTATCTGAATGTAGCACAGTGAGGCTCTTCAATGAGATGAAGTACAATTGAATCTGTTGCCTTTGGGCGGAGTTATTTGTGTAGCAGCCTGGGAAAACCCTTCTCAGCGTGATTTAAAAAAAAAAAAAAATCTTTTGCTATATATAGTTCTGAATACACCAGAACTAAATGGCTCAGAAGTCCCAATTATCAAGCAGTTATTTCCATGTTTAATAATAGTATCCTTTATTATTATTATTATTGTTATTAATACAGAAAATAGCTCATGTAGATAATTAGAAGTAGAGTAGAAGTATTAAATGCGTGTGTGTATACAAGCATTATATATATATATATATATATATATATATATATATATATATATATATATATATATATATATATATATATATATACACTGATCAGCCATAACACTTACAGATGAAATGAATAACATTGATTATCTTGTTACAATGGCACCTTGTCAAGGGGTGGGATATATTAGGCACCAAGTGAACAGTCCGTTCTCGAAGTTGATGTGTTGGAAGCAGGAAAAATGGGCAAGTATCTGAGCAACTATGAGAAAGGCCAATAGACAACTGGCTCAGAGCATCTCCAAAATGGCAGGTCTTCTGGGGTGTTCCCGGGATGCAGTGGATTGTATCTACCAAAACTTGTCCAAGGAAGGACAACTGTTGAACCGGCGACAGGGGTCACGGGCAGCCAAGACTCATTGATGCACGTGGGGAGCGAAGGCTAGCCTGCCTGTTCTGATCCCACAGAAGAGCTACTGTAGCACAAATTGCTGAAAAAGTTAATGCTGGCTATGACAGAAAGGTGTCAGAACACACAGTGCATCGCACTTTGCTGCATATGGGGCTGCGTAGCCACAGACTGTTCAGAGTGCCCATGTTGAGCCCTGTCTAACCACAGAAAGTGCCTACAATTGACACATGAGCATCAAAACTGGACAATAGAGCAATGGAAGAAAGTGGCCTGGTCTGATGAGTCTAGTTTTCTTTTACATCATGTGGATGGCCGGGTGCTTGTGTGTGCGTCATTTACCTGGGAAGAGATGGCACCAGGATACACTATGGGAAGAAGGCAAGCTGGCGGAGGTAGTGTAATGCTCTGTGGCATTCATGTGAATGTTACTTTGACACGTACCACCTACCTAAACATTGTTGCAGTCCAAGTACACCCCTTCATGGCAACGTTATTCCCTAATGGCAGTGGCCTCTTTCAGCAGGATAATGCGCCTGCCACACTGCAAAATTGTTCAGGAATGGTTTGAGGAACACTACAAGGTGATCAAGGTGATCTTGGCCCCGAAATTTCCCAGATCTCAATCTGACTGAGCATCTGTGGGATGTACTGGACAAACAAGTCCGATCCATGGAGGCTCCACCTCAAAACTTACAGGACTGAAAGGATCTGCTGCTAATGTCTTGGTGCCAGATACCGCAGCATACCTTCAGAGGTCTTGTGGAGTCCACATATCCCAATGGGTCAGAGCTGTTTGGCAACTCAAGGGGGACCTACACAATATTAGGCAGACTGATGCACATGTGCCTGTTGTAGGAACTTTCGGCAGTAGACAGGGGTCAACATGGGCACCCTGACCGGTCTGCGGCTACGCAGCCCCGATGCACTGTGCTTTCTGACATCTTTCTGCCATAGCCAGCATTAACTTTTTCAGCAATTTGTGCTGCAGTAGCTCTTCTGTGGGATCGGACCAGACAGGCTAGCCTTCACTCCCCAGGCGCATCAGTAAGCCCTGGGCACCCATGACACTATCTCTAGTTCACTGGTTGTCCTTCCTTGGACCATTTTTGGTAGGTTCTATCCACTGCATACAAGGAACACCCTATAAGACCTGCCATTTTGCCATTTTGACAATCAGTGTTATTGACTTCACCTGTCAGTGGTTTTAATGTTATGGCTGATTGGTGTGTGTGTGTGTGTGTGTGTATATATATATATATATATTTATATATAACATTATTAAATTATAGCCGAGTTTGTTAAACTGGCTCGTTCTTTACCTAATGTGATTTCTACAGAAAGCACAGGTTAGAAAGTAATTAAAAGCATTTCTGCATTGTTGTGATTAAACAACATATTTATGTTTTCTTAAAGTAGTGGTGTCAAAGTGAAAAACGCCATTTTGGTCAAAACCCAATTTTATCTTTTTTTTTATCTTTTTATCTTTTATGTTTGCCAGAATTCAGCCACAGTGACATCTGACAAGTTTTCCCAGTCTGCTTCACGTTTGTTCATGGATGCATTACTGAGTGCAAGTCATGTACACATTCAATAAAAATATTTAAGAAATTGGGTAAATTTAGTGTCTAGCAAAGGAATGCTGAACTAAAAGTACTCAAGTTTCCACTTCACTTATATGGTATAGTTAAATATCATAGGTAAATAGTGGAACAGGTCAGTATGAAAACTAGGTTTGCTGAAAACTGTGATCCCTCTCTCTATCTTTCAGTTCTGAATGGCCCTCTTGCATGTTTTTTCCAGCCTTTTGGCTTTTTCATTGATGCTGCCTTTTTTTATGTTTGCTCACACTAGTGATGTTTCTCATCCTGTAGTGACTACACAGAGGAGAAGGAAACTGAGGCCAAGAACTTCATGGGTGGTAATGGATCATTTCTTGCTCTCATCATAAAACTTTTTTTTTTTTTTGATAAAGGTAAATAGTGAAATACCATATTTGTACTTGCAGCCGGGCTTGACCCCGTCATTTTTCAGAATGATCATACTTGGCAGTAGGAGTGTTCCGCTACTTTGTCCAAACTGCACTGCTGTTGTTTCATATCCCTGTCTCCTGTAAGTGTCCAAACACTGCGGGTCTGCAGATGATTTCAGACTGAGCCGTCTGGCCCCATTTGCTGAAAGACTGTGGGAAACGGATTTATGCTATGGGCTTGCTGAAATAGGGGTTATCTGTTGTGATCGTGCTGATGGCAGTTGGGGTGTATGTGTGCTTTTAACAGGCCTTTGTGTGTTTGTTCTGGCAGGGACAGTGCGAGTGGAGAGGGGCCACACAGAAGGGGACAGGACTTTGCTGGTGGTCAGTACAGATGTGTGGGGGCAGGGCCAAGATCCCCAACTGAGAATGGTGCTGCAGTGGATGGCAGCCTCAATCACCGAGCTGCCAGTAATGCAGCTCAGCCAGCAATCTGAAAGAGAGTTGCAGCAGGTTAGATTTTCCAAAGATATTTGATATTTCAAATACACACTGTATGGCTAAAAGTTTGTGGATACCTGATCATCACACCCATATGTGGGCCTTCCCCAAACTGTTGGAAACCACAAACCACAAAGTTGGAAGCACACAATTGTCTAGAATGTCTTTGTGTGCTGTAATATTGCAATTTCCCTTCACTGGAACTAATGGGCCCAAACCTGTTCCAGCATGACAGTGCCCCTGTGCACAAAACGAGGTCCATGAAGTCATGGTTTGCCAAGGTCGGAGTGGAAGAACTCGAGTGTCCTGCACAGAGTCCTGAGCTCAACCCCAGTGAATACCTTTAGGATGATTTGGAACAAAGACTACGCCACAGTTTTCCTCACATAACATCAATGCCTGACCTCACTAAGGCTTGTGCGCATCCCCACAGCCACGTTCCATAATCTAGTGGAAAGCCTTCCCAGAAGAGTGGAGGTTATTATAAAAGCAAAGGGGGACTATTTTAGAAAAAGTACAAATGGGTGTGATGGTCAGGTTTCCACAACCATTTGGCCATATAGTGTATTTTTGCTATTTTTTTGATACTTTAAATATAACTGGCTTTAATTTTTGTTGTAGGTACAACTGGAAAAATTTGATGATGTTCAAAGACACATTATTATACAACTAAACTTATATACAGCAACAAGAAATCAAAATATTTATGGTCAACTAAGCTTAAGTTCTTGCAACTTTGCCGCATTTAAAAAAACTACTGGGAATCTATACTGCAAACTAGTTATAAACAAAATGTTTTAAGTAATATAATTTATGTAGTGTACATGTAACTCAACCAGCCCAAAACTGGTTATTTTTGCATTCCAAAGTGTTTTATTCCTCTTATACCACAGCAGTTTGATAACGGCAACAAATTTGTACTGATTAAAGAACTCTCTTGAAGTTAATAAGACTAAAAAAATGCAGCTTGTCATATTATCAAGAAAGTGCTTAGTCATCTGTCATGAAGTCTTTCCTGTGTCTGAAAGTTACAGCTATACCTCTGACTGTTATAAAGAGCTGACACTGGCGACTCATGTTAAGAATGTTAAATAAACATCACCGCACAGAAAACTTCGACAACTATATGATTTTGATCTCTTCATGTGGAATATCCACCATAGAAGTCCCTGTGCATGAATGCATTAATATTATAATAATATTATAATATTAATGAACGCATTAATATTAACCTAGGATTTGCTGTACTGTCTGAACCGTTCCTGTCATAGAATATTAATCAACACCTTCTGACCAATCAGAGCTGAGAATTCAGCAGCTCTGTGGTATAAGTAAACATAATAGCAGTCTTGGATTATAAGTGCATCAGTATAAAGTTGGTTTAATTCTCATTTGGTCCAGTTTGACTTCAGTGTTTCTCATTTTTAACTTATAAACATTAACGAATACTGCAGCCCATCTGATTTCTGACACTGTAGCCTCAGGTTTATACAAATATGGGAATGTTATTTCAAATGCATTCTAACTATGGCTGCTCTGTTTATATTTGTAGTTTCTACGTGTAGTTCAGAGGCTGAGAGAGAGGGAGTGGAGAGTTGGCGAGCTCCTTCACGCTCTGCTTAGATACTACGAGGAGTGTCCATCCCAGGAGGAACCATGTGCTGAGGATACAAGACATGAACGCAGGTCCCTTTTCCACTGGCTTCTTGAACACCCATAGACCATCACCACCCACTGCTTACACTAGTGACTGACACGCCTGTAGTAAGTGCTAACGGCAGTGTACTGAGGTGAAGATTTATATCACTTTCACGTTTATGTGCAACGTAGCTGCCAGTTTAGAGGTCTAGCCAGTGGGTTGTATCGGGTATGCGTGTTTTTGAGTGTATTGCATGCCCTGACTGAAGGTATTTTTGTTCTCCAGCTTTTGTTGTCACTTTTTTTTTTTCATTTGATATTGGATTGCATATCGCACACTTACTATGTTATCATTTGCACTTTTCTCAGTGTTTTGCTTTCATGCCCTAAGCCAGTGTTACAGCAACAATCAGAGTGATGGTATTGCTTTGTCAAAGGGAATCCCTAGAGCACAGATGAATATTAGATTGCCTCTCTTTATGGGAATAAACATGATAAAGGGACCAGCAAGCCAAACCACTACACCTCCCATATCCATGTTCCTGGTCACTGCAGAATTTTGTGTCTTGATATACAAATGAATGAAAATAGTAGTGGACAGGAATTATAGGTCAATTGTTCATAACAGATGCATATGCAGCTTCCCAAGTTAACAAAATACCATTTCATAGTAAATATTTTGACACTTTAAAAACAGCTGCTGTCGAAAGACTCCATCAGAATATATTTTGATAATATTCCCCTCTCAGTGTGAAGCCTTTCCCTTTTCAATGTGTGGTCTCACTATGGCACTGAATTTATTAAAAGGCCCTTATGGATAAGTATTTATGACAACACAGCATATATATAAAATATATTTTTTGTATGACTGAAAAGGTGAGATGGTGTGGTGCACTCAGATGTTCATTAACATCTGAGTGCACTTGGTATACTAAACTGTATAAAATACACTGTTGCCAAAAATTAAGGAACACAAATTAATATTTTTTTAAGAGTACATTTAAGTTGAGTAAATACTTAACATTTTAAATAGTCAGTAAATGACAAGCTGCTAAACAGGCAAAGAAGCTCTGTAGTATGAAGTAGGGCAGTTTTGCCAATTTTCTAAATTAAACTCTTAACCAGTTATTTGTGTTAACAGTTTTCTATAGTTACTGTAATAGTGAGACACTATGTACAGTTTGTACCTGATGTGGGCATGTGGGTCATGTTCTTTGCTTGAGAGGGACAGATATTATGGTTGTAGAACTGTTTTTTTTCCCTCCCATTTGATTCTGTTTATGTGCAGGAGTAACTGTATAAAATGAACTGATTCTTATTTCTGGATTGTCAAAGATGGTAGATGGCATATCCTAGAAAGACAAAAATTTGACAGTTAATTTTGTTTTAAATTCTGATTTTAATGGTAATTCATATTTCCTTACCCAGACTTTGATATAGATGTTTCTTGAGTTCTTTCTGTTCGTAATGTTTGTGGTTGCTTAGATTCCTCAGAGAACCACTCTAATTTGAACCATGAATGAACCACAGCTGCCAGTGCCTGCATAACTTGGTCACTAATCACACTCCTTATGTCTCCTGGAGATGTTTTACACTCCAGCAGGAAATCAACCACCACAGTCTTTCCCACACTATCTCATTCCTCTCACTGACTGCACTTTCCTGTGCACTCCCCATGAAGGTAGCACTTTACCCTGGAATGGCCATGTAGGTCCTTCCCAACTTATTTCAGTATCTCAGAACTGTATATTCCCCACACTAGGCCCAATATTAAAACCACCAGAAGTTTGTGTAGTTGTTTGAGTATTAATAATATGCCTGCCCTGTGGTTACGTATAAGGATGCTTTCATACCTGTTAGTCCATTTGCTGAGCTGTAGTCAGAGCAAAATTGATATTTTTGGTTTGTTTTCTACCTGGTTTGGTTTAGTTTCGCAGTGCACATAATTAAACAAACCAAAAAGCAAAAAACTTGGTAGAGGGCTGTGCATGGCTGAAAACATACTCATAAACCTCATTCATTCATTGGTCAGAAATACAACAATGAAGAAAGGCAAACAAAGCTTTGTGAAATGTGCAAAAATCACCCAATGCTCAATAAATTACTAGATAATTATATAAATAACTAGTTAAAACATTTAATCTGACAATTATTTCTACTTTTTAGCATAGCATTTCTACGGCACTACCGCTCTGTACTTTGGCTCAGTTTGCGCCTCACAGCTCTCGCATATACAAAAAATGCAAAATACAAGGCGTGTTTGGTTCACTTCCTGCAGTTTGATTGGTTCAGGGTTGAATTGCTTTCAAACCTTGCTAGCGTTTGCTTGGAACCAGACCTCGCCAGAATGCCTCAAACCGGTTGTTTTGGACTGCACCCAAATGCGATTTCTGTGTTTTCATCTGCACAAACAAACCACACCAAGGGGAAAACACACCAGGGTTTGATTCAAATGGACTAAATGCTGCATATGTGAAAGCACGCTAAGAGGCTTCTAGGTACCAGTCATTCAGTTTAAACTGACCTATTGCCATACATGTTGAATCATTTCATGTATTATTCAGAAAAATGAAGCAGTTCAAAGTATGGTTTAGAGAGATATGTATGTTGGAATAGGCAGTTAGGATAGGCAGATCTGGGTAGTAGAACCTATGGTTTCACATGAACACTAATGCATGCTATTCTATCCCTTCATGCTTACATGTATTACTATTAAAGTGGTGTGGATGTTCAGTTTGTGGCATCATATCATCAACGATTATTTCTCATGAGCATGGTCCAAAGTCATACAGCACTGTGGCTGCTCGTGCTATCTGTATGTGAATCGCTACAGTGAAAAATTTCTCTTCTTCATGGTGCCATGACTCAAATTCTGAAGGAAAAACAGAGGAGGCTATTTTGTTTACATGATTTCAAATTGCCATTAAAAAAAAACCTTTGGAGGTGGCTATTGTAGGCATTATCTAAAACTAAATGTGGAAAAGAAAAATTTGCTGACCACCCTAAAAAAAACTCATAATTTATGTGTACAGTATTTGCAGATATACACTTTTGCCTCTTTCACAGTGGGATTGTATATGCTTTTGCTGTAAGTATAAACAGACATAAATGTGCTGGCTTTGTGTACTGACTTTATTTTATGTACATTCCTATATTTCATGTATGACCTATTGCTATTTGTGTTATTTAAAGCTGTGTACTGCAGATTTGACATTATAGTTTAAAGGTAAATATTTTGTTACTTGTGCAGTGTCATGCTCATCTCAGTGAAGTAGACAGACAATATTACACTGACTTCTCTATTTTTCCTGCTTATTTGTATTATCTTGAAAAGTAAGATATTTAATAATTTATGTCAGTATAACTTATAATTGTGATTACACTAGTGAAGTTGCTGAATAGTTTACATATTAAAAGCCTAAAGTAAGAGCACTACACCTGTTAAAGCTGTGGCTAAGAATAAAGCTTTTTCATGTGAAGCTGTCAGGTTTTCTTATTTATTGAATGGCACAATAAAAGAGTTGGAAAGTGAAACCTTTATTTTACCATCAAATGTGGAGGAACAACACAGTACGTACACCCTCTTAGAGGGAAGTGAAGCGTAGGATAATAAGGGTTAAATAGTTCCTGAGTTACGAACCTGAGAATACTGGCTGTATACAAATGCAAAAATTAATTCAAATTATAATAATCATGTTCTAACGATTGATGCAACTCGGGGGGTATGGAGCCACGCTCATGGGTACAAATTGAACCTGCAACTCAGCAGCCATCTGGTGCAAAGCCCTTCCTACTCATCCAGAGCTGATTCTGCAACCTTTTGACAGCTACTCATTAACTCGTATATTGTCTTTACCTCATGAAATTTGACGATACAGTATAATCCTTGCTGTGTTTTTGCTGCTATGTACAGTTCCTGTCAACATCCTGCTCAAAGAGCTGCTTGAGTCTGGAGGGGATTCAGGGAGACATGAATAGAAAGCAGAATAGAAAGAGATAATTGCAGGCTTTAGCAGTGACACAAAGACTGAAGAATGTAAAAGGGTGGCAAGTCTCACAAAAGGGCACTTCTAACACAGCCCATTAAACAAAGCTCATTACTGTGTTGATAATAAAGCTCTCAGAGATATCATTCATGCTGCCCGGCCCCTCTGGGCTATTAAACAAGGTAACACTCATCTGTTTGGAGCCTGCACATGCCATGGCACCATTGACTTCACAAGGCTGACTCGCATGTTGGTGTGAAAGCAGACAGGCTCAGTCTTGGACTGGAATCCCCCCCTTCAACCCTAGGACTGCCATGATTCAGGCCAGACCATGATATCATATGCTTCTCAACGCCAACAAAACGCCAGTGTTGCTGGGTGAATCCACTGCTCTAAACACAGAAGCTTGAATCAGGGCTTTGGTATTTGTGACCTACAGCATGGAGAGCGTTTTATGTGAAGAAGGATCTCCACCTACATCGTTTATACAGGATTTGTTTAGTCCGATGGACTATTTATTTAACATTTTGTAAGCCACGCTGAGTGAGAAGCTTTACAGAGTTCGACAAATCGTTGGCTGAGTAAGTTTGCTCATTTGCGTGAATTAATGGGCAAGTTTTCATTAAGTATTCCTGAGAGAGTTTCATGAATGTCCATAATGTGCAGAAACACACACAATTTCCTCTTGTACTTAGCACTTCATTTAAACATAAATAAGAAACTGACACAGAAAATCATTTTCTTAATGTTTTTCACATCCCACAGAATTGAGTCCCATTTTTTTTTTTCTTCATTACAGTAAAATGGCGTGCATAATGGAGAGCTGGTGTTGTCTCTAACACCGACCACTAACCATCCAATTTGCTTCAATCTGTTGGACCGTGAACTCACTGACATTTGGCTGTTGCACCACAAGCATCACCAAACACCTTATTCAACAGCCTGGCGGGACAGTCGTTAGCTGACGTGATTAGAGCAGTGGTGCCCATCACGGCTGAGTGGATGAGCTGTTCGCTTCTATTCCACCGCAGATCATTGTTCTACCTCAGCGCATGGAGTATTGAGTGGCCGTATCCAGGATATCTTAGACAACATGACGGCGCACATGGCAGTTGGCCTTGTTGTGTTTGTGGGCTGGGTGCATGGCTTGGGCTCTCCCACAGCCCTGAGCCAGATCAGCCTGACCCTGTTTATCATGGAAAAGTCCCACCGTGGGAGAGCTCGAGCTTACAGACGTCTGTAAGATCCTTCACTTATTCAAGGAGTTGAGTCATTTTAAAATATCAGTATTTATTGGGGGAAAAAAACGAAGACCTTACAGACATTCGACAACATCTCAGTAACTGAGTTCAGTATTTCCCCTTCTGAAACTGTTTTGACTAATGTGATTGAAAACAGGCAAAGAGGCTGCGGATGAGAGACGCTGGCCGTGTTGTTCATGACACACTGACAGAACTGTTCTGACCACAGTCCAATTATTGACAATAAGGTCACACCTAATTTCTCAGAAGTTTATTGCCTTTGCCTCTTTGATATATTTGCATCTTATGTTGTGATGATTTCAACTCATGAGCTCATATGTTTCGTGTCATGACGATAGCACAAACACTCCTTCATCTCCTTCCATGACATCAGTCCTCCCTCTAACTTGTCCAGTTTTAATCCCCAAATACAAGCACCTCCTTATTTACATGGAGACATGGAGAGGAGGAAATTGAGATTAGATTTGGGGATTTGTCGATGAATCATGAGGTTTCCCCTGAAAGCCTTTTGGGATTGTATCTCAGTCATATTATTCCTGTTTGTGGTTACCAGAAGCGGGAGAAATGATTGTACAGTGTCACCTTAACTGGAATTGGAACCAGGAACAGCTTGCTTAGTGGGGTAGCACATTTCACTTCGGGAGCTGGAAAGCTCTAGCCTGTGCAGTTCACTCAGAGGTCCAGTGGGAGAATGAAGGCTGGAGCCAGATTGAATGGAGTAGCAGTGTGGCTTCTCTAATTGGGTCCTAACTGATGGAAAGACAAGCAGGAAGCTGTCTGCGGAGAGCAGAGGAAGAACTGTTAAAGTAGTGACATATTGCATGTTTAGTCCTTGTGGATAGACAGCTAGCCAGCTAGCAAGAAGAGTTGTGGATATGGCTTTGCACACAATAAGAGGGCCAGTTACAGTTTATGTACAGATAATTAGAGACTTTGGGGTTTTAAACCAGTGTTTCAGCTCCTACTATGCATTGTTCATCTGAAACTCGCATCACTGTAATGATACAGCAAGCGTAGTCTGTATTCTGTCATTGTTTAAAGTGGAAGGAAATCAGTAAAAAAAAACCAAAAAAAAAAAACTGTGCACTATTGTTAGAATAATCGCAACACTGCATTTACTTTCAATTATAATTACCCATTTATATTTCAATAAATTATTAGGTTTAACTCAGAGGTTCAGTGTATTGGTGTAATCGATGACACATTCCTGAGAGCAGATTAAAAGGTTTTTTGTGTGTTATAGTTATCGCAGCCAAGTATGTATTTGATCTGCCTACTCCAGGCCATAAACAAATGGATCACATATCAAAATAAAAGGTTGTGCAGGGGACTGTTTGTGCCTTTTTTAGGTTGTTGACAGTCAAAGTGGGCCGGTCTGTAGCATGCTGACACAAGTTTGTGTTTTGTAATGCATCTGTTAAGAATTCCTATCAGAAAGACAGGTCTGAGAAATTTTCTGCTGCAGCTCATCCATCACCACAGATTATTAGTGTCTGCTGTAATAATTTATTTTTCGGTCAGCTCAGTTATCCTAGTTCTACACTTATCCTGATCCTTGAACATGTGTGGTCAAAACCTGGTTCATAAATGATCTCTTAAAATTTGGGCTTAGGCTAAAACCACAGACTCCCCTTTGTGCGTCGCATGAGCTACATCTCAGCAGATGGGTTTCCTTGTAAACACACTTGTTGCTATGTGAGTTGCTATGTAATAAGTTCACAAAGGTCTAAAGTACAAAGGCCAGCACAAGGAGGCAGAGTAGTGCTTCACACACACACCCATATGTGTTCTTCTCAAGCCCTCTCGTGTTTTGGTGTGTGAATGAGAGGGCGGTAGGAGGAGGAACGATGGAGAAGCTCTTTTCCTGCTCTGGGATGGAAGTACCACACAGGATGTGGGAGAGAGGGGAAAGACAACAGTGTGCTCTTTTATGTCCCTGTCTTGCTTTCTAAACTGTAACAGTATTCCATTTGACATTCATTACCAGTCCGTAACTGGTTATAACCAGGATTGTTAGCTATAACCACAAGTGTTATTGCGCATGGGAGAGTGAAATCTAGAACTTTACAAGTCTGAAAGACAAATCTCTTTGGGCACTATTACAACAGTCATATTCCCTTACTGAGGTTTAGTTGAAGCCAGGGGTGTTAATAATTCATGGCTTGCTTCCTGTTCATCATGAAGTGCTGAAATATCATGAAACTTATGCAAAAAACGTGGTTGGCTTGAAATACAGCAGGGCCGCCACATGGAGTCTAGAGGCAGAAAAAACACTCTCATGGTGACTCCACAGTCTGTGAAACATGCAGAGGGCTCTGGCACTTGCTCTCTCTCATCCTGCGCGTACAGTACTGTGCTCACAGGAGAGCTAATAATACCCTCCCGTGGCCGGCTCAGCACACAGAAAAGTGCCTGCCAGTGGTTTCGGCTGCTTTGCTCTTGACACTGTATGGTTTTGGCTGCTGTTCATATTCTGATGGAGCATTGGGTTCAGCTTGTTCAACTACCTCCTGGCTTGGGCAAGAACAGCTCACATGGCAAAACAAAAGGGTATAAATACCACCCAAACCTTCCTGCCACAGCCCTAGCGCCTGCACTCTGCGGAAAATCGCTGAAGGCACGAGAAAGCCACTGCAAAAAAAAAGGGTTCTCACGGTATATTAATGACTCCAGAGTGAATGTGGAGCATTGTGGGATAACAGCGCCACAGCGCCTGGCTGGCCAGCTGAGTTCAAAAGGTCAGAGAACGTGCTGGTCTCGCGCGAAGACTTCGTCCTGTGTTGTGCTCAGATCTGTAAAAGAATGCAGGTGAACTGACAGTCAACAGGGATCTGCTTTGCCAAAATGCAGTTACAATGTAGCCTAATATGACACAGTGAGTAACCAGAGTGAGATCTGTGGTTTTGGAAAAAAGCTAATTTAATGGCTGCACACTAAATGATTTCAGAGCAGTGAGGTTGCAGGATTTAGATTAAAAACATAAAGGCCAAGTTTCACCCATGAACTCTTTTGACACCTAGTGATTATGCAAACACGCTTTTACTCTGACTTTATTGTCAATAGAGTAACTTGAAAAAATCTGAATTTTAATCTGCTTTAAGTTTTTTTTTTTTTTTTTTTTAATAAATAAATAAATTTGAGCTACTTCTTGGAGCAATACTAAGAAGTGCTTGAGTTCTGACAGCAAAGCCAGTGTGTGATATTTAACATGAATTTGTGATATTAACCTCAGCAGTTCACTGATGCACATCAGCTATATGGCCAACATCTGTAAATGATTATCATTTAGACATGAACTGCTTGCCATCCTTCAGCATCTTACTCTGACATGCTCATATGGTTCTATTTTTGGATAATGGATAAATGCATTTCCTGTGGAAATATTACTGTTGCCACAAAAGATTGGAGGCACAGACTACAATCTGACTTTATTTTCCTTGGCAGGAATGTCAGCTGTAACACGTTAGTAAAAAAAAAAACAAAAAACATGATTTTGGAGGAAAGAAAGTCATAATGCCATTTAACACTCCAAATAAGACACGCCACTGCAAACAGGGTGGGGTGGACAAAATAACTAACGCCACCTAAAATAAGGACTTCAGAAAAAAAAAGAACAAAAAAACATCATGAGGCAACTAAAGATGCAAAGTGCCCAAATAGTTTGCGCTCAAATTATGTCAAAGTGCCCCTGTTCATCAAATCATGCAATGTGTCAAAGGAACACTGCCAAAATCAACACAAGGTAAACCAAAAAGAAACACACGGCAGCATAGTGGAACAGTGGCTGTAACTGAAGCTTAAGGACAAAATGTGGTAGATACTTAACAGAATAGTTGTTAAACACAATGAAAATGCAGCATAAAGTAATTACTCTAGGATTGAATCAGCACTTTGTTGAAAAATTAAAGAACAACTAAATGTGGTGAGCTTCACAAAACTGAGATTTATGACCAAGCTGCCATTCGGAAACTGCTGGTATCCAAGGCCCACACACAAACACACATAACTTGGTGTAAGCAGCACAAAACCTGGACCCCTGAGCAATGGAAAAATGGAATATGGTCTGATGAGTTGACTTTCACCAATTTTCCTACTTTCAGATGTGTTTACATTTCAAGAAAACCAAATCCACAATGTTTGTTGCTAACTGTTTAACATGTTGGGGGATGCATAATTTTATGGATATCCGTATTTTGGAAGTCAAGTAATTTAGCTCAAGTAATTTCTCAGCCTGGTTGTATGATGGTCAAAGAATATGAGGCAATTTACAAGACCAGGTGAACTTTAACAACAGTTCCTTAATTATACTGTATACTAAGAAGGAAATTCCCAAATAGATGCTGCTAAAAATTCAAGTCTGCATTCATGAACACAGTTATGGAATCATGTAACTTCCAGAGGCACTCTAATGACCAGATCCGCTCATTGCATCACCTTTACTGTATGTTTTAGAGTAAAGCACTTCTTTGATCCCTCAAAGAACTGGAGGTGTTTCTTCTTAAAGGAAAAACAAGTAAAGCTGTAGGCGTGATGAAGGCAATGAGTGACCCCACTCCTTATAAAGTACTTTATATGTTGTGAGGTGTTTCCATTACTTTGTCCACCCCCCAGGGTTGTTCGAATGACTTCATCATGTCTCATCATTTGACCAAAGGCAACTGAATTGCAATTAACGCGGCACCATTGCAACACCTGCTTAATCATTCTACCCAACGCATACAAACGGAGACATCCTGCACGCCACTAAATCCAGCATCATTCAAGAACTTAGGCTGCATTCACACTGCAAGTAAAAGACCAAAATCTGATTTTTTTTCACAATCTCTTTTCTTTAATGACAGTGTGAACAAACAAAAATAATATTGGCTGACACTTTACATTTTAAATTCTGATTTGTTGTCTTTTATATGTGGTATATACAACATGTTTAAAAAGAGAATGATGGGAAATGAGAAGAAATTGGTGTCAGTGTGTTTCTCATTTATTCATTCATCTTCCATAACTGCATTATCCTGATCTGAGGTGGCGGTGGATCCGGAGCCTATTCCAGGAACACTAGGCCCGAGGCAGGGATACACCCTGAATCAGACGCCAGTCCGTCACATTGTTTCTTTTGATTTTCATTATTGTCATTTCTGTCAACACTCACAAAATAGAATAAAACAAGACAGGTTATCTAGGTGACTCTTTCCAAATGTGCAATCGCTAAGCTATTACTTTCAATGTGAACAGCCTTTCTTCTTTAAAATCACTATTGTGTATATTAATGCTAAAATGAGTGTTTTGTGCCATTGTTCAGAACTGTGTTGGATGAAGGCCACATTAAAAAGGTAATGTAAAAAAAAATTAAATTTATAATTGATTCATTAAACTTCAGTAACTATTTTATCCTGGTCAGGGTCACAGGGGATCCAGAGCCTATCCTGGGAACACTGGACACAAAGCAGGACTACACCCTGGATGGCACGTCGGTTCACACACATATTCACGCCTAGGGGCAATTTAGAGCAACCTATTATAGAACCAATTTAGAGAAGGTGAATTACCTTCTAGCATGTTTTAGGGAGGTGGGAGGAAACCATACACTGGTAAGGGTCACAGTGGATCTGGGGCCTATTCCGTGGCTGTAAAGAAGAATTACACCCTGGATGGGATGGCAGTTCATCATGGGAAAATAGATTTCAGCCTTAATGATGCTAGGGGAATGAACTGCCATGCAAAATTATTGTGCACTCAAATCATAGACTCTCAGAATCTTTCCTTGTTGCTGGGGTGGTACCATTATTATTTGTAACGTTAATGTGTATCTTTCAACTGGAAATGTTGATATAGTGTACCTTTAAAAAGACTGGACTGTAATTACATTTTAGCGTAAAGCTTTGAAGGTTCACTTTATGCGCCTTTCTAGGTAACTGATACCTACTAGAGGTGCAAAAGATGTACACCTCAGAGTGTAGCAACACCCAAGCCAGAAAATACAATAACAATAACAGTGCTGGTTATTGCATTAGGGGTGTTAATAAAATACTAATACACATTAAAACCCATAGTTTAAAAAGCATAATAAAGACAACATCATTTTCTTTAATAGTAATAAACAGCATTTAATATTGCAACTGTACACTCTGTACACTTTTTTTTTTTTACCTAGGAAGCTCGATGTACTCTTGAGGGTACCCTTCCTTGTCACTGGGTTGTCACTTTTATCCTCAAGGGTCTATCTTTTGCACCTTTAGTGTGAATGTTTTACCTGCTAAGATGCATAAAGTGTACATTATACATGTAAAATTAAATGTGTTAGATATACATAAGTGGTCCTTTAAAGCATTTTAAAGTTACACTGCATTCACGTTCCCATGTAAAAAAAAAAAAAAAATACACACTGCAGGTATAAAAGATGTCTTCTTGTGTGTACCACCCCAGTGTACAGTTCGGTGCTTTTTTCTTTGTATAAATGTCCATAATGAAGTCACTGGCTTGTAAACTGACTGTGCTGCCGCTGGTGCGCGAGACAGTTCCTAAGTCCGCTATTATCTGATTGGCTGAGTCTCTGCACGGCAGCGCGGCCGCTTTGCCCACCCACCGTTTATATAGCAATCCGCGCACGTTACCGACTTCCTGCACCGAGGAGGTTATTAGAAGCGCGCGCTCATGGCAGCTAATGATTATCGCGGTTACCTGCGGAACCATATGGACATGGAGCACGGGGGCTCGCGCTTCCAGCCGCCGACCCAGAGCGCCCACAGGCCGCTGATTTTCGGCACGCTGGCCGTGATGGGACTGCTGCAGGTCGCGTCCAGTGTCACCATTTTGCTGCACTTGACCGGTTATCTCCGCGAGGTGAGCCACGCGAAAGCACACTTTCTCTGTACACACTGGCACGATTACAGCACGAGCCTGTCCGTGGCGCGCGTGAGATTAAGTGCAACTCTGTTGACCTTGAAGCAGTTGAAGCGAAGTGCGTACTGATAGAAACGTTTGGGTTTAGAGCTCAAACTTCGATTGTGTTGTAATTTTCACTGCTCGCGTGTGCGTTTCTGAAGTCGCGCGCTTTCGTTTTTACCTGCGTGTCCGCTGGAAATCGCAGCGAGGGACTCTGTGCAGAACTGGAAATGGCGGTTGGGGCTTATCTCAGCCTGTATGTGTCGCTTAGACGCCCTTTTCTTTGTTTTTTTTGAAGATCATCTTCAGGCAACGTGTTCGAGTTCTCCGAAAAGAAACTTTCACAGCGCTAGATTCCGCAGCATGTCGCCTCACTGGTTTGTGTTCTGACACGCGCACAATAGCACGAGCTTGATTTTCCGACTCGATAATGGCACTTGGCGCTGTGTCTCAGTGTGCAAGCTCACAACGCGGAGCTGTTCAAAGGTTTTGTGTGACTTGGAGGCTGCTGTGCTTTCACAGCGCTAAAGGATGCTGGTGTAGGATAGGAAAGGTTGGGAAATCACCTTTCTTAAAACAATCTGCTTCCATGGTTTGGTTCACTTTTGGTTTGGCAAATTAAAGAGAGAGAGAGAGAGAGAGAGAGAGAGAGAGAATGAAGTTTAGGGCTGAGGATGTCTAAATTGTCCTTAAAACCAAACTTGTGCATAAATCTGGACAAAAAGTAAAGTATGCATTAAGCTTTTCATCCCAGGACAGAGAGCAGGGTTTGTAAAGAAAACATGTTCAGGATCTTCCCAGCTCTCATTTGCTTATGTAGGGGCTTCAGATTGAACTGATCATTAATTTAAGTAGCTCACACACACACACACACACACACACACATGCACGCACACACACACGCGCGCACACACAGGCCCATCACAACATGGTATAAATCTTAATCAAGGCCAGCTTCCCTTGTTTATGAGTCTTCACTGTGAATCTTGTGTTGTGAGGCTTTGGCATGAATAGTAGTGTATAAGTGTGTGAGAGGCTTTTTATGTCCTGGGGGAGAGCCCAAGTAACAGACAGAAGATGAATTTCAGTTGTACTTGGCACAAAGTACAGACTGGCTTTGGAAAACGGATGCAGAGAGAAAATCAGATGAAGAAAATTGCTGATTTTTTTCCCCCTATGCATAGTATTTTTTAAGTTACTGCTTCTTCTTTTTTCTTGTATTATTCTGAAAAATGGGAGGGCACATGACACAAGAGGATATTTGAATTTAACTAATTAGATCATAACCAATACCAATCCACATACATCACCCTTTTCTTAGTAAAAGCCCAGTTTCACCTGCATGTATAAAGGAATGAGTCATGGACAGTCTCACCTGTACACTGAGCGTGCTTTGGCTCGCATATTTTTAATCACAGCAATTACAATGTGCCCTGGTGTGCACGTGATTTTGTAGTTGTTTGTTTTGTCTTCTCAGAATAGACTGAAAAATAACTTCTGCTTCCATCAAAAATTAAATTTTTGGTTAGCTAGCCTGAGATCCATCAGTGCATGCCTTCAGATATAACCTCTTGTAGGAAACATCTACACATCTGTCTCAGGTTTACCCTGTGAACAATATGTGTTTTTTATAAGTTCATACACATTACAAAGTATGCAACTGCCCCCATATAGAGTCATTTTATATGCCATTTTACAAGCACGTGATTGAATACAGATGCAGGACTGAATCATGTTTGTTATTTTTCAGGTTGACCTTTCTTCAGCTCAGCCTATAGAGGTGAGTGTCTTTGTCTTGAGATTTTACTGATATTTCACTGATTACGCCACAGGAGACTTACTTCTTATACAAAAAGGGACCTTATCTTTATTTGGTGCTATGCAGCTTTGGTGTTAAGTTCTGTTCAAGTCTGTTTAGTTGCTAAAATGAGTAATTTCCATGAAATACTAGTGCTCGTAAATTCCAAGTAAACTAAAAATGGTCATATAATGGTATTTAGTTTGGTAGAACTAATGGTCCTCTTTTGTTGATGACATCCAAGATATTCTTGCTGCTCTTTTACATGCTTGAAGCCACTGTTTTCTCATAATTTGTTTAAAGCAGAAGATAAACATTGAGCTACATACCGCAGCTGCTGTCAAACATTTCCGTAACTGTGGTGGTTGGGGCTGCCTGTGTAAAGGTCAAGCCAGAGAGCTTGGGCCTGTTGTCTGTCAGGATAACCACTATGAGGAGTTAACACGCATGTCATCAGCCTCATCACAATGATTTATAACAAGGGGCATGTTTACATAACCTGGGTTTGGTTTATACACAAAAAATATGAGGTGCATGTCAGTGCTTCTCTCCTCGCTGTTTCTTTTCATTCCTTCTCTCAGACTGATGGGAGAGAAATGCTTTGCATGTGGCTTTGCTAATGGCCTCACAATCACTAACACTAATCACCAGCATAACAGTGCAGGTGCAGCATGGAGTCACATGGGAAACATGTAAAAAGGTTAGAGGTTTTTATTTTGCACCTCGTATTTATGACACTTTCGATTTAATTTGATAGGTTTTGGCCCTTAATAGGACTCACTCAAACCACCCACACTGCCTGGGAATAGTAGTGTATCATCTCATTATGTTTAAAAGCATTTGAGCAATGACTTCTTGGTCATGCTTTTTTCACTGTGGACTGTTGACAGTTTGCACAGCCTCAGACATTTCTTCTAAGAAAAAGCTAAAAAGCCAGTGTGTAAATCCACGATGTCTCTTGCTCTGTTTTATATTTCTCAAGTGCGGTCCAAAGTTGTATATACTGGCCTACACTTTGTTTGTGGTCCGCCCAAACTCTTAGGGTCGTAGCAGAACAGCATCCAGAACACTGCACAGAAGACAGCTAATCAAAGCGTTTAATCACAATTGTAGTTGTTGTGTTTACTGTGGAATGATAGCTATGCTATTTGGAAAAATATTGTGAAAAACATAGTATTATATTTCATATAGCTCAGCAGAGGGTAGTATTTGTTAATGGTTGATGTTTGGTACTGTAGCTGTTGATTCTGATGCAGTGTTGCCAAATTTCATTCACTGGTCCGTCAGTTATAAACAGCAAAATCTGACTGTAATCATGCAATGTAATCATGCATCATTTCGAAGCTTTGCAACCATCAACATCTTTAAGTGCGGCATTTACTAAAATCTGGATAATTTCCTGGCAGGTCAGTTTTAGTGCAGTACCACGCATTTCCAACAGGTTTCACTGGAAACACTCAGTGCATCTCTCAGAATTAACACTTGAAAGTGTTGCATTCATTTGTTTTCATTTTGAAATGAAAATGAGAAAACAAGGAAATGTTTTTTGTTTTTGTTTGTTTTTCTTGGAACACATTAAAATAGGAAATTAATTATTTTTTTCATAAAAATATGAAATAAATTGACTTGAAATATTGGAATTTTAAATGTTTCTACTTGTTTCACCATACAAAGTCTAGAAATCACATATTAATGAATCCGTATATGAAAAAATGCCAGCTGAAGCACATTTCAGTGTGAACAGTCACCCTGGAAATACAAGTTCTACAGGCTACTTTCTGGTTAAGAAAGTACTCTGGAACTTTGTTCTTTTTTTCATAAATTATATAATAAAAATGGGCTCAACATATGCAGAAATAAATTGTAATAATAAATTAAATTTTAAATAAATAAATAAATATTCTTAAATTGTAGCCCCTGGGAAAATCCTGCTGATTTTTTTCAGCTACCATGTCCTCCTCCTTTACGTCACAATCTTGCTATTTTTTTTTAAAAAAAAGTATGTATTAGTCCATATTAGCAATACATTAGGCATATCTGGCAATCTATCCAGTAATAGCTGATACACATTGTTTAATTAATGTTAAATTAATGGTAGATTAATGTTAAATTAATGTTTATTAATGTTAGTTTCATTAAAAATGAAACTAAAACGATAAAAAAAACAAGCAAATGAGAAATATAAGATCTTTTAGTAAAGTAAAAAGTTCTATAGAGATATTCACGTATTCGAAATGAAAAACAAATGTAATGTACAGGGAGCAAGACCAATGTAGTCACCTTGAGCTTTATCTCTGTCTTTCTTCTTTCGTGAAGGGGCACTTACGACAAACCTCTGTAAGCATGTGAGTGAGCAAATAAACTGCAGTTAGTTAATATAACTGATGTTAACTCTACACCTTTCATCATACCTGTCTAATAGATGTAAGACAACAAATTCAACATATAAAATCATAATTGAAATTTACATGTATTTCCAACTCAGGCTTGAAAGTGTCTTTCCTGAATTGAAAAGGAGGAATTTCCAAGTTTGTTTTTTTTTTTTGTTTTGTTTTACTGAGATTTTGTTAAGCTCATTTTTAGAACAAGTTGAACTTCCTTGTTTTCAGAGAGTGCATGTGACTGTGAACTTTGGCTGTTTGCCAAACATCCAGGCCCAAAAAAAACTGTAGCATTCCTTAGTTAAACACCCTTCCAAGTTGGTAAAGTTACAGGAATGTGCCATCTCCATGTCACCTGCATCATTTTGGTGACACATAATATAACACATATGTTTCCCTGTCCTGAGAAAAAAAACTCAGAAAACCTGTTTAGTCGAAACTTGCTTATATAATGGAAGCCTAGGGGAATTGATGAAGTTCATTGATAAACATTTGAATTATAGTGAAATTACAAAACTAGAACCATTCTACCAATATAAAAATAAGTCCCGTCACTTGATTTCATTAGGTTATATCATATCTGTGGTTGATTAGGTAGAAACCAAGGTGTTTTGTATTACTTTGAAGCCACACTGATTGGTAATGCATAGCCACAAATTCTCTCCTCAGAAAAGAACAAATTGCACAAATTTATAGCTTAATTTACAATACAATAAACAAAAATATTATCAATTGCCCTAACAGCTGCTAATGGACTTTCATTATAAATGTGTTTTGAGTAAACAGGTTTTCCATCCCCTCCGTACAGGGAAGCATGTTGAAATATCTTTCTACACATAGACAACAGATGATGTAGATAGTGGTTGTGAATTAAAACAAACTTTCACAATGGTTTAGATTGCAGTCTAAACTTTAGGACCCTTGCACACAACAAACAAGATTTCTTTCATCCCTTTCTGCCATTTCATGTTTAATAAATTCATCCATGTGGAAAATCTCAACATTGTTTCAATATTTGTAAAGGCAAAGGCATACTATTAGCTGTCTTCCATGGGAAACACTAAGTGTGCATTCTGCATGGTTTCACGTACGCTTTGGTGCTATTTGACATTTGTTTTCTCCAAGAGACATCATAAGGCCAGAGTCAGCCTCATTAACATGCAATGTTACAGGAAATGATTTCAAATCAGTCACAAGCCAAATGGGGCCACATGCTATCCTTTTCCATCACACACAACACTCGCTGCTTTAGCTAAATAGCCGTTTAGTCTACAACCTTTGTATAGACTAAATGTTAAATTTTTTTATTTGTCTAATTGCATTTGTCTTATGCAATTAGATTTTCCACTGTGTCATTTATTTACACCAAATTCCCAATCTTGATAATATTCAAATCTTGGTTGTTGTTACAGAAATCAGTGACTTGACTGAAATTTCTGTTTTGATTGAATAATCATATCATTTCAATCAATGATTTGGATAAAACATATAAGATTTTTTTAACATAACATGCTTAACTGATTTATTATCATTCTGAAGCACATGGTCTCATGCAGTTTTTTTGGCACTGCTGTGTGAAAAGCCAGTCTTTGTTCCACAGTACTTACTTAACTGGTACTTGTCATGTGTAGAAATAACTATAGAACCTACATTAGTACTGTAACAATAGAGGCTTTACTTTTACAACAATAATCTCAGTTAAAATTTTCATTTATGTTTACCATGATCTGGGTTATTAAATGTGGCTAATTATGGTGCAAACGTGACTGCAGCTTTATGGTCTAATTCATATGGAAATATATTACTATTATGTCTTGACCATCATTCATTATGAACTTTTACATATGTACAGGTAGGAATGTGTTTAGTGATTCTGTAGATTCCATCTTAAGAATATTTCTGCTGGATTTTTAATAATGGTTAATAAATGAATACATGTTGTTAATAAGTTAATTGATCTACTGTTTTTTTTTTAATCATTGTTCTATCAGTGCTATGTCTTAATTACAGTTCTGCTATTCAAATGCATGTTTATGATCAGTGTTAATAGGCTCCAGGTCAAATTGCTCTCATTTCCTTCCCAAGTTCTTCCAAAGGTTCCATACCTTTTTATTCTGTTCTTCTTCAGGAAGTTCATTCTGAACCCATAATTGCTGATGCATTCAGAGACATCAAGAAAAAGGACAGATCCAGAAAAAAAGATCAAACACCTGTAGCTCACCTTTCTGTCAAGACCCCCATGGACTTCGCAAGCAGTAAGCAAATGCTACTTTTCAGTTAGATCTGAACACTTATTGCATTGATGTTCAATTTTAACCTGTCCTTAAATTGAATTTGCAGCCGACTCCAAGGTCGTGACCACTATCCATTGGAATCAGTTCCATGGCACTCTGACAAAGGTCAAATACCACGACGGACGATTTGTGATGGAGGAACAAGGATTGTATTACGTGTATGCAAAGACCTGTTTCCGGTATGCCCCTGATCACGCCTCAAAGAAACAGGATGTTAGCAACGTCCAGCTGATTCAGTATATTTTCCATGAGAGTCACACCCAGTCTAAACTCAAACCTGTGCTGCTTTCGAAGAGCGGAGGCACGTTTAACTGGAGTGACCCAAACTACAACATGTACTGTGTGCAACAAGGAAGAAGTGTCCGGTTGGGACAAAGCGACGGCCTTTTTGTCAACGTGTCCAATTCATGGCTGTTGGATCCAGAGCCAGAGGGGACTTACTTTGGTGCTTTTAAAATGAGCACCTGACTTTTGTTTATTTTTGCTACTGAACTGGTTTATGCACATTTTACAACCTTATGAACAATTTCAACATGACCAAGAACCACTGAGCACTTATATTTTAGATCACTGACTTCTGACTATTTTTTTTTTCAATATTGATTTATATTGTACATCATTAAGGGCACATCAGAATTCTAACTGTTAATTTTGTTATAAAAGTTTTGGCATGTTAACATTAACTGCCATAGTAGGTTAAGACAGCATTGCTACTTCATTATGGACTTCACTTGCTCTCCATACTTTTGTACAAACCTTGCAGATACAAACTGAGTGAAATTCTGTTTGTCAATGTTAAATCTAGGAACACACTTCTGGATGTATGTCACCTGATAATTACCTGGGGTAGTTACAAGCTCAAGGAAGTGCTGTAAGTGGCTGGTCAGATTTTGGCACGGCAACAGCAGGACTAGGTGGTCACACCCTGAAATAATGGTTTTTTAGTTCCAGGTCTGCAACTCCATACACAGTTTTTGTAATAATCAATCTTCCACCCACAATCTTCAACCTTTCAAGAGTTGAAGCAGGTGTATTAAGCAGGTAAAACACAGATGTAGTACAGTCCTCTCAGATCTGCCATTTAGAACCACTGTTTAAAACCTTAAATTAAATATTTGTTATGCTCTGTTTAGCAAGCTGAAGTCCTGGAGCAGATTTGGCACTGATTTCACAACTCCCAATTTAATACAATGTTAAAAGATTAACAAAAAGGCTGTTGGAGGTCTATGCCAGCCATCATGCAGACCTTTGTTATATAATGGGATTTTTGTTGGTTATGCAAAATTACTTTGAACTAAGCAAAACAAAATCAAAGATAGCTGGCCTGTCTTTTAGTCATTGTGAGAGCTGAAAAGATTGACATGAATACAGTGAACCAAACTGAGTTTGGTACATGCTAATTTAAAGAGTTATTTTTCATTTCGCTCCTTTTGGAGGAAATGAGAAAATGCACTAAATGTATTTATTTATTTTTTATGATGAAAAAGATGGACATTTGTAAAATGTTCTGTCTGATTCTAAAACTCTTGTACATTGTGTATGTCTGCCTAAGCTCAATTTTTTCTACAGATTATGGTTGACAGGCATTGACTTTAGGTCAGTCGTAGATCTGCTTTTTTGCAAGTGGGGCACGCACAGTTCTCCATTTAAGCCTTATTTTGAGCGGTTTCTCATTAAAGAAACTTTGTATTTATGTATCTTGTATTTGACAGTTCTGTGCGCAAATTCTCATTCAACATACAATTTAAATTTCAAACGTAAATTGTTAAGGATTTTTCATATCATCAAATGTTTTGTTTAATAGTATTGTTTATTTATATCATTCTAACTAATAAAAATACTTTTCTAAATATGCCTAAAATGCTGTATTGCTGCTTTTGCTTCAGGTTCAGAGCTAATTTGCAGAAATTAGTTGCTTAGCTTGTTTTGTTCAGTAGGAATAACGTGTCATTCAGCTATTTTTCAGCTACATTGTCTCTTTCACTAAACGGCATAAATTTAGTGAGTCCTCCAATTGGTCGGTACATGAGGATGGTTGATTCTAATGACAGTCTGATGAGTCTGATGAGTGAGAGAGTCACTGCTTGGTCCTCAAGCAATGCTGTTAACATTTAAATTCTCAGCTTTACACTTGACCTCTATACTACCTCACTTGAGATGAAAAGTGTCTATGAAATGAGTAAAAGTATAACTCTGTAATTAAAAGATTTTTTTTATTTTCATTTGTTAGTTGGTGCCCTGCGATGGGTTGGGACCCCACCTAGGGTGTCCCCCCGCCTTGTGCCCTAAGTCCCCTGGGATAGGCTCCAGGCCCCCCCGCGAGGATAAGCGGTACAGAGAATGTATGGATAGGTGGATTTGTTAATTGTATACGACTTTACAGGATTTCAATACAGTTCTCTAGGTTAAAGCCTCCATCTCCCTTTTGTTCTCTTAAGGCATTAAGGAAATTGTTTGCTGGAGCTGTTAGAATCCTTTTTAACTAGCTGTTTAAAGCTAATAAACACTGATTACTATCCTAAGAACACCCATCCATGAAGGCAGTTGATGCTTTCCATATTTCCCTGCTGGATTTCAGTTACGAGAGGTGAGTTTTCCACATAGAGCATTTCAGTACAACAACTTGCCAGAAAGTGTCCAGAAGTGGGGTGGGTGGGGGCACTGACTGAAATGAAGCCGTGTTTTATAACCAAATGGTGCTTTTGTCAGCAGAACATGGAGCATTGATACATTGTACGATTAGTGAACTTTCTTTTATGGGATTCTGTGGTTGGGCAAAAATGGCTTTAAGGTAGGATTTATGATGCAGCTGTGAACTTGTTTTGCATGTTAAGGTTACTTAGAAGTTTGCACGCTCACACATTCCTCCTTTGCTGACTAAGCATCGGTTATTTTTGTTCTGTGCCACATTTCAGAAAGAGCTCTAACTGAAAGCTATCCATTTAGGTTTGGGTGAAAAAATAAGTAAATAAAAAAAATAACGGGCCCCTGTACTGACCTCGGCTTGTGTGCCCACAGTCTTCAGGACCTTGGACAGCACAGTTCCAATCTGCGTGATCCATCAAGGCTGAGACCAAATGCCAAAAGGCTGATATGCTGTTAACTAGTTCTGACTTGATTGGTTGCACTTGTTGTCCCTGATCATTACAGGTTGATAAAGGAAGTGTTTTGTAGCTAGTGATGAAGTCAGAGGCCAACAAGCATGGGCACTAGTTGCTAGATGGCAATTTTATTTTATTTTAGGTAATAGTCTTAATAATTATATTACATTAATAATAATACATTATATGGCCAAAAGTATGTGGACACCTGATGAATCACACCCATATGTGCTTGTTGATCCCATTCCAGATTTAGTCCCCTCCCTTTGCTGTTATAATAATCTCCACTCTTTGGAAGGCTTTCCATCACTGTGTGGATTTGTACTCATTCAGCCACAAGAGCATCAGTAAGGTCAGGCACTCACATCGGGCAAGGAATCTGAAGAGTCTGGCATGCCGTCAGTGTTCCAGTTCATCCCAGAGGTGTTCAGTAGAGTTGAGGCCACTCAAGTTCTTCAACACCAGCCTTGGCAAACCATGTCTTTATGGACCTAGCTTTGTACACAGGGGCCTCTTAGTTCCAGTGAAAGGAAGTCTTAATGCTACAGCATACCAAGACAAAAACAATCGAGACATTCCGACATTGTGGCAACAGTTTGGAGAAGGCCCACATATGGATGTGATGATCAGGTATTCAAATAATTTGGGCCATATAATATATTACCAGTGTTCATTATAATGAACACAAAAACAACAGCAGTGCTATACAACAGCCAACATGAAGTCTAACATGACCTAGTATAGGTAAAGCGATCAAATTATTTATGAAGAGAAAATTACAGTTAGTGTTGTTGTACATCATTCATAAAGTTGTGTGCAAATGTTGGGCACCTCTGGCCAAATTACATGTTTTACTGATTTTTGAAGTGAAGTCAACATAACCACTGCAGCAAACTATTCAAAAAAATAAAGCATTGTTCTGTTAAGCCGAAGTTACTTTAAATTTGATGAATTTTAAAAATAGGAAAATATAGTAATTGTGGCCAGTGCAAAAATACGTGTGTAGTACATAAATATTTCTTACCAATGTTGTTTATATGGTGTTTAATTGGTATAAGGTTTTTATTTCTTTTCCATGCTGTCATCACTACTGACAGCTTCTGTTTGTGATCTACTATCATTTAGTCTAAACCATTAAATTCCCAGAATGTGTTGTTGGGTCAGACATGCTTTCCTTACTCTTGTAGCTACAAATCCTATTAGTTTCAATGTAGTTACTGACTAATTCATAGTAATTGCTGAATAATGTCTAAAAATGAATAACTGATAATAAGAGGAAAGCGTAGTAAAAAGCCAATCTGACTAACCAGCATACTAAATACCCTGTTGGTTAGCTTGCTATGTAAACTTTCATGTCATGCTTTAATGGTCAGGTTTATTATTCCCAACACCCGTATACCACAATGAAATAACTTAGACAAGCCACATTGGTCGGTTGTAGGTTTCACCACATCATTTACTTTCATTGTTATGCTAAATTAGAGTAACCTTCTGTGATATTTGCTGTTTTCCTAGTAATCTGAATAACAGTCATCGACATTTTCCTTTAGTTTCCTTTAGTCTGTAAGCTTCTACTAACAATGCCTTTTTATTGAAATTAATTTTATTAATTTTTTGTTAGCATAATTAGTTTAATACACATTATTGTATACAACACACCCACATATGTGTGTGTATATATATATATGTGTGTGTATGTGTGCGTGTGTGTGTGTAATACACATATATTAAACAGAAAAGGTGGATGGTGGATGTTAGATCCTGGGAGTTTAAAGGGTTAAAAAAAGGTTTAAAAAAATCATGGTAGAAATATTTTTTATTTTAGGAAAATAAAAAGAAATAGTAAGGGTAGTAAGTGATACTGCACATAACATTAAAAATAACTGAAGTTGCGCCAGTTAAAAGATTTGCGTGGAATTAATGTTCAGTGGTAATTAAAATGATGCTTCACTGTTATTTCCATAACAAATAAGGGGTGTTTGGTTACAGAGAGGGAATCCCCCGGTGATTCATCTGCAATGAAGTTATCTTTAAGCAATCCAGAAATGAAGGGCCTCCTTCTCCAAAGTAAGAGAGATTATTGCCAGGCTTATGATAAAGCTCTCTGCATATGCATGCTTTAATCACTTTAGCTGAGGAGATTAGTATGCACTTAGTGACAGAGCGGCAACTAATATTTTAGATTTGCTTCGGTGTCTGTTTCCAAATGTACAAGAAGCTACCGTACACATTGTAGATTAATTTAAAGACTGTCTGTCATTCCATGCTTGTATTCATCATTAAAGAAATTTAATTGCTTAAGGTAAAGTGCTCAAGACATGTCATATATTTATGCCTATGTTGTACAAATGGGAAGCACAGTGGTGCAGTGGGTAGCATTGCCACCTCACACCTCCAGGGTCCCATCCTAAGCTCAGGTTACTGTCTGTGTGGGGTTTTGCATGTTCTCCCCCTGTCCATGTAGTGTTCCTCTGGTTTCCTCCTACCTCCTGGAACATGCCAGAAGGTGGATTGGCTACTCTAAATTGCCCATCTGGGGCGGTTTCCCGCCTTACACCCAATGTTCCAGGGATAGGCTCTGGATCCACTACAACCTTGATCACAGGATAATGCAGTTACTGAAGATGAATGAATGAATGAACGAATGAACGAATGAATGTTTTACAAATGCACAGTCTCATCTGTGACAGGAAGCAAGTAGACAAGGAAAGCAAGTTGGTTTCTTCTTATATATTTTTTGCAATATCTTGCACATAAATACATGAAATAAAAATTAAATATCATGCAGCATATGATATTCAGTTTCAGGGTACAGCCCATTAGTTAATTAATTTGTAATGGCAACTAATCCTGATGTCCATTATGTGGAGAGACATTATTATTTAAACCTCAAAGACCCACATATGGGTGTCATGGCTATACAAATTTTAGCCATATAGTGTAAACCACAAAAAAACTCCTGACCCATAAAACTGGCATATGAGATAAGACTACAGATAGGACACATTTTATTTTATTCCAAACTCCCATCATGTGTAGACAAGAAGGAGTTAATTGCTGACAGCTAACCACATACTCTAGCTAAGCTTTGGTTAAAGATTCCCAGAACCTTTGCTTACCACTGCATATCATCTTCTCAAAAGCTTCGAACTTAATCCTAAATTGTGTTCTGTGGAACAGATTAGCCTGTAGAAATATGACTTCTACTTGTGTTTGTGATCTTATCCACATCTGTATCAAATGGGGACGAGGAAACATACATTCACAGTAAACATGCATTCTAGCTATGTGTCAGGTTTGATAGTATCGTTGATCTTTGAGTGCTTATCATTGAATCAAACACTATAAATATCAGTCAGGCTTGCATGGTGCACATTTGTGATCTTATCTATATCTGTATCAAATGGGGACACAATGTGTCCCAGTTAACATTATTTTTATCTACGGTATGTGTCACATCTGATAGCATCTGTTTAGAGTGCATTTCAAACACTATAAATGTCAGGAAGTCTTGCATGATGCACATTGTCTGTCATGTTCGTTGAACACAGAAATGTTGAGTCAAAGATAATAAGATTCAAAGATAGTTTCTTCTTTTTTAAAGTTTACTTTGAACTTGCTTAGTTACTTCCTGTAAAGGAACAATATTTGCCTTTTTTTCTAGCATGAGAAAGTCAGGAGGCATCATAATCCAATTTCCTATATCATAATTAGTCACACTGGGTATACCAAGCTCTGTATATTTATATTCTCCTCTAGACCTTGACATAATATCCTCTAAATTACTTCTTATGCTAGCTATCTGTCCTTAAGAAACCACATTTTCTTTCTAAGATTTTGGAGAAAGTTGTTACCCAACCGCCTTTTTTAAAAATAGCACAATGTTTTTTCCTTCTGGTTTTCAGAAACATCATAGTACAGAATCAGCACTGGCTAAGGTGGTCAGTGACCTCTGGTTATCTCAGATTATTATGGATATGTTTTTGTCTTTGGTTCTACTGGACTTGATTGAATCATTTGACACCATTGACCCTGATATTGTAATGGACAGGCTTGAAAACACAGTTGTTTTGTTGGTTTAGATCTTGACAATCTGCTGTTGGTTTGTCATCTTAAATGGAGATTTTTTAGAGCCTGAAAAAGTAGAACACAGTGTCCCACAAAGTTCTGTTTGGATCCCTAATTGTTTTTATATATATAGGCCCTTGGACATTTAGCCTACTTCACATGATGGCTTGCTTTCTTTTCTTTCCTTTTTTAAAAAAAAAAAAAGATTAAAAAGGAAATTTGTTTACTGGCACTGACACACTAAATCCACCTATTATAGAGGAATTTCTGTATCTGTATCTGTAGAGCAATATTAGCTCTGTTTCATTATGGTGTATGTTACAGCTGCAGATGCTTGACATCTGTTTGTCATTACCGAGAGTGTGTAATGAACTCTGTGACAGCAGCTGTTCTCATGCAACATTCAAATATGCACTTATTCAAAATGCCCACACCATTTTAAGGCTCTAGAGCTAACATTAACAATAGATTTAGCAGTAGCCTAATGATGAAGCCCATCTCAATCATAATAAAGAAAAAGAAGACATTTATGGTCTATTAGAGAAAAGTAAGTATCAATAAACAGAAAACAGACCATGATTTATAAACACTAACTCTAACTTTTATGTGCCCGTGAGTCTAAATGTACTGCTGAAGATCTTCCTTTCCTTTTTACATGAGGTTCATATTGAGTCTAATAAGTTTCCATTACGTGGAGCTTTGTAGGACGTTTGCTCAGATGGTTTCTCTTTGTACTGGATGGTTTGACAAACATATCAGTCTTGTGTGGAAACTCAAATGGAAAATCATTTGTTGTTTTGAATGTCCTAAATTAGAGGTTTTGAGGTGACTTATTGGTCAAAACACTGCAAATTGTACAGGACAGTATATATTTTTTTATCTTTATACACTTATGTCTAAACACAGTAGAATAAGTTACAAATAGTGAATCATTATGGATTACCTTAAATTAACAACAACAAAAAAATGTAGTTTGTCATGTCGGTAAAGAAGATTCTACTGTGGTGCAAAACTTACTAACCATTACAAAGCATTACAAGGACTCCTTCCATAAATGTGAAATAAACATCTCTTTACAGAAAACTTCACCATTACAAAGATTATATATTTTTCTTTGTTTTTAATCAATTTATTATCAGACTTAGCTAATATGGATTTTCCACCACGTGTTCCTGTGAATGAGCTGTTACTATAGAAATGTTATTGTATTGGAATGAGCGCAGTAATAAACCTGTGGTTTACACCTGTGACTTGCAGCTGAACTACTATCCAAGCTTCTGATATAGAAAATTAATCAGTGACCATTTGTACAGCCATGTAGCACAGCCTAGTAAACAGAAATGAGACGATTCACTGCCCTGCACTTGCAGGTCACACAAGCACACACTCTCCATAAACAGATCACTGGCCTTCTCTGGTGATCTTGGCAGACATGCAAGAGCGAGAAAACCTCAGAGTATACAAGTCATTTTACAACATGTATAGAACAGACCTAAACAAAAGCCTTGAAATTGAAACAGGCATCATGGTATGCTTGTAATTTTGTGCCAACTGGAATGTTCCACCTTCAATAGTCCCCCCACACACATACCCGCAAGCAGTGCAGCAACAAAGATTTTATTTCTTCAGCTATTTTAAGCTTCAGGTTTACTGCATGTCTGTAATTCAAAAAGATTGATTGATTGTTTTTGCAGGCATATTAAACTGATAATCAGAAACCAGCCCTTTTTGTTCTTTTTTCTTACCACATGGCATGATTTGTTGGTTTGCAAAATTATCTGTTTATTAAATTGGTGCATTTTATTAAAATTTTCCCTGTGAACTCTTTCACACTTTGCATACATTTCTCTCTCATAAGTATTTTAGTTTACAAACATACACTGTATCTCAGGTATTTATAAAAATTAATTATTCACTGCTGATTTAAAGACACTGACGACTGAACACATGCTTTCCAGCTACACAGCTTACTGTGCATAAAGATGTTTATCCTGCAGGTAAACAGAGAACTTGACATACATAGGCAAGATGAAACCACTGATGACACTTATCTGTGTCACCTCAACTGTTTCACTGTATCATTGTAACACAGTTTAGCATCTTACTAAAGCATGTTGGTGCTTTAGTCCTTCAATGAATATTCATACAAACACAAGCTATGCAATACAAGGATTTCTTTTGTTAGTACATGGGCACATTTAAAACCAAGGCATATTCATTGCAGCTCTTATATAAACAAGAATATGATGCTGAATGTGCAGCGATAGCGTGAGAAGAATACGTTAATTTCAGTCACAAAGGTGGTCCCGTCCTTCTCCCCTGTGACTCAACAAATCACAGAGTGGAGAGCGTCAGGCTAAACACTGGTCAAGATTTGGTGCCTGTTTCACCACACTGTGCTCCAGATGCTGAATGATCATGCTAGGTGAGCTGGCAGTTCTTCTAAAGCTTCGGTTAAGGTTGACTAAACTCTCTATTTGATCTTTACCCTCTCTTCATCTCTAGACATTGCTAATTTCACATGGCACCATGCAGCAGACTGCTAAGGGGCTGGGCACAAACCTTTGTGCTTTTGATCTAGCACCCTTATTATGCACAGCGGTTTTTCAAACATGAAAAGACTTTACAGCAGACCTGCACATGTACATTGGACAGATTAAAAGATCATCTTAAATAATGAAGAAGTAATTATGTCATGTTTCACATGACTGCCGAGAACAGGTGGTTAGGGCACTTGAAATATGGCTTCTGAGAAGAAATATTAGGTATTAATCTGATGATTTGTGTAATTGCTTCAGGAATCAGGAGGCAGACTGTAAACACAGACATGACAACATTGTTTTGCATTAGTTCAGTGACTGCATACTTTCTAGGGAGTGGCCATTGCTGCTTCAGAAGAGTCATGACTGTGGTGAGTTAGATGAATAGGATGTCTGGCCACCATATGTCATGATTATGTTGAAACACATGGTCTAATAATACAAGTTAAATACTACTATAGTTTTTGTATGTTTCTGTTACACATTTTCACTAATGTATACAATGCATTCTTATGGTAAGTGCTACTAAGTGATTTTTGTTGTCATTTTCACTTTTTACAATACATACTACATGGTATGTACATATGATACATACCGTATGTATAGTAAATACACTAATAATACTCTTAAAGACATTTAATCTCAAAATATGCAGACAGCAGTGCATACACAACAATTCCCCACCCAAAATAATGTAATATTTGTTCATACAGAAAAAAAAAAGTTTTGGCAGATAAGGGTTTAAATGTGAATGATCTGAATAACGATTCACTGGAAAATAAACTGCTTGGTTTGACTACGTGATCCTTGCTGGGATTGTGGGCTGCTCTGTATGCTTGCTTTGAGCTAGCTGATTTGTTAAGCTTATCATAGTCCATGCTTTAGGTACAACATGGCAGCAGGACCTGAAAAGGATTTCCACATTGCCAAAAACAGATATAGAGTTTTTACATTTAAGTGTTATACAGTCGAAATTTGTTTAATCCCTCACTTACTCATTTCACAGTTTTGAGGCCCGATTCAACATCATCACAGTTTTATTCTCTTCTAGGCACTGCTATACCACTAGTATGGAAATCGAAAAAGTATATGCTTTCCTATATTTTTATTTGTTTCAAATTAATTGTGGGGATCTAGCGGAAAAAAACATTCTTTGTATTGTATAGCGGGACCATTCTGGTCTTCGGAGACTCACTTTTGTAGAATACCACAATTGCCTGAAATTGGACTTTACACAATAACTCGCTACAGTGTTGTGAAAGTGGTCTGACTGTCTTCTGGTCAAAGGCCTCCCCCAGGCTCCTGAACTGATTACGCTGTGAATAAACTGGGATACTGTTGGGAGTTCAGATGTATCATTGAGGATATTACTGAGACAGAAGACCACAGCATGGTCAGGGCTTTGTCCTGTGCAACTTCTAAATTAAGTCACTGAGTTTATTTGCTGGAATGTTTTTGTAAAACCGAACTGACCTCTGTTTCTGGGTTCATTGCAGTTGTTTATATTATTCTTATTTTTGCTCTGACAACCTCATACAAATGTTTTCAACCAATAGAAATGCCTGATAGAGATTATTTCAATTACTATGTATCGTTAGTTGTTGAAAACAAAATAATGAATATAAATCACAAGAGAAGCAGCTCTGTTCTATTCCATTCGTTAAAAGTAATCCAGCAGTGTTTTGCTGTCAAAATATATATATTTTTTGCCCAATCAGACAATCAGATTGACCCATTGTCCAAACCTATCATTCAGTAATCCAGCCAGAACAAGATATAGCTAATGACAGTGTCACTCTTCAGATCAGTGGCAAACTGTTGATGCTTGGTCTCCAGCGCTGTCATAGCCTTTAATTTGGAAACTAGCAGCATGCTGGGCCCATCACAGACTGGCCACATAGCCATGCGTTAGTGGTTTTCAACATGAGGTGCTCCTCTCTGCTCTATGGGAGGAAGGTTAGTGTGATGCCTCAAACATGCTGGCAAGGGAAGTCAGTCAATTTTCAGTGATGAGGAGACTTAGGGCAGAGGAAGTTCAACAGGTCAGGGTGTAGCTGTGTCTGCTATTACCCATGAGAATCCAGAGCAAGCGGATAGTCACAGGAGGCTCTTTTTTCCTGAAAAGGCTGTTGGAGCACCAAAGTGTGGGCATCAGCAGGCAGTTTTATTGCTTTTGCTATGGCCTCGGATTTTGTGCCAGTGCCAGACCAGAGAAAGCAAATATTTTGCTTGTCTCGCAGCTGTGCAGGTCCCATGTAGACTTCAGGCTGGAAAGAGGCCAGCCCTTGGTGGGGAAACAGTTGAGATAAATAACTTTCCCAGCAAAATAAAATTGTCTGTAATTATAATGTTAAATCACACTGCGAAGGACTATGAGTGGCGTCAGCACCCTGGTCTAAGCCTGATTTCATGCAAAGGGGAGATCCTTTAAACACCAAACAGCATCACTGAACTAAAGTCAAGGAATCTCATAACCTCTTTTTCCTCACACATTCTCATTGCAGGCAAGCCAAAGTGAAGACAGATTTTCATCCAGTGTACTGATTTTGCCTTCACACCACCATGGCAGTATAAACACAATCATAAAATCTGTTATAAAATCACTCTAAAGCCTCTCTCCAGCCTTTTCCCACTAATGCCAAGGAGTGTACATTAAAAAAAAGTTTAAGCTATTTGATCAGCAATACAGCTTGTCTCACTACATACAGAAGTCACTGGGTGTATTTTTACTTAATGAGGTCCAGGCAGATGTCTCAAATTAGAAGGCCATTACCTATAAACAGGCATGTCATGTGTCAATGCTGCCAGCAAGCCTAGAGTAAAATCAGTCTGCTGTGCCTATGCTGCAAAATTTCAGCAGAGCAGATAAATGACCATCTAAGATATTGACCCTCTCCTGAACATAGCCCCAAAGAGCCCCCGTAGAATGCCCTGGATGTCATCATCAGGAGACCATCTAACTTTCTGACTGACATTTTACTGACTGAATATTTACCATTATTATTGTTTTACTTATTATTCATGAAATTAATGTTGAGTTTAACAAATGCTGCACTGATTTTGTTTCATCAGTATATAATGGCTATACTGTATGTCTTTTGGATGTGAGACAACTACAAAAATATGTCTTCCCTCTGAAGCCCATCTGCAGTCTATTTTACCTTACAGACCATTTGTTCTGTATATGTAGTGAAGTTGAAGAGTAATTGGAGGAAAGGAAGCAGTCTTACTTTGATCATTGCAAAAATGCCTTGATACTATTTACGACAACATACCCATGCTTAATGTTGCATACATGATTTAGATTATTGTGAAGGTATAAAGCTTGAGTACCTATAGAGGAATAACATATTTCAGTCTAACACATAATATATTTTAATTCTAGTGAATGGGTTTGCTCCATCCTTGGTTAATTTCTTTGCTTGTGTGGGTATATGTGTGAGAGAGTGTGTGTGAGTGCAAAAAAAAAGTCAGCAAACTGTCAGCACTGTTCATCAGCAGCCAAGGCGTGCCTCCATGGTCTCTCTTTCATGGAGCCGATTTTTTCCCCAGGAAGCAGAGTGACTCAGTTGTGGTTGTTGTGGAGATTTCTGCATGTTACAGCCCTGCAAAAGGCATGCTTTTCCAGTTCACATTAAGGTCCTTCATCGACCTTAAATATCCTTCCCTTCCAATAAAGAAAGATATCTACAGTTTATCTACGTCTGAGAGAGGTAAAATGGAATGACCTTTTGTAATAAAGCCATATCCTTTAGGGTTTAAAAAACTCAGGTAATCTTTTCAATCATGTTTTTGTTGTAAAAGGGCTAGGCTGTATTTCATTACCCTATTTTTTCCCACTTCAGATGATTTTGGAAAAACTGCAAAAAGTGTTACTCATAGTTTAGAATGTGACCTTTCCTTTTCATGAAGTTTGGATAGCAGTCAAAAACAAAATCCAATGAAGTAATTTTTTTTTTTTTTTAAGAAAATCAGTATATTTTGTCTTTGAGTCTAAAGGATAATAGCCTCCAGATCTTCAGGGTGTATTCAGTGGTTTAAAACAGTCTATAGTTGTCATTATTTTTTCCTCAGAATTCTTCTGTGATATGGGTAATGCTGTGACTTAATTCAGGGGAGGAACCGCAGGAAATCCCCCTTACTGCAGCTGAGGTAATCAGGGTCCTGCAGGTTTCTACAAAATAGAGAATGTGAGCTATTGGGCTTGTGTACCCTCAGGATAGAGCTGATGGTTCTCTCACTCTCTCTCACTAAACACAGGGTTTTGTGTGGCCTAGAAAAACAATTCTCAGATCCATTTTTATCATGTGTCAAATGTGCTTGTAGATTCAGTCCTTAGTGATAACAGATTCATTTCATTTGTGTAGGTTTAGACATTGGAAACCCCCTATTAAATATTCACTCATCTCTACTCTTGCCTAGCATGCACACACACACACACACACACACACACACACACACACACACACACACACACACACACACACACACACGCCCTAAGATCAAAAGGCAAGCTGGCTATAACAGGAAATGGCCTATTTAATAGGGGGATAGATTAACATAATAAGTGCAAAATTCGTCCCTTCCTGCACTTGAATATGATTAATCGTGATTCAATGTCAACATGTGGTACCAAAATTATTGGTGATTGCAAAGTGTAGTGTATGTTCCTTCAAGCCGGGTGAAAAGGCCTCTGTGCTCCTATTCCATTAACTTTGATGCTGTTGGAAAGCCTGATCTTGCAGGATGTAATAGTTGGATCAGGATCCCGACCACACACATCGACACACACCTGCACTCTTCCCCTCTTGGTGTGAGATGAAACATCAATTTCCAGTTTTTTCATGACTGCATGTGCTGGATTGAGCAATGGCTCAACTGGTAAGTTCATGCACAGTACAGGATACAAAAAAACAGTCATTTGGCCAGTGATCTGTGTGCTGCTTTGGTCTCATTCTGTCTCTCTCTATAACACTAATGTGAATTATAAATCAGTGTTTAGGCTTGTGAGTACAAACCAGCAAATGCCCTTGGGAACTGTTGATCTTAGTTTGAATGAGTTACCTCAGACTACTGGCACGCTTAAAAAAAAATTTAAAAATCTCATTAGAAGGTGATCTTTCATAACTGGGAGGACAGAATGATATGTCTGGCATGCTCAGCTAGGTTAAGAGGAACATTTATTTATTGTCATCAGAGTACAGAAGAAGGAAGTCTTAACAGAGACCTTTCTTGAATTGAATGGCTTTGTGTATATGTTTTGCAGTGTTTGGGAATGCTACTTTGCCATTGTCACTTGCCAAGCTGCAAGCAACTCATAATTTAAAATAGCTAGGCAATAGCCAAACTACACATTTGATAAAGAAGCTAGCTACTAAGAAAAGCTACTACAAGCTACTACCCATGTACACGTTACTATGTGAATCTTTCACACTCATAAACACTGATGAACATGGCCTTGAAATTCTTGTTTTCATCACTAGTAGATCCTAGTGTAACTGTATAGCATGATCCTTTTTTTTCTCCACACAGATCAGTGAACCTGTGAGCCTGTGCCCCAACGTACATTTACACCAATTACATATATTGAATTTGGTTCCTGAAAGATGCAATAGTTTGCACAGATTGCGTTTTGCTTGATTCAAAACATTGATCTAGTAAGGAAAAGGGAAGAAGTAACGAGAAGGTGTTGTGTAACAAACTGCTTCAGTGCTTCTTGGTGAAAAAGTAGCTTGTTTAGAGAAAATAGAAAAAAAAAAATAGAAACAAAAAAAAAAGTAGTTAAGCTAGTAGTGTCCCCAACACTAAAGATTTGAGCCAGTAACATTCTCATTTAAGCATTGAGTAGATCATAAGCTTGCTGGTAATTGCCGTTACATTGAGAGACAATGTCTTCCAGATACTCTCGCTGACAGTAAGAGAACTTATTCTGTAGCTTCATTACAACCCACTCGAAGTCAGTATCTATAAGGGAAACACAGAAAATGTACAATTTAGGAACATTCAATCTAACTGAAAAGTAGAACATATCAGTTTAATTACTGTTTTCATGTACTGGCACTGAAATTGAAGTACGATGAGAAGTACAGCAGCATGGTAGCGTGGGAAGACTTTATATCCCATCCCACAAGCCATCCTATTCCATCCTAATCCATCCCATTCCAGATTGAGCCTGAGGCTCAGCAGTTTGACTGAATCTTCCTGCTGGTTCATCTAGTTCATGCAGCAGGACAGACAGGGTGGGAGTGCTCCACCGCAGTGCTCCTGCCAGCCCATTCCACACACAGTGTCATCCCAGTCCTCTAACCACATGCTAATGGGCCAAACAAGCCTTGTTGCACACACGTCTTGTCCATGCGTCCCCAGTCCCAGCGTCACAGACTCTTGCTGCCTCTGCAGCCTCTGCTTGGATAGAGCCGCAGACGAAATTGAGTAAGGCAAGTGGTGACATTCTCCAAGCTTAATCATTGTGCTAATTAAGATGGATAGAATGAGTGTCACGCAGTGAAGGATTGCAACAGAAGATGCCAGGGACCCATAGGCACGCTATGGAGTATGTATGAGGCATACTGTATAAACACCAGATGTCCGGAGACCTCAGGAAAAGTCCAGTGAGTGCAACATTACACTGACAAGGACCACAGACAGCTGAGAGGCAGCCCAGGACAATTACAGCTGTAAGTGACATTGAATGTCTTTATCAGTCAGAGGCAGATCTGTGAGTTTTTGGATTGGTCCTGGCTCACCCCAAACCTTGGCTAAGAGTCAGGACCCTACCAGTGATTCAAATGTATTTCACTGATTCAAATGAGGCTGAATGTACACATGTAATGTATCATTAAGTATCCTGGAATACATGCAGACAGACAGAAGGTGAACAGCGCATTAATCCTACACTGTCATGCGGCATGTGCTCCATAAACAGTGCTAGCTCACGGAAAAGTCAGCTCTAGCCACCCCTCTTGGCAAAAAAAGTGAGGAATTTTCAAATGTGGAGATGGTTTAAGGCTGTGGCCAGACAATGAATCAAACTATAAATCATCTAAATCTGAATGTTTTTATGAAGCAATGTTGAGGATTTCCCAGTGATCTTTCACCTAGATAAACAATATGTGTAAATTAAATTCCATACATTAAAAACTTATTTTCAACTACACAAGCGTGTAGAGTATTTCATATGGCTAGGTTAGGGCGTAGTTTAGGACACTGAAGACGGATTTGATTGTTTATGTTCTAAATCATGAGCTAATTACATTGCTTTAAACCTGAATGAACCTTGAATGTAGCTTGTCTGAAGATTGAAGCATGTGTACAAGTAAGGACAGAGCAGAAAAGCGCCTAGCCGGTTTTTCTAGTGTTGACTCTCAGACATCATACTAATCAGACTGCTGTCAAACAATTTTTCCAGCGTACATTTTGGAAGTGAGTCAAACCAACGTCAAATATGACTATTTCTGTCAGTGAATTGGCCTCTCTCAGTGGGTGCACCTAATTAGCTGTAGCCTTTACTGCTACCTCATGCATTCTGCCGCACTAATACGGCGTCTCAGCGCCACATTTCTGTCTCATAAGGAGGATTTAGAGGCTTATTTTTTATTTACATAATATGTTACATTGACTAACGGTGCTTGACAAAAAATAATATTAGGAATGGGAGGCAGAGCTCTGCACAACATCAGTCACATGAGACAAATTGCGTTTTGATACGAGGTGACATTGCAATGGAAAGAATCACAAAAAATGCTTTGAAACGCCTAAGACTAAACACGCACAACGTCTGGCACATAAATCTGAGTTACCCTCCTCCGCTGCGCTGTCAGTGTGAAGCTGTGATGGGAAGGGCACAGGGGACGAGGCAGGGTCCTGCGGTTCCTCCGTCTGCCAGACATTACCAAGCTCCGGCGTGCAGGGGAGCAACTCAGACGCTCTACCTGATCCTCTCGCCTCCAGTCTGTCTAGGAAGGCCGTGTTCACCCTGGAGGAAATATATCACCACCCCATAACAACCTTCCAGACTGACCCATACATCAGAGAGTTATTTTGAAGCCATTCATATTTCCCTGGCTAGCTGATTAACCGTGACATTCATGGGTTTGTAAAGTTCTTCTAGAATTAGGTGTCCTTACCGCAGCCGTTCATTTTCCATTTGTCTTTTCCTGTCCTCCTCTTCTTGTTTTTGTTTTTCTTCCAAGATTTGACTCTGGAAATGATAAATTAATGGAATCTTAATCCATAATAGTAATGACTCATCTATTTTTTGGAGTAAGTTGCATGAGAGAGCAGTTGTTTTTCAGTTACTTATAGTTGTCACAATAGCTTAATCACACACTATCAATATCAACCACATAATGGTCATTCAGTCCTTTCTGTCCTCGATTATTTTCACTGATCATAATTTTTTTTTTTTTAGATTTTAAATTGTTTTAACATGAATCAGGTAAAGCTTGAGAAATACTAGAAAATAACTTTACTATTCTATCCATTATATCCTTCTGTTTCATGTGACGATGTGACGTCACACTGTATATTTGCTGTATAACATGGGACTGACTGCATCAGTGTTATCACGTCTGTGCTTCATTAAGAAGATTAATTTTCATTCATACTGATAGTCGACTGCCCTAATACACTTCACTACATACATCTTCAACAAACACCAGTGCAGCGGATCCTCAGTGTCAAACTAGGACGTTTATTGCAGGAGCAAGTATTACTAACATTAGTGAAAGTTAGGTAGTTAGCTGACATGAACTTGAGTATGAGATAAATATATATGACTGTGGCATGGTTGTCTGGTTTGTACTAAACAGGCTAGTTTGAATATTTCAGAACCTGTTGATCTCCTGGGCTTTTCCCACAGTCTGTAGAGTTTACACAGAATATTGTGATAAACAAAAAAACATCCAGTGAGTGGCAGCTCTGCGGGCAGAAATTCCTTGTTGACGAGAGAGATCAGAAGATAGATATATGTCAGGAAAATACAAATTTGGTCAGTTTATGCCAGTTTAAGTGGAATCAGCAGTTCAGGGGAAAGTACATTGGAATTATCACCTTTGTCAAAGTACCATTTATCTTTCATATGGTGAAACATCATGGTGAAAAATTATGACTGAAATGCTACGATAAGTTAATCAAGGGCATATGCTGGTGCTTTTTCTTGGATATGGCCCAGGTTTATTACAAAATGAAACAGACATGAAATGTTCAGGTGATGTTTTTTTTTTTTTAAAAGTGTTTTGACTCTGGTACCTTCCTTCTTTGCTCATCTTTCTTCTGCTGCAGGGCCATTTGTTCCTCGGCCTTCCTGGCCTCCCTGTATTCGTGCCCTCGAGCCTGTGAAGAAACGCCTCAGTATGAATCAGGCCACTAAAGGTGATACAATCACACAGATGGGCAGATCCCTGAATAGCGAGTATTAGATGGTCTTTTGCGATATAATCGTGGGATTCTTAACACAATGAGGTGCTATGAGGAGGGGTGAGGCAAGAGTGCTTAAAAGATGAAGAGATCCTTTGTGCTTTTGGTCAGATAGTCTAGGGACACCAGGGAACGGCTGCTCTGTTTGGAATGGCTTGAGAGCAAGAGGAATAGGTGGGACGACCTGGGCCTGGCACCCTGGGAAGTCAACTCAAATGATCATATGCACAAACAGAGGATATGGAGGAGATTAATCTGTCTTGTCTTCTCAGTGGCCACAAAACCACATCAAGACGGCGTCTTTCCACACACACTTTGATCAGCTGGCTTACGACATTTAGATTGGAGCATTCCATTACTTTTGTTGGAGAGCTTCCAGAGACTTGAATCAATACCCTGTGAAGTGCACTCAAAAAAGCCTACTCTTCTAGAACACTGATGGGACCAGACCATTGTTACTTATGCAGTATGCCTGTACAGAACTAACCCCTGATGTTTTAATATGTCCGTTAGCAGGATGTTCCTCCATAGAGAAAGAACTGGATGTCCAGAGAAGAAAAGCTTGCACAACAATACAATAAGCCACACAAAACTTTTTTCCTCACCACAGGATCTGCAAAAGCAATGTCGTCAGATGCCACATTCAAGTGGTTCATACAGTAAAACAGGCCCCACGCTTCTCATGTCTCAGTCTCCTGTCTGCAGAATCATCCCTGGCCTGCTGAGGCACAGACTGAGATAGAATACTATTTTACTATAAAGAATATTATTTTTAGAGCACTTTTAAAAATACACACCATCCCATAGCAGCTGTGCCTTGTCTGCTTAGCTAAGTGAGCAAACCAACAGTGACAGTGGCTAGGAAAACTCTCTAGGCTGGAGGTAGAAAGAACTAAGATTCAGCAGGGGAGCTCAGTTTGCTCTGCCAATCACTGGAAAACATGAGTTACTTTGAATCTATTGCACAAATGCCAGTTTTATGGAATATAAGTTGCCACTAATGATGCAAAAAAATATACACTAGTTATCACTGGAATCATTACACAGCAGTAACAAAAGACAGAATAATAATAAATTCTTAAAATAAATTAAAATTAAAAAAATTAAAATAAAAATAAATTCTTGTCTCACAGATACTACAGACAAACAGTGCTTGTCAGTTCCCTACAAGAACTCATTATGATAAATGTATTTAGAAATACATGTTTCAGCAGATTGAATGACACTGAGGCAGCGACAATGACGCTGTACTGATAGACCCAGTTACATCGTCCTAGACTGCTTATGTCATTGGCTGAGACACTGGCTGCAGTCCAGGTACTTTCACTAGAACAATGCAGGTTATACCACACCAGTCTGCCCTTTTCCTGCACTCTCACACATCCTTCTACATTCTGTGAACTCTGGGAAGTCCCTTCAACTCTGTTCATATCATTGTGCAGAAGCAGCACTTGTGTCCTCACATTGGCTGGCCATGAAGAGAAAGTCTGTCTATTTATATTTGGAGGAAATTCAATGATCAGATAGCCCTCTCCAATGTGTGGGTATAGACGAGATAATTCAGAGAGGAAGCTGAGCCCATTGGCAGACTGACTCTTTTCTTCATATGAATGCACCATGTTGATGAAAGCCCTCAAGAGGGGCCTGTTTATTCTGAAAACATGCATCAAAGTCCTATCAATTGGTGTGAATTACCCCAGTGCCTTGGGCTGTAACCTCAGTGCCACAGCTATGCAGCAAAGATTTGAACCCAGGCCTATGGAACACACAGTGCATTCTTTGGCTGTCATCTTACCCATGATGACGTGGGTGTGGAGCTGCTTGCTGCCATAGGAACTGAGCCGGACCTCTCGAGCCTTTGAAGATGCTCTTCTCTTTTCCTGCAGAGCAGAAAGGCACAAGATTAAATATTAATAGACCTACCGCCAGAATATTGAATTTTTGTTAATTAATGGATACATTAAATTTTAAATCAAATTCGATATCAGTGTGTCCAACATAACAAAAATAACTGAAGAATTCAAAGAATAATCATGTCCCACAAACTCTCTAGACATAAGTGAACACATTGTCATTTGATAACTGCACTGGTTTATTTTGCCAGTTTGAGGCATTCCCATGACCATGAATAATTTATTGTTTTGTGCGCCACTGATAATGTGGACCTCTTCTTTTGTTGTTTTAATCGACTCACTGCTCAAACAGACTTGAACTCCTGCTGCTCCTTCTTTAGTGCTACTGTGTCTACTGGAGTAGACAGTAATGGAAAAAAGCTGTAGTTCTTTGAAACTGTTTTCTCAGATTTGTTATTTTTGGATTTGAGCCAGCAGAGCAACATCAACCAGCTTTCTCCTAATGACTGAACATAGCATTCTTAACTCCATGGGGATGTGACAACATCTAATGAAAATATGTGAACATACATTAGGAGTTCATGTTGGTACAGCTCCTTTCTTCTTTCCTCCTCCTGCTTTTTCTTCATTTCTAGTCTGGTGGCCTGCAAAGCAATGGTGAGCTCTGAAGATGTTTCAGAATATACATAAATGATTGGGTAAGAAAAGAATTAGATTCAACCTGAACACACAACAGAAATAGGCTGTTATTATAAAAACACACAAACTATTTAATAGGCAATTAACTGGTAATAATTATTATTTAATGAGTGACTGGAACACGTCTAACCAAATTCTTATTCAAACTGCTGTGCTCTGTGGTCCTAGTTTCTGTATATGAGTCTATAGATTAATTTTATTTAATTGCCTTGCATGCGATGACTATTTGAAAGGTCTCAGCAATGACCTCTAGAGTTTTAATGCAGCACTACAACAATGAAATAAAACCTCAGATCTAAATCAGAGCACTTAATTCAATGACTTCAATTTAGCAAATCTACAAACTAAACATATAATTAAATATTTATGTGATAGAAAATGTCAGTTTATCATCCTGTCACACCTTCTCTCTCTGAATGTCCTTCATCCTCTGATTCTCTTCTTCCTCTGCTTCTCTCCTGCGTTGGTTCCTGTCCTCTTGTATGAGCTATAGAAAAATATATAAAAAATATAACCAAAATATAACCATGAAATACAATGCTCCTATACATACAGGGTCATTGGAGAATTCGTTTTAAATTCTAAACAGAAAGTCAGCACCTTTTTCTTGAGTTTAGACTGGTGGGCCACTATCTGCTGTCTCTGTCGTACCTCTGACAATGATACATCCCCACCTATGACACAGAAAACATTAGCAGTACTTTATACTTTAATTTCGTGCCTATAGTAAGTGCCCAGAGCTTATATGTCATACATATCCCTACTACCCAGCTTTTCTGGGGCCAGTTGAATGGGGCCAGGCTGATGTTCCTCCTTCCATCTCTGCAGATCATTCTGTTCTTTCTGTGACACTGCAGAAGGAAAGATAAAGTACAGACCCTTGCCAGTGTGTTCCCTACACCTCCTTAAATCTTAAATACATATTTGCAAAACAGTGTTTTCATTATTTAAATGAATGGAAAAGTATTTAAATGCAGTATCACATAATTAATCATTAAATCATTAATTAAGATGTAATGTAAGATTTTGTTAAATGTATAAGGCTTCCTTTAAAATGTTTAACATTTACAATTACTGTTTTAAATAATAGATTTAGATTAGATATTCCCTATACATATATATTGTTATTCAGAGACATCTTTGAAAATTCAGCAAAAAATTTAGAGTGCTTTGATAAAGCACAGGGAATCATTGACATTACACAGCTCAAAATGTTTCAGACTAACACCTAGATGTGATTTAACACTTCCTGATTTAACACAGAAGCATAACTAATCAGTAGACTCAGTGCATTTTGGGACCATCTCATTTAAACAAAGCAACAAATAATTTTTATATTACTTGTGAAGGAAGGTGTAGTACTCATCACTCCAAGACATGAACAAAATGTAATGGAGGGTAAAATTACATTTAACTCAGACTGGTATTTTTAGCCAAACAGAATCTATGTTGAAATCACACCTGCAAGGAACAAATAAGGAGAGGAAATTTGCGGATAACATGGGAATGGAAAAACTGTAACCCATCATGACTTACTTCTCAGCAGTTTGCTCCGTCTTGATTCATTTGGTGGGATCATGGTGTATCCATCGGAGCTGAGTGAGCATAAACATAATTAGTTACAGCAGGTACCTTTTACTCACCAACTCCATCCATGCCTTGAACTCAACAAACTCCATTGGCTCATTTGCAAAGAATGTCCCAAACAAAGGTGGGGCATGAGTAATTTTATGGTAAACAAAGTCCAAATACATTCCCACAAATTATCATCTGGAACTTCCCTTAAAAACCCACCATAGAAGCTATGACCCAAATGCGTCTGTTCGGAAAGACACTGACGGTAAATTCACAATAATAAGCACACTAAAGAACACATCAGCATCACTGCTGGTTTACAGCCAGAACCTTAGTAATTTATAATGCATGATCACTGCTTTGCTTCTATACAGTGTCTAATATAGAATTTAGTGTTTAGTTACTGTAAACAGCTATGTCACACATGGACAAATAACATGTTGAGGATATTTCAAACATAATCCCCATAGGAGACTTGCTCATAACTTAATTTGTTTTATGTAAACCAGTGTTGAAAAAGCAGCTTTGACCTAGCCAAAAAATATTAATTAGTAAATATGAAATATAGATTTGTTTCAATTTTGTTAGAGAATTTATAGTCATGCACTATTTTTTACAGAAGCACACGGGAGGACGCACCAAATCTTGTGGATCCCCTCTGGAAAGGCATTCATGAACCATAACCAGGGAGGTGAGGTTTCACAGTGTGCTGCATTTATTTTTCTGCACATTACAATATGTTCAAGACAGAGTGAGACTAACCTAAAACATCTCTTCTAAATGTGTGTTTAAAATGTTTGCACATCTCAAAAGATGTCTTATGATATCCTAATACTTTTCTGATGGCTACATATAAAGAGAACTACTTCAATATCATGACCATCATGTCCATCACTTTTATATACAGTAAATTTGATAATATATCCATGCAATGCTTATATACCGTATATTGTCATATACTGCATTGCCAGTCCTCGAGTACCCCTCTTGTTGTTTCACATGCTCACCCAAAGTCCTTATTCTCTATAGTCTGTCGCTCAACACTCCTGATTCAACTGATAAGCTAGTGCATGTCATCTACATAAGCATATGATGTGTTCAAATGTGTTAGTGTTCACCATGTTTATAAGAACACTTCACATGAACAGTCCATTCTTATGGTGTTCACCACTTTAGAGTCAGGAGTCAAGATTTTCTGATACTGTTCGCGAGTTGTGACACAATGTTATGTTCAGCACAATGGTGATGTTCAACACAATGGTGATGTTCAACACAATGGTGATGTTCAACACAATGGTTATGTTCAGCACAATGGTGATATTCAACACGAGGTGTAACCACAGTGCATTTTTAGGTGTACTGACCTTTTCTTTAGTAATTTATCAACACATCTGATAAATATACAGTCAGGTCCAGAAGTATTTGGACAGTGACAGAGTTTTTGTGATTTTGCCTTTATACACCACCACAGTGGATTTGAAATAAAACAATCAAGATGTGATCGAAGTGTAGACTTTCAGCTTTATTTTAAGAGGTTCCACAAAAATATGGCATTTACCATTTAGGAATTACAGCCATTTTCAACAAAGTACCTCCATTTTCAGGGGCTCAAAGGTATTTGGACAAAGTGACATAATTGTAAATGTAACCATAATTTTAATACTTGGATGAAAATCCTTTGCAGTCAATGACTGCCTGAAGTCTGGAGCCCATGTTCTCAAAACTCAATTTCTGAGTTTCCTCCCTGGAGATGCTTTGCCAGGCCTTCACTGCAGCCACCTTCAGTTGCTGCTTGTTTGTGGGACTTTCTGCCTTCAGTCTTGTCTTCAGTAAGTGAAAAACATGCTCTATTGGGTTGAGTTGAGACTGACTTGGCCATTGAAGAATATTCCATTCCTTTGCCTTCAAAACGTCTTGAGCTGCTTTCGCAGTATGTTTAGGGTCATTATCCACCTGCACTGTCAAGCTGCATTTTGTAGCATTTGGCTGAATGTGAGCAGAGAGTATAGCCCTATCCACCTCAGAATTCATCTTGCTACTTCTGTAAGCAGTCACATCATCAATAAACACCGGCAAACCCGTTCCATTGGCAGCCATACACGCCCATGCCATAACACTGCCTCCACCATGTTTGACACATGACGTGGTATACTTTAGATCATGAGCTGTTCCTTTCTTTCGCCATACTTTTCTCTTCCCATCATTCTGGTACAAGTTAATCTTGGTTTCATCAGTCCAAAGAATCTTATTCCAGAACATGGAAGGCTTTTTTAGATGTTTTCTGGCAAAATCTGGCTTTCCTGTTCTTGAATGTTACCAGTGGTTTGCACCTTGTTGTAAACCCTCTATATTTACATTTATGAAGACGTCTCTTGATTGTAGATTTTGACAGTGATATGCCTACCTTCTCCAGAGTATTCTTGACTTCTGTTGATGTTGTGAAGGGGTTTTTCTTCACCAAGGAAATTATTCTGCGATCATCCACTTTAGTTGTCTTCCGTGGTCTTCCAGGCTGTTCCAGTATGTTGTTGAGCTCACCAGTGCTTTCTTTCTTTTTAAGAATGTATCCAATTGTTGATTTGGCCACATCTAAGGTTTTTGCTATCTCTCTTATAGATTTATGTTGTTTTTTCAGCCTAATGATGGCCTCCTTCACTTGCATTGAGATCTCCTTGGACTTCATATTGGTATCTCCAGTCGAACAGCTGCCAAATGCCAACTCAATACCTGATATCAACTCCACACCTTTTATCTACTTCATTAGTCTTGAAGTAACGAGGGAATGGACCGCACCTGGTCAATTAACTTCTTGTCAGTCAATTGTCCAAATACCTTTGAGCCCCTGAAAATGGAGGTACTTTGTTGAAAATGGCTGTAATTCCTAAATGGTAAATGCCATATTTTTGTGGAACCTCTTAAAATAAAGCTGAAAGTCTACACTTCGATCACATCTTGATTGTTTTATTTCAAATCCATTGAGGTGGTGTATAAAGTCAAAATCACAAATACTTCTGGACCTGACTGTACATGATGAATAAATAAGAGATTTGAACTTGACAGCGTATCCCATATATAAAAATGTGGTAACTTATTGCAAATTATAAGATTTGAAGCAGAATCAGTTGAGGTTTACATTAGTTAGTCTTCATATACATAAATTTACACACACTCAGGAACAGATACAAGTTTTTTCCAAATTTATGGGATTTTCATGAATACCATTTTTTTTGTGTAAACGCTCATGCGAATGATTTACACATAAATCCATTTGTATTCAGCTTGATAAATAAGGCCCATTGTCTGGATAAATTTGCTAAATACAAGCTAACTGTTATCCCCAGCTATTAGCTACTTTGTGCTTTAGGCCACTTGAACTTTGAGTGTGTCATCTGACATTATGGGAGCAGGTTCCACAGTTCTAAAAAGAAAACTCAACCCTGAAACACATTAATTAATTAGGTTTATATTGAAATATTTGTGCTGCCTTCAGTGATCCTGGTGATAATTAGGACATTGGACACTATGACACTAGGATAATTAGGACACTAGGACATTGCTAGCACAGTTACAATGCGGTTTAGTAGGTTAAAATTTTCAGTGGTCTCAAACATAATGGATAACGGTCAGATTTCAATGTTAGCTCCTGGAAAAAAGAGCAAGAGTTTCTTTTCTCACTCACCATATGAGTTATGGAGACTCACTCAGCTAGCTGATCTATGAGCCCACAATGCAAAGCAATTATTACGATATTTGCATGAAAGTTAAAGCATTGGAATGCAGTTCGTTTGAGCAGAGTATACAGATGAGGAGGCAAGACAGCTGGACAGACTAAACAACTAAAGCGCTGCTGCATCTGTCTCTTTTGGTAGAATACAGTCAGCAGATAGCCGAATGGGATTGTGGGTAATGTAGGAAATAGACCAACATGCCAATGAAAGGAGTTTAAACTAAAGAAATCAACTCAGTATTTCATTACAAAATAAATCTTGGACACCACTGATAATGCAAGTTGGTCAGAGTGGAATTTTGCTTTAATGTGTATAGTATGTGCATCTATTGGCCATATACAGTATATAGATAGTTCAGGTTTTTATCTACAAACTAGTGAATGTTATGTTAAAAAATAATCCTGAAGGTATGGATAGCTGCAAATACAGAGAGAGAGAGAGAGAGAGAGAGAGAGAGAGAGAGAATGCAAAAAAAAAAATTATAAGCCACCATCTATAATTACAATAATTCATACTCGACCTGAATTTATTGTAATTATCAGGCTCTCACTGGTTTTAATGACTCTAACACATTTGATACGTGTGAAAGCAGCTAGTCTATCTATAGCTATCTGCTGACTTGAGTCAGGTGAACTAGAGCAGGGAAAGTACTCAAGTACTCCAGACCTGAGCTGGCGCGCGCTACTGCTCTGCGCATGCGTGGACTTTGTTTACAGCGTTCCGGTTTCACCGGGCTCACCAGCGGAAACGAAACGGAAACTTAAGCGGATAGTAATTTAGAAGAAATGGATATCTTTCAACAAAATATTAAACTTATAACCCATAATTCTAGCGTATTTATGAATTCCAGTTATATAGCTAACTATTAGGCTATAGGCAATAGTTTAATCTGTCAAATATCTATTAAGCAAGCCTAATGGAGCATGTCCTACAGTTAGTTAATTATGGGGCGCCACATGTAAAAAAAGTTTAATACTTTTAAAGTTTAGTGAGGAAAAGGCATTTTATTTATCTGGTAATGACTTACTGTCTCGGATTCCGAGAATCTTGAGGTTGGGTGTTTTGGTTTGTGGAGTTATTCCCATCCGTTTGCGTTTCGTTGACTCCTGGCGCCGTCTTTATGTCATCGCTCCTGTTTGGATTCATAATCTGGTCCTGATTCAGGGTTATGGATAAAGGAATAAAATAGTCTTCTGTGATAGTCCTTCGTTAACTGCTACTAAATCATCAGAGAGAGACGTGAACCCGTAGCTCGTAGGTCTTGGCTAAGGCGTGTCCACTTACAGTGTCATCAGTCGTGTGGCAGGTAATTATCCCAAAGTTGTATAATCCAATCTGAGCTATAATGCTTATATAATTAAAGTAAACTCAAGGCAATGTGACAACTATACTGTGTTAGACAGCTAGAGCACTATTAGTAGTATAATACCCTATAACAGTGACACAAATCACATGATGGGATGTAATCTGATCTGAGAGTCATAATAATAATAATAATAATAATAATAATATAATAATCAAAAATTTTTCTCCAAGGATATTCATCCAGGTGGGCACGGTGGCTTAGTGCCTCCGCCGTGTTTGCGAAGAGTTTGCATGTTTTCCCCCTGCTTTGGGAGTTTCCTCCAGGTACTCTAGCTTCCTCCCCCAGTCCAAAGACGTGTTGTTGTAGGCTGGTTGACAACTCTAAATCGTTAGTAGTGTGTGAATGTGTGTGCGATTGTGCCCTGCGATGGGTTGGCACCCTGTCCAGAGTGTCCCCTGCCTTGTGCTCCAAGTTCCCTGAGACAGACTCCAGGCTCCCCATGACCCTGTGTAGGATAAGCAGTATGGAAAATGGATGGATGGCTGGCCATTCATCCAAAATTGAATAGAAATAAAAGTACTAATAATCTATGAATAATATAAAGGTTTAATGATTATTGTGTAACCATATTTGCTCTTATTCTTTCATAATGCATTTCTTGATATTTGCTTATTATTTAATAACATAAAAATATTAAAAAGTAAGTGTGTCTCTATATTTGTTGTCAACTCATTTACTTTGATGAAAAGTCCCCTTTAACATAATGGTCCCCTTTAAAATATTTAACTGGTAAGGATAAAATAAAATCTATGGTTGCATGATTTATAGTACCTAAAACCTAAAAGAAAAAAGATGACAAACAAGACCAGATTTACAATTCATTCATCTTTAGTAATTGCTTTATATTGGTCAGGGTTGGGGGAATATGTGTGTGTGTGTGTGTTCATGATGCCCTGGTCCCATCTAAGATCTGTTTCCGCTTTGCACCCGGTGTTCCTGGTATAGGCTCTGGATCCACTGCAACCCTTACCATGATAAAGCAGTTACTGAATATGAATGAATGAATGATCTTGTAATAAGTGGCACTTAATTCACAAGACAGTGTAAAAAAATTGCATGTAAGTACGTTGAATTCACTACCAGATACTTGTGAACAGCGTTAACAGGGTTGCAGGGCTAAATCTGAATAAAACTCATAGGATATAGGTGCCTGAGATGGGCCAGTATTGTTTTCCACAAGTCAAGCATATACTTTATAAAATAAACATTTCAAAAATTGCAGTTTCTTAGGTCAAAAAGGCACCCATTCAGGATAATGACCCAGGTATCTTTGCATGTCCTGATATATTGCTACTTTCAGAGATCTTCTCAAACAGCAAAGGCATCAAAGGAGCTGTTTTGTTTGGAGCACAGCCAACATAAAGCAGGAATATCTGCAGACTAGCATCATTTAGGCTACTTTGCATACTTTCAGTGGAAGTACTGAAAAGTGCAGTGCACTGCTGACTCCCAGGTGATATATTAGAGCTGCCAATAAATAAAATGTCAAAGGTTTTTGCACTCTGTGGTTGTAGTCTGCTCTCTGTGGCAGAGGAGCGGTCAGCAGAAGCCACAGCAGCTTCACCACTTCACTGAACAAGCAAATTAGAGGCAAAAGGTTTGGGAAGAACACTTGTCATTTGTTCCTAAGAAGACTTCACAGAACAGACAATTAGCTAATTATGACAGTTGTGCTATTACTGCATTCACATTGGACTTCTGTTCAGTTAAAGCTGAAACATTTTTTACTTACTTTACTCTGTTCTCTGGTACTTAATTTAAGTAGGCAAAAGAAAGGTCTACTTTATGCACAATGATTAAAACTTCTCCACTCCAACAATTGGAGAGCCTACTCACTTCCTGTTACAAAATCACAGTCAGAAGAACTTAATCTTCAAACTCAATCTCCAAATCTCTTTTTCTGTTACCGTGGGTTAGAAATATGAGGTTATGTGTATTTAAAATCATTTTTGTCATGATAGCTGTCAGAAATAAAACTGTGTTCCATATGAAATTAAATGAAAATAGATTAGATATGTGAAATTATATTTTCGGTTTCAGTCCATCGTAATAAAGCACAATATTTGAGTTTAAAAGATAAAAGAACAGTTAGTTTTAAACAACAAAATGGGTTCAATAAAAATGGAAAATAAGCCTAGATAAAACAATTCGATTAAATAAACAATACAAAAATACTGATGTAAACTTGCCTGAAAGTCAGAAAAACAACGCTCCATAATCTATTAATCTCAGTAAATATTAGATAGATTAATGAAGAAAGCTAGATAAAACAGACAGTGAGTGAAGTGTATTTACTGAAATGTACAGTTAAATAATTACAATTTTACTACATTTACAACCTAGTCTTTTTATACTTTACAGATACAGTTTTCCTGTTCTCGGATTCGCGCGTGTCGTCTGTCCTAACAGGCGACCCGTAGATGTTCTTCGGCGTGTGAAACATGGCGGGTTCAGGCAGTCGTATAGCGACGGATAGTGACCTTCTGAGATACGCTGAATATACACCTACATCTAACCGGCGGAGTGAAACAGATATTGACAAGCGCATTGTGAGTAAACTCTACTGTGTGGCTTTTAAGGCATGTCTTATAAATAACCTGTGACGTATTAGCTCACATTAGCTCTGAAACACCGGTGGAGCACGTAGCAGGCTAGCCAGGTATCCAGTTATGTTTGTGACTTTGGGTAGCTAGCTAGCTTCATATGTGCTAGCTTTAGCCTGCTAGTTGTTCGTTAAAGTGTTTAGTATCGATCTTTTTTTGTGTGAAACTTAACTTTCAGAGCCTTTTTGTCATTAGTTAAAATACAGAAGGCACTGTGTCAGTACCTAGTAGCTCTTGAAGTGCAAAGTTGTTGACTCATGAACGCGTTATGAACACAAAACATTTCCACTCCATTAAATTTCTGTCTCTTCGTTAAGAGCTGATTGCTCATGTGTGTTGGTGTGTAATTTACAGGGCAGCACACTGATTGCAGTTGGACTTGGTGTCGCTGCAGCAGGATTCGCAGGTAAGCAAAACTGATGTAAAGGTACACGTTCACAAATTCTCTTCATGAAACTGTGGCTTTTCATCTGTAATCTGTCCTCAAATACCTCTGCAGTAGCACAGGGTTCAGCTCTCCCCGTCTTCAGGAGCTTCCCTCTGACTTAATGATTCAGCTCTCATCTGCGCGTGAACCACGTGTTCCTCTGATCATGGTCACGTGGAAGTTCAAAAGGTCAAAGCAGAGTTAGTAGTGATGGGTCGTTCTTGAACGATTCGGTCATTTTGAACGAATCTTTAATGTGACTCGGGAAGAACGAGTCATCTCGGGGAGTGATTCGTTCAGCCGCGCATGCGCAACATCCTATAGGTTCTGTACTGGAATTAGTTCACCTGTTTCGAGTCTTCGAGTCTGAGGCGTTCGTTCATCACGTGACAGCCCCATAAGCTTAACCAGTGCAGCCTGAGCCGGAAAGAGAATTGATTAGTTCATCTCTCGAGTCTTTCGAGTCGTTCGTTCATTTGTCTCATGACATGACAGCGTTGGATAGAGAAATTAGTTAATTTACAACCTTCCTTACAAACGGGTGCATAGTAATTATTATTATTATTATTATTACATAACTCCACAGATCTTCAAGAAACAGGAACAAAAACATAGTGACAGAAATTGACAGACCTTTTTTTATTTCTAGGAAAATGCTTATTACACATCATTTGATAATTTTATGATAATTCCTAAATATGATCCAACATACAAAAAATACAGTTTTACGTTATAGTATTACTGACTGAGATACTGATCCGGGAAGTGGTCATGTGACAAAAGAACGAACGACTCGAAAGACTCGAGAGATGAACTAATCAATTCTCTTTCCGGCTCAGGCTGCATTGGTTAAGCTTATGGGGCTGTCACGTGATTAACGAATGAATCAAACCCGAAGACTTGTCAGATAAGAGGTGAGGTGAGCCAATCATAGACTAAAGATCCAGGTAAACAATGAATTATCGTTTTCTGTTTCTTATAGCATTATAGTTTTGTCTTGTTTGTAGTGTGATCAACGTTCACGTAAGTAGTAGATGTGTTAGGGAAGTAACACGTAACATTTTAATTATATTTTGCTAAAATGAACGAAATGACTCGAAAAAAGATTCGTTCATTTTGCTGAACGAGACTCAAAGGTCCGAGTTGGTAAAATGATCCGAACTTCCCATCACTAAAAGTTAGATCTGGTAATAACAGAGGCTGACCGTACCTTTTTTTTCTTTTACAGAAGTGTGTATTTGTTTGTTTTGTATTCATGATTTTCCTCTGTGGCTTCATTCACCTGATACAGAATCTTCCCAACTTGCTGTCTGGACAGTTTCAGTACTAAAAGGAACTTCCTTCAGTCAGTGTATCCATTAAAGAGCGATGCTTGTGGTTCTGTTTACGGATGTAGATGTTAGGCTGTGTCTACAGTGAACATTTTTTATAAAAACTCTCTATGGAGTAGTTGCTTAAGATGGGACCCGAGATATGTAATGGCATTTTCATTACAGAGAACAAATGTTATTTACTGAAAATATTTATATAAAGTTGGCTTTATATACAGTTGTAGGGTTGGGTAGGGCTGTCGATTAATATTGTTAGTCGATTAATCTGACTCTTTTTATAATTCACAATAAAAATAGACTTAAGTGGACAATAAGTTCACTTAAGACAATCATTTAATTTTGCCAAACTGTATATAATTCTAAAGGTTCTATCACTCAATATTTGATATTTAATCACTGTTTTACGATAGAAATGCCACAGTGATTATAATTCCTTGATTTGTGTGATGAGTAACCATGGAAACATGCAAAGAAAAAAAAAGTATTCACATGTTTACTTCACATTTGGTCAGAGATAATTATCATTTCTATCTACTTACTATTAAATTTTGTGCTCTGTTGGGTGTTTAAGTGGTGAAAAACTCTTTCATAATGCGATGCGAGTGTATCATACACATCACACACCATACACATTATTTTCGGGCTTGTGCTTAAAATGGGTGTGCAAGTTAAGGTTATTCAAAATTATTCAAATCTATCTAATAGTGAACTTACTGTGCTGTCTCTGGTGGCAGATCTGTGAAACCTGGATGTCGCCTTTTCAGGTGCTGCAGCATTGAAGATGTGCTGTTATGGTATTTGAGTTAATTTTTTGCGGTGACGGCAGACAACAGCATTGCTTTTCACATCTAATATAAAATGCTCCCACACAGTTAACATTCTTTGTTGTTTGTTGCACTGACCCGCGTCTGTGCATTGCCATACCTCCCCCATTTTGCTGAATACTCAAAACGGTAAATTGTACTTGAGATTTTTAAAAAATCGAGTACTCGAATTTATTCGAGTAATCGTGACAGCCCTAATTTAGTGCTACTGCAGCCAAAGACAGCCGACAAAAAAGTTCTGGCAGCGTCAGAGATTTTTGATTAAAATCGCAGTTTGACTGCTGTTACAACACTCGTAGGAGGGCGGCGCTGGATTACGTGAAACTCATGGGATGGCTTCAAATACTGTAGTAGCAATTGTGAAACATAACCTAAACATGCTCATGGACAGAAGAAATATCTTTTTTACCTCAGGTTCACCTTCATGCATGTTTCTGTGTATATGATCGGTTTCTATTGAGGCTGGCCTGACTATGCACTGAGACGTGGGTTAAAATCCCGGCCTGTGTGCTCACACTGATGTCTAAAATGATTCAGTAGCACGTTGTGTGTTGTGGTGACATTAGTTTAATTATTTAAGGCACAATCTACCGCCAAACATTTTTTCCACATTAATAATAACATTGACATGAAATACGTTTATGACGCTGAATACGATTAAAATAAAATATTAATACTAGGGGGAAATTACACCTTATATAATAAATCCTCATCTACTTTTTTTACAATACAATGTATTGATATTGCAGTGGTTCAATTTGTAGTCATTACAAAATAAATTTATCAGAATTTAATATTTTATTTGTGCCAATATCATCTCGTGTCAATATTGTTTCATGCATAATTGCAAGTCTATCATTAGAGGATCTTCAATGTATATTGAAGATCCTCTAATGATAGAGGATCTTCAATGACATACATAACGCATTATCACAGTCTGTTATAGAATTCAGCCAAGATTTTATTGGGATCATCTCATACAATGCAACAAGTAATAATCTTAAAAGACAGCTGTAGTCACCGGCTTTATAAAATCCTCAATATACGCATACCTGTGACCGCGATAATTGAATTATGTATTAATGTGCCAGATTTTAAACCAATAAAAGAGTTATACTTAAGCCAGTTGTAAGTTAGTAATAAAATTACAGTAACACATACCCTGTCATAGCTTATTGCTTTGTTAGAAAATGGGTTTTATTAAATCAAGTATTTTGCTGGACAGGAAAAACATGGACAGCATCGCATGACTAAAACTGTTTTGTGATTTTCTCCCTAGTTGAGTCTTGGCCAATATCCACCCACTAGTTAGGTCTCCCCTATCATACAGCAGCTACCGACCTGGGAGAGTGAAGGCTAACACATGCTTCCTCCGAGACACGTGAAGCCAGCCAACCGCATCTTTCCAAACTGCTGCTCATGCTGCACCACGTGGCGGTGTAACTCACTTGAAGGCGAGCGCTATCCGTCCACTTCCGCATGCATGAGCTCACAGACTCCCATGATTGGCCGTAGCTAAGCTGTGAATTCTAGATAGCGTGAAAATGTTAAATAGTAAGTATTATGGACTGTTTCAGTATAATTTTTTGCAAGTCTGTGTGGGCCGAATGAAATGTGGCAGCGGGCCACATCTGTACACATGTGTAATAGAAAATGATGGTTAATCCCTTCAAAGTTTTTAATAGTATTACTGTAAGAGTTTGTTCAAGTCCTCAGAAGATCCTTACAGTGATTAACAAGGTCAAGGCTGCCATTAGCACAAAAACCCCAAAGCCCTTTTACTATAAAATGAATGACTAGAACTTTTAAAAGTCTAAATGTGGGTGATAAATTATCCCAACTCCTGTTATCAGAGTGTTTACTTTTTTCTTTACTTGTAGGTGTATCTGCCTGACTCCCTACCTTCATATATAGGTAATGGTTGTTAATAGGCTTGATATCCAACTGTGATTGTATGAGGTCATCATGGAACAGCACTTGTGGTTGCTTTGAGGAAGTTACCTAATTCCTCTTCCAGTACAGCTCTCCTGCCAAAAATCTCTTTCCAAGCAGTGTGTGGTCTGCTAAAGGGAAAGGCTTTGGCTCAGAGAGGAGCAAGCCTTTTTGAGGTTGAAAGTAAAGTAATTCTGCCCACTTAACAATGTCTTTCAGCATGTCATAAAATATTTCACAATTATCAACAATATATTCTCTTTAGGAAAAACAAATAGCTCGAAAGGGGTTTATTTTACTATAATCTTTTATATTTTTCTGGTATTCAGACACACAGTGCCTTCAGTGTTGGCTATGTGAACACATTTATTTTGGTTTTTCATTATATATAAGTTTTCATTATATTATAAGTTTTCATTATATATACTCTCACTGTCCAGTTTATGCAGTTTTCCATTTATGCAGTTATCCAATCAGCCAATCATGTGGCAGCAGCACAGTGCATAAAATCATGCAGATACAGGTCAAGAGCTGCAGTTAATGTTCACATCAAACATCAGAATGAGGAAAAAGTTTGATCCCTGTGACTTTAACCGTGGCATGGTTGTTGGTTCCAGATGGGCTGGTTTGAGCGTTTTAGAAAATGCTGATCGCCTGGGATTTTCACACACAGCAGTCTCTAGAGTTTACACAGAATGGTGCGAAAAACAGAAACATCCTGTGAGCAGAGGATCTGCAGGCTGAAACACCTTGTTGATGAGAGAGATCAGTGGAGAATGGCCAGACTTGTCTGAGCTGACAGGAAGTCTGTAGTAACTCAAATAAGCGCTCAACTGTCTTCAACTGTCCAGTTTCAATGAGTCTGTGTCCATGATAGCCTCAGATTCCTGTTCTTGGCTGACAGGAGAAGAACTTGATGTGGTCTTCTGCTGTTGTAGCCCATCCACCTCAAGGTTTTTGTTTTGTGCATGCTGAGATGCTTTTCTGCTCACCACGGTTGTAAAGAATGATTTTATGAGGTACTCTATCCTTCCTGGCAGCTCAAACCAATCTGACCATTTTCTTCTGACCTCTTATCTCCAAGGTTTTTCCACCCACAGAACTCTCTCTTACAGAATGTTTTTGTTTTTACACACCTTTCTGTGTAAACTCTAGAGACTGTTATATGTGAATTTCCCAGGTAATCAGCAGTTTCTGAAATACTCAAACCAGCTCATGTGGCACCAACAACCATGCCACAGTTATGTCTGATGTTTGATGTGAACATTACCTGAAGCTCTTGACCTGTATCTGCATGTATCTGGTTTTATACACTGTGCTGCTGCCACATGATTGACCATATTAAAGTGGACGAAGAGATTGTGTGTGTGTGTGTGTGTGTGTGTGTGTGTGTGTGTGTGTGTGTGTGTGTATAAAATATAATTTTTTCCCTCTTCATATTACAACTTCGTCTTTATAATCCCAAGGAGAGCCTCTTATGCTGACCCTTTTTTTGGGTGCTGATTTGGTTCAGGAGAGAAACACAGATGATGGCAGTTGACCAGCACTGTGGCCACAAAATACAGAGGGGAAACTGAAGGGAGACTTTTCCATGTATTAAACATAACTAAATGTGGTTTTGCATTTGGCTTTGCCTTAATGCCAGCTGCTCTAATACTTCAATTTGTACATAACCCAATAATCTTTTTTAACCTATTAATCTCTTTAATTTTTATATTCATTTTTAGGTCGATATGCGTTCCACTTATGGAAACCTCTTGGTCAAGTTATTACAGAAAGTGCCAAAAAGTTTCCCTCTTCAGTAAGTAATAAAAAACCTTTTGTTAACTCAGTAGTCTAAAAAATAAAACTGTTTTTCAAATATCTTGTATGTATGTATCTTGTATATAATGTCTTTTTGAATCCTACAGTTTCACAGTTTTAGGCAGCCATGATTTGTTAAATGTCTTTGGATTTTTCCAGGTTAAGTTTTATGCTGCATGTTGTATGGCCAGAAGCATTTTTGGCATGTTAACCTTCCACTTGTGGGATTTCACTCTAGTAGAGTTGCAGTTTCACCCCAGACTTGAGTTCATATTGATTTTCCTCAGAGCTGTGAGTATGCTTGGAAACCTCATCTGACCCACAGTCCACCACCTTAAGATTAGCCACCATATATATGTATGTGATAATTGGGGTCAGTCAGTGGGTCACACCTCTAAATCCAACCCTCTAAGTTGTTGGATGTAAGTATTTTTTTGCCCTCTCTGATAGAAAAATACTATTTGTAGGTGACTCATGGCAGAATGTGAAAGAACATTTCATAAAGTGTTCTGTATCAACCATAACCCTATGTTCTCACTAGCAAGCGACTTTCAAGCTTTACTTTTCTTCATAATTTCTCTATGCACATTTAGTGGTTGCATATGATGAGATTAAACCATGATGAAATGAAAAAATTATTATTATTTTTATTTTATTTTTTGCACATCAAACTGTACATGAGAACTATTGCAGGTAGGAACTGAAGTTGTGAATCACGGTAAAATTAATGGCGAGTCAATCATTTGAATTTGTTTCTTTACAGGGTCCTTCCTAATTTTCACTGAATTGAGAAAATCTCAATTCACATGTTGCATGCCACTTTGTTGCTTACTTGTGTGAGTGCAGATTAATAACACATGGATATCTTATTTTGTGTGTGGGTTTGCAGTCTGAGACCTTCTGACAAATCACATATTATTCACAGTAGTCATTCAGTTGTCTTTCCCTTTTTGTCACATACACGTCAGACAATGTACACAATATGGAGCTATCCACTTAGCAACTTGTGACCATGCTTGGAGCTACAGGAGGGCTTGCTCTCCAAAGCTGGAGATAGCTTCCTCTTCTACTTGACTGTGCTTTCTTGTATAGTTGCAACCATTTTTCATATATTAGCCTTGACTTAGTTTTCTCTCCTTAGTATTACCAGGCTACATTAGTTACAGTATACTGTTTGCTACAGTGTCTCTACAGGTTTGCAGTCCCTGTTTGGTAAAAGGCACCCCACTGGCTTGGTTTCTTCCTCTACATTTTCTTCAGTGAATAGTCCACATTTCTTTCTGTCTAGCCAAATACTGCCTTTAGCTAGTATGTTGCTAGAGTTAAGTGGTCTCCCTCATCATACCATGTACTGTTCATTCCTGTGCCTGCTAGATTTTGGATAAAGAGGCCATGGATTAGAGGATGCAGGTTTCTGAATCACAAAGCTAGGATATAAACAAGAGGTTCTATTCAACTTACTTCCTTGACCATAAGAAGGATTTAAGAGAGTTGAACTGGTACCAAAGTCCCTTCCCTTTGATATGCTTAGGGCGACAGATGTAGTTTGTGCTGTACAGCCCCAGGACCGGTTCACCTCTGTGGATCTGTGTGATGCTCTCCAGAACAAAGATAATTTTTAAGGTTTATATTCCAAGTGAAGACCTTGCAATTCAAAGTCCTGCTAGGCCCTCCCCCTATCACCATGGAGGTTGTATGAAACTGACCTTGTCTCCCCTTATAGCTTTCAGTATCAAGATACTGGCATACTTGGATGAATGGATCCTATGTGTCCCCACCAAGGAGCAGGAGCAGGGACACATCCACTGTCCTCGCCTACATTACCTTACTAGATCTTACAGTGACAAAAGTGTTCCCTAACACAGTTCTGTATAGTTTGTCTGCATGAGGCGTGACTGAGTATGCTAGCCAGCCCAATGTGTGGCTGATATTACTATGCTTGCCAATCATATTCAGCCTGGCTGCCACGTGTGGTATCAGTATCTGTTGGCATTGAAATCCTTGATCTTGTCTGCTTGCTGGAGCTACTAGCATTACAGAAATGGGCTGGTCACCAAACAACACGGACAGGAACCTGGTCTTGTCTCAGTGAAAGCAGCCGGCATCTCTGTTATAGACTGGGGAGTGTTGTGGTGTCGCAGTGGTATGTGGGTACGTGTAAAGTCAGGACACATCAACCAGCTGGATGTTAGGGCAGTTTCTCTGGCCTATTCTTGGTGGTTTTGTCGCCATGTGTGATGGTCACATATATCAAACATCAGGGCAAGATGTCAACACAAGATCGAGTGGCTATCTACTGCTAAACTGCTGTCCCCATCTATTCTACAGGGTGTATGTGGCAGCCATGGCAGCACACCAAATCACCATGGTTAGCATATACACTGTATGGCCAAAAGTATTTGGACAACTGAGTATTGAACATCCCATATTGAGTTGTTCCCACTGTAATATTGAGTTGCTCCTCCTTTGCTGCTATATCAGCCTCCACTCTTCTGTGAAGGCATTCTACTAGATTTTAGAAAGTGGCTGTGGGGAATTGTGCTCATTCAGCCGCAAGAGCTTTAGTGAGATCAGGCCTGGTGCACAGTCGTCATTCTAATAGATCCCACAGGTGTTCAGTGCAGTTGAACTCAGGTTTCTGTTCAGGCCATTCGGGTTCTTCCACACTAACCTTGTCAAACCATGTCTTTATGGATCTCACTTTGTGCACAGGGGCATTGTCATGCTGGAACACATTTGGAGTAGGTCCCTTAGTTCCAGTGAAGGGAAATCTTAATACTACAACATTCAAAGATAATCTAGAGAATTGTGTGCTTCCAACTTTGTGGCAGCAGTTTGGGGAAGACCCACATATGGCTGTGAGGGTCAGGTGCCCACATATTCTTTTGGCAGTATAGTGTATCTAGGGTCTCATAGGCTTATTTCTGCCTTTCTAAAGGCAGTGAGGCACATTCAGAGTTGAAGGCTGTGTCCCACCTGAATAATGCACACTAAATGCTATGCCTAAATGAAGAGAAGAGGAAAGAACAGACCAAATAAATGCTTACATGTTCCGGAAGAAAAAAAGCTAAACCTCATTTGCACCTGAATGCTTTCTCCTCTTATTATATAGTAAAACGTGTAATAAATACTCCTCTTAAAATGGCATGTTTTTGTGATGTAAAAAAATTAAACAAAGATGAATCATGACAACTTTTTCCACCCTCAGTGTGAAATGACAAAGTATAAACATATAAATAAAAACCTGCTATTTTAACAGGGTGTGTAGTCTTTTTATATCCACTGTAATTCAGTAAAGAGTTTTTTCCTTCTTGCCCTAATTATTAACTATTGGCCGACCTCCAGAGCAAACAGTATTTGTAATGAAATCTTGTGCCAGTTCCTTCATGTTGTCATAGCTAAAATAATGGTTGGTCTCACAAATATGATGTCTGTTTTTAATAACAAATTTCATACTTCTGACATTAATTTGAGAATGTGTGCATGTGTTACATTAATGGCAGATACAGGTCGTTAACAAACATGAAAAGCAGGGATTTGAGCAAAAATGTTCAGAAACAAATAAAGCTTGTAATATAAACATCCTTAATGATCTTAAAACGAAGTGCTGTCATCCGTTTTTGTATTGTTGTAGAGGATCTCCCACTGTCTGAGCAATGTGTATTTTAATGTATTTCACCAGGCATTCTCGGCATATTACAAAGGTGGATTTGAGCAGAAGATGACTAAGCGGGAAGCCAGTCTCATTCTAGGGATCAGGTAAGAACGTAATTCCTGTGTGTTCTTCACAGCCTTGTCTCACATTAGTTTCTCGTTTTAGTGCTTCCTTTGTGCATTGATCTATGTGAGCAAAGCCTGCTTCTTTTGCAACATGTGAATGCACTGAATCACTAGTTTTCCCAGCAGGGCATGTGGTCCTATTCAAAGACTATCTTTTTGGTTTCATGTCTTAACTTTGATCCTAGCGTGGGTGACGACTGTAAACCACAATCTTGTCTTTAGCTTTGTAATCTGCTCTGTCAAGGACCACCCAAAATTTCTCTGGTACAGGAGGATTGAGGAAGTGTCGTCAGGGTTTCACACCAGCTGTGACTCACCCTGGCTCTATTACCCTCTCTGTGGTGGACTTTGCATCATATGGTTGCTGCTCACTTTGTCCTTTTCTCTGTTACATTGTCCTTTGACTGCACCACACAATGACCAACATTGCTTGGCTGTGTTCCTTTATTTTACATAACCATTGTATACTATCAAATAAAGTTTGTTAGCTTGATTGAATAAGCTTAATTCATGCATGTTTAAACAGAGCATCTATTAAAGCAGCAGTGCTTCAGTGAGCTACTACTTCCACTATTACAGTGCAACCATACCTTGCATTTAAACATGTAGATCAAAAAAGAAGAAATGAGAGACAAGCTGCATTGTAAAGAATAGGCAGGCGCTCGCTGCAGTTAAGTTTTGTTAAGGGCGCAAAAACAATATGCTTCATTTGCTCAAGTCAGGATTTTAAGGACTTGCTCATTTTGTCAGTTGGGTATTTGAGCTGTGAAAATAACCACACAACTGTATCTTCTACTAGCAAGTATATAACACGGAGAGTCTTTCAGTGGTTGACTTTCTAACCCCCTCTTAGTGATTACGTCAAAGTGTTCAGCGGCCAGGGATGCAGACAGGGCATGACAACAAGAAAAACGGCCGCTGTAGTCACTCTTTTAATGTCCCCTGGGAGACACTAGTTAATCAGCACTTCTATTCAGTGAACAGAGCATGCTGCTTCTAGTGAATGAGATGAAAAATAGTCATTACAAGACATTACACTTACATCTGTATCTTGGTCTCTGCTGTTGCACAATGAATTTTTTCCCTCTCTTTGCTCTCAAAAGGTTTGTCTTCTCAACAGTTTGTCTTTCTCAGTATCATCTTGGAAAAAGGGCTCTGTTAAAAAGGGTGAGAATAAGCAATTGGACTGATTTACCCTCCCATCTGTCAAGCCTTATAAAGCCATCTGGAGTGCTGTAGCCAATATGAGCCCTCAGTCCACGGGCTATGATATTGAGGAATCAAACCTAGGCAGTCTGGGCTGATGGCATGCTTCCTGTGTATGTAAATGACCACAGCTTGTTTTGGGCAGACATTTGTTTTCAGTAGACTCTCTAAGCTCCTCTCTCTGGTCTTGGCTATCTGTCACACCTAATGATGTGTCTCTTCTAATTTTCATAAAATGGTTTATCAGTTAGGACTTATTCCCTATGTATCACCAGATAAATAATCTGGAAGGCGCTATTGTGAAGCTGAGTGTCTGCACCTTTTCTCTGGAAACGCTCTTGTCTGCAGCCATTTTGATTAGGCTGATGATTTGTTTCAAAATACAGCACAAGATCCTATTGCTGGAAGAATAATTGGGTACATTGTATTTGCTATATGGCCACTAGATGGTGGTGTGCTGTCATTTACCAATAATGGTTCCATGCATGTTTCCCTTTGCACAGTCCAACAAGCACCAAGGCTAAGGTGCGAGAAGCCCACAGGAGGACCATGGTCCTAAATCATCCAGATAAAGGTCAGTGGTTTTTATTCTGCAGGACTATATCACAAACAGTTACACTTTTTTAAACTAATCTTTCTTCTGTATTGTATCCAATGTTTTTATTAAGCAGCACAAATGGAAGGTTAATTGTATTATTATTTCTGACATTTATGTAATATTAAATGTAGAATTTATGTGTGTATAATATTCTATGGCCTCTGCCTAGTGAATTTACTAGTGCCCTGAATTTTTCTGTGGTCATTTAGACTTGTCCAACCCACTCAACTCCAAATAGGCACAATTTTAAAAAAGCTGGCTGGTGATTTATTTCCCTGCTCAAGGTTAATGGCTCCCCTCACGTCTAGCTTTTCCTTCCACCACCTGCATTTTTCACAGACCTGAGCTGTGTGTGTGTGTGTGCACGCGCTTGTGTGTCTTCCTGCCTGCCAGTGCACTGCTCCTCCAGGCCACTGTTACAGTGTGTGAAATGAGCAGTGTGCTTTGTGATGCCTATCTGTGGCTGAAAGATAAGGCCTTTAACCATGAGGAAGATGCCCTGCGGAGAGGGAGAGACCTGTTCTGCAGAGAAATATTGCTCATTAAAGCTGTACCACAAATACACATGTAGCTGTAGCATCCTTTTTGTTATGCGGAAGGCATAGGCGAGCAAAGTGAGTATCTAATCCTGTCACAGAAAAGAACAGATCCCCAGTTATGGGCGTCTACAGCATTTCCTGGCTCGAGATGTTGACAGAACAAGACACTGTAGGCTTCATAAATCATGATAAAAGATGGGATGCAATCACTCTATCTTAATATGCTGACCTGATGTCAAACCCAGTTTAAATGGGAAATTACTCTGTTACATTGATTAGATGAATGGATTCTCTATACTTTGCTGTGCACACATGGCATGCAGCTCTTTGTATGACTTTTGTCATGATTTTGACTTTAGTTAGGCGATGAGGTCAAGATCAATATTCATGTCATTTATTCGTACACTTTTCCAGTAATGGCTCTTAGCCATGGCTGCAGTGATGACTATTTCTCACGGTCAGAGTAATGACATGGAATAATTGTTGAATTAGAGTTCATTAGCTTGCTATCAGTGAATCCATGTGGGTGTTTGAGCATGGTCTGGATGGCTGGCTGTGTTTAGTTTAACTGAAGTCTTTTAAAAGCACATCTCTTCAAATATTAAAGTACCTGGAAAGTCATATCATCAGCCACAGGCACTGACTTATGTGTCCTTATGAGGTTGCTAAAGATGAGCTTAAACTTTTAGATTTAAGTTGTGTGTGTGTGTGTGTGTGTGTGTGTGTGTTTGTTTGCAAGAGCCATGTGTAATTAAGTCTGTCACTGCAAGCTGTGTTGCTTTTGCCGCTCCCCCTCTGGCACACAGACAGATTAGCAACTGCTAGCGGCCCTGCTCCCTGATACCTGCTCACTCTCCAGCGTGTTCTCCAATTTATAACCGCCACTGCTCCTGACACAATCGTTGGTGAGAGCAGGTGGTGTGTGTGTTTGTGTGTGTGTCTGTCTGTCTGTGTGTGTGTGTGTGTGCGCATGCATGTGTGCGCATGCATTTTTTCATGTTGAATAGCCTAAAGGCTGGACGAGATCACTGTGTCACATTCTGCACAGCACTGAAGATGTCAGGCAAGTCAAATTAAAGCTGCTTATGCAGAAGACACTATTATGAACTGATTAAAAAATATAAAAAATCCAAATTATAAAAGAGCCAAAGTGTAAAGGTGATCCTTCTTGGTGTTTGATGAAAATGATGGTGTTTCTCCTACTCACCATGGTTTCCTATTGGCTGTTGTTTAGTGGTGTAACCACACAAACTACAGAACATATGTAGTTACCCAGATGACCAATTTTGTGGCACTGAAAATGAGATGTCTTGATCCTTTTGACCAGAAATCAGACAAATGCAAGTTAAAAATAAAAAATGATGGTGGAAAAAGATTATGCGTAACACAAATGGCATCCATGCAGAGCATCTTTGTCTACTAGAGTTAGAATGAGGCTATAACTGTCAGTCTAGCAGATATTGTACTTTACAAAGCAGCATTTAGCGTATATGTTAAATTGGGCCAAAAAATAGATTCTTCACATCTGAAATATTGGGGTACTCAGATCCAAAGCACTCATGGAGCTGGTGCCCATGTAGGAAGGTATTTTGGGTTAATGAAACTGCTAAGTTAAAGTAATATGTGTAAGCAGAACATTCAAGTGGAAAGTGGAATTAGAATGAACTGGACCTCTGGGTTCAGGGCACATAATGAATCAAAGCTTTACTTGATATATATTTAATCTACAGCAGAATTTCACCTTCTCTTGTATTGTACTGAAGCACAGATTTTTCCATATGCATTTGGTAGATATTATCAAATGTACATGATGTAATTGTGAGGATGGATTAATCGCAATGTTTTCAGCCAGGTCAGACACCATTTGGAGCTCACTATTAGCTCCTTCATGTGAGCATACATATTTTGCATACTGTGTAAAGCTCCAGCTCTAGCTGCTTTACTACATGGAGTGGAGGAGGAAAGGAAAAAAAATACACACAAAAACATGACGGGTAATTGATGCTTCTTCTGCAGGTGGATCTCCATATTTGGCAGCGAAGATCAATGAAGCAAAAGATCTGCTTGAGTCTGGCCATCGGAGTTAACTGTCTGTGTTCTTCAAGGCACCATTCACTCAGCCATTTTGTGTTGACTTCTGTCTGTTGTTTCTGCTCCACTACTTGAGCTCACACTGTCCAGTATCCTCTCATCTGTGCTCACATGCTTTGACCCAGCCAACTCCGAGGCTCTTCATTGCTGTTGTGTCAGCCAAGAACCTCAACTTCCATCACTCTGAATCAGGCATCAGACCTGGATCTTTCATGTTGAAGGACCTATGCTGTAGATAGAAAGCATTCACCTTTATTGACATTATTATTGAAGCTACACTTTGAATGTTTAAAGTTTATGATATGTCTGCTGAAAAACATCAGTCTAGTTTGTCTTTTTTTGCACAAATGTAAAGGTACAAAAATGCTAAAGCTAAGCTAGATGGACTAATGCCTGTACAGTGTTATTTATAATACTGAATAAACTGTGGTTAAAAATACTGAGTGTAAAGGGCTGTTAATTTTATGTTAGCATCTTGTCTGGAAATTTTTACAAGTGCTGAGAAAAATGTTCATCCAAATGCACAAGCAATCATCTAAGTTTCCAAAGTTAGACCACTGCAGAATACATAGTCTAAAAAATCCAATCAGTTTCAGTGTGTCTCCATTTGATATTTACAACTGCTCTGTTTTTATAACTGAGAGCTAGTGTCAAGCTCTAGTACAATAGTCACTATGTAAATCACAGGTTGAAACAAATGTCATGCCTTCGCCGTGGTCTGGCACTGATGCGTGGATTATGTCAGCTTTTCTCTCCTGGCCCAGCCCTCCTTATATGCTGTAGCTGATATCGATTCTTTGCATGCATACAGTAGGTATATCAGAGGTGAGTGTTTTGCCGTTGTCCTGACTGAAGCTGTGTTACACTCAGACTGCCCTGTCGGTTTCTGTTGCTCTGACCCCTCCTGTGACTGCAGCTATTTTCATCCTGCACACTTGCTGTGAACTCTGCATGGAGTTTCTGAATAAGCCTGCTCCCTGCATGTCCTCCTCCACCATGGTGCATTTCCATTAGGTATTATAAAATAAAAGAGCCCGGCTTTCTTCATGCCTTTACCTTTCGAGTGAAGTTGTTTTCCACCTCACCAAGCTTAAGAGACGGAAGTGAACATCTTAACACATCATAAAACTCACTGTAATAGCTTGTAAAATTTTCCTAAAATTAACATATACAACATTTTTACGTGAGTTCTTAGATATCTTGTGCTGTGTGCTGTTTTTACTCAGTCGTTCATGAATGGTTCATCATTTGGTGACTCCACAGCTGCTGTGTGCTCGCTATCTGAGCCTCACTCTTCACTCTTCATAGATGAGACTTTTCAAATGCATCTGTAGAAAGGAATAATGTAAGCTTCCATATGGTTTCTTTTATTGAGACAGTGCCACAATCTTTGAGCTTCATTTTTGAATAAATCTAAGTATTTTCACACACATAGCTAGGTTGTGTAGTGCAGCCTTGAACTCCACACATCTGCCAGGTTATTAAATTCCATTTCACATCAAAAACTCTGAGTCATGAGACAAGCAGAGCTGAAAACTCTCAGACTTTGTGACCTATATTTCTAGCTCTGTTTGATATGGAGCCTTTGAGTCTTTATGAAAAGAGATGTGATGGATCTGTTAAACTCTTATGAGAAACAGACTGTTGCCAAAGAGAAAGTCTTGTTAGTTAAGTCCAAAAATTTGCACTCTATATTACAAGTTGAGAGTCCAGCTGCTGTTCAGAATATCCAAACAGGTTTGAGGCAGACAGAACAGCCTTGGAGAATATTTATATCACATTCACTCAAATAAAACTATGGATATTTTCTTGTAATGAACATACTTCAATAAATGGCTTTTAATTTTTTTCCTCATATTTTCCTGAGGGGATGCTAACTTGTGCACTGAGCTGTAACAGAAATGGTGTAAATATGATCTAAGCGTACATCATGCATAGTTACTACAGCACAATATCAACAGTGTCTTGATTATGTTGAGCATTGAAAATAATTTTCATACCGATTAGCAGCAGCACGTAAATAATTGCATAGTGCAGTAAAGTCACTGACATTGGGAAGGATATAAATTATACTTTAAGATTGTTTTTCCTCATTTCATAAACAAATCCAGAGTTAATTAACTAGCTACTGTCAGTAGGAGAGATTAGCACAGCTCATGCTGCTTGTATTCCCACTCCTACCCAGTTTATTTATAGATGACTTCAGGAAACCTCATTTACAAACTCAGCTCTTTCTATAGACTTCCTCAGACAGACCAAAAGAATGTCTCTGTCATTTCATCTTCATGTGAAATAGGCTATGCAACTGACTGAAAAATGTTATTTTTGAGCTTTCTGGAATAAGTGGAACTGGAACATCTTTCTAGTAAAGTCCTAGCCAGTGATGGTGTTTAGTTGTTTTTCATTCAGACAAAGTCTGGAACATTCTACTAGTACTCTTAGTACTACTATTACTAGTACTACTACTTTACTGTAGTATGGTAATGCATGGTGTCAGAGGCACCATGAATGAAATGTTGATGGAGAGTACCTACCTATATCACATTAGTATCATATTGCTATGGAGACAGCAACACCCGCAACACAAATAACGACCAGTGAGAAAATAACTTTGAGAGAAAAGGAGAGATACAATGTTAGAAGGCCTTGCTAAACATAGGTTCAAAGTGAAAAAGAAAGAAATTGCACAGTGAGAGCCTTGTAAACATCCTGCTGTGCTAGCATTTTGATAGTCATCATAATTCATCAACCACAGATATTCAGAGCATTAATGGCCTGCATGCATGGCAAACCAAATGAACAGGGGAAGGGAAGAAGGAAAATATGAATGTGCTTAATGTTCATTTTCCAGCTTCAGGGTTAGTTAGAAAGAAGCTAGTGTGTCACAGAGGAAAGAAATAAGAAGCTGAGCAGTAAGTGCTATTCTTGCAGTTTGGGTTTGGTGTCCAGCAAACACTATTTTTGTTCACTGGCAGGAAGAATAGCTTATGCAAGCTGTATTTCTGTGCACCATGCTGTCAACAAAATGCATTCATTTTTTGCCGTCTTTTGCAGACTCAGGAAGTCTGTAATGAGAAATTTGTTTAATCCAAAGTAAATGTAAGTCTTTTCAAATTAATATACAAGTTACAAAGTGCTGTCTATAAACAATTTAACCTATCTAACCATATGTACCTTCTTATGTAGAAACTCCATAAGCCTGAAAAGACAATAATGTCAAAAATGACGAAATATCTTTCCTTACCATGTGAATTTCTGCAGCTCCATATACTGACAGCCTCAGATCTAATTCCTGATAAAAAGGAATTCGATTTTTAAAAGTTGAGGGCAGTTGAGAGCAGTGCTGGTTTAGTGGTTAAGACTGTGGGCTACCCATAAGAAGGTCATGAATTCAAATCCCAGCACTGCTAAGCTGCCATGGTTGGGCCCTTCAGCAAGACCCTTAACCTTCAACTGCTCCAGGGGGACCATATCAATGCTGACCCTGTGCACTGAACCCAAATTCCTAACAAGTTGGAATATGTATATTGCATATGTGACAGTAAATGCTGTTGTCATCCTCTTGTCTTCTAAAACAAAATTATACACAGATCTGGAACACAGCATATCCCATATCAGCAAAGTGCAATATAATAGCACATGGGTGCATCTCAACCCCAAACTAAAGTACGCCGTGTGAGGTTGCACTCGGAAAACAAAGAAAAACCTGAGGGTGCTACCTCAGATTTATTCTTTATTTTAAATGTAAATTTGACCTGATGAACAGGAATTTAAACATTTAAACATACCCAGAAGTAATTCTATCCTATGTCTGTTTGATTTGGTTTGTACTCCAACTCTCTTTTAAGTCTGGTTCCTCTCGTCGTTTCTTCCTTGTCCATCTCTGGGAGTTTGTCCTTGCCACTATCGCCTCTGGCTTGCTCATTAGGGATCTAAATATAAATCTACATCCAGATCTCTGTAAAGCTGCTTTTTTGACAATGTCTATTATTAAAAGTGCTACATAAATAAAACTGAACTGAATTCATTCTGAAACTTCATCATACTTACTTCAGCTGAATGTATTACTATAAACACTAACTATTTCCATCAATAATCAGTTATTGCCATATCTTATGCTCATAGGATTATCCGAAACATCCTTTGGTCCTGTTTTCATTGAGAGAACCATGCTCTGACAAAGTCCTCTGGAGGAGGAAATATAAAAATGTACTTAGAACAGCTAGCTATCTCTTCTTCTTTCCCATTAAGACAACAGCTTGTTTTATTCAGAGTGATTAGGGAGCCTCTGCTTCACATCTTCATCAAGTCTGCTGACTATTGCTGCATAAAATGTTGGTAAAAAATAAACACGGAATATGCGACAGATTCCGAGACAGTGATGTGACACGGTTTTCATCTCTGCATGTGTAATAGTGTTTGGGTTTGAATAAAAAGGGTTTTAATAGAGTTTTTGAGAGTCATAATTAACATGAGCTGATAACGATGGTGCATTATGACACAAAGAGAATGCACATTACATACACTGTCCACACAACAACAAAAGACCCTAAACAGTAAAATATCTTCTGTCACTCAGGGGTGGAAATGTTCATGAGTAAGTATTAACTGCAGCATGGTTACTATACTGGAGCATTTACCAAGGCTGAGGTTCCTAAAAGAATTGTAGCACAAAATGCACAATGACAAGCTGGACGAGGAACTATTCCTCTGAACACTTTCTGTAAGGTTGAGGTGATTTTAAATCTGTAATGCATTTGGAAAACTGGTGAACAACTATGAAATAAATGTTCAGTACAGTGAAGAGCCTCAGACACTGGATCTGCTGGGTGCACACTTGTGTGTCACTGTACATATCCATATTCCACATTCTTCATTTATAATTGAGCAGTGCTGTATTCCTAGATTTCTCTGCCCGCTGTTGACAGAAAGTTATGCAACAGGATCAGACATCTGAATGGAGCTTCTTCAAGTAAGCACATCTATCCTGATTCTGTGCATTTTCCTTTGCCGTCATCAGTGTCTATAAACCAGAACAGCAGGGGTGACAGCTACAGCAGTGAGGGACTGAGTTTCTCTGAGGCTTTGGCCAGTTTCATTCTGTCTGTCACCGAGGCACAGCGCTCGCAGATCCCATAACCTCAGTGTCAGCAACTGTCTCTCTGTTCGTTATGTCGAGCTGAGGGCCTCAAAACCACAGAACTTCCAGCGTTTTTCCAATGTGGCGCCCACACCACTAAACTCCTGCTTGAACATGTTGGGTAGCCGCACCATCAGCCGCTCTAGATCACTGGCGGAGATCTGGGAAGAGAGGTTCAGACATTTACCCATAAAAATACACTGATTTATTTATACCTATTGTGAAATCTGATGTTTTACCAGTCATAAGTTGTCTATGAATGAAATATGTCAAACTTAAACTCAACGCATTTTGATCTTGTGACTTAGGTCAGTGGTCAAAGCCCACTCAGTAAGGCCACTTGAGCTGAAAGAGTGTTCAGTACAAGGTGCTACACTGAACACAAAATAATCTACATGGCAGGAAATAAGCCATTGAAAATAAATCATGTGCTTAACAAAAATGACTAGGCCGTGATCATATGTATCAACCATGCATACTCATAATTTTGTGTGTAAACCATGAACATTTCTACTCGTAGAATGTGATTTATCAAGTTTTTCTTGTGCATTAGGATGTGCATACTTATTTTCACTTATTGTCAGTCATGTCAGCATGATGACAGAGTAATTACTGATTTCTGTGCTTATAAGGTGCAGACAGGCATCATAGAAAATGGGGAGTAAAATTGTATAAAAGCCATTTAAAGATGCTGAGAGTGATTTCATTTGCCCTGTACAGTTTTAGTCTCTATTCTAGGGTTTTTAGCCTTGGGCACATTTCACTGAGAAATTGGAGACCAGTCTGGCACTTTCTAACAAACTCTGAGTTGAATAATGACACATTACATGCATTCATATCACTCATGCTGCAATACATGACATTTCTGAACTTGCATGAGGATGTAGTTTTAAAAAAAGACTTCAAAGCACTTGGATAAGGGTGTCTGCTAAATGCTTTAAATGTAAATGTAAATTTCTAAAGACTGTAATGGAAAAGACATTTTTGTGCCATCACAGCTTTTCTAAATCGGGGCGATAGTTTGCACAAGTAGCCATAAAATCTAAAAATATCATTTCTTATTTAGTTCTTAGACAAACCACTCCAACCCAAAAAAACATACTTTGTTTATCTCTACTTTATTCCCTTTATTTTTATAGGGAAGTTGTTTACCATATATATCCATTTGGGGGCATTTCTTTATGTAAATAAGTGTGGCCATGCATGAGCAGAGCAATTTAGAATATGTGGGATTTATCAGTGTCCACTGCTTTTAGCAAATGTGATAAATGGCATTTTTTCTTGGCAGCTCTTATGCACAAATTTAGAACTTGTTTTATGCACGCTTTGATATATGAGACCCCTGGTCTGCAATAGGATAAATATAAATAAATATATAATGTTTTTCAAATACACAACAGAACAGCTCCACTGCTCCATTCACATCAGCTTGGAAATTTCAGGAGAATGAATTAGCTAGTATTAGCACATAGCTGTGTTCATATTAAACATTAGCATAGCTCTTCCTAATATTTAATAGAAATAATGCATAATGTGTTAAATTGAATTGAATTAAATTGAAATTTGAAACAAATATTCTAATTTGCTTGGACGTGTTTGTGTACCTGATTGCCTCAATGCTGGGTTTGCTCAGAGAAATCTGAACTGCTAGAAATCTCAAAAATGCAAACACTTAGAGGTTGTCTTGAATGAATTTTCCCAGTCAGAAGGTAGGGTTATTGGGGTATAGTTATTTCCACATGACATGAACACATCTTTTACATCAATCTAGAAAAGAGCATCTGCCAAATACTTTAAATGGTATAAATTGTGCGTATTTACAGATGCCAACAAATACATTCCTTACTATAAAAGAAAGGAAGAAAGGTATTACCTTTGCATCAAGCCTTTGAATGTAAGACCAAAGATACTCAATGTTGGCTCCAAATGGGTGAACATGCAGGAAGGTTGATATAACTCCTGCACAAAGAGAGAGCACAGAAGGCTCAATATTGGTTATGGCCACATTTGCAAGTAACTGACAGGCTGGTAATAAAGGCAGCCTGCACAATCATAAAACCCCTCATCGGAGCAGAACCAGCAGTCATCCCCCCCTCCCCTACTTTAGTTGATTACTTTGGAGAGGTCCTCCAAAGGTAACGCAGTGAAGCAGAGGCAGAGAATATAGTGCCTTGCCTGGAGGGTCCCAAGCCAATATTTATTTCCTTGATTTATATGGCGTAACACTGCCAATTACAGAGGAACCTAATTCAATTCCCTTCACAAGCCCTACGTTCACAGAGGCTCACTCTTGAGTGTGCAGGGGAGGGGTGGGCTCGATCATGATGTCTGCTCAAATTTTAAAATGAGAAGCAGAGTAGCTGTGCAGGAGCAACTTTTTCACCTTCATGCTGAGTTGCAGTCTGCTGCTCCAGCATAGATAAAATGTATTTCTGCATGAAGAGAAGCAAATCTAATAGCAATCATCTTATATAAAGGGAAGAATATTAGCAGTGCTACTTATGGAAACAAACGAAGGCTTCATCTCCAGAGTTAACACTCCAGTACTGCTGACTGATGGTTTAAGCCTGTAAATGTAAGCAATTTTGTGTTTCACTGTTGATGTTTTATGTCCCTTCTGCTGGAATGAGCTGTGCTTTTCTGCCGTTCTGGCTCAAGGCCCCTCAGTCATTTTTTCAACCCTAGCTTCCTATCTGTATAGTATGTTTCCTCACTGTTAGCAGGGCAAATATGGTGTGTGTGTGTGTGGAATTAGTATTGGATGTGTAGGTCAGAGCCAGTGGAGCAGCTATCAGACAAAGGAACAGCTCCCTTGAGCCCTTTTGACCTCGGTGCTCTTCAGGATCTTCATTCAAAAGCACAGAAGATAGACAGAAGCCATGACTACATCTCCTAGCAACTAGTATAGCAGCATTTCTCCGTCTGTCTCTCACCCTCTCGCTCAGCTTACTGTATGATTTTAGATGTTAGAGTAAGGCCAATCCATTCAGCATTCTTCCCAAACCAACCACTGTTGATCACTGTTGATTACCTACATAGACCAGAGAAGGCTTACCAAGTAACAGAGCTTCCTTCTCAGATCTTAGAGGACCTCGTGTCACCCCCTCACTGCTCTTCTCTCGATGGTGATAGAGTGCTGCAGTGCCATTTACTCCCTGTCCATTCACGCACACGTCATGGACACACATAAAAATAAGGTGTAAGATGAGTAAGAAAGAAAACTCGGTGAATGATGATAGAAGCCACATACATGCTGACCAGTAGTAGTAAACAAGCATTCAGCTCCTCTTTCAGAGAAATCAATGATTATCGACATTTACCCCCATCCTCTTTGCAGAGGCTGCTAAACATGGCAAGCCATAAGTCAAATAAATGATGAAGTGATTCACAGATCAGGACATCTCACACACTGCTTTTTAGATGCTCTTTGAGGTGACCTCGCAAATAAAGGCAACATTGCATAAGGCATGTAGATCTATTTTAAATCTAAGCAAACAATTTCCAGTCAGTGACAGTAAAAACAAAACTGTTGTGTATGTGTATATGTGTTGTGTAAAATGGTATGTTGTTTTGTGAAGGTATTGCCTTTCAGTAATAGTTTGATATATTCTTCAGAGCAGTAGAGTTCTGGAGAGAAGATTAGGCTGCTCATAAGCTGCTGTTATGTGAACTATGGTGGGGAGTCACTTCCTACAGTTGCCCATCTGCTCCATGTGTTCACAGTATTCTATAGATAGAACACCATAAAAACCAAATGTATAGCATGAGAAGATGTGAGATGTAAGTAATCCAGACAGTGCCTCTGAGCAGAGATGATACTTAAACCTCATTATTTATACAAGAGATGTCCTGATGGAAAAGCTGTCAATCACTACCAGTGCATTAAGAGCTACACAAATGATAGTGTCCACAGAGGGCTCTAGCTGTGTTTGCATACTTTAAATATGCTATCTTTGTACAGCTTATGCAAGATGGAAGAGAAACATGCACAGAAACACAGAGGTATTCTTTCATTTTTTTAGCATTACTCCAAACAACATGCGGCAAGAGATGCTGAAAGCTAAGGCTTTCTTTAGCCCAAAAATTGGTCATGAATTGTTTTGATATTACCATTAAAACTTGAGGCACTTAAGAACCTTGTATACATTCTCAAATTTACTTCAGCGACATATACAGCCGCATTATGTGAAATCAGCATGTCCAGTATGCATTAGTTTAGTGACAGCACTGACTCTTCTTTACCTTTTCAGGGGTGTCAGTAGTGTGGTTTGTCCCTTCCACCAAGTCTGTGCTGTTCAAAAGCTGTCAGGAGAAAACGAAGTATTTGTTTTTAAATGTTATGGAATTGTATGGTTATGATTACAGACACTGCTAAAGGAACAAAATTTTTAAGCAACCCTGTATACTCTGACCTGTGTGACACCTTGGCTTTTTATTTTCATAGCACATACATAGCTGAGTAAATGTTAAATATTTGATCCCTTTTCAGTGAATTAGTCCCTTTTTACAGTTATGCATGTACTACACATGTTTGTTTCAGTAGACAACTATTGAGAGTGTGTCAAACCCAAAGTTCCTCCTGAAAGTCCGATTCTTATATGTAGAATGCCTAGAAAACAGGTCAGTTATAGACTTCAAATCATGTCTATCAATCTGTTAGGATTTTGGTTAGGTGCAGTGTAAACCACAATCTCCACAGGACTTCTGCTTTATTGATGTTCCTATTATCTCAGTCAAATAACATTCATGCAAACCAATGTGTGCAGTTAGGGAAATTGAGTAAACAAGCATGGATTTTATTCTGTGCTCTAAGGCCAACCACGGTGCTAGCAAAGATGAGAGGAGATCATGTCGCACTGTTCAGCAGTGAAGAAGCAATAACACTTGGATCATCTTTCAGGGGCACTTTGTCAGTGACACAAACACACTAAACACTGTAGTGTATGGTGTCTTTACAGACAGCACATTTTCCCCCCATCTGTAGTTCAGAGAGCATGAAATGGTGAATGGGATGTGCATGTGTAATATAGACAGTAAATGAGTCAGGCTCAGCAGATGTCAAGCGAAACAGAAAAAACAGCATCCCTAAGCTACGTCCCGCCTTCCAGGCATTAACGTTGCAAGAAAAATAAAAAGATAGTCTGTGTGTGTTTGTGTGCGTGTGTGTGTGTGTGTGTGTGTGTGTGTGTGTGTGTGTGTGTGTGTGGCTGTATGCACAGAGAAAGCACACTGAGGCTACAGACTGGCCTTGTGTAGTCACATGTGAGCAGACAGAGAGGTAAGACAGCCAATTTGGAACATCTCCCAACAGAATTTTGTTCTAAGTATGGGTTACATCAGGACAAAAGATTTAGGAGTAAAATAGGGCTCCTTAGTAAGTTATCCACATCTATAAGGGATGTTCAATTAAACAGTTAATACTGTTTACAGTAATTCTTAGTAGTTACTAAAAATATGCTTGAAGACAGAGGTTCCCTAACTAGGGGTTGATTTATAATTGGGGCCATGAGAGAAACTTCTTGTTTGTTTTATCCATTTATTCTGCAAATTAATATTACAAATAGCTCTCTAACTATGAAGATGGATTCTGTGGGCTAATATTTTGTGCATGCTATTTTAATCTTTTTTCATTATGCTTTCATTTTTCATTATGCTGCACTACCTTGGCTAGTTCGTTGACAACATCGAGTGACTCTGACTCATTGGAACAGCAGAAGTCAAGAAAACGAACATGAAATTATGCTGAAACATTTACTGAATATGGATTTACAAGCATGATGGTAAACTATGAGGAGAAACCATAACCTGCAGAAAATTCATAATGTCAATTTAGGGTTATTTGCCCAAAAACCTTAAAGAAAGGAATCCCTGCTTTAAGACAAATAGCTGAATAATATGCTGAGACATAAGGGGTTGGTTAAAGGGTTAATCTGTGTGTATTTAACACTGTGTGTGTTAAACTTACCTTCTCCCTGAGGCTGAAGATCTCCCCCTCTAGGTAGCGCTGCTCGTCTCGTGCCTGCTCCAGCTCCAGTTCCTTTCCCTTCAGTTCATCCTGGAGCCTCAGTAGTTGCTGTGGAGACAGACAGCATTATGAAGAACAAATGATAGCAGACGCCAACAAAGTACTTGCCTGTGTAGGTGATGAATGCTTATGAAAAGAGATAAACAACAGGGATGTCAATCTGGTGCAGTCAAATTAAGCAGGGGACTGCTACCTAGAAAAAAGCTAGGTACCGCTAACAATATTAATGCATTCCACACACATCTCAGCTAATGTTATGTTACCAATGCCTTATGGTTTTATGATACTGTGTAGTCAAGTCAGTCTTAAAATAGTACACCTGGTCACAGCTCTGCGACTTTGTAGTCAGATCTCATCTTGTGTTCACAGTCAGAGTGGATTCTCCACTGAAATTAAGGATGCAGTTGGATTTCTGTCTAAAATACCATACCTTTTTTATTTAAAGACAACCAGAAGTCAAACCTGATCTTTATACTGTTTGTTCATGCCCCTAGTCATATTGTGCCTGGCTGAAATTGCATTGGGGATGAAATAAAATACAAATTCTTGTTTTTCCATTAAAATGCAAACATTTTTCACTGGAACCATGCAGGATAAAAATTATATTAACCAATAATATCATGTTATGTTAGCAATCGCTGAGTAAAAATGCTGAGCCTTAGTTACTCAGAAATATGTCATGTTATGAAAGACAAATGCGTCATGACTTCTGCTTCATGGTTTTTTAGTGAATGAAAGACACGTGTGTTGTTTTTGGTTTTGTCTAGAGAGGCAGTAGAGGACTGCCGAGGCATAAACTTGAGTTAGTCGAAGTGTCTGGCAGGCTGCACTGCAAACTCCCAGTGCTCTTGCTACCAGGTAAGCATCACCACTTTGTGTAAAGAGGTCAAACATGTCCCATGATATCAGAGTGAAATGGAGCTGTGTTTGTAGTGTGCATGTATGCTTACATCTTATAAAGAGTATATAAAGAGTAAAATTGAGAGCTAGTGTTATTCTGGCTAAGGTATGCTCCCTAGACCTGTCAGAACTGCATTGATTATACTGTATGCATTATGTGTGTTGGAGGGGTGTGTGTGTGTGAATGTGTTACCTGCTGCATGCTGTGCATGGTTTGCTGCAGGAAGTTGAGCTGGTGCTCATGACTGGGCTCCTCTTCAGGGTGCTGCATCTTTCCCTGCTCCTTCTTCAACAGCTCCACCTCATTCCTGTAGGCATCCAGTTGCCAGCGCAGACTGTCATTCTCCTCTCGCAGGCCATAAGAGTGCACAGCCAGAGCTGCCGACATGAAAAGAATACAAAAGACTGCTGTTAGAACAGTATATGCAAAAAGGCAACCAATAAGGTTAGAAATGATACAAGTAATAAGAAATATGAACTAATACTAAAAATCTTTTCTGACTCTTTCTTTCAGGTCCATAAGTATAAGCAAAATATTGCAGTAACTGTTCAGGAATTACTAATCAATTGTTACTAATTACTAATTATTCTTTTCCTTAAGAAGCTCTTGGGTTGCTTTTACGGTACTTTTTGGGTCATTATCCATCTGTACTGTGAAGCGCTGTCCATTTGACTGAACATGAGCAGAAAGTATAGTTCAGTACATTTCAGAATTCTTCCTGCTACTTCTATCAGCAGTCATATCATCAATAAACACCAGCAACCGAGTTCCACTGACAGCCATACATGCCCATGCCATAACACTTCCTCCACCATGTTTGACAGATGATGTGGTATGCTTCAGATCATGAACCCTTCCTTTCCTTCTCCATACTCTTCTCTTCCCATCATTCTGGCATTCTGGTACAAGTTAATCTTGTATCAGATCTGGTCAGGCTTTTTTAGTGTTTTTTTTTTTTTATTTTTTTTTAGCAAAGTCTAATCTGGCCTTTGTGTTCTTGAGTGTTACCAGTGGTTTGCATCTTGAGGTAAACTGTCTGTATTTACATTTATGAAGGCATCTCTTGATTGTAGACTCTGACAATGATATGCCTACCTCCTCCAGAGTGTTCCTGACTTGGTTAGATGTTGTGAAGGGGTTTTTCTTCAACAAGGAAAGAATTCTGCAATCATCCACTTTAACTGTTTTCCATGGTCTTCCAGGCCTTTTGGTGATGCTGAGCTTGACAGTGCATTCCTTCTTTTTAAGAATGTACCAAATTGTTGTTTTGGCCTCTCCTAAAGTTTCTGCTATCTCTCAAATGCAAATTCAATGCTTGGAATCAACTCCAGATGTTTATCTCCTTAATTTGTCATGAAATAACGAGGAAACAGGCCACAGGTTTGCTTTTCAGTGCCTTTAGGCTCTTTCAGGCAAGGTAACACATTTTTTGCCCAAATTAAGAAGTCCAAATAGTCTATTGCTACACATCATTGTTAGGTCAGAAGTACAGTATAGTTCATGTTGTACTTGGCTTACCATGCAGTGTGTATCTATAGCTGAATACATATGTTCTAAAAAGGTATAATGTGCAGTTGACAGTTTATGTTACAACATCAGCCAACTGTTTTTCCATATTGTTTTACATGTCACATAATTCTTGGCTTCAGGCCAGGATCTTTATAAAGGCACTCTGAGACAATTGCTTGTAAAATGCATTAGCTGCATAAAGAATACTGAACTGAATTGAGCTACTGAATAGAGTATTTTTCCATTCCAACTAAAATACTGTTCAAGGTTTCAGGGTTGGACAGTTCATGATATATGGCTAAGCTCTGAATCTCCAGACAGCTGAGCTGTGCAGAAACAGTCCTTCTTAATCCAGTGGTGTCAAGAAAAACATAAACCTGGATGGTTTAATAACTCATTCTGACACTCCATCACAAATAACTAAATAGATAAACATTTTCCTCTAGATTAGAAATGCATATGACAAATGAGATTTGAGTAAAATTAGTGCTAGTATTGAAAGTACACTAATAGTGTTATACTCACAATGGAAGTTAATACATAGGCTCGTAGAAAGATGGTTTGAATCATAACAAACCACAAATCATGAATCACATTTAATAATGGTACAATTTTATGCCTTTTAAGAAATTTGACACAATTTTAATTAACATCTGAAGAACACAGTTCATACCTGAGTTATCCATTCGAACCTTCTTACAGGGGTTTTCCTCCAAGTCTTCATCTGACATCTCCATTTCTTCTTCCCTTCGGATTCCCATGATCTCCTCACTGTGGGCGTTTCTCAGCTCCTAAAACACCACAATCATAAACACACCCAATCATCCACCCACACAAAGACACACAAACGTACACAATAGGAGAGACAGAGGGAGTCAGAGAGAAACATGCACACACACCATTAGTGGCATCTGTCCTGTAACATGTTCTTTGCTAGAACATGAATTTAATAGTTCATATTTCATTTTTACTCTTCTATATCTTCTAGAGGAAAGTGTCCCTTTCATTTACATGGGTAATCAATGTTACAGCATTGATTCAGCATTGATTTAAGGTAATAATAATAGTATCATTTTCTCAATAATAGTATCTCTGTCTTTCAGCTCTGAACAGGCTTTTATTGCAGCCCAACTTTGTGATAAAACGACAGACAGTTGTTGACTGATCGAGTCCAACACAGCCTGCTGAGAGAGCTGAGGCTCTGCCATCACACAGCTGTGCGTGATAACAAAAGCTTGGATGCTCCATTTGTCTGGGACTGAAAAGTGTAAAAATCACATTATACAAACTTCCAGGCTCACTGATCCCCTGATAGTCATTATAGGGATCAGCAGTGAGGTGGTTTAATGCCAGTAGTGTGAAATCTTGCAGATCAGACACAATAAATATCCTTGGAGCTGTTGCACTGAAGGGAAAGAGAGCACATACGAGATTCTCTGAATGTATGCATTGGTATAGTCCCACATTGCTTGTTCTTTTATATTGTTTTTTTTTTTTTTTTTTTAAAACTGTGATACATGGACACTTTTTTGATCTACAGTTAATTTTGTTGCCACTATGTTGTATCACAAAATGGTAAGTAAAGAAAATAAATGTTATAGTATGACATACAATTTAGCTTAAACATGTTCAAACCACACTGGCCAAGATTTCACAATGGTGACATCAATACTGATTTTGGCCTATCACTGCACCAAAGTCATCTTCACAAAATCAGCATCTTACCTCTGGTTAGACTGAGAACATAAATATGAACTTTCCTTTTAATGTCTGGACTTACAGAAGTGTATGAGTACAAATAGTATACTTCCTTTAGGCGGGGTACATGTTTTTTGGTCCTCACAGTAAAACATCCCATTAACGTAGTGCAAGTTATACATTTTAAATACGTAATTTGTAAATATAGTACCTCTGCAGTGTATAACCAGATTAAAAGAATGTATATCTATAAGGAATAAGGACTTGTATTGTTCTATATAGGTTTGTGAAAATAATCTAGATAGCTACAAACTTCAAAGCCTGATCAAAGTCCTAGAATGTAGCACCAACATACTTTTAAAACTTTAATCTAAACCTAATGCAAATTTAATCAGTAATGAATAATTAATCCAAGCGTATCATTAATGACTATCATTTTAACCCTAGAAGTATCTGTTGCCATGGTAACTTAAGAGCTACTTGACTTTCTAGTACACACAGACTGTGCTGCAGAGCGAGAGACCAGAATCAGAAATGCAGGATGGTTTATTTGTGAGACCACAAAAGCCATAAAGACCCACAAGTCACATTAGCAGCTGGAGTACCAATGTAGCCTGTGGAGTCAGCATGACAAGAAAATAGGAGACATACCAACCTCACACTGCTTTCGCCAAATGTCTATGTTCTTGCGCTGTGCTTTTGAGAAATGGTCCCATGCCTTTTGCCGGGTGGCAGCGCTGAATACGGCCGTAATCTGCTCAACTTTGGTGGATAAGGAAGTCAGACAAGACAAACCATTTATGTAGAGCCACTGCCAGCTAGAGCCACACACCAGAAACCTTCCCAGTGAGGTTCCTGATAGTGTCTGCTCTATTGTACTTACATCTTATGACCTGCTGATTCAAATCCTTAAGGACTGAGGAAGGCAACAAGATACAATGGTTGGAATAAAATCCCACTTCAAGTCTTATTGCTTGTAATGAATTTGGGAGAAGCTGAGGGCGAGCCTCACTTAAAATTAGAACATATTCTTGTATTACTATTTCAATATGCAATGTATGGGTTTCAAATTAGTTTTGAAGATAACAAATACTGAACTTCTACCTCTTGTAAAATGTTGCCTTTTGATCTGACTAAATTTACATACTTTACTTTAGATATTTGTATGATTTGTGTGTTGTGTGTTTAAACAGGCCCATGCACAGGTTTAAGTTTGAAAGTTGAGGTACAGCAACCCAGTGGTTCCTAACTCTGATACTAGAGCACCCCTGCATGCTTGTTTTAGTGTATTTAACATACTCATGTTATATCAGTTGTGTGAGAGTAGGGCGGAACTGGCCAACTGGCAAGTCTCCTGTGATTAATACAAGCAGATCCCTCTATAAACAGCATCATCATAAATGCTATTGTTTAAATGATAATTTTGGCAAAATATTCATAGGCAGTCAGTATTGCAATATAGGGGGTGGTTAAAAGCCATGAAGCTCTTTGAAAGCTAAGCCATCCTATGTGACCAGGATGGAGCTGATCCAGATGTGACTTGATGAAGTAGATCTTCAATGGTGCAGCCAGGGGTAAATTCCCAGTCGCAGGGTTCATGACTGCACTCCAGGTCCGCATGTTTGCCATGTGAGCCACCAAATTGCAACAAAAAATATACAGTTATTAAACATAATAGCCAATCAGTCTATTGGCAAAAGGGCAGGGGTATAAGATCAATCTGTCTATCTGTGCATGTGCCTGTGTTATAACCATTATAACATTCAATGCCATCTCATACTATTACTACAGTATACTAGACAATATTTATCAATTTCTTTAACTGTGGTCAAGCTGCCATGTAGCTACAACTAGAGACATAATTCAAATTTTCATAATTCATAGTTTACATAATTCATAGCATCTTGCATACCATCAGTACATACCCAATAAGAGTCTCTGTAATAATGATCTCACTGCTAGAATCTGATTTTGGCCTACCTGTAAGTTAAGTTGAACAGCTCCATTCCTGAAATGAAGACAGGCTCCTCCCACTGAGACTGTACTTACCCTGGGCCATTCTGTGGGCTATGGCTAGCATCCCCCTTGGGGGCTAGGTCTGATCTTATTATAATATATATATTATATATATAATATAATATATATTTATATATATATATATATATATATATATATATACATATATATAAAAATTTTTCCTCTTCCTGACAGGCTGACATAAATATGGCATATTGTTACCTGCATAAAAAGCTAGTTTGTGTGTCATTACATTTTGGCACAGCTGCTAGATGAAGCCATTTACAATGGTTCATCTCGAAAATTGAGTCAGAAAGCCCACTGATCTGATCAAAGACTCAGCCAGCTTAAGAATCACACATAATCTTGGACAGAACAAAGGATGTACTGTTGTCATGGTAACACTACATGAACATCTCTACGTAAGCAGTGTGTATAAGGCCTGTGAGTCTTACATTGGGTGAGGATGGTGAGCAGTGAGTTCTTGAAGCGCTCTTTGGCTTGTTCCATCTCCTCCTCATGCTGGGCTTTCTCATTCATCAGGCGCCGCACATGGCTGTTGGCTGACTGGATCATGGAGTAGAATTGATTGGCAGTGCGCCGGTTAACCTCACCCCTTTCTGTCCATGTGAACAGTACTGCTATGGCCTCACTGAACTTGCTGTCATCTGTGGGAAAAGCGGGAGATATTATCATATGAATTCAGGGATTGCAACATAATAAAGACAGATTTTTTTATATAAGGTTACATTAAGTATTATATTAGATATATGAAATGTATGTTATATGTAAATCAATTACACCTATTTTATCCTATTTTAATGTGTTAATGGAACATTTAATCTGGAAGCTGAGTCATTTAATGATTCAGTGATGACTTGATGCAGCAGCAGGTCATGCCCATAGATTTTGGTGAGGTAGGATGAATGTAATAATGACAGCCTCAAACAGAATTAAGTCTAACAGGCTATCACACATGACTTATGCTATAGGCTACTATCTACTGATTTTTTACAGTAACCCTGTAATAGACAGTTGAGACTCGACAATATACAGTCATCCAGCAAGAGTTTAACAGCTTGTTTTGAGCAATGTACCTTTGTTCAACTGTGTTTGATACAGCAGGTGTGTTTCCTGTCAGAGTGTGTGAAGTGCACACAGAAGTGCTAATACTGTATTATTAACCAGGATTGCCCAAAAAAATTGGGCATTGGAAAATGGAGACACATTTTTATTCTTTTTCTCAGCTTTTGTGTGGGACAAGGTCCCCGTGGTGCACACACATTTCTAATGTACAGATCCACTTTTCCCTCTCCAAATCACCAAACCTCCAAATCTCCCTCTTACCTCTCCCTCTCCAAATCCCCCTTTCCCTCTCCCAGGCTTTACAATATGTCTTATAACTGAAATGGTTCTGTACATCATAGACACACTGTCTGGACTAATAATGTGCCTTTGTTTGCAGAAATGTATTAGATTTAATTCTGTTTATTTATTGTTTATTATATATTATAAGGAGTATTTTTAAATTAGCCCAATTTGGCATAAAATTACAACCCTGGCAAACCTTTTATTAAAAGCACAGATCTGAAATATAATTCATAAGTATAATCCAAAGTATAATTCTCAAATGTCTGAAGTGCATGAAGTAGATGGTCTTGAGTTTAGCCTCCCTCAGTTTCTGTAATCAGATCTTTGTAGACTGTTTGAAATGTATTATAGAAATTGCCAGAATAAATGGCATTGGTCAGTCAGGCCAGTTATAAATGATACACTCTCCAGCATGTGTTTGCGACTAGAAAATTATTTCTGCAGCTCGTGGGAGAGACGCAGTTCCTCTTGCACATCTGAAAAACAGTGTGTGATAATCTCAGTATATTCTAACAATTTTAATTATACCGCCAAGAGACCAATTATTATTCCAGGAGTTGATGTGTAATCCATGTTTGTTTAAAAAAAAATAAATAAAAATAAATAAAAAAACCCAGGAGACTATAGGGTTCTAAAGCAACTGCTGTGTGAGTGAGGGCAGATAGGCATTTAGATTGCACTCTCATTCATCATTCCAGCTAATTAAGAAAGTAGAATTCTCCTGGTCCCAAAGCAAGCATGCCATTTGACAAGAGTAAAAATAATTCCCTCAGTCAAATGAGACTGCATAGCAACTCCCCACCAATCATGATGTCCATGATAGGATTTGTAAATGTGTAAATCTCAACACTATCCCTTCAAAATCCCCCAGCATACCCCTTTGCCCCTACTGTAGCTTTATGGCAGTTAATATGCTACCAGTTATTCAGAGCCAACAAAAATAGAATTACTATTCTATGATATGGTATCAGTTTATTGTGAATAATTTTATTTAAATTTATTTTTTCCATTCTCCTAAAATAGAAAAACATTAACCAGAAGCTCCTTTTTATGAATAAAAATAACAACAAAAAAGAAAATTGCATGCCTTCACCTGCACCAGACAAGGCGCTAAAAGAGCAGGTTAAGAAAGACTTATCAGAGACCTGAGACCCAAAAGCAGAGCTGAATAAAAGCCAAATCCAGTGGAAACACTGGATTTACATTGCTACACTGGCTTTCAGTGCTGCCCTCTTACAAAGATGTGGTTTTATTCCACTGAAATATGGAGACAAAAAAACAAAGGCCTGCATGCTGTTCCCATTTAAACAGGCACAATGATATTTATAGCCAATAAATATTAGTGTATTACAAAACAACAAAAGCTGCCCCAAATTCAGAGTAAAGACTCATAGTGGTGTCTTTTCAGTGCCAACCAGAATACTGAACTGTATCTGGCATACTTTGTGTGCATTTTGGGGCTCATTTAACATACAAGTGCACATGGTGCAGGGAAGCACCACACTGAGAGAATAGGAAATGCTCAACTGTGTGCCAAGATTGCTGATAAGGTGGGGGGTTAGCAGTTGAGTTACCATCATCTAAATGAAAGCAGATGAGGAGATTTGAGAGGCTTGGAAAGGCACTTTACACTTAATGTCTGTTTGGATTTATCACTCAATTTATCACAAATTCCAGAAAAAATTATATGTTATATTATTTGACCTAGAAAGATCTGGAGAAACAATATATGTATCAGTCTATTTATTCTTAAACAGACCTTGTTTTGAAGTGAAATTAATTCTTAAAATGAAAAACCCTGTTGATAAACCATAAGCACAAGTTCAGTGGTATAACTAGTTTATGCAGCATATACAATGGCAAGCAAATTCAGAAATTGAGGTGTTTTAGATTTATCTTGACTGCATGTATCACTTCAAAGTGCAATTGCCTGCTTCTAGTTTGTGAGGGAAAAAACATGGGTGTAAAACCAGCTGGCTGGGAAATATTCCTGAAGTGTAGTGATCAACACTCCATTATCTATGCCAAGGTTTCAGTTGTGTCTATTATTACATGTTCAACCTGGCAGAACATTTTGGGTTAAAGAAATGGCAATAGTGCTCATCTGAAGTATTTACATAATATGCTTTAATATGAATACAGACTAAACCTCAAGAAGTTCATCTTTATTTATTAACATACCTGACATACAGCGATCAGCCATAACATTAACACTACCTGCCTAATATTGTGTAGTTCCCCCTTGCGCCACCAAAACAGCTCTGACCTGTTGAGGCATGGACTCCACAAGACCTCTGAAGGTGTGCTGTGGTATCTAGCACCAAGATGTTTGCAGCAGATCCTTTAAGTCCTGTAAGTTGCGAGGTGGGGTCTTCATGGATCGGACTTGTTTATCCAGCACATCCCACAGATGCTTGAACTGATTGAGATCTGGAAAATCTGGAGGCCAAGTCAACACCTTGAACTCTGTCATGTTCCTCAAACCATTCCCAAACAATATCTGCAGTGTGGCAGGGCGCATTATCCTGCTAAAAGAGGCCACTGCCGTTAGGGAATACCGGTGCCATGAAGGGGTGTACTTGGTCTGCAACAATGTTTAGGTAGGTGGTACGTGTCAAAGTAACATCCACATGCCAGGACCCAAGGTTTCCCCGTAGAACATTGCCCAGTGCATCACACTGCCTCTGCTGGCTTGCCTTCTTCCCATAGTGCATCCTGGTGCCATCTCTCCCCCAGGTAAACGACACACACACATCCACATGATGTAAAAGGAAACGTGATTCATCAGACCAGGCCACCTTTTTCTTTAATTTGTGTTACAGTAGCTCTTCTGTGGGATCAGACCAGACGGGCTAGCCATCGCTCCCCATGCGCATCATTGAGCCTTGTGTGCCCATGACCGTGTCACTGGTTCACCGGTTGTCCTTCCTTGGACCACTTTTGGTAGGTACTAAGCACTGCATACCAGGAACACCCCACAAGTCCTGCTGTTTTGGAGATGCCCTGACCCAGTCATCTAGCCATCACAATTTGGCCCTTGTCAAAGTCACTCAGATCCTTACGCCCATTTTTCCTACTTCCAACACATCAACTTTGAGAACCGACTGTTCACTTGCTGCCTAATATATCCCACCCCTTGGCAGGTGCCACTGTAAGGAGATAATCAATGTTATTCACTTCACCTGTCAGTGGTTTTAATGTTATGACTGATCGGTGTATAGTAAATGAGCACTTATATAGTAAATGAACACTTTAAACCCACTGTCTGACACTCCCTAGAAAATCACTGTTTGCGAGTTCAGACCATGCTCACAACTAAAAGACATGAAGATTAATGGTGGAGCTGTATAAAAAGGGGAGACCTCTGAGAACTTTGGCTGGGTGGCTTCTGCTTTGGGCTAGACAGCCAGTACCCTGACTAAAGACTCTTGGGTAGACTTAGAGAAAGAGTTGTCTAGTAGAAAAAGCGACTGAGAAGAAGGTGAGGTTTTAGGCATGGTCTTTCATCCAAACATCAGTTGCTGGAGTTATTTCCTAACTCCATTTATACAGAACCTGAGCCCTTTACTGCAGTATTTAGAGGCATGAGGTCTTCTAGGGTATATTCACCAAAGACCACTATAGCAGCTAGTCCAAAACCGATGCACACCAGCCCTACACAACGAACAACAGCTGGGCTTTTTTTGGGGGGGTTGCAGCTATAGAAAGTGCAGGAGTCTAAGCTGGGAAGAAGTACTTAGGCTAGGCAGTCAAGCATTTCACTAATAACTTTTACATCATCAGAGAACAGCAGGAATGAAACAGCATACATGGCCAAGCAGGTCTTCAGAAAACATGATGTAATGATGACACGTTTCCTGATGAAAACCAGCCATGGACTCCATGACAACATTTTGAGTAGAAAGACACACCTTTCAGTTTTTCAGCAAGTAGGCCTGCCTCATGCTCTGAGTAGTGCATGATGGGAGGGGGAGAAGGAGGATGCAAGCGGTCTTCCTGGATTTTGCGTCGATGACGTTCTTCTCGTGCCAGCAACCTCTGTTTGCACTCCCACTCATACAAGTCATCCCTCGCCTGAGCAAAGTCCACATGTATGCGGCCTGAATCCTTTTTATCTGTGCTGGAACCAATACGCATCCTGTAGCCTAAGACATAAAATACAACCATAACAAATCAAAACTGATATAAAGTACTGGTGTATTGAAAAAAAAATTCATATCATTAATGACAAATTCTAAAGAAATAGATGACAAATTAAAGGGGGAAAAAAAACAACATAGGTTTTGGGCCAGAGCTGCCAGAACAGCTTCAGTGTACATGTGCATAGATTGTACAAGTCTCAAATGGTGTTTTGCTTGTGGTCGTAAAAGGTGCTGTCTAACACCTCACGCCAAAATGTCCCATAAGTGTTTAACTGGGTTGATATCAGGTGAGTGTGAAGGCCATAGCATATGATTTACACAATTTTCATATTCATCAGTCCATTCAGTGAGATCTTTTACTTTGTGGATAAGAACATTGTCATCCTGAAAGAGACCTGCCCATCAGGATGCAAATGTTTTATCATAGAATAAAGTTGATCAGTGAGAAGAGCTTTGTTTTGATTTGCAGTGACTCTTCCCTTTAAGGGGAGAAGTGGACCCAATCCATGCCACCAAAATGCCCCCACAGCATATTGTTTCCTTTAATTTATATATCAAAATATACTGTAAGTCAGTCTTATGCAAATGAAAAACAAAAGCACACCAGAAAGATAAATGGCCTTGTCCACCATGAACTCCTCACTAAAGCGGATGTGGCAGAAGTTTTTCTTGCTCTTGCGGATAGCAACAATTTCACCACACTGGTCAAACACCTCTCGGATAATTTCTTCACTTGCATTCTCAGGGAGTCCACCAACAAAGACTGTTTTACAGCCTGGAGGCCGCTCTCTGGTAGATGGAGGTGGAAGATCTGCAGGATACATACAGAGCAAGTCACAAGTGACTAATGATTGCATCAGCCCCACTTTTTTAATCAACCCATCTTTTTTGCTGGGAACGATGAGATCAGCAAATGCACTTATCTGCAGGATACACATGAAACTCTTACTGGGGTTCTGGGGGAAAAGTGTACAGCTCTTGCAGTGGATAATCTCTTTGATGACAGGTAGCTCAGGCTGCACAGGTGGAGGAGGCACCAGACTGATCCCTGCCATCATGGGGTTAATGGGTGCAATAATGCCTAAGTTTGGGTCAAAACCTTGGATACAAATGGAATCTGTAAAAAAAAATCAAACAAAATAAAGGATTAGGAATGCATCCATTAATTTCAATCAACTATAAGAGAATGGCCAAAATAACCTAACAGTAATTAAACAAGATGCTAAAACTCTTACTAGAGGAGAGGACATAGGGCTTAGGTTAAGACTTAAAATACAATAAAATCCTATTCTCTTCTCTCCTCTAGGATACATAGCAGACTATAAATCTCTGATTGTAATCATGTGAAATGTGTACTTTATCAGATCCCTGCTAAATGTATGAACATATAAATTCTTCAGTACATTTCACACAGAAATACCTCCTATTTATGATTTCTTAATATTATACTTTCCTCCAAGGATTGCAGGACTACTCATTCTTTTGGCCTAAAGCTTCTTATTTGCTACCAGAGAGTGAAGGAATGGGTTATTTGGAATTATTATCTCTTTTTTCTACCATTTCAGAGAAATTAGATCCAGAGCTGAAGCTTCTTCACAGGAAACAACTGGCTGTGATTGTAGGTGGAATGTCATCAATCAGAAGCCTTCAAAAATACCATTATTGGCCATTTGTGAGCCAGGGTAATATTAGTTCCATGAGGAAATCACTTTAATCTTGTGACTTCTTCAGCCCAGTAGCATCCCATCCAACCCTCATTATATTACATACAGACAATACATAATAATTCAGAGCAGTCATGATCAGTAATGTCCAATAGTGACACAAAATCTTAGTCTAATTTCCACCACCTCAGCCTAGAATGGCAATGTGTTTCAACAGCCTTTATTAATATCCAGAGAATATGTAAGTATAGTATGTGTCTGCAAATATTTTGTGGCCAGACTAATGGCCCATAAAGGCTTCTTTGAAGATGTGGATCAGCATTTTTTTTTTTTTTGAAAAATTCTCCGTGACTTAGTGTGACAAAGTAGTCTGTATGATACTTAAACCTGCACTGCAAAATGGTAAAGGGAGAAAAAATATTATCTCAGCAAATATTATAACATACTAATCTAACATATTTTAAAAACTATAATGAAAACAAGTGCTTGAGCATGTTCCAAAGTTTCTTTTGAAATCACTACATCTGTAAACATTAAAATGGCCCTGCTGGCTACAGAACAAGCAACCTTTCTTCTGTGTGACTAAGTCCTTTTATGTGTGTCACTCCAGGTATGTCATTGTTCTTGTGACTCACACATTACCTACAACCACCAGGCTCTGAAGACGTCCCATGCAAACCACTAGTAGTACTTCCCCAGTTTGATTTTATTAACTGGTCACTTCACGCCAGGAGCAATTCATAATGATTTTAATATCCAGTCTTGAATGATTAATCATAGCACCCAAATAACAAAACTCTCAAATATAATTCAAATGTAAGCCATTCCAAATTATACAATTTCCATAAATATGCATGATCCGTAGAATCTGCTCATACATTTAAATCTCAGCTTAATTTGCCTCAATCTACCGTGGCTCCTGGGGATGATATTAGCTCCAATATGTCGCTAACTCAGCACAGGCTCTATTTTGTATAAGATACTATTGTAAATGCAGTCACAGCATTAAACTGTATGGAAAGCTAATTATAGAGCCTCTCCGTCATTCACTCACTCCCTTACACTGCGATACACTTCAGAGACAGTCCCAGGCAATGCTACATTCCTTGTGGATTTATTGTCACCTCTAGAATTACTGGCACGTGGATAAAAATGTCTTTGTGGTTAAATAGCTTAGATTTCTTTCATATTTTCAATGTGTGGTTAAGCCAATTAACCGCAAAGACTTTTTTTTCTTTTTGCAAAGGGTGCCAATAATTATGGAGCTCATGGTTTCTTGATTACAAGAATCATTTTACAATTACAAAGGCTGTAGTGATTGCATTAGCAGTTTACCATTCCTTAATTCATGATTCTTTCATTTCCACAGTAGGTGTTACAGAAAGGGTGCCAACACCTTTCCAAATGATTCTAAGTAGAAGCTGGAACCAGGAACAGCTTATATAGACCTCAGACAAAGAGGCAGTGTATGCCTCCAGAGCACTCGAGGGTACCAGCCTTTCCAGAGCTGCAACAAATGGGTCCTCAATGAAAAAATAAAGCTCAACAGACTGGAACACAGTTTAACATAAAATCCAATGTCTAGCATTGCTGCTAAAGGTCACATACTTGGCTTGGACAGCTGGTGCTAGTGTGGTTTGCTAGGAGGAATATGAGAGATTTGCTTTTGACTCAAGCCATTGCTCCGGTGTGAAAAAAGAATAGGGGAAAGTGGAGAAAAATCATAGATCATAGGACTAAGATACATGGCTCTACCTGACACCAACTGCTGCCCGGTTAGGCCCATAGGCACAATGCCCAAGTTATTCATGGCTGTAGCCCAAGCGCTGGGGTCCGCCACAGGCACGCTGAGGTGGGTCTGCTCTGTACCCAAACCCCCAATGCCATCTGCTGCTGCAGAGAGAAAGCACAGAGGACACATTTAATTATATAAGTAAATATTGAATAAAACCTTACGCAATCTAACTTCACTGAAGACAAAGACAAAACCAGCTTGACTGAACGATCCCTCTAAAAATCCCTCTGGTGGCTGCAGACTGCTGATTAATTTCTGTGTAGTTCAATGCTTTTTACTAAATCACATCGTAAATGTCCCTTTCACGACCTCTGGTGTGTCTTTGAAAAAATTTAAAGTATAATGACAATTTTTAATACTATAATTTTGAACATATGTATTACAGCAAAATATATGCCTGATTGTTATCAAACTGAACAGTTAAAGACTTTATCTATACCTAAAATCCTATTATCGAAGGCAAGGATAAAAGGACATGAATCCAAGACTAACGATGAGGCTAAAACAAAAGGCTTGCTATAGCATTAGCAGAGTACTGAATCAACGTGCATAAAGGCAAGGTTCTGACAGAACAGAAAATGATTTACCACTGGCCATGGCAGCTCTGCTATATCTCTGTTTCTGTCTACCACTGCTGTCCCCAAAGCTCCTGCTCCTCCAGGCCAGCTGCCCAGGGCAGAGAGTAAAGCTCAAGGGCTCATCACAGCATATGTGCAAACCTACAACAGACAAATACAATCATATTATATGAACATACACCACAGAAGAGTTCACAAAAAAAGATCAGAACACATTGGCTTTGGTTATTTGCATGATACCAATTCATATTATTTAATCAATATGGACATAAAATGAAGTTGATTAAAGCATATATACATACATGTACACACATATGTATTGTCACACTGAAATGTAAAAGTAATAGCGTACATTCTGCATTTCCACCGGTGGGGGTGGGGGGTGGGGTATGTAATAAAGGTACTGCATAAGGGCTGTAGCCAGACTGTCATATGTATGTGCCTAAAACATTTAAAAAGAAATATGTATATTTCAGTAAGTTCTTTCATTCAGTGATTTATTCAAATCACATTCTCTGTATTATAGAGAAACAGTGCAGCACCTGCTTTTTTCAAGTAAAAAAGGACAAGCCTAATATGTGACCTCTCTAACATGGCGCAAGTGGTAACTAACTGAGCCTCTAGCATGGCTCAACTTGACTCATTATCCCTCATCATTATACAAGGAAAACATGCATCAAGACTCTTCTCTGCACAGGAACCCAGGTTGTGGAATGAACTTCATTTGTCTGTCCAAACAGCTGTCTTCAAAAAAAAAAAACAGAAGATCATCACCAACTATTTAAATGAGTACTAATTAAAAAGGGTATTAATAATAATAAAATCCAAACATTCTGTGACTTGTGTGTTTTTGTTGCTGTAAAAACCCATACTAACTCCCCTCTCTCTCTGTTTTTAATGAAGACTACAAAGCACTTCTGTAGGATGTCTGGATAATGCTATAACTGTTAATGTAAATGTAATTGACATCAGACATTACCTCAGCCAGGAGTGATTGTAGGTTTCCACTGATGTATCACTAATAGTTTAAAAGGATCAGGGGTTTGGGTAGGAGGGTGATGGAGATCATCAGGTTACTCTTTGTCTAGTTTGTGGGTGCTTGAATCAGAATTCCTGTTATTTAAAAGAGGTTAATTGTTATTATTATTTGATTCTAGATCTTGCTACATGGTAAGCAGAATTAACTATGATTCAGTCTATTAGAATGCACAACAAATACTCCTCAAGGACATGTGGCCCTCCAGAGCCAGTGCTCCTATCAGTGCGTCCTCCATAAATGACTTCCATCTGGCCCTAGGCCATCAATCTGACACACGTCATCCTGCAATCCATCAGATGTCCAGTGGGGTTTTGTGTGTGTGTGTGTGTGTGTTCGTGTGCGGAGCTGGCCAGACCATTCCAAACCACCCCCCAGACCCCCCACCCCACTCCACCCCCCCGTCTCCTGATAGCAGCTGCAGTTTGCTCTCCTCTTCTAGCTTTCTCCAATATGCTATAAGTGCACCCTAGCCTCCATCTGCATGCATTATATCATCTAGGAAATCAATGTCCCCATGAAACAGAATTATGCCTCTTAATATGGGTGAGGGTGATGGATCCTGGTCACGGAGAAAGCACTATGCTCTTTCCCAACAGAACTGAGAAAGCAGGGCTGACATCAGTATGCAAAACATGTTCCTCTCTGCCACTTTCAAGCTCACTGCAGTAATGATCATTATTCAAATCTGACACACAGAAATCAACTTAGGAGTGCAACACAATTTTCCTTTAATCAAGGCAATCATATCACTACTTTTATATTAAGGGTTCAGACTTAATGAGGAAATGTTTATGCTGCCAAATATATTTCTGCTGAAGCAAGTTGGAGGCTTAATAAATATCCAAACTTGCATTAAAATAGTTTTGCATATGAAGGCTTTTATAAATCAATTTACAGTAATGAAAAGGCATAAGCTAATCACATATTCTCTATGTAGTAATTAACAAAATAATTAGCATAAATAATTGACATAGAATTCTGTGCTTCTCATCGTACACCAAGAGCCCAAGACAACATCCTGCCACATGTCAACACCTCACTGCTTTACTCCTGCTGTCCTGCCGTACGTCTCTCACATTGCACATGCCATGGACAGTAACCCCCACCAACCCCCTTCTCTACTCACTTTCACATGCCATGAAATATTTACTCCACAACTTGTGTTGCCTTCATTATTCATGAACTCACTTGACACTTTGAATGATTTAAGTGACATTCTGCGCACCCCCATGAGGAAGAAGTGAAGGAAGAGATGGGGACAGGAATCATAAATATGGCACACAAATGTAAGTGTCCAGCTTGATCCCAAATGCTTCTCAGGATGTTCATTATAGATGAGAAGAAAAGTGAATAAATCAAAGTGATCTGTGTAAATAGAGTTTAATAGCTTTCTGGTTCTTTTCCAAAAAGTCTACCTTCTCAGAGGGAAAAGTTCAGCATACTGTCAACATTTGTGCTTGCTAAAATGTGTGCCTTGACTCTTTTGATCCTTTCTTTTTTTGAGAAATGATTTAATCTATACAGACATAGCCACTGATGACTTGTCCTCCAACTCATATGCTCAATTTCAATCAATTATGCTTTGCTGATATAAGTAATTGCTACCCTAATTACCTTGACAAATGATTGGGTTATAGTGGCTGCATCAGCGTCTCCCAAAGCAACATGGATTTCACAAACACACAATACTTTGTACACCAATGTATTACTTAAACAAGGCTACTATGATCTTGTTTTTAGACACTTGTTAAAATAATTGAATATCCCAGAATATTATGTGTTTTGCTTGGGATATTCAGGGAAGAGGCTTTGACTAGAAATGGCTAGAACACTATGTGACATATGTTTAAGTAAAAACCAGAAGCAAGTGTCATTATCTCCTTTAAAAAGCTAAGAGTATGGTGCCATGTTATTTGCTAACAATGGGCTAGGCAGAACTTTATGAAGGATCATTAAAAAAAAAAAAAACACAACGGAGCAAACTATTATAGATAATATAAATAAATTTGTATTTATAAATTTGTAAATGATTATAAATAATCATTAACAGGTTGGTGTCATGGAAGGCAATTCCCACCCCAAAGTTGATTATTTTTCTATAACAGTACTCCCTGAAGTGTATATGCCTCTTATACCACAGCAATTTGGCAACACTAATGACAAATTGCACAATTTATCTGTTTATAGTTATGTTTAATGTTGTTAAACAAGTGTGAAACAAGCAAGTTCCTGTTATTACTTACTTTGTAACAGCTATAGACACTCATTCCCTCACCAGACTATCTTTTTTCTCTCTCTTGAAGTTAATAAGACAAAAAAGCAGTTTGTCATGTTACTGAGAAACCTCAAAGCCCTCTGTCCTGAAGACATCTTGTGTTGGAAAACGTAAAGGAAGAGCTTTATCTCTAACTGTTATAGAGTGCTGACATTGGTGACTCCTTCTAAGAATGCTAAATAAATGTCTTCTCACAAAAAACTTCACTATATCAACAATTACACAGGGTTTTTAATCCATTTATGTCCAGCATCCACCACATAAGTTGTTATTATACAAACAGTAACGTAGTAGAGCAAGTACATTAATATAACCTGTGATTTGGCTTGCAGCCAGCACTATTGTCAGAGCTACTGTTGTAGAAATGTAATTAATAACTTGGTCTTTTATGATCCACCACACCTACTTTGATCAAAAGGTGCAGGCTATTTGTTGGTACCTCGAATAATGAAGGCTACAGCAGGGAGTAGAGCTTCCTCTTACAAAGCCCCAGGAACAGCCCTCCACTTAGTGTTCGGGGCTCAGACACAATCTCAGTGTTTAAGTATAGGCTGAAAACATATTTGTTTAGTTAAGCCTTTTGTGAATAGTTTTCTTAGGTAAAGGAGCAGATCTGGAGGGTTTACAGGCATAGAATGTTGTGGTGAACTGGGATGTTTGGATGCTGTCACTCCCCCACTCTCACATATTCACTCAGTTTTGTTGACGGTGGAGTGGCTGGCCGCTTTATGTCCCAGGGCGCCCTCATGGCTGTGTTACCTTCTGGCTCTCCCCTTTTAGTTATGCTGTCATAGCTAGTCTTGCTGGTGTCCCTGCTAGCACTCTGCATGCAAAGTACATTGTCCTTAACCATTACGGGACAATAAGCATACTTAATAATCTCTCCTTCCCTTTCTCTCTCTCTCTCTCTCTCTCTGTCGAGCTACACATTCTACTCCTGAGGTACCAGGGATCCTGACCCTTCTCTGCTCTCAGGACCTGCCTGATCCATCCTGATGCCCTACTTCTGGTTGGAGTTCTCATCAATTGGAAATCACTCGCTGCTGCCACATGGACAGCCTGAAGATCATTGAGATTACTGAGGATGGTACCACTTAGAAACCATGAAGACCACAATTTTGGACCACAATTCATATGAACAGTTTTGCTACGATGGCTTAGGACTACAATTGCTATGATAGCTTTAGAACTCTCTCTCTCTCCCTCACTCTCTGTCGAGCTACACATGCTACTTCTGAGATGCCAATGATGCCAGTGATCCTGACCCCTTCTGCTCCTCCTCGCTGCCTGACCCATCCTGATGCCCTACTTCTGGTTGGAGTTCTCATCGGTTGAGTTCGCTCGCTGCTGCTGGGGGTGGCCCCATATGGACTGCCTGAAGAACTGTTTGGATTGCTGGGGATGGTGCCACCTGGGGGCTGTGGAGATGGCTTGGGGATCACATATGGGGAGCTGTACTGTAATGGCTTGGGACTGCGATTGCTGTAGTGGCTTTGGGGCTGCAGTTGCCACGAGCAGCTTCGTACTCAGGACTCCATCAGTGGACAGTGGATAGATTTTAACCAGCCGGACCTCTTGCAAATACTGCGATGAATTTATTGGTTGCACAATTGCACTATTTGTCCATATAGTACACAATAGAAGGGATTTATTTATAATTGCACTATCCGTTGCACCCAGATGAGGATGGGTTCCCTTTTGAGCCTGGTTCCTCTCAAGGTTTCTTCCTCATATCATCTCGGGGAGTTTTTCCTTGCCACCGTCGCCACTGGCTTGCTCATTAGGGATAAATTCACAGTGATAAATTTAAATATTTACAATATATTTTTGTGAATCCATTTATTTCTGTAAAGCTGCTTTGTGACAATGTCCATTGTTAAAAGCGCTATACAAATAAAATTGAATTGAATTGAATTGAATTGAACTGCAATTGCCAGAAACAGTTTCGCACTCAAGTCTCCATCAGTGAACTGTGGATAAGTTCAACAAAACAGACTTCATGTGAAAACAGTGATGAATTTCCTGGTTACACAGTTGCACTATTTGACCATGTAGTACACAGGTATAGAAGGGAATTATTTATAATTGCACTATCCGTTGTCACCCAGATGAGGATGGGTTTCATTTTGAGTCTGGTTCCTCTCAAGGTTTCTTCCTCATATCGTCTCAGGGAGATTTTCCTTACCACCATCGCCTCTGGCTTGCTCATTAGGGATAAATTCATAAATTTTAAATTTATATCCTGAATGTATTTATTTCTGTGAAGCTGCTTTGTGACAAGGTCCATTGTTAAAAGCACTATACAAATAAAATTGAATTGAATTGACTTCTGATCAATCAGAATGGATGTGGATGACTCTTTTAAATGACACAGCTTTTATTTGCAAACCCTAGATGGAATCATATGCGATCACATTATGGTAAGCATACTGAAAATTGACACGAATGTTTGAAATTGAAATTTATCAGTCTCACAATCTCTGGTTTGCCCACAATGTGTTTTCTTTTCCCTGTTGTTTCACCGCTGACCAAACATTTGTCTCCTATTTCAGGGCAGCCTGGACTCTTTGGGTTGAACAGAGCTTTGAAAAGACCAGCAGGCTAAGAGGAGCATCCCTTTCACTGGAAAAGGGGTCATGACCACAATATCACTCACTGCTGAGAGCAAATTGCACCTAATAATGCCTTTAGAAAGGCACCATTAAACTCATGTCTCCTCATGAAGAGAAACCTCCTACAATGGAGAATGAGAAGCACTATGCCAAGATTCATTTAAGTCCTGTTGCCATAAGTCATTATAAATGCACCAGTACTATCCTGCAAGAAAAACTCTGAGAAGGTCTTGTTAGCTTGGGTGTTTTTAAAAGTAGTTGTTAATAAGAGCCCAAAAGAATGACATTTAGCCTTTTTTACTTTCCTTTTTATAGCCATGATTTAAGATCCATGTCTCAAATATGCCTGGCTTACAGCTTCTCACTGATCGTAAAAATCAGTATCCATGTTCATCCTCTTTGGGAATGCGTTGCTGCATATCTGGTGAAATAGAACACAGAGAGGCAACTCTCCTGCCACTTTCTGTGAACAAAGATATAAGAGTGGGATGACTGCTGAGAGATGCGAAGTGTGCTCAATATTCACTAAGGTCTTACAAAACCAGCCAAATGGGGACAATGCCTGCATCAATAAGCAAACATGCAGAACAAGCACCAGTGGCCACATCCACTATCACAAAAGCGCTATATTACAAAGCTGATGTAATAGTGTCGGATAATAATGCAAATATCTGAAAAGCATTTATTAGAGTGATGAGTGAGACACACCTATCTCTTCCAGTTCCTGTTTCTAAAGCCTCCTTCCCCCAAAATGTCTTTGATGTGAAATGCACACCACCTAATCCTATTAGTGAGTTTAATAATCTGTGCAATCCCTTTGTATTACAATAATATTATTCCTGTTGGAGTACATACAGTGTTATTATGTGAAGCTTCCCTCTGACTGTCAGTTCTGATACATTTAGTGCTGTTTTTGGCCATGTGATCAATCAGCAAAACAGGGCCTGCAGCATGCCAGTTTAGGTAACATGCTCTTTAAGACACATAAGACCCTCCTCCATGAGAATAAACCATCAGCTTAATACAATTAATACTTGTTAATTGTTCATTTCATCTTAGATTTTCCCTCTTTGTTTGTCAATATGGTTAACTGATAATAAAAATGGCTTTTTGCACACAACGTAGTTGAATTAATTAAAATGTACCTTACTGTAAACTTGACTTTTAAAAAAAACTGACTTTTATACCTTTACAGAATTGTATAAACACATTACCATTGCACACAGACATTCTTTGCAGTTCTATATAAGGGAAATTTGTCCAGTGTTGAACAAAGACATGTCACCAGCTTTAACATTATTCGGAGTGACAGTACTGCCTGTACAGAGCTCAAGGGCAGGTCGTTCTAGTGACTGCTTTCTCAACATCAGCATGTCTGAAATGTGCTTCTTCTGAATTGAGTAAGGGAAATATTATACACCATATGAAGATATTTATTCTTCCAGGCACATGGAAAATTACCATCTTATGGCTCATTCACATGTAAATGAGCACTTAGTCCTGCTACAGAGACCCATGATCAAGCCTAGTCAGTCTGAAGGTATGTGTGTGTCAGTGAAGCATGACTGGCAGATGCTATAGCAACAGAGAGCAGGAGCCCAGTGCTGCCAGTTATTGCTGATTCTTCCTTTCTGGCCATAGGGTTCCACCAGCCTGTGCTCTTACAGCATTGGCATGCATCATGTGCCCTGTCCATGCCTTTCATCTGCCCTGTCTATGTGTAACTCCTTCAGTCTGAACTGCTCCCCTAAAGCCATGAACATGAAAGTGGAAAGACAGAGTGGGCGTACGTTTCTTTCACTGGGCTCTCTTTGTTCATCGTGTTGATGTGCAGTTAATCACAGCTGATTTTCAGTTCTTGTTTGTTGATGTGTACACTGTCTTGCCACTTCTCTCGGTGCTAATTTCTCCAATTGGGCTGCGAAACATTTGTGATACTGGACTATGGGCATGCATGGCTTTGTCATAAAGCTTCCACATGAGGAATGGGTCGATTAGCCTGACTATTACAGGATACAAAGCTAATTAGCATATGGATCCTGGCATGAACAATAAGATAGCTCATGGACTGCCAGGCTGCAGCATTCAAACCAAAATTTCCCTCAGCTGTCAATAAAAAAACAGTTGTAAGCGATTTTGTCTGTAGACGCCAGCACAAAACAGCATGCAACAGAAGGCATCTCTTCACATCTTCCCCCCTCTCCCCAAAGGCTTCATCCATCAGCATCCACTCACTTCACTCCTCCTGCAGGCACTCTGTCTGTCTCATAGCCTCCATAACTCACTTGCCCTCTGGCTCTCTCCATGGGACAGACACTCAGAGATCTCATAACCAGAGCTCCATATAACAGCAATCTTGTCTTTAGGTCTTTACTGGCATAAATACAATAAATACAATAAACTCAGTGAAGCATTTTAGCTGCGAGGCCTAAAGACTGCCATCGTTATTATGCTCATCTTTAAAAAAAAAATCTTTGTTATACATATTTTACTGGTTTCTCTTTAGCATTATCATTGTTTTAGCAATAATAGAATTATCTTTGTTTTATTCATTGTTGTATTACGAAGTCCTAAAATGGCTGTTGTATTTTATACCACAGCACTGTTGAATGCTCAATTCTAATTGGTCAGAAGGTAATTAATTTTCTACACCAGCTCTGACAGTAGTGCCATCTGGAAGGATTATACAATATTAATGCACACATTATAATATCTTATTGTTTCTATGGTAACAACTTACACAGGAACTCCACAAAAATTAATGTATAATCATTAATATGGTGTAGTTTTTTTGTGAGGTTTATTTTGCATTTATAGAAGGAGTCTCCAGTGTCAGCTCCCTATAAAGGTCAGACAAGAAATTTTAATTAACGGTAAATTGCAGTGGTATATGAGGAATGAAACACTTATAAAACATGCTGTTATTGAAAACAATCAACTTCTAGGTAGCACCGTAACGTCAGGTCATACCACACTACCCAGTCATTGATTATTTTCTTATAACAGCACAGCTCCATAAACTAGTTTGTGCTTGCCGTCCATATTTTCCAGTTGCCTTACAGTTGCTTACAATTATATATTCCTTCCATAGAGGTGTACAAGGTATGTGAACATGAGTGTTAGAACATTCAGGATAAAATATTTATTGAAAATTCACGCGCTAATTTGGGAAATAATTCTTGCTACATACGCATTACGGCATATACATGCTTTCCTGTGTGCACATAACAGAAGCAGTCTTTCATTAGAGAGCATGAGGTCTCGCTTGTGCAATTAGACTAACTGTCCATACTGTGCATTCAAGTCAGGCGGTGAATTAGTGGAGCACCTTTCTCTGCATTGCATTGCAGCTTAAATAATATGAGGAAATTAGAGGGAGAAATTTGGGTCATTTATTATACTTTACACATGATCATTGCTACTCTTTAAGCAGTTCCTGAAGCAGTTTCCACTCAGTTACACTAGCAATTTAGGCAAGGATTAAACACACTTCTCTCTTTCTCTTTCCAGTTATCAATATACCTGATTTAGAGGAAGATTCACAACAAACTATTAAACACCCAAGTCAAACTCAGTTCCAAACCATCACAAATTAACACCCTCAGCATGTGGCTTCCTTCATCACAGCCTCTGCACCAGAACCCAATTTTATCCCTCAGTGGCCACAAAGACTGTACATTGATGCTGCTGTATTGCATCTCAGTGATTTACAGGGCAAACACATCAAAAGTGTACAAACGTAGAGCTGTGTACGTGTGTTCTACAGCCTCTTGTGTTATGTGAGGAGGCGATTGCCCTGAACCACACTAAAAGTGACCAGATGGCGAGAATGAGCTGGAGCATTCCTCCAGCCGTGACTGCTCTGCATTTTAAACAGTTTCCCTCTCTACATCTCCTATCTCTCTCCTGCTGTCTCAACTGTCACCCAAACACACACACACACACACATTGGGCAGAAGGCATGCCCAATTAGCATCGTGCTGCATTTCACACAGGCTTGTAAACCTGAGTTATGGATATTCTGAGGTTGGGGGTCCACATTGACAGAGAAGAGGAAATGAGCAGGAGACAAAAAGACTAAGCCCATTGTATCGCTCTAACTGCAGTGCATACATGAAGCTACGAATCAGTATGAATGCTTTTTTTGTTTTACTGTATTCATTTGCATCACTAAGTATGTGTTAAATGCCATTAGAGTTTTAAGAGTGAATAAGCATCATATGAGCAACACATTTTGCAACAAATTCCATAATGTATTTGAAAAAGAACAGAAACCTGCAAATGACTATGATATAATGCCCATAAAAAAGAGCACCAGAGAACTGTAGTGATATCATGCTTGGGTAAAATCCTCTCCAGACATGATAATGGCTTTTACAGCTGTGCTGATTTAATACTGATGAGGCAGCGCCATGACAGAGTGAGTCTTTCTTCACCATGCAGTTAGAGTATATGCAAACATTATATATACTATATCGCCTAGCCTGGTCCTGTTTACTGAACAGAACCAGACCCAATATTTCCCCAGAAAAAGGGAACCTCCTGTGTATTCATTAAAATCCATTTTCCAATGCTTATCCCCACCTCTTTTGCATTGCTGTCAAATGCTCTTTAGCCATTAGAGGCTCATTTCAAACCATTAATCCAGGATATGGAGAAGGCCAGGGTTGACTGCAAGTGATCCCCATTTCTGTGAATGTTACAAATTGAAGGAGAAGTGGTACTTTGTAAAGCATTAGGGACAGAGAGAGCAGCCTGGCTGTTGAGTATAACTTTATACTCCCCCTCTAGCTGAGGTCCCTTTCTAATGCTCTCTTCCTAACCTGCACACAGTTGTTGTGTGTAGCATTCAGCACCCTAAAAAGCAAACTGTTCATAGATCCAGGTTGTGCTGAGCCTGTTGATAAAGGAAATAATGAAGGAAAAACTCCACCAACATAAGCTGCATATGTATATAGGAGTGAAATATTGTCTGAGTTTCAGGAGTGTAAGAGTCTTTGATTTGGAACGCTTTAAAATAATGCCTTGAAGCATGTGGTGACAAACAAGCATTTTATGCTGGATCTCCTCCTACCTTTTGGAGCCTTGCTCAGCGCATAACAGAACTGCCTTTGACTCCACTGCTGCTCCATTTGCATACTCTACTGCACCGGAAAAACATTTAGCATGGTGGACACATGCTCGCAACAAGGGAGTCATGGGACAAGGTAGAATACCATTGGACCATTTGCTACTGTATGTCTGGTCTTCTACAAGCATGTCACACCCAAGGACGACATGGTTATTTATCAGCTGGCCAGCGCCCAAGAAAAAGCAGAGTGAGCATAATAGTGGACAGTGCTGAACAACTCATCTCCACTTAATATGAGCGCTGCACGATTCAATTCTCTTCTTGCTACCAGTCACAGCCATTATAACATTTCAGTGCTGTACTGCAAACATGTGGCCAAGCAGTATGCAGCACACCTGATTTTAGAGAATAATGACACACTTTCAAGTCTGTTTTGAGCTGAATCCATTAGAGAGTTGGGTATCTGCACCAAGCAGTATGAGTGACAGAATCACTGAGCTACGGCAGCACCATATGTTCCCTTCCCTTCCAATTAGTGTCAAGCTTAAGTATAAATTGTTGAGCTTTAGATTGTTGTCTCAACTCGTGCACATCATTGTATAAGAATATATGTCATAAAGTCATTAAACACATGTTTACAGACTGAGTTACAAACAACATTCAGCTTTAAACCCACTCTCAGCTAGTGATCAGAAAATCCAGCTGATTTTGGATTGTTTATGCTGAACTACAGAGCCAGACCCAGTTGCTTTTACATTGCTTTCCTCTTCTTCTTCATGACAGGCTGTTGGGTTTCATAGTGATCATGAGTTCTCTCTGTTCCTGTGGTCTGATGAGGGATCCAGATGTTTTGGCTCACACTTCACCATGTCCTGGGCTGATCTGCAGGCCTCGCTTCTCAAAGCCCTCAGTGAGTGACATCAGAGAGATGACCGAATTAAATAGTCTTTATACACAATTATTTTCATACAAAGACCACTTTGGATGTCTGGTGTGCATAGGTCATTAAGGATTTTTTTACTGCCTGATAATCACAGCATGGCATGCTATCACAGTCATAAAAAAACAGAAGTTAGTGTAAATGTTTATGCTTCTGTCTCTCTGTGTGAAAATCCCAATGAAACATTCAATTCTTTCACATTATAGACATAAGCATATAAAATATATTCTGTGAATATTAGGATTTATACTGAATTAAACCTTTTTTTACTACTGCCATGTGCTAAACTGGATTCAGAAGTAGATAAAAAGAACAATAAGTTGTATACATTTTTCACATTCACCTGAGCCACCTTATTTATTCTTTCAATAATTTGGTCTTTCAGTCAACTGTCCAGATTGTCACAATATCAAAAAAAAAAAAAAAAACCCGACATAGCTGGGGAATTGAATTCATGTTACATATTTGGTCTATTTAGAGTGCTTAGGTTGGTCTGAGACATGGATGTCTGAAGTTAATTTTAATGTTGTTTCTATCAGTTTTGTTATATACATTGTTGTTGATTATTATACTCATTCCATCAGTAATGTTTGATGTGTTGTTTTTTGTGACTCTTGACCCTAAAAACCTGAGTGCAGTGCAAATACTTGTCCGTATTCGAACAAATTGTGTTTAACATCCAGCCTTTTAGGTAGCTGAGATGCTAGCAAGATATTGTGAGTAAACAAATTCTACAATCACAGTCTATCATATAATGGCACAGAAGGGTCTTCTGAATGTGATACTTGACAAAGTTCCTTTTTAGTTAAAGTGCTGCACCTAAAACATGTAGTCTACATTTTTAATGCAACAGTGTTAACTAGCAAAAATAGCTAACTAGCAGGCAGTTCAGGCAGTAGACATGGCACGTATATTTTCTCAGCTTTTATTAGAATAAAACCACGAGATAAGTAGCTTTGGTCAAAAACTAGCTAGCCATCATCATCTTCAGCTATGTTTTTCTGCATGAGAAGATACCTGATTTTTCCCAATCAGTGCATGGTTATAATATGGACATATGTAGTTTGGGGAAAATGGCCACAAATGAATGAATAATTTACTATATCTATGTATATGATGTTACACAGACAAGGAAAGTTGCAGGTCATGAAATGAAAACAAAATTTAGCAACAGTAAAAACGTGTCCAAAGGCAATTCATTCAGGGGTTTACTTTAAACACCAGTAATGCCATTCCCACCTCAGCACTGTACTCACAACTTCACAAAATGAAACAATTTAAGGCAATTCTGAGGAAACTGCAGCCAACAAGTATATAGTATAAAAGTGTATGCCATTTTGAACACAGCAATTCCTCTGGGTTCAGCAAGACCACTGTGGCATAGAGAATCCTATTAAACAAGTCAGTAGAACATTTTCAAATGATATACAACCGATTAAAAAAAGGAAAACCCAGGAGGGCCTGGAAAGGAATCAGATAAGGATGTTCTGAGCCTCTACAATGTTCTCTCTTTTTCTGCACAACCATTCAGTTTTTTCCCTCAGACCCATTAGTCTTTTTCAGACTTTTATACACTGCACTGTAAAGAAACGCTATACAAAGAGTTCTCAAGTATTTAAGATGGCCACTGATGACCCAGTTTGTGCTTTTCTTCCTAGCTAACAAATGAATACTGAATTTGGTTAGGGGTTCATAATTCTTATTCAGCTGTATTCTTTATGAGAATAGAAATTTCCTTGAAAACAGGAGAATAAATACATAAACACTGGTGAACACAGTGAACCATTGCACAGCTGCTAATTCCTTTGATGCATGCTTAATAATTCATAAAGTATTCAACAACATGACACAAGAAATGTGCTGAATTAAAGCATCAAGGTTCAAGACCCAACCACAGGCCTAAAAGTTAAGCCTTCTGATTCTGAATATAACCATTAATGGGGAAAAGCAAAGCAAACAAAAACAAGGTTTAAATGTGTGGACTAATGATCTGGATTTTAAAAGAAAGCTGATATTTAGAGACAAATATCATTTAACGTGCAAGTGGCTGGCCAGCATACTTAAGAGATTAGAGAGCAAATAAAAACCAAGCTAGACCATGAGTAAGAGCAGACTTGAGCATAACATGCTTGTTTCCTCTGCTGTTGATATAAAGTATTAACCTGAAATGTTTCTGCAGGCAGTGCACTGGCCTCAGGAGTAATAAGCAGGTCAAAAGTTTCAGTTCTCTGCTTAAGCTTCAGTAGGAATCCTGTTCTGTTTTCACTGTATTCAGGGTGTAATACCATAGAGGAAGGTCAAGGGCAATGCCTACAGCCCTGAATAATTCACATACATTAAACAAACTCTCATGTGCCTTTTTATGCTTGCTCCAAAACTCACATCTCACATCAGCATGCAATTTTTTCATCAGCTCTTTGTTAAAAATTAGGAATTTCCACTGAAAATTGATACCCAGTTTTTGTTTTTGACTCTATATGACTGATTCACTATTAGTATCAGCAAAGCTAAGATCTCAAACCAGAACTTTAATCCATGTGTAACTAATATTGGAAACATATTAAACTAGATTAAACTCAAATACATATGTATTTAACTAAATATGTATAATTCCATAAACAGATGTGTTTCAAGTGATGTGTCTGCACACAAGAAAATTATATTGCCATTCTGGCCAGACCCAGCATCAAGGGAGAACGCTCTGTGAAACTGCACACCCATCCATCCATCACAGCCCAATCAAAACTATAAATTTCATCCCCACATGTTACAGAATCTTGAAGTCTTTCAGGAGCCTAGCTAGGTTCAACAGCAGTTACTCTTGACTGTAAATTGAAGGGGAAAAAAGGTTTCTGACATCTCTTGTGCTTGGAGAAACACAGAGTGAACAAATCATCATATAGCTTATGCAGAATGTCATACATCTGTTAACCTCATCAATATGGCTCATTTATTCCAGTCAATCAAACTTATATATATATAACTTATATATATATCATTAGCAGTCCTAACCACAAAGAATAGCAGACACCAAAATGTCTGAATTCACAAAGCAATGAATTCGTATTGAAAAACCTCTCCTTGTGGAGAATGTAATTAGTGAAGCTGTCTGAGAGTGTTTTTGATGTGCTGTTTTGACAGACAGAATGTAGGCAAAGGGTGTTCCTGTTTAGAAATCAAAATCAGAGTGAAAATAAAATGAAACTTTGCCATAGAAGAAAGAAAGGAAGTACTATATATATTAGGGAAGTCAGTGGACTTGTGCCTTACAGCTGGTCTAGAGATGAGATCATGCACTAAACAGTCCTCCACCACAAACAAAATGAATCCCTGAAAGCTGACTTATAAATGCACTACACACATGCACTCAGACACATGCAATAAGAGAAGAAAAAGAAGAAGCTTCTGACACATCCTATATTATTCCCATAGATATTCAAACCAGCTCTCCCTTGCTTTCTCTCTCTCTTTCTCTCTCTTTTTCTGGTTGCTGGATGTGTTCAGAGTGTTTGCAGGACCGTCAGAGCTCTGCTTGATGGTCTGTGGGCTGCTGAGAGAGAGGAATTATGGAATTTGGATTAATGAACAGAGCCAGTTATAAATCACATGCAGGGCCTTGGAATAGATGAGCAAGCCCAGTTTTCCAGTCTGTACCCTCAGCCCTGTTGCCTCACATCACTGCTGTTGTGCCACTTGCTCAAAGCTGAAAAGAACAGCCTGTAGCACCAGCCTTCAAAAACAAGTCATCAGCTCTTCACCTGGCAATGCAACAACCTCACGATCACTGAATATGGCACTGCAGTGCTTACCATTGTCAGCCATGCACATTTCTGTGTTTTTCTACTCTTGGTGTCCCTATCTCTCTCTCTCTCTCCTCCTATATATCAACAAGATGAGTGGCCTTTGAATGACCATCTCTGGCTTTAATAGCCCCCATAAATCTCAGCAGGTTTACCCTGGCTTAATGGAGGAAAAGGCCAATTCATCACCTCTACACTACTAGAGGCCACAAATATATCAAGATGTAAATTCCAAGCCTATTATTATCTTAATTTTTACCTTGTACCATGTGACTGTGTGTGTTTGCATTTGTGTACACTTCTTATGCGATACTTGACTGTAATGGGGTGAAAAAATGCAGATTAGTGTGACAGCCAAATAATGCGCTGTTAATCTTTATAGTTTTAATGCTTCTTCTCTTCAGCAGCCGTTAGCTGCCACTGGTCTTTTACACCTGATGCTCTGTCTCTCTCGCTTAGCCTGCAGTTCTTAGCTCAGATATACTATAATCTCATGCCTCTGTAGAAGCAAACTTCATATTTATGCAAATAAAACACTGTCATTTGTTCTTAAGGACACTCAGGTATTAAGACATTTCCATGGATTTGCTTGATTCTCTAAAAAAATACTGCCAGTCAATATTCCTAAAAAATGGTTTTATTCAAGTCAAATACCTATGAATATCACTTAAGTAAATACAATTTGCATGGTCCTGTGGTGAAGTATTCAGCAGGAATGGGATATTACTTGTAAGGTGAATAAAAAAATACCTCATAAACAGTAATCTAGCCCAGACTGTATTGTTACTAGATCATTTTCTCTCTATCATTTCCATATTTTTATTAAGAGAAAAGCATGGACGGTGAAATAAATGTATACAATAGTGGCATCATGTGTTATGGTAGTTGATGAACTATATCAGAAAGCCTGAAAATAAACTTTATTTCAATCTTAACTAATGACAACAGAAGAAAATGTTTCAAGCCAAGAGGATCAATAGTTCTTCAGTCATGCTGAGTAATATTGATCCCTTTAAGGGAAGAGTTCCTGGAGCTTGGCAGCAGGGCTCGATAAAGCAGCGACAGGTGGCTACAGTTTGCTCCTGTCTGGCCTGAGATCTGAGCATGCACTTTGCTGTTTGGATCAGCATGTGTACACTGTGACATTAAAGCTGCACTCTGCAACACTCACTTTCCACCAGTGACAACGGACCCCAGTGTTATTTCTGGCATTCCCTCTTGATGGGTCCAACTCTTTTCCTTTTTACAGGCAAATATTTATTCTTTTATTACACTATATGGGCAAAGGTTTGTGGCCACCTGACCATCACACCCATATGTGGTTCTTCCCCAAACTGTTGCCAAAAACTTGAAAGCACACAATTATATACTGTAGAATGTCTTTGCACAGTATGCTGTAGCAATTCAACAATTCAACCTTCACTGGAACTAAGGGGCTCAAACTATTCCAGCATGACAGTGTTCCTGCACACAAAGTGAGCTCCATGAAGACATGGTTTGCCATGATTGATGTGGAAGAACTCAAATGTCTGGATTTTTTATTTTAGCTGTCTGAGTGACAAGAGTCCTCTGAAGGTTTGAGTCCTCTGAAGTTTTCTTTCTCATGTCATCTCAGAGTTTTCCTTGCTACTGTCTAAATTTGGATTTTTATAAAGTTTCTTTGTGATGATGTCTATTGTTAAAAGCACAATACAAAACAATTGAATAAAAAAAAAAATCACTTTCACATTAGCCGAAGGTTGCCCATTTCTTCTATTATGTTTGCAGTCTATCGATGCATGTGGAAAGTAAGTTGACAGACATGCAAGGTTGCTTCTGTATGCTTCTGGCTAACCCATTCTGTCTGAATGCGAATTTATAATTCTTGATTATTAGCCTTGAACGCTTTCTTTCTTAAATCATGTACTTTATTAGTAGCCGTCAGGATGCAAAGAGCTCTCAGACAATTTTTTTTAAACTGCAGGTTAAACACACACACACACACACACACATACACAAGGCCCATGTCTCAGCAGAAGGTGCTATGTGCAGCCAAGAGGCATGTTGTTTTGGGTGTAGCAGCAAACTATGAGCCAGGTTTGACTTAAATCTTCCCAGAACTCCAGATTTATGAGGACATATGAGTCATGATGTGGAAGAGTTAACTACTGAAATACACTGAGGTGTTTAACAGAAAGATGTGAATAGTGACAATATTCAATGATTGTATAAGACACAATGTTAAAACTACGTCTAATGTAATCACATTTACATGACCTATATGCACATAGTAGTGAGGTTATCATATGTGAAAACGGGTTGTAAAACAGACTAGGCTTCACACCATATGTGCTACAATTAATGGAGACTGGAAAGAATGTGAACAGTGGGTATTTTAAAAAAAAAAGTGTATCTTAAAATTTTATGAGAAAAGTCACAAAATACTGCTGTGAAATCAAAATCAAATGCTGGCTGATTGTGGGGATATCAGTGCCAAAAATACACACATGGTAGAGCGCAGTTGTGGTCAGGCGACCCACTGTTAGATCAGTGAGAGCTGTGTAGTGTGCCTGTGCATATGGAGGGGAACAGCAGGTACTCTTCTGAACTAGAAGAAAATTCCTCATTAACACGTGGAAATAGGTGAGACATCTTTTGGGCATTAGACTATTGGAACACATTACATATTGGAATAGTAATTCAAAGATTAGTTCACAAACACTCATAAAATCTAATCATCTGTAAACACACCACAAGCATCATTCCCTTTAAATGGATTGTATAAATAACCTTACAAAAGAATGGCAAAATTCCTGGGACAGACCTGATAGATTCCTCCATAAAACAGTGCAAGAGCCTGCATGTTTTCCAACCGATGAGGCACAGAGAGCTAATGAAGCTGGTCTGAGGCAACATGTTAACAGACTCGTGAAACAGCAGAGGTGTATTGCAGTGATGGGCTCTGGACACAGAGAAATGTTCAGAGATAAACAGCCACCAGATTGGAGTCCAGCCAGGGTCTGTTCCTCTACTCCCCTCTATTCATCATAATGTCCATGAACAGAGCAGCCCCTCTTAATGAGTATCTTCTCTAGCTGGGCTGACTAGAGCTTTGTTGGGAGGCGAGAGGTGGTGTTAGTGCTTTAGTCATGATCAATCACCCTCAGTCAGGCACGGATATGCATCTCACTGTTCTCATACTAATCAACATCACACATCAGCATTGCTCCCGCTGACATTATCGATTTTTCACCAGACCCTTACATCAATTATTCTTAATTATACATATACACAGAGTTGGCGATTTAATATGTACCCCTACCTTTTGGCATATACTCATTGGATATTTTAGAAGATATACCTACATATAGGTTCATTTTGTAGATGTATAATTACTAACAACTAAATTTGTCTAGTTGGTCAGTTGTCCATAAAAAAGGACCACCATAAAACCACTACTAACCAGATATTATTTGGGTGGTGCATAATTGTCAGTAAAATGGTGACCCTAGCATGATAGTGACAAGGTAGTGTGTGTGATAAGAGTGAATCTGTGTTTTTGAACACTGTATAGGGTAAATAACTGTATTGTACTCTGTAATCAACTGCAAAACATAAGGTACACTATATGGCCAAAAGTATGTGGACACCTGACCTTCACACCCATATGTGCTTCTTTCCCAAACTGTTGCCACAAAGTTGGAAGCACACAATTGTATAGGATGTCTCTGTATGCTGTAGCATTACAGTTTCTCCTCACTGGAACTAAGGGGCCCAAACCTGTTCCAGCATGACAATGTCCCTGTGCACAAAGCTAGGTTCATAAAGACACGGTTTGCCTTCCCAGAAGATTGAAGGATATCGTAACAGCAAATGGGGACTCAATCTAGAACGGGATGTTCAACAAGCACATATGGATGTGATGGTCAGGCGTCCACAAACTTTTGGCCATATAGTGTACCTCAGATTCTGTTTGATACCCAAAAACTCAGAAATTATCATTATAATAGGGGTTTAATGCAATTTAGTTGCTCCTAATATCGATATCTGTATCTGTATTTGGATTTAAACCCAAAATTAACAGTTTTTTTTAATTAAACCTTTTTTATGAATGAATCCTACTACAATGTCCCCAGAAACACTGGAAAATACTAGAAAAAAAACCCAGATACAGAAATGTTAGCACTGTCAGCATGGTCTGTGAATTTTGGTCTCAATTAGAGACGTGTGGGGGACAGTTTTTTTTTTTTTTTTTTGGTCACATCTGCCTGTGATTTCCCAAAATTTCCCAAAATAGTCCCTATATTTCGCAAAATATAAACAAACTAGCCTAATTTAAACTGCAGTGTCCTTGACCACGCAGTTACTATGGATACTGTAAATGTATCAAGCAGCCAGAACAAACAAACAAATAAACAACCAAAAAACCATATAGTGCACCTACTATTCATATTTGTATTTGTATTTATTTAGAACACATTATCTGTTCAATCCAAATAATGCATTCATATGCATCTACATTCCTAATGTAAATATTCAAATTGGAATATTAACTTGAATTACTGAATTTTATAATGCTTATGTTGTGCAGTAAAATTAGGTAAATACTGTATGGTAATCCACTATCCATGAAATTATGCTGTACTTAACTCCTGGGAAGATCTGGGGACTCTGGTAACTGTTGCTATGCAAACATTACTCAGCTCATAAATAAGCACAAACCATTGAATACTCTTTTCCTGCCCTTCTCTTCTCTGTTATAAACTTAATGGAGACTGCCACCTCTTCCACTGGTCATCACCTGAGTAATTTTGCACAGCTGGTAGGTTGGTAGCCTGCTGAGTGTGGTGGCAATCGTCACAACTTCCAAAAAGGCAAACATCCAAACACAAGGTAAGCACTCAGAAATTTACCACATTACCCAAGCAGTCAATCATTTCCATCCACCATTAACTTCAAAACAGAAAACAGATGGAGCTTTTCAGGGTGGCTGTAGAAGTCTTTGAGGAAAAATACAGACGCATACTAAATACTGTCCATTACAGACTGTGAGGGATGTATAGATTATAATTCAAATTTAATCATACAGTCTGTTCATTGTACAGCATATCTTGAACCAGTGCAGGAAATGTGATCTGAGCAGTATATGTATCTACTTCTCATTTCAGCATCACTCAAGAGGCACGATTGATTTTGTGTTCCCTGTGTTGCACCATGATTAAATAGAGCATAGCCTGTATCAAAAGCTTAGATGTGCATTTATGTCTTCTAGCACAGCAAATGCGCATTGGTTGACTGATTTTATCTTCTTGTACATTGAAATTCTTCTTTAAACCACTGTTATTATTCATATAGCAGAATTGGACCTCGTCAAATAATTCAGACATCTCAGCTTTTTGGCCTTTAAATGTTGACAGCACAGATTATGATCAGTAATAAGAATTCAGACTAGAGGTCTACAAGCACAGTTTCTGAATCCAAAGAGATACATTTCAAGTCATTTATAACTATTAAAAAATCTCAAGAAACAGCCAATTTAGAAATGTCACTGACAAATGATATAACCAGATGTCCAGCAGTTATGACTCTTGAGCTGATGTTTGTGGTTTACATGTCATAATTTTTGCCACCCCTCCTCCTGTTAGCTGTTCATTCATTCAGCATCCTGGTGGCTCTGCAGTTACTTCCACTGAAGCCTTCAAATCCCAGATAAAAATGTACTTTATTTACCCATTATAACGTCCCTGTATTCTCTGTTTTCCTAAAGCCCTACTACTGCTGTGTTCTTATGCCACACTCATCAAACTGAACTGAAGGTGGTATTGAAGGAATTGAAGGTAGGAAGGAAAGCTGAAGGAAAGCTCATCTGGCATTAACAATACAGCCCAATACTGGCCCAAGAACCAAGAAATCCATGACTTGTTTAATCGTAAATTATACGGTAAATCTGACATTAAATAGTATTATTGTATTTTTTAAAGATGGCAATTTGTCTATAAGTATCAAAATATTAAAATACATCTAAAGAAATGACCTAAAATACATAAAGTTACAAATACATAAATTTGGTTGTAACACTTAGTGCTCTTCTCAGATATAGCAGATCTAAAGAAAGTTTAAAACAAAGGAATTCCTCTTGTCTTTCCTCATTATTTATATGTCAGTGACATTTTTATATAGAATCATTAAATTTCCATGGCAATATACATGGAGTCTCCTTCTAATAAAGAGGATTACAGATTTTACCCTGTGCGACAAAGTGTTACTAAAGAAAAATCCTCCTTCTTCAAAAAGTCATTAAAACGTAAACCATTATTCCCGTTGGATATCACGGTGCTATTATGGATGCATTACCTTCAGAATGAATGGAAACAGTGTTTGCCCTGATATTATACAGCACACTGTCACTATGCTAAATGTAAAGTGTGTGTGTGTGTGTGTGTGTGTGTGTGGTACAGAGAAGGCACAGAATGAATGTGTATTACTTTGTAGCTCTCATACTGCAGATTTCCCACACTGCCTCAGAGCTATAGAAATGGGGGAGGGATAATGTTACACTTATTTTTGAGCCCCTGGGGATCCAGTTGCTAAAACATTAATGGAAAAACACCATGGCAACACAAGAAATCTCAATCTAAACACTGGATGCCTTCTATGTCCCCAAGCAAATAAACAGTATCTACTACACCTAGATAGTTCAGAGAAATCACAGTAGAAATCTAGCATATATCTATTTAGGTATTATGTACCACTGATTCTGGCATGACCAAACATAGATATAAAATCAAATGTGTTTTCACTTACTAACAGAAGACTTTTTTCATATTCCATATCCCAAAGCAATTATGTTGCTGAAATACAATGAAACAATGAAATTGGCCTATAAATTTAATTTTGTGGCATACCTCAGTACTGAGTAATTTTTCCAAATTACAGGGCCAGTTAGGTTTGCACCTTAAGCTTCGCTGCTGGGACTTTTTTCCCATCAGAAGGAGAACGCCATTACATCGAGGAACAAAACACTGTATTCTTCAGGTGCTGCTGCTCCTTCGTGCTCAGGGGAAAACAGAGTGTCTCTGCACAAATTGTTTGAGGTAGATTGAGCATGAACAGGCACCATCACCAGGTTCATTATTTAACCTATCAACTTGTGTTGCCATGCTGGTGCTTCACTTTCTAGACATAATATGGGCGCCAACTCAATAGCTGTCAGAACTGCACCTCAATTAAGCTTAAAGGAATTTAAAGAAGTGTAGTTACTAAGCAACCTGTTAATTCCCAGTTGAGAATGTTGCAGATGTGGCAGGTACACGTGTAGATCTGGCTGAGCATACTGATCTATTCCTCTTAATGGTGTACTCTGACTGAGCTTGTCTCACACATCATATTTCATTAGTGAATTACTTTATTTCCAGTTAATGAATTGCGACATGACATTGTTCTTATGCATACAAAAAATGACTATAGATAACACAGGAATGAATGAATAATAAATTAATTCCCACTTGTCATGAAAAAAAAACGCTCTGTCCTTTTATTTTGAAGCTTTTGAAAAATACCACCATAATTTATCATATTTGCTCTCTTGACTTTTTTAATCTCAGGTCTGAAGGGCACATCTGAATGCAGAGATTTCTAGAATAACTCACAGGCTGTATTTATGGTGTCAGGAGTTGAGTTAATGTAAGTGCATGAATGAGGTGATGCAGTACTGGGTTATGGTTTTAGAATGCAATTCACTGTGCATACCAAATACCATTATCTGAGGCCTCTCCACCTCCCTCCACCCCCAGTACAATAGAGTGAATGTTGCAATCCACAGCTGATTCATATTTTTTTTTTCACTCTTAGTTATTACTCCAGCGCCTTCAGGTCATATCAATTCCCAGAGTAATCTAGGTGAAAAGAAGCAGTTCAGAGATGAAATTCTGTCAGTGATATGTTTTCCTGCTCAAACACAATCACTGCTGACATAATGCTCAAATGACAGAAAACAAAGCTGAATGTATGAAACAATATTTGTTATTTGAAGTCGAGCCATAGCTTGAACTGGACACAAAGTGGATAATTGTCAAATGGGTCTGCTATTTGAGCCAACTGAAAGGCAAAGGCAAACCAGCACATTTCTCTGATTACTGACTATGCTGGAGAAATCTCTTCTCTGACAGGAGACTATTTGAGCTGTGGCTCAATCAGGCTCCTCATCAACTCCAGCTGCAGAGGGGAGAAACCTGAGGGGTATTAAACAGACTGAGAGTCAGTCGTCCAGTGCTGCCTATTTAGCCTGCTCTTCTCCAGCAAATCCCATCCCCCATCTTTATCAGGTTTTTTTTTTGTCGTTGGAGCTAACGATAAAAGACATCAGGGCTGCCCTTGAAAAGGTTGAGCACAGTGCAGTATGTGGATTGATTAAGTCCTTACAGTAATTTTAGAGGATAAATGAACAAGGCAAAACCAATTAGCATTCAAAGGACTAAGCATCAAAACTGCAAAAGTAGGGACATTTCTTGTGCACATAGGAACATCTCACTTATGCAGGAACTTTTTCTCTCTCTGCCAAACAAATGGAATGGCAGACTACAACTCGCCTTTTCTTCTCTTTGTTCCCTCTGAGGAGGAAAAGAACAAAAATAATCTGTCTTCTTTTCAGAAGAAAAAAACTCTCTCTTTTCTGTAAGAGCCTATTTCTCACTGTCGCACTGCCACGAGCCTTTGGGCATGATGGTTTGTGGGAGCCTCTGGCTGAAAGGAGACCTGTGACCTTCTACCAAGCTCAGTTATAGCTCTCCTCAAAGTGACCCCTAATCACAACACACAGCGCTTGTCAAGGGAACAGCAGGGACTCTGTTACAGTAATCCCACTCCCCATATATTTCTTTGCTCCATTGCACTGGCACACGGCCACTGATTTGTGTTTACATGCCGCATGAAACACCACATCTTAACCTTCATAGCGCAAGGACAGAATTTAAACAAGATACACCGATAATCAAGAAAACATTTTGAACAGTCGAAAGAACTGGGAGATAACAACACTGCAGTTTCATTTATTAATCGGGTATTTGTTGTGTTCCGACTTCTTCAACTTCCCAGTAATCCAGACCACACTTTTGAGTTTGGTTTGATTCCATGCACGTCATTCATACAGTATTGCAGGCACTACGATTACAATTAAGCCCAATGTAGTTTTGTTAGAATGGGATTAAATCTTATTATTAATTTAATTTATCCATGGGCTATGACCAGGAATGAATTCTTTTCTACAATATTAATACAAAGAAAATCTGCACTGTAAAAAAAAAGAGCTGTAAATAATACGGATGTAACATCAGGATGTGATAACAGCAAAAACATGTCTTATTTCCACAGAATTATAAGTGAATTCACTACTGACTCTGTAAATGTTTAAGTCTGTTAGGTCTTCTTACATTTGGAGTATAAAATGTGTAAAAAATGAAACAGACACCACAAACTAACTTCAACCACACCATTATGGTGCTCTGCTGTACTTGTGAAAAAGCAACATAATTCTGTGTGTGTGGTGTGAAAATTCCTCCCCAGACATAGTCTGGTAATAGTATGACAGAGGATCTGCTCATTATCTGCAACACCCCTGTTTATCCCTGTAACTCTCTGAAAGACAGTCAACACACCCCACAAGACAAATGAAAACACAATTGAGGTAATGTGACACTGTTTCATGAATGAGAATTCCATTGCAGGGATTTTTTAACTTTGTTGAACAAAGATGATAAAAAGCACCATTTTAATAGACAGCTATAGTTGTTCTGTTTAAAAAAATACCCCACTATTATCAAGGGAAAGGGAATTTAAATAGCACATTAAGTTCCAACCATAGCTAATTGACTTCAGCACTTAAAATTAGTAATTACAATTAAAAAAAAGGTGTGGTGAAGGGAAACATGCCTAATGCAAGCCTTTCTAAATATTAATTATTTCTAGAACGAAGAACATATAGTTTCATTAAAATTCAACATACAGTAAATACTTATTCTGTGTTGCTTTGTGTTTGTACATTTGTGAGGAACACAAACTGCAGTTTAATTGGTGCAGTCTTCTGTGACCCACACTGTCTCCTCCCACCCCCACCCCCCTCATGGTTTAGCTTTATCTTCCTTCTTATTCTACTAAATCAGCCACCTTTATTCCAGCAAATGAGAAGCAGCAAAGTGCATTTCTTAACTGCCTTTCCACTGATATTCTTATAAATTAAAGTAACTTGATTTGATGCCAACCTTTGGTGGAAGGCTCCACAGCTTCCAGAAAATGGAGCTTATGGTTGCGCAGTGGGCATCACAAAAAATATCCAGCACATCAAAGGGTGCTTTCATATCCTCTGTACTGAAATGCAATAAGACACAGTGACCCCTCAGGACAAACAGCAGCTGTGACCAAAGCCATTTTAATCTAGCGTGCTGGATGAATCTGGTCCCATCTTTAATGATCTTTGCTGCTGAATGGAAAAGCAGACACACAAGCCTGACTAACTCACGCAGCAACACTGCAATGATGCCAGGTTCCACTAATCAAAGGAGACAACTAGTGTGATGGCCAAATGAAATGCAAAAACACGCCATGGAAAATACCACCACCTTCCCGGTTTCCTACATTTCTGAGTGAAAGCTAGGGATCAATATGACCTCAGTTTTCATCTGCATGCAGCTAGGAAGAGAAAGTGTGTGGCTCCATTGTATTTTTGCATTTACAGCAGACCTATTGAGAAAATGAAATCTGTGTAATACAACACAATGCACCCACAGCAGTGTAAATTTCTCCAGCTAATGTTTACACAAGTGCTTTAGTTGGTTGATCGTGCAGGGCCAGTGGAAAATGATGGAAAACACAGCTGGGTTTTTCAAAAAGATAAGGCCAGCAGAAACACCTTTCAGTCTCATAGCTGAATTAACATTTTTAAAAGACCATAAACAGTCAACTGCAATACACTCTAGTAAAATGCCATAGCAATTACTGATCATTTAATTTCAGTGGGTCTAGCAAGGATCAGTGAGGTTTCTCAGTCATAGCATAATTCTAAAAGGATATATACCAGCCTCCAAGACACCTAGAGACCTTTATTGTATAAGACAGTTGGCCTGATTTGTCATAACTTGGGCAAAACTGTGATGGTACATTATAACAAAGCAAGGAACTGCACCCTGTGATGCATATGCATTTTCTCTGCATATGTATTTGTCTTGTTTCCTTTCATTTTGCAAAAAAAAAGCAAGAGAAGAATAAAGCTCACTTAATGTATATTTAGCTTTGTAGCAAACCTGCACACAGCTGGCAGAAAACAGTTAACCCTTTAGTATATTATTCACTAACTTCAGTAAAACTACTAAGAAAGGTATAACTAAGAATAGTTAAAAGAGGGAGGAATGTAAGTCTGGATACCAGAAAGGTTCTGGGACCTAAATGTAATTGATATTTGTTCCATCATCTGTAAGGGGGGCAGGGTGGTTGCTGCCTCATAGCTGCAGGGTCACTGGTTCGATCCTGAGCTCTGGTTACTGTCTGTGCGGAGTTTCACATGTACTCCCCATGTCCAGGTGGGTTTCCTCTGGTTCTCCAGTTTCCTCCCACTTTGCAAAATGTAGGTGGACTGGCTACGCTAAATTGCCTATAGATGTGAATGTGTGTGTGCACAGTGCCTCGTGACGGACTTGCTCCTCATTCAAGGTGTGTTCCTGCCTCACCTCCAGTGTTCCCAAGATAGGCTCTGGATCCATTATGACCCTGACCAGAAGTAAGCGGTTACTCAAGAGGAATTAATGAATCTTATCTGTAAACGTAACGATGAAACGAGTTCATACAGTTCATCATTACATTGTTCTTGTTCGCAGTGAACAGACAGACACGTTAGATAGGCTTTCTTTTGTACTGTATAGGTCTCTGTAATTTAGGGCAGATGGCAGCATCAGCAACGTCTGTCTGTCTAAGGTGTTATCTAGCATGATGCATTTGTTAAAATGTAAAAACAAGCCCAGGTAAGAGCTGCAGCTCTATCTAAAACCAGGACTGTTCAGTGTGTGCGTGTGAACGGAACTCTCTCCATGGTGCTGAATGCATTTCCCAGGTGATGATGTCATTAAGGGCTTCTGCCATGGAGATAGAACTCAGCAGAGTCACGCAACTGCGTCCTGTGCGTTAATGTTACTCTTCAACTCCTTACATCACATCACAAAGCTCTTTAAATAGTTTAACACCACCATACTTTATAATACAACAGCCCTGTCAACCCATATCACACTAGACGATGCTTGAGACTTTGGAGTGCATTTTGATGAAAATACTGCTGTAAGCTTCTTAAAGGTTGTCTTAAAGCTCAGCTCCAGCTTCTCTGTAAACTTATCTGAACAAAGCTTTATTAATCATGCTCATAGTGTCGCTTTGTTATACGTGTTAGGCTGTTAACTCTTAGGCTTATCTGCTAAGTCGCATATATACAGTGTGGATTTAACCGTATCAGCGACGGGCTTGCTCTATCTTAGTCTCTTCAACACTACATTATCCACCACAGACGCCTCACCTTTAGTCCTGTAGTAGCTAATTAACACCACAGCCAACATGCAACACGTTAGAAATCATCTCGATTCTCCCTCAACAAGTCAAGCACGCTGTCAGAGACTAGGAATGACACACCACTCGAGCTCTACTCTGATCTCCTGTGTGATGGAGAGCCCTGGTGCGTTCCTGAGCTTTACACACCGTGTGCGGGAATAGCACGGGTAAAGTGAGGCAGCCAGAGCATCGGGCTGCGGGAAGCAAACACGCAAACCATCACACATGGAAAACAGCGCGATCACATTACAGACGCTTACCGTGAGGAAAACGAGCGTGGCTGATCTCCGACCGTAATCCGTTAACATGAACCGTGCTGGATGGTGGTAGTGGTGGTGGTGGTTGTGTGTGTGCGTGTGTGTGTGTGTGTGTGTGTGTGTACTCCTTCAGCCGTGCTGCATCTCAGCGCCACATTCCGCTCCAGTCTCCACTCGGCTACAGTGAAGCGCGCGACACCGAGCGCCGTGCACGACCCTCTCCACGGAGAAACACGAGACAAGGACGTTTCAAGTTTCACATATAATCACGCATACCTCTCCCTATACGCGTCCACATAAGCCCTGAACAACCTACACATCCTTTTTCGTTACACTAGCACATGCATACGGCTTATCTTTTTTTTTTTTTTTTTTTTAAACAGGAAAACAGCAACATCAGATTCCTTTGAGTGGGGAAAGCATTGTTCCTCTTTATAAAGGCTCACTGGTTATACACTGTTTACTAGCCTAAATGCTTGCCTAGATTTAACTGCTGCTCACTGTCTCTCTGTTAGTTTTTAATGCTTTGATTACCGAAAGTGTCATCTCTTGTATTTGAGGTCGACATCTACTTCAAAACGAGTGGAAATAAAAGTCACACAGCTTAAAAAAAAAAAAAAAAAAGGGACACTGTAAAATAATATTTCAACATTTGTCAACATACTCATTTGTTTTTGTTGTACAAATAATAGCCTAATAGCTGTATGGTACTAAAAGTCTGTGAATATAAAACAATTGCTTATTCACAAACATCAAACTCTATGATTATATGATAAAGCGTGATGCTGAGTAGCCTATACCTGAAAATATTTAATCAGAGTCACATGACTGGGGACAGAATGAACACATGTCCACTGGGAAAAATCTAGCTGTTTAAATCTTAAATAGCTAGAAAGATTTATGGTATTCCTACTCCCTCTGCTGGTCACTAAAAGAACAACACAACAGCACAGGAATTATAATTATTTCATTTCTCAGCACCCATTTCACAATACAAGCTTACTTAAAATCCCAGAGTGGTGCTGGTGCTTGTGATTTCATAATGATTACAGCACTGCTGAAGTAATATTCAGAGTCTAACCATATACTTGATATAAACATATACATATAAATGAATTTGTATAAGGTTAATAATTTGCATGTTAAAATAGAAAGTGGGGAGTTTTGGTTCAAACAGAAAGTTTATAAAACGTAGGCAGTCAGTGACCAGATTATATAGTACACAGTGACTAGGTTAATATACAGTAACTAGGTTTGACAGTATACAGTAAATGGGGTTGACACGACTAATTCACTGGGCTTGAACCGAACACAGTGAATGGATTTGATGGCACCCAGCATGACAATATGCATGGTAATACACAGCAAAGACGGTTGATAGGAGGCTCCAAATATTAAGAGGGTTATATAGTACACAGTGAGGGTTATATAGTACACTGAATGGTACAGATAGCACACAATTAGTGTGTTTGATAATCAGGGTGTAGTCATATAACTTTGGATGACCATCAGTTAAAATGTGCCTGATACATTTGGAGGATCCTATTTCTTTGCTACAAATAATTTCATACAACAGTACATAATATGTAGCACATGATTAGTTGGTTGCTATGGTGGGCATGGCATTCCCATTTTTTGGAGACTGTTAAAGAAGACTACACGATGCATATCCTGACTTATTAAAATTGATTTTCAAAGGTTGATTGTGTGACTAATACTAATATATGACTAATATACTAGGTGACCAATACATATTAATATAAAATTAATACATTTATAGTCCATTATTTAAAAAAAAAAAAAAAAAAGTGAGATCTGATAAACAATATTTTTTTTTCTTTCTTACTGGCCCATTTTTGCTTAGTTAAAAAAAAAAATAAAAAAAATAGCCAGTACACATTATTTAAAATACTATTAAAATTCAAGCCCGCATGTCATATTCATTTTGCACACATGTACACACACACACACACACACACACATAGTTCTACACAAATTAATTCACCACATAGAAACCCACAGACAGAAATAATGTGCGAAGAATGCGTTTTTACTTTGTTCAGACAGTTGATTTTGCTGTCCAGTGTCACTGGCCCACTTTAGCTGAACAAGTGGCCCATTTTTAAATAGCTGTAGGGCTTAATCATTTATCTTTTATTAGGGATACACTTGGGTCACGATTTGATTCCATTCATGATACTGGCTTCATGATTCAAAATTCAATTCGATTCAGAGAATATGTCAAACAAAATTTCAATGAAGAAAAATTTGGACTGAAAAGACTCCTTTTTATTTCTGAATCATAAACAATGCAAAACACTGTTCATTTTTGTCTGTATAAAACTAAAGAAATCAAAAATTGCTACAAACAGAAGTTTAATATTGTAAACAAAACGTACTACAGGTTCACCGTATCTTAAAAATAACTAAATAAATTTATAAATTCTCCCAAACTTTTGATTGAATAAACAAATCTGTGACCTGGGGAAAATGATTGACTGAAACATAAGCTCCCTAGCAGCAGCTGAGGCATCATTTTAACTGGAAATAGTGCTCCAATGTCGGCTAAAATGCTCAACTTCCTCGACTTCCTCGTTCTCAGGCACTGTAGACCGCACTGGTGCGGGGCTGGTGTCATTTGAAAGCTACTGAAGAGCTCCTTTTAACTGTTATAACATGGTTGTGTAACCATATAACTTATAATGTGTGTCGGTCATTGCAATCTCGAGCTACTGGGCCCAGCCTACTCTCTATATATTTTATGGGTTGTGCAGATTAGGACCTCTGGTGTTCAAACAGTGCAACTGCATTAGATGCATAATTAACAGAATGCTGATTTAAACTATGTGAATCACACAGTCCCATGACGCACATCATTAAATTTTTGCATTGCCATGCATTGTTACGGTGTATCGTTACACCCATTTTTAATTATATAGGCCTATTTTCTTTTTTGTCACATAATCAGGTTACAAATGCATAACAGCATTCACATTTAAGAGTCACTAAATTACATTTACATTGTGTAGATAGTGTACAGGATTTCAAGGTACCGTGGAGCAATAAACAAAAAAGGCTATATGGCTATAAGATTCAAAATGAACAATGTATACACAATGTCAAATGACAAACAATAGTAGAGTAAATATAATTTGATTAGTGGACGTCAAAGAAGCAACTTCCTTAATATAACCCAACAGAGAAGTCATATAGGCCTATTTTCAACACAGAACGGTAGAAGAGACATGGCTTAATAAAAGAAAACACATTTGGAAGTCATGCATATATATTATTATTAAAAACTGCTTTGATTTAGGATGACTTCACCCTACCTAGTGATTGGTTATAACTCTATATAATTTAAATACAATGTCTGCCCAGTGACTGGGTCTGATAGCACACAGTGATGGGGATTAATAATGCCCAGAGCCATAGTACTCCTTAACTGGGTTAGATATTACACAACAAAATGGGTTAGATAGTGGCCTACATAGTGTCTGCATTTACACAGTAAAGCATGCTGACCTAATTCACTCCATCATTCAGTGGTACACCATACTATAAATGAATGTGGATGAATGAGTGTGTGGTTGTAGTTGTAATGGAATGACTTGTAGTTTTGGGTATTATGACTATATAGGCATGGACAGTATACATATTTGCGTGTGTGTGTATGAATCGTACTTTACATGTGTGAGTCTGTAAGCACACAGGAAAAGCCTACACAGCAAAATGGCCAGTGTCTGACTCATAGACTGACTCAGAAGAACAGTAAAGGCTTAATTCAACACTGGATCTTTTGCTGTGTTAACACTGCAATGTATTTACTGCATAGTGGGATCTGATTTGTGGGTAAGGTTGGATTTTCCTAGGAGGAAGAACGTCTAGTCGGTTTTACCGTGGGGTTTCCTTCTACCTTTGGAAAATAAGCAGTTCCTGGTGTAGAAGAGGATTACGTGAGAAATCTCCTGATCTCTCTACTTCCCTCACACCTGTGGTTTGGTTTGGGGCTAAGTCAGCTTTAAACTTCATGATAAAAAAGCTATATATTATATATATATATATATATATATATATATATATATATATATATATATATATATATACACATCATCGGTTAAAGTGTGTTTGGGGGAAATGAGAAAATACTTCTAGTGTTTAGAAAGGTTAGAAAGGTGAATCTTGTTGCATAAGAAAATGTCAGAAGGACTAACAGCACCTGGAGATAAGAGCAACACCGCTAATGCCCTGCTTTTTTGTTGTTTATACTGTATTTTGTAAACTTCATACTTTTATTGTACTAAAATTGAATTAGAGTCATTAAATGCCTACAGTCTGAAGTTCATAATCTCATAAAGTAATCATAAACTCGTTGTTTTCTTGGCCGGTCAGGAATTTCCAAAAAAGGGCGGTGTGTACAGTCAGCTTAGAGGAAGTGTTAGCGTTAGCGTTAGCGTTAGCACTTCCACTCACAGCTAGGTACATGAAGTTCCACATTCACAGCGGTTATATATAAAGATGTGAAAAGAGCTACAGAGGACACACACTTACACTTCTGCACTTCACAAGACGGAATCATTTCCAACACTAACAGCTAATCCGCATCCTGAAGCTACTATCTGAATACTCTACTCTTAGCTGAATGTTAGCAAATCGTGCGTGCTCGGGAAATCCTCCATGCTGAGATGGCTGAGCTCGTTCTGGCGGATCTGGTTCATCCTAACTGTCCTCGGTACCGACGCTGCGTGGAGGAGCGCGTGCACAAGCTCCTGAGCTCTCTCGGAAATGGCACGAGCGAGCCCGTTTACCTCATTCTCCAACAGCACGCGGGCTGCTCGGAGGAAATCACCGACACCTTTCTTTTGGAGAGATGCGCTGGTCTGAACCGACGTGTCCATGTGTTAACCGACAGCAGCTCTGTAGGCGTGCTGTACGCGTTCAAGCGAGCCGCGGACGAGCTGAGCGTTAAACGCGTGCACGTGATGACGTGCAGTGCGCGGCGCGCGGAGCTGCAGGAGTGTGAGAAGCAGCTCTTCACCGAGCTCTACACCTTCACCTACAGCAACGAGCTGGACTGCAGCGCCTGTCCTCTCACACAGCTCAACACCACATGCACACAGCTCCCCCAGCTTAAAGAGCAAATCAGCGGCTTCCTGCAGCGCCTACCAGCGCTCCAGGGAGAGATTAGCGTCCTCAAGTCTTCCCTCATCTCAGGTGCGTTTCACTGAAAGAACACTGCAGAACAGGGGTGTCCAGTCCCCCCCCCCAAAAAAAAAAAATCTGCATAAACTGCTTCAACAAGTACCTTTAAACTCCTTTAAAGTGAGTTTCAAGTAAGTGGCTTTTCTGTTCTTTTCTCAGTACAGGTGTTACTGTGGCAATTATACAGATGTGGTAGATAGCGAGACATTAAGCTGAAAACCTCTGGAGCACATCTGATAGTGAACTGAAGACTGAGATCAGCTATTTAAACAGATGGAATAAGTTATGGCTCTTGGTTGGTCTCTAGTTTTCTTCCACATCTGTGGTGTACTTCAACACTGGACTGAGAAAAGAACAGAAAACCCAGTTACTTGAGGACACCTGAAGACCACTTTAAGGATGCTTGTTGGGACAGTGATAAACGTTTATGTGAAAATCACTTTAATTCTTTAAAAGAATTTGTGAATTAAGCTGTTAATCTGTATTATTCATCCTTTCAGAGACCTCACTACTTTTTCCTAGGAAAGAATTTCTAAGAAATTGTATATAAATTTGTCCAATTAGTTGCTATTTTACTAATAGAACTTTTAAATTAAGTTGCGAAAGCAACTTAATGTGTCTTAATGTGTCTGTTCTTCCTTGTTTCTGCAAAGACTGCTTTGCCCATGGCTTCACTACAAGAACAGGGGGAATTTCCTACATCAGCACGCTGAGCTCTCTAAACCTGTTCAGCAGTTCTCGTCGCAGAGACTCACGCGCCGTAGTGGCTGAGAACCTACGCCGCCTTGGCTTGCATGCCGGCTTTCAGCCTCACCAGTTCCACCTCTCCAAGGTGGGCCTCCTGACCCTGCACTGACTTCACTTGGAATAACAATTCCACATAGCATAGGGAAATAAAAACCAACTGAGCCACTTAAGCATTGATTCATGTTTTTTTTCTTTTACCATACCAGTTTATTTACATGTATAACATTCTGTGTGTACATGTACATGTCGGTATGGTTCTTAGATAATCTAGTCTGAGTGTCAGTTACTAATTGTATTTTTTTAATTCTGTACATAAAATGGAGTATTCTACACAGTTTATTAAGAATTCCAGGCATTACTGTTTAAACCCTGCCTCTGTGAGACATATGAATTGGAGTTCTGGTTCACGTTGTTTTGCAGTATATCATATGCCTTTACATTTCATCATGACTCAGTAGTTTTTTGCCATATATCATATGATTTTTCAGTAAACTTGCCTTGGTTTATTTTTTCTCATAACTGGAGCTTCTGTTTTTGTCTGTTAGGTTAACCATGCCAGTGATGTGTGGGTAATGAACAAGCCAGAACCTGAGAGCTATGATGGCATTGTGACTAATCAGCCAGGTGTTGTAATAGCAGCCCCAGGAGCTGATTGCATGCCTCTGCTTTTTGCTGACCCTGTGGGAAAGGTCATTGGAGTAGCACATGCAGGTGCCTTACCTCATTTCCACTTCTACATCAAGTAATGAACACTTCCCAAGAATTCCCAATCTCCTGATGTGTATAAAATCAGCTATCTGCTCAAACACATAGTTCATAAAGGTCATAGTGTGTGACAAGAGACAGCTATATTGCTGTGTTTTTACATCTGCCATTGTGGTTGTTGATTTACTGTTGTGCACTGTGACTTTTTTATGTTTTTTTTAAATATATTATTATTTTCTTACATTTTTTTGACCAGTTTGAAAAACAAATTTGCTGTTTGTTGTTTTTTTCACAGTTCAGGGCTTCTACAGATTATAACATAGCAGAACTCAGATGATATAAATTATGTATTATGGGTTTATCAGTGTTTAAAATAAGTATTACAGCAGAAATGCTTTTGTTGTTCTTCTGAGAAATGTTCTCCACTAAGGAGTGAACATTTTTCACTTTTGTTATATGAATAATAAATAGTAAAGGATTTTTGTAAATATGCACATTTTTTCATATTTTTTTACCTACATGTAAAAAACACACACACACAAGAGAATGTGAGTAAGAAGTCCAACTCCGATATGGTGCTTATTTTGTTTTCCTTGCCACTTCTGTATAGGCTGGAAGGGAACCCTCATGGGAGTTGCCATGGCAACAGTAAATGCCATGGTGCGGGAGTTTGGCAGTGAGCTTGCTAACGTGGTGACTGTGATTGGGCCTTCTGTTGGACCCTGCTGTTTCACTCTGGATCAAAATTCAGCAAGAAAGTTCCAGGCCATCCACCCAGACTGTGTCAGAGATGTGGAGTCACCTAGGCCTTATGTGGATATCAGACTTGCCACTAGGTAAATAAACAAACAAAAAAAAAAGACTTGTCAAGAAATGTGCTGAAATCCTCATTTTGTTGCTAATGATGTCATCCTAGAAGGAATGTCACTCTGTAGCATTTCTGAAATCTGTCCTATTCACTTCTCTAACTCATGTTTTTAGGGTCCTCCTGGAGACAGGCGGTCTCCTCCCAGAGCACATCCAGGATAACACAGTGACAAACAGACCCAACATCACCCTCTGCACCTCCTGCCATCCTGACTCCTTCTTCTCCCATGTTAGAGATGGCACCAACTTTGGCACCCAGATTGGCTTCCTATGGATCAAGGAGCCCCATGAGTTTAAACAATCAGATCTTTAGAATCAGTGCCTGTACTGCACAATGCGAGCATCTCATTTGGCTGCAGAAGCAAAAACCACCGATATTCACAGTACATAGAATTCAGTAAGATGTGTATATTTAGAGATAGATGAAGTTAGACCTATTACTGCCATACCACTTACATCATCTCATACTTTCTGAAGACTAAGACCCAGTGACAGCCTTTTTAAAGAATGTTTGCATTCTAAATGACAGAGGGTATTGATAGTAAGAGTAAATGATGCAATTATTTTTGTTTTGATTTAAGTTTTGATGAATTGCATGGTTGTAGCTCACTTGGTAGAACTAACTAATTCCACACTGCTGTTTGAATTAATTAATACAAAAATTTGTTTACCATTTATACTACCTCTTGGCATTCTCCATGTAGAGGTACACTGTCTATATAACACTGCTAATTCTCTAGGAACCTGTAATATTAATTTCCTGTGGTAGGCTATTACCAGTAGCTGATCTACAGTATATAGGGAAGCTCATTTTCTAAGAGTACACAGTGATGGAGAGCCACTGTAGGGAAACTAACTGATGCACAATAGTAAAATGTTATTACATTATTGGCAAAATATCTTTTTCATTTTCATTTTCAACAGTTTTAAAAAAGGAAGAAATATGTATGGGGTAGAAATGGTCGTTCAGCGTTGTCGCCTTGCAGCTCCAGGGTCCCCAGTTTGATCCTGAGCTTGGCTTACAGTCTGAACAGATTTTTGCATGTTCTCCCTGTGTCCATGTGGGTTTCACCCGAGTTATCTGGTTTCCTCTCACCTCCCAAAAACATGCCAGGAGGTGGACTGCCATCTCTAAATTGCCCCAAGGTGTGAATGTGTGTGCATGGTGTCCTGTAATGGAGTGGCAACTCACCTATAGTGTATCCCTGCCTTGAGCCTGGATTCACGGTGACTCTATTCAGGATAAAGCAGCTACTGAATGAATGAATGAATGGATGATTAAAGTATGTGTCAGTACTATTAAATGGAAAAGCACCACCAAACAATAAATGTAAAATCAGTTTTTATTAACTCTCCTCCTGTGTTGTGTGCACTCCTAAAAAGTTTAAATCTAGGACCAAAGGCTTCTTTGGTTTGTCCCATAAGGGCTGTAAGTAGAACCTTTCAACAAACGGCTTCACTTTGAGAATGGAAACCCAATTAGGTCTAAGAAGCAAAAAAAAAAAATTAACTATCCAAAGAACCACCAAGTAATCGCTGTACTGTATCTGTACTGTTCCCAGTCTTAGCTCATCCTGGTGTATAGGACATGGGCATGAGATGCCGGTGTATAAGAGCAGACACTAGGTGGCTCTGTTCTCTTTGCTTTTAAATAGAAGTACTGTTTTGTGTGAAATGTTAACAATGTGGTTGGCTCCCATCCAGCTGCAATTTAGCTCCATCACAAACAGCCCTTATCAGCCATTCTGCCATGTCATTCTAAACATCTCAGCTATGTCCTGTCATAATAACCACAACATAGGATATCTATTTATTAGTAAAGGGTGATGGAATTGTCAGCGGGTGCTTACATACATGTTGTGGAAGATATTTCTCAGAGATTTGTGCCATCTCTTGTACGAGTGGTAGCTGTAGCTATGTAACGGCTGGTGTCCTTTGTGTGGCTGAAAAAGCAATGCATTGCGCTGATCTCAATTACAACAATGGTAACTGGCCATAGTGTTGTGGAAATGAAATGCCTCAGGGCTTCCAAGACAACTGAGGGATTAACATTTGCTCCAGAAAACCATGATGTTGCAACCAACCTTAAATTCATTGGCATCATCTATTTGACTACATACATCAGTTTTGTTGTTTATATCTTTGTATATTTCACAGAATAATAAATGGGAAATACATATACACAGAATGGGGTTTAAGGTCTGCAAGGTTACGCTGACCTCATGGAGCAATCACAGCTTGCATATGTAATTGCTATGTTGTTGTTGTTTTTTTCTTCACATGGCCTGGAGAAAGGAGCAGTAAAGCTAGATTCACCAGTGTCAGTGATACTGGATTTGTAATAATTAAGTTTAATTTAACATACATCATTTTTCCACACAGTATGAATTATAACATTAGCATTTAAAACTATTAAGGTTTTCATAATAATAATAATAATAATAATAATAATAATAATAATAATAATAATATGTGAGAATCAGAACATATTAATATGTGAGAGTGAATTGTTTGCCTTTGTGGTATAGTGGAGGTTTGGTGATGACACAGTTCAGAAGCGTAAGCTGTGCAGGCACACATATGCTATCCTTACACTCCATGGGAGGGGCACTCCTTTCAGGCTTGTTTACGGTCTTCTTTGTGTCTACAGCAGGATTAAAAGTGCAGATACCTGCATTCATGTGAACCAAAGGAGACATGTCACATTCATATCCCAAATTCTGAACAATTGAAACATGCTGAATTCAGTTTGTTAAGTCTGATTAAATATGGATGTTATTTTTAAAACACAGTGTAGGTCATGGCTCAGTGTAATTAAATTATTTTATTTGGGTCAACCTTTCACTGCATTATACAGTATAAAAGCATTTATTAGTGCAAAGTGAACAGAAGAGAAAAGAATAACATCATGTCCATAACGCTTGTTCATTCAGCAAGGATTTTGAGCACTCCTCTATACATGGATATTTATGAAACACATTAATTTTGGTCACATTATTCTAGATGTATTGTTGAAAGTGTGTGTGTGTGTGGCTCATAATGCAGCCTGTGCCTCATAATGTAGCTCGTTAATGTGGTCTGTTTGACAGTGGCAAACAAAGGCAATGGCTCTGTCCTTTTTGATCATCATCTACAGTCACAATGTGATCATCATGACGTCCATGCAGACCTACTTCTCTCCTGCATTATACGCCACACGTACACACACACATACATACACATACACAATGTGATCACAATTAATTTGCCCTCATAGACTGCAGTGTTATTAGGTTTCCCCCCAAATAAAGCCACATTCTTTGCTGAATGAACTAACCTCATTGGAGTGCTTTATAATGTTTATGATCAATTTAGCACATGTGTATGTGCAATATTATCATCAACTAAAACCAAGATTATGAACATGCACAGACATGAGCTATGCAACAACACAATATGTAGGTCAGGTCATTGAGTAATTGGCTGGGGTCAATGAGGCACAGTGATTAGTCTGACCTTCTAAAGCATTGATTTAAGACCACTTCCTCTAACAAATTTCTCGTTCGATGAAACCGAGACAAAGCTTTGCTGGTTCACTCCAACAGTTTTCTCTCTCTCTGTCTGAATTAACAAGCTCCATTTTTCACTGCCTGCTCTGCATAGCGTTCTACAGCAAATAAAATTGAAATAAGTTTAAATAATTGAAACACGTTGAACGATATCTACTGATTTATTACAGTGTTTACAGTGTATCAGTGTTACAGCAATTTCTTATTACTGTTATTACTCTATAAGGCTGTAAGGCTGCTACATGACAAATCTGCATCCAAATTTTTCCAGTTTTCTAGTCAGACTTTTACACTCAGAGCCCAAATAGTAACTCTTGGCAAATGATTCAGTTCAGTTGAAAGGCATCCCTCAAAGAGCTTCCAAGTGCACAAAGTAAACAATACAAATTGCAGGGGTAGCTGTTAAGAAGAAATTCCACACCACCGGCATCCCCAATTACAATCTCCTGTCACGCAACAGTTACTTAACTTCTGTGCTGTACAGCAGACAGACCATGTGGTCTTACTGAGTAAGGCTATTATTGTGGCTTGCAGGATTAAGAAGGCACACACACACACACACACACACATTACATAGGGGAAGGGGACCTGACAGACATGATCATGTCTTGTCAGTGGAGGTCCCCTTACCTTATGTAATGTGTGTGTGTGTGTGTTTAAGGACAAAGATCAAAAAGATTTTTGATTTAAGATGATGAGGGTGATAGTTTTACAGTGTTGGTTCAGATTAAGATGGTGATATTTTTAGTGTTGGTCTGGTGTGAATATTATTTAACTGAGATGGACAAATAACTCAAAAATGATAGTCAGCTAAAAGTGTTATTAATAATAATATCAAGATGAAAAAAAAAGTTTAATTTATATACCGCCTTTCTCAAAGTCAGTTTAGAAAGTATAAAATTCAGCTCACACAGAAAGGAAACTTTTTTGTATTTCGTCTTTTTTAATCTTTTATTCAGAGCTCAAAATTGTCTCCGTTTGGATTGTGTTATATAAGTGCTGATCGCTCTTTCCACCCTCGCCAGTGACATCTTCCCTATACACACTCTACAAATACACGCGGCTGTATCAGCCACCCACGGAGCTCGGTCCTGCTGCCATAAATACACATCCTGTCCGTGCTTACATAAAGGAAGTAAGAACATGCTTTGTAAGACAACTTCAAATGCCAGAAGTCCCCACACTCAGATCTATAGCAACAACTCTCTGTCCTTCCATTGTGAACAGTTTTTAGTAACTTACTTAGTAACAATGAGTATAAATTGGAAGATTTAAGTAGTTGTGAGTCAGGAACCTAATATAATAATAAATGGAGAGTTCCCTTCACAAGGGGTGGAAAGAATGCTTTAGTTTTTTTTCCCCCCTTTTTCCAAGCATGGTAGTGTTTTAAACATGTGTTAATGGGGTTAAACCTATTAAAGTACAATCTGAAAAAAATGTAAAAAGGGAATTTTAGTTCAGCAAAACATTAAAATTAAATACTTAATACAAATTAAAATGAAACAAATAAATAATTGCTCATAAAATGTCCAGTGATACAAGAAATATAAAACTAGACAAACGCTACAATCAAAAGATACGTTTAAGCTGCTTTTTAAAAACTGCAGCATGTATTTACAAATGTCTGTCTCACTTGTTGGCCTTCCCCTATAGCATGCCCTGGTGACCATGTCTGCTTTTATATAATGTTCACAAAGGAATTGGTTTATAAATAGACAGAGCAAATAACTAGAAATTGTTTAGTACATGGAAGGCAGTGGCATCTATTGTCTTTATGACAGAAGATCTAAATCCATAGTACAATGTAATGAATGGGCTCTGAAGTCTCTGGCATTCTGAAAAAGAAAGGTCATGTTATGTAAATAATAAATAGTCTAGGATAACACACTTATTATATCATGCAGTTTATTTTTTGGATAGTCCAACTGTGCTTTAAAAGTAACATAATGAGACTGAGAAATGAAACCATTACCACCCCACTCTCTCATTTTCCTCTCTGATAGACTGACAGATCTGATGATGTTTTGGACAGAGTGAAGGACCAGGTTCCCTTTCCATTGCCTGGGAGAATCCTAGCTCATCAGTAACCAAGATTATTAGTGTACAGTCCTAGATCCCCAGTAGAGAGTCAGTACTCATCACTGGAGTGACTGAGCTTTTCCAGAGGCTGCAGGGCTTCTCTGCAGTACAGACTGGATCACTGGTGCTGCAGAGTGAATCATTTGCACTGAGGCTGATGCAGCAGATTTCCCTGCAGCTTTCCACCTGCAGACCTGCAGAGGCTAGCTGATATAAAGAAATTTATGCAGTGACAAAAAAAAAAATCCTGGCACATCTCTCACACTACTGTTAATCAGCTCCATTTTATCTGCACTCTTTCCATGGGAAGACCAACGAGCAGAATTAAGTGAGGTTAGAATAATTACAGAGAAATGTAGCCACAGAAATCATTGCTCTTTATTTACTAGAACTTCTAAGCTTGCAGACAAATTCCCATTTTTGACTTAATTGATGTCAGTCATTTTTATATAATTATATATATATATATATATATATATATATATATATATATATATATATATATATATATATAACTAAGCACAGGCTAGATTTTAGTGAGGAAATAAGCAATTCCATGATAGTTCATCTGCTATTTGATCTGTCTTACAGGCAAAATTACAGCTGATACTGATGTAACTTTTTTGTTTCAACAGTTTAAAGGTAGATCATCCACAGATAACACTGTTTTATGTCAAATGACAAATGTGAGTATGTTCCCCCATGATTTATACATGCTGAAACTGACTACTTTAGTAGGAAATTAGAAAACTGTCTTTAAGGCATTTGTATGGAACTTTCAACACAATGCTATATTATATCCACATGGAAATGAAGGAATGCCTTTGCTATACACTTTGTCTAAATATAATAATGTAAATATCTAATATATGTACCTCTTGTTATAACCTTGCAGTATTTTGTTATTTTAATGATTTGCAGTTTTCGAGGCCTGAAAAAGCAGATACTTTGTGTAAAACCTAAGCCATTATACCTTAGGCCACATTTATTCAAGAATAAAGGCCATGAACCCTTTAAGCTTTTGGCTGTGTTCCTGGGGAAAGCAATCATGTAAAGAGTGCTGAGTGTCCTCTTCATCCTGGGTGGCTGAGGCGTGTCAGCAGCTTCTGTCTGGCTGCTCTGCACTGCCCACAGGCTCATGGAAGAGGCACAATTAATCAGGGGTTACTTTTCTCTTATGCATTCTCTCCTCCAGAAGAAATGACCTCGTTTTACAGCTCTAATGGTATCAGCTGGTAGAGTGATAAATATGTTTGAGTTCTCAGTGGAAAACAAACTGTCATCAAACTGCCTTGATTGTTTTTATTGAGCTCTGAACACTTTAACGACACTGCTAATGGACCATAAACTTTTTTTTAGTCATATAAGACTGGGATTATATGCTTGAGTCAGCCTGCTGGAAAGAAGACTGTGACAGGGGTCATTATTCTGATACTCTTATGAAACTGTACTAGCCAAACCAGTATGTAGCCCCAACTTTCTGACTGGCACAACTTATCAGACCCTGTGGCCAATGCTGCATTAAACGTATCATTTAAAAATCTAAAGGCATGGAAATAAAAAAGGATATAAAAACATTCCTCAGGCTGAGAAAAATTACAACGTACATTTAAATTACAGTTTTTAACTTTTTTCTTTTGTCAGTACATTTACATTTATTTAAGATAAACGTACTGCTGTCTATTTATATATACAATCTTGGGAAAAAAGAAAGTACATCCTCCTTCAATTCTTAGTTATCAGGGCCTAAATAACAACTGTGTGGTCCCCATCAGCTTCTATAAACAAACAAATAACCAGGTGACAACAAAAAATAGTTTTCAATATGCAGTCATTTTTTCCCCCAAAAAGTAAACCAACATTTAGAAACCAGGTGGGAAAATAAGTACTCCTTTCCTACTTCCACAATCATTAAGAGAGTAATTAGCAGCCAGGTGTTACTAATGAAATGTACAAGATTAGTTAATCATCAAGAGGTGTGACTACTTCTGTAAAAGCAGAACTTTTGGCAGTTTGGTGTTATGGAGCACTCAGTCGTGTTAGGATATTAGCCATGACCTCAAGAAGCAATTGTTGCTGCTCCTCAATCTGTGATGGGTTATAATGCCATCTCCAAACAATTCAGCATTCTACAATGAGAAGAATTGTTTACAAATAGAATACAAAGCCAGTTGTCATTCTTCCCAGCAGTGGCCATCTCAGCAAATTTAATCTAAGGTTAGACCATTTAATGCTCAGTGATATAAAGAAAAACCCAAGAGCTACATCATGTGGCCTACAGGCCTCTGTAAGCACATTAAATGTTTATGTTCATGACAGCACAATCAGAATAAGACTGAACAAGTATGGTTGTCATGGAAGGGTGATTAAGAAAAAGCTCCTTCTCTCCAAAAAGAATATAGCAGCACAAGTTAGGTTTACAAAATTGCATCTGAACAAACCGCAAACGTTCTGGAACAATATCCTTTGGACTGATGACAAAGAGAAGATGTTTGGTCATCATGCACAGTGCCATGTTTGGCAAAAACCAAACACAGCGAAACACTACAAACACCTCATACCAACTGTCAAGCATGGTTGTGGAGTGGTGATGATTTGAGTTTGTTCTGCAGCCATGTGACCTGGGAAACTTTGGTCATTGAGACAATGATGAACTCTACTTCTTTACCAGAATATTCTTCTGTCATCTCTCCACCAGCTTAAGCTGGGCCAAAATTGGGTCATGCAACAGGACAATGATCTCAAGCACATCAGCAAATTGATATCTGAATGTCTATAGAAGAAAGAAATCAAGGTGTTAGAATGGCCAAGTCAAAGTCCAGACCTAAACAACAATGAGACACTGTGGTGGGATAGTAAGAGAGCTGTGCATAAACAAATAAACATAAACACATCAATGAACTGAAGCAATGTTGTAAAGAATAGCGGGCCAAAATTTCTCCAAAGCAATGTGAGAGACTGAGAAAGTCCCCCAGAAAACATTTACTTCAAGTTATTGCTGCTAAAGGTGGTTCTACATGTTACTGAATTATAGGGTGTACTTATTTTTTTCCCATAAAAATTAATGACTACATATTGAAATCTGTTTTTTTGTTGTCACCTGAGGTTGTTTGTTTGTTTATAGAAGTTGGTGAGGACCACACAATTGTTAAATCACTGATAAATAAAAAAAACACAGAATCGAAGTAGGGAGTGTGCATACGGTATACATATAGTAGTTAAACCTACATGTGAGCTTTGCATATAAATCCATAAATACATAGTTGATTAAAACATATCCCACTTCAAATGGCTTCATTGCTGAAGACTGGTCTAAACTGGTTCTTTGCATTCTAACAGGAAGTAGGCAAGGCAGGGCCAGCCAGCTGTTTTGGAAGCAGCTTTCTTCTCTGACTTGGAGCACAGGCAGGAAGTGCCAGTGTGGTGCAGGTGATCCCAGCTGAATAGGTCGTTTGTTGGTCAAGTCTCTGTCCTGGCTCGCTCTTGCTCCTGCCCTAATGCAAGCCTACAGAACTGATGAGTGTTAACAAGTAGAGGGTTGTTTTTTTCCTTCACACTCAGCAGGTTGACTAGTGCTGGGGATGAGGAGAAGGACTTTTTCTTAGTATGGCAGCACTGACCCATATTACAGCATGGACTCCCTGAGGGAATGATTGAGCTCTGTGTTTTTCTCTATGTTTTTCCCTCTACATTCCAAACCAGCCCATAGAAAGCAATGCTGAGAAGTCATCTCTACCAGCGTCACAGTCACAGTTGCATATCCACTACAAATATTTTAGTTCAAGTGCAGAATACACACACATGTAAATACAGTGTGTGCGCTGTTTTGTGTGTGTGTGTGTGTGTGTGTGTTTGTGTATACTGTTTAAACAGCCTATTTGGGTAAGCTGGGCAGGAATTTGTCTTTGTGATAGATTACCCTCAGGGCACATGTCTCTTCATACCACGTTTGAGGATGAGCCCATGTGTCAACACCAGATATTTTATATATATAGCGCAATTTTTTGGTTCAGGTTTCTGTTACCCTGGTGCACTCCACCACAATTCCTCACAATAGATTGTGAGTTTACTGGAAAGTATAAAACAATTCCTGGATTCAACAAACCTATTATGTGTCTGTAAACAAAACAGCTGTGTCTGCACAGCTGGGACTTCATTACTGCACTCAGTAATGAGCCTGGTCTTGTCTGTCCAAATAGAGCAGGCTCAGTTGTAAAATAGAAATCCTGTCCTCAGTGATACTGTCACAGACAAACAGTACTATGAAATGGACACTGCAAAACTATATATTAGCACGTGAAAATATCTTGAATACAATTGAATTTAACTAAGATTTCTCATTATAATATTTGGATAAAGCAGATATAAGATTACTAAGCCAATTCCAAGACATTTTTGTCTAAAGTCAAGCTTGAAATTGTCCTGTTTTATTGGCAGATAAAGCAATTATTTCTAGAAAGAGGCACAATTATCACAATTTCAAGACTGAAAAAAATAATGTCGAGAAATAGGCTTAGAAAGCGTATATTTGTTTTAGAATTAATCTCATAATGATAAATAGATCAAATCAACTGTATTCAAGATATTTTCACTTGCTAAGATGTTTTGAAATACTTTTGCAGTAAAATATCTTTGCATCTTTGGAAGAGTAGGTACATAGGTCATAATTTAATTTCCTTTGTGGTTAATTATGAGGTAAATTATTGACTATAAAATCCTATGCTGTTTCTTCAGTTTGTACATACATATTCTCTTATCAATCTCACAATGATCAATATGCACATTACAGTCCATCATTAGGGTTTGAAGACTAGTGATAATGATCACTAACTACTGTTTTGATGTAGTAAACATATGTAGGATTCTCTGAATGTTGTTCCCAGAAGAGGTGTGAGGGAAGCCCTGCACTCTGGAGTATCTTGCAGTACCAGGAATATTCACTCTACCTTTATTCATTAGCTAAAAGATCACAGTAACTGATCCATCCTACAGGCTATAGCTTTCCATCACTTTCTAGAAAGCACCTAGGTAGCTTGTCTGATCCTGGGTTTATCTGTTTTCCCTGTTACAAGTTTGTTCACTTTTACTGTTACACAGGATTTTGGCTACATTGCAAACAATAGGTCATTGTCAGCAGGAATATTGTAAAGATGAATTTGTGGGGAATGAAACATTGTAGCTTCTCACGCCAAAGTGTTCATTACCCCATCAGATCAGTGACGGCATCAGATGACACATAAGAGAACAGTAAAGGGTGCGACGGAGCAGGCTAGAAGCAAAACAAACCTAATCCATTGGCCTTGTATTCTCCTCTTATGCCAGCCTGACTCAAGTGTCACTGCTCTCTGTTTTGCAAATCTCTCAGTTGCATCTCCACATGGATGTCACTACATGCTACATGCTTGCATGAATATGTGGCTATCTGGGGTAAAACGCCACATGTGGCTTGAGAGAGAGAGAATCTCTTGAGCCTCCCTCTAAATGAGCCGTGTGGAATACGTGGCACCAAACGGCCAAAAAATTTATCACATGACTATGATATGCCATATCTCCGAGGTACACTAAATATTATAAAGGAATACAAGCTGTACTGAGCATGGATACAGCTGAATGGTTGTGAATCTGGATAACTCTTCTACTTCAGATACAATTTCCAATGGAAAGTGTATTTTGTCACTCTCTGAGAGCACTGAGGAGTTGGTTGTCTCCCTTTTTTCCCTAGCTGAATGTGAGCCAACAGCATAGCTCCCTAAAGGAGTGTTGATTGTCTGGAGCGTACTTGCCAGCTATAAAGTAGAATTGACGTTCTCTGCATTCCTGTGCTGAGTCAGTGAGAGGTTATGAGCTGCAGGTTGCTGTCAGTGTGGATGACTGCTCTCACGTGCTGCCGTGAATCCTACCTGCCACCTTGTCCGTATCTGAGTGACATTTCACTCACACCCGGATGAGGAATGTCTTGTTCATACATTACATCACCAAACAGACATAGAATAGGGACAGAAGGGATGCAGATGCAGCATCAAGCAGCATCTAGTAAAGTAAGTCAAAGTATGACTTACTGAGACAAGATTTAGTGACTTAGTGAGACGACGATTTATAGATTTATACCGTGGGACACCCAAAGCAGTCTCAGTTCTCAAGGATAAACTATGCCATCTCACCCCCAATTTTTCACTATCGACCAAGTCGTCCTCAATATTTAAAACTCAACGTAGTTAAGCAACAAACCGCATGGGTGTTATCTCACTAGCGCTGCAGCTTGTATCTGTTGGCACATTCTACAGTGTCTATTTATAATGTGTTGTTTATCTTTAGAGCTCACCACAATTCTTTCATCCCCACTGGGTCCCATTATTCCCCCTCACCCACCCACAAAGGAGTTTGTTCATGGAGACTATGACTAACTATGTCAGCTATGCACCTGTGGATGAACACAATCCCTGATCAGCAGATGATATCACAGGCATCATATACCTTTTCCTGGAAACACAGTCCATAGTGTTAAAGTTTCAGTTGAAACTTCACGGACTGGTCCTGTACATCATTAAGGTTCTCTCATCATTAAGGAGCATTTCTTTTCCCCGGTTCTCTATGAGACAGCAATACAGAACTGAGTTCAGTGGGATAACCTACTCACTTCTCACTCTTGCCTTTTTTCCTCTGGATTGGAAAGATGTTAGTGCTTCTATATCCAATGGCCTAGAAAAAAAATAAATGTGGTGCATAAATATGATTCACAGTAGCCGTGGGAGATGGGCTTAGACGGTGTTAAGCTAGATAAGTAGGACGCTGCTCTGCTTTTTCCTCTCTTCTTTTTCATGAAGTTGGCAGGGACCTGAGTATGTGTTTGGTATGTCATAAAGTGTACTAGTTTCTGTGGCCTGGTCAACAGTAAGGCACTGAGACTGGCAGCAGATGGACATTGGCTCTTTCAGACAGGTTAGTGCCCCAACTCACACATCTGCCATTTTATGTGGCCTAGTTCTGGCCTTTTAACGTGTCCCTGGAGTCAGCGGAAACCTGACTTGCATGTTTTGTGTTGATCTTGGCTCTGTGAGACACGCCAAGCCTTCCTTTGAAAAGCACTTGCCATTAACGGATACTGGGACACTGAAAGGAAGCAATTTTCTCAGCTGTTTATCCAAATAAGAGGGACAAACGTCCCTTGATTGTGGTAAACCTCCCTGAGGAGAACCCAAGTATGCAAATATTTATGTTTTGCCATGAAACATATCATTGTAACATGTCTGATCTTACAGAATTTTCACCTACCACACCCTCTGGTCCAATTGCATGGTCTGCTGAAAAAAAATACACAGAGTCTGGTGAAAAGAAATGTCAACATATAGAGTCAAAACAATCTGTAGTGCTGTGACTGGATCATAGTGCAAAAATAACCTGACCTTTATACAATCATTTTCTTATTTCACTTTTATTAGTCTTCTGTTACTTGTGTCTTCTTTTTTTAAAGGAAAGAGTTCTAACTTCAGTTCTTCCTCCCAGGAACAGAGCAACACTCTACATGATTCATAAATAATAGCAGTTAATGAAAGATAGTGGCAATTATTAATACCACAGTATCATATAATTTTCTTTGATAATTTTACAACTATAATGACAATTACAATACATGTTTACAGGCAGCATGGTGGTGTTGCACTTAATTAGCACTTTTAAAAAATTGTGTTGTCTGAGCACCTCCCCAATACCTTTGGTATTCCTAGTTTGTGACCTAGCGAGCCAGTATCAGAATGTCTTTTTGATAGACTTCAAAGCACTTTTGTAAGTCGCTCTGTATAAGGGCGTCTGCCAAATGCCATAAATGTAAATGTAAATGTAGTGGAGAGCATTGCCACCTCACAGCTCCAGGGCCCTGATTTGATCCTGAGCCCTTGTTACTGCCTGTGCATCTCTGTGCATGCTCTCCCTCTAACTGGGTGGTGGGTTCACCAGTTTCCTCCCACCTCACAAAAGCATGCTAGTGTATAAATATGTGTGTGATGCCTTGTGGTGGACTGGCATTCAATCCAGGGTGTGTTCCCACCTTGTTCCTGGGATAGGATTACCACCGTGAATATGACCAACATAAGCAGTTACTGAAGATGAATGAATGAATGAATGAATGAATACATGTTTACATGCGTATAAAACAAGAATAAATCCATTTTAGAATCTAAATGTCTCAGTACATAACTGTTCAGAATACATAATCCTCATCAATTCAGTGTGCCCTCTCACTTCATTATTATTGCTGTGCTCCAGTGGTTTTGTGGGATGAAGCAGAATGAAGAAAATTGCTAGTCACTAGCTTGCCAAAACCTAGTACCAAAGCAACTGCAGTTGAGTAACATGGAAAATCAGTACACAGAGCAGCCCTGCCTCTGTTTCTCTCTGCTACATCTGTCCCTGTGATGAACATGCCACAGCCTGGCACATTGCTCTCAAAACAAACCCTACTATTAGTTCATTTGCTCCCTATACTAATGACACCTACCAAAACAACTTCACCCAATTACTCACAGGATTACTGTGTCTGGAATGAGAATTTCCATCATTATAAATAACTTCAGTGAAAGGTGAAACTCCCACACCTAGAGTTCAGGGAAACACTCCTATACATTGTGTGTTGTGTGGTTGCTATAGGGTTAAGTTCTAGGCCACAAACATCTCTGGACTCCACACTGTGAGTGCCTGCCTTTCTTTGCTCTTAAATACTAATTGCGGTTCAACTTTATGACAGACTTGCTTTGCATGCCCGGTCCAGGTCCACTAACAGACCTTCTTGCTTCTTGTGCTTTAGGTCAACATCTAGTAATATATCAGAGCACAACTTTAATAACAAGTACCACAACATGATGTTCAAAAAGTTGGTTTTGAAAAAAGTTGGCAGATGTCAAGTTGGCTTTGAAAATATTTTCAATTGTTGGGAGTGGTTCTGTCCTATACCAATCCAGCAAGTTCCAAAGAAGGGTGTGACTGCATATTAGCGTGTGAACTCTGCTCTGTTCCTTCAATCCACAAACACAAGAGTCAATCAATAATGCATAACCTTCGAGTGGCGTGTGGCTCTTCTCTCTTTCACACTAAGTCCCTCCTGTCATGAATACAGCCGTCCATGGCAATAACTGACTACTTGCCTGTGTGTGAATCCACATAATAACACTCTCTATGTGGAACAGCAAATCAGAGCAGCCTGACAGAGTCACTAACATTCTTTTCTTAGCTCTCTTTGTCATTTCTCCTGATATGCAAACAGTGCCTATGATAGCCCACACACAAGTATTGACAAAAAATTCTATAATGGACCTATGTATGGTCAAGTGAACTAATTGTTCTAATTAAACAGGGTTTGGAATCAAGGACATGTAAGTAACACTTTGGGTGAAAATGTATTTTGAATAAGATATCCAAACTTAAAAGATTAATACAACCAGGCCAAAGTAAGGCCAAGATTAGTCTAGTCTATCCTGTAAAGTTTGACAAATGGTACCGACATCCCACTTCCAAGCCACTGATACATGCTGCATGTGGTGATACTATTAGAACATGATGATCTGATGATCTGACTCCTGGGTTTTAAGATCAATATCATTTGGTTTCATAAAAGAGCAGTGTTTTATCATAACCCTTCATTTAAGGAGACCCTTCTAAGAGGTTGTCCTCCTGACGCCATACATTAGAGTACTTAGCCAAAGACAGATGTTTATCAGACAATCTATTAACTCAAGCACTGTTGAGCCTGGAACTAACTCTACAAGTGAAAAGTGGCAATTTAATAAAGCATTAACGTCCACAAATATAGCACCACATACGTGCAAACTTTTCTGCAGAGATCTCATGTTCAGCTTGAGCTTGGGGACTAATTTATTCCTCCCACATGGCTCAATGGGCTATATTCTTTTTCTCTTGCTCACAATAGCGTATACCTCATAGTCATGCTGTGGAATCTGAGAAACATGTGCCTTCGTTCACACGTGCTGTGTTTTCCTCCTCCAGTCTCTAATTCTGTCAGCTCTGTCTGACCTTGTGTGACTAAGGGGACTCTGAGTCAAAACGTCTGGAGGCTGGAGATCATACCTGAGATAAAACTATACTGCACTATGACTGCTGCAAAACAAAAAGCTCAATGCAAAAAAAAAAAAAAAAAAAAAAGATTTATGCAACAATAAGGCATCATGATTTGCTCAGACAAAACATAAACATATCATCACATATGATAACATGAATATTGTCCTATATTCACAAGTTGCCTTTCATACCCTTTAGTACCCTTTAGAAACCTAGCAAACTATTTTACATTGAATAGATCAGTGTGGCCATCATACATTCCTGAGTACATTTAAAATATCATGCAGCCAAACAGCTGTCTCACTGTTAAACCACGCAAATTCAAACCATAGACATACATATTAGAAATCTAGATATCTAATAACATCATTCTATACCTAGCAATACGAAGTCACTTTGCCTCTGTCACCATGTTGTAAAATTAGATGTCTTTGAACAAAATGAAGCATTTTTTAAAAATGCACATAGAACAAAAATGCTGAAGTGTAGCAAGACATTTCAGGTGTATCAGAGTAAAACATTTCTTTAATTTAAAAGTTACTAAAGTAACCCACACTAGCTTGTGTGTGTACTGTTCAGTATTTTTAATGGTTAGTTAGCTAATTTTCATTACAAACATTAGCTAGCTATGTTAGCTGGATGGATTATAATATACTAACCAAAGCGAGTGAGGCAACACAGACATATTTAAAAATTTAGTGCTGTATACCTAATTTATCAATCTATAAGAAACTACAGTATATTATAGACGCAGATAGTAGTTTATAAAGGTGTTATTTCAATTTAAAAAAATTCAAACAAATACTTGAGTTATATCATGTAATGCCTTATAGTAAAATCACATGGTCTTCTCTGCAAGGAAAAAAATGATTTATAAGTTGATTTTGTAACATATATACATACTTCAGTTTTCCAGAAGGCATTGGATGATGATATAATTTATTGGAAATCAAGCCATATGTAAAATGGTGGTTAATTGAATGTGACCTAATCTACAAATCCTATCTTAAATGGGTGAGCTAGCCCAGTCATAGATATCTAGACACAATACATAATGAAAATCCTTATACGATAATGTACTTTACTTTAAAACTTTAATTCTTTTGCTTCCAACCAAACTTAAAAAAAACAACAACATATAGCTCTAAGGGTTCCTGTCCTGGCATTTTTTTCCTTTTCTCTTATTGCAATCAGGTGATTGAAATTTAATTTAGGTGTCCTTTCTACCACGTCAAATGAAAGTTTACTAAATTCACTTGACTTTTGGACACACTAACCTCCTAACATTCTTACAAAAGATGGAACTTTTTTGATTAGTGGCTGCATGTTTAGCTAACAAAGCATGATGTGCACAGGCAGACATGCCTGTTTACTTCTAACTTTACATCTTATCAACACCAATCAGTACTCCACAAAGAAATCAACTCCTCTCTCAGACCGCCCACCTGTTATTTGACTCTCTTAGTCCTCTCAGAAAGGCTACCTATAATTTCCCACAGAGACAGCAGGTACACAATAGCCCCCTAGATGGCACAGCTGGTCACAAAGACTCAAATGGTGCTGGGAACAGAGCTGTGACAGACTTCAGTCTTCCTAAGATTCAGTGTGGTCCAGAGGGACAGGTCTATATTATCCCTCCACAAAGCTGAAAGAGTGAAACAGTGCCAGGCTTACAAAGCTCCTCCACCAGCTACAGAGAGTGAGAGAGCAAGAGGTGTGTGAGAGACATGAACAGTTAAGAGGTACTCCAGAGATGAGCAGCAGCACTTGAGCCCACAACCTAATTATATTCCTGAACTTTATATGTCCAAATCCCAGAAGGCTGAGCAGGACGTATGTTACTTTGTGCTTAATTTAGCAGGATGAGGGAGGTACAGGTCTCACAGTATGCTCTCACCTTCAAAAATGCACACTGTTTGTCACACTGTCACTGTGATTACTGCTAGTTTAAGAGTGTGACAAGCTGTCATATAATTCCGTATAGCAGAACAGAAAGCATCATGACAGCAATGTTTGCTATCATATCCAATCACTGGTTCTCTTATTCTTTCTGATCTTTAAATTTTCATTGTAATATCCTTACCTGTTTTAGCAGTTTTAATTTTGTTGGCTGGAGCATTACTCTTCCCTGTCTCTATTGTCACTTGGTAAACTCAGTAAACCTGAATTAACAAAGCCTTCTGAACAGTTTAGGATATAATAGGATCTAATCATATAATCTTAACAGAACGCCTGGCATACTTATGTTTAAATCTGATTTAGGTCTTTGCATGTTTACTGTTATTTCATATCATGACATGTTGACCTGCACACCACACATCAATCTATTCATGATATTTTATAAGTTTTGGCAAGCTGTAACTTTCAAAAGCCTTATTCCTTTTGTTTACCTGCTTGATTTTGCAGTTTTTGCCTGTTAACATATTTATTGCTGAGGAAATTGAGAACAAAATTAGGAATGTAGGAGTAAACAGATTTGAATCTAGGTCAGACCTTTCTGGCCCAAAAGCAACACTGTTAAAATAGCCATGAAAATTTGCCATTAGCCCACAGTGCGAGTAATTTCAGTCAGGTGACTAGTTCATGCTGCAGGATACTACACTGAATGAAAAGAAAATTATCTGCTCTCAGTGGAACTATTATGTTTTGTTGCTCCCTAACAGAGAATATTGCTGGGAATTACAAAAAGGAAAGATGATCTTATTTTGATGCTTGTGCTTGGCTCTGAGACAGAGGGCTACTGTGCTGAGTGCAGCTGTGGGGGGGGAGAGGAGTGAGAACAGCGGTGGGATAGGGATGCCCGTCTGTTTACAGTGAGCTTTTGAACCTTGGGCAGAGGTCACACTGGCTAAAGGACACTCATGCACTCAAAAAATGTAAATATATTTTTAAATGTCATATTTCAAGTTACATACCTGTACACCTGCACATCCTGTTTTCATGCAGTTATCTAAAAAGACAATCATGTGGCAGCAGCACAATGCAAAAAATCATGCAGATACAGATCAAGAGTTTCAGATAATGTTCACATCAAACATCAGAATGAAGAAAAAGTGTGATGTCTGTGACTTTGATTGTAGCATGGATGTTGGCACCAGATGGGCTGGCTTGAGTATTTCAGAAACTGCTGATCTACTGGGATATTCACACACAACAATCTCTAAAGTTTTCACAGAATGGTGCAAAAAAGGGATATAGTAACTCATATAATCACTCTTTACAAGTGTGGTGAGCAGAAAAGCATCTCAGCATACACAGAACATCAAATCTTGAGGTGGATGAGCTACAACAGCAGAAGACCACATTGGGTTCCACTCCTGTCAGCCAAGAACAGGAATCTGAGGCTATCATGGGCTCAGACTCACCCAAGCTGGACAGAAGATTAGAAAAAAAAAATCACCTGGTCTTTTTCCAGTCTTCAACTGTCCAGTTTCGGTCAGTCTGTGCCCATGATAGCCTCAGAAGTGGAACCCGAGGAGGTCTTCTGCTGTTATAGCCCATCCACCTCAAGGTTTGACATGTTGTGCATTCTGAGATGCTTTTGTACATTGCAGAGATGCTTTTAGTACCACAATTTGTGTGATTATCTGAGTTACTGTAGCCTTTCTGTCAGCTCGAAACAGTCTGGCCAGTCTCCGATGACCTCTGTCATCAACAAGGTGTTTAAGTCCACAGAACTGCCGCTCACTTGATGTTTTTTTCTTTATTGCACCATTCTGAATAAACTCTAGAAACGGTTGTGTGTGAAAATCCCAGGAGATCAGCAGATATAGAAATACTCAAAACCAGCCCATCTGGCACCAACAATGATGCGACAGTCAAAATTTCTGAGATCACTTTTTTTTTTTTCTCCATTCTGGTGGTTGATGTGAACATTACTCGAAGCTGCTGGCCCGTATCTGCATGATTTTATGCACTGCACTGCTGCCACATGATTGGCTGATTAGATAATTGCATAAATGTGCAGATGTACAGGTGTTCCTAACAAAGCATTCAGTAAGTGCATATATACTATAGCTGCAGTTTGAAGTATAACTTGAAATTTTCAATATGTTTACATTTTGAAAACTCTACTGAGCAATAGAATTGGATGTGTAGTTTATTCTTTACTGCATAGTTTATAGTATATTTTATAGTCTAGTGTTATTTTATATTTGTATTTATTGACATAGTTGTATTTACAGACATTGTACTGTTTGTCACTGTGTTTACTTATCCTCTTACCTGTCACTCTTTCATGTTAATTGTAGCACCATGATCTGTCTGTGATGAGAGGAATGACAATTAAAATTAACAAAGCAGAATCAATCAATCAATAAATGGCATACAGTGCTATCAGATTGGCATGGTCCATCACATTAAACTGGTACCCATGCAGGATACACACTCCCTTACAGCACACCATGAATTGTTTGTTTGTAGGAATGCACTGATTCCCACATTTTCCGGTGTAAATACAGTATCATTATTAACACTGATGAAAAATCCAGATGGATCTGACCAGCTACCATCTGCCAAAACACAGGCTGAGCTTGTAGATCATGTTTGCCAGCTGCTAAGTGCTGATATACAGAATACAGTTTCTGAATAACCACAACTAACGCTACATTGTAGACAAATTGTTTTAACAAAATAACACAATAGTAAGGCAATTAGAAATCTTAATCATGTATTGATCAATTTAGTCAAGTAATAAGGAAGCTGGAAAATAACTTTCTAGCTGGTAAAGATCACCTACCAGCTTGTGTTTTGGCTGCTAAATGGTCAGACCTGGACTTTTCAGCAGGGATTGCTCTGGATGTTGGCTGATACTCATTACTGATCTGAGATTCCAGTGATCCTGACCCCTTCTGCCCTCTGGACCTGCCTGATCCAGCGTGACGCCCTTCTCCTGGTTGGATTTCTCATTACTTGGAAACCACTCTCTGCTGCTGAGGATGGCTCCACATGGACAGCCTAAAGATACATGAGATTACTGTAGATGGTACCACTTAGAAAACATGAAGATGGTTTAGGACTACAGTTGATATGAACAGTTTTGCTACGACGGCTTAGGACTATGATTGCTATGATAGCTTTAGGACTGCAATTCCAATGAACAGTTTTGCACTCAAGTCTCCATCAGTGAACAGTTCAACAAAATAGACTTCATGTGAAAACTATAATGAATTTCCTGTTTACACAATTGCACTTTTTGACTATACAGTACACAGTTATAGAAGGGAATTATTTATAATTGCACTACTTGTTGTCACCCAGATGAGGATGGGTTCCTTTTTGAGTCTAGTTCCTGTCAAGGTTTCTTCCTCATGTCGTCTCAGGGAGTTTTTCCTTGCCACCGTCACCTCTGCCTTGCTCATTAGGGATACATTTATAAATGTACAAGTTTAAAACTTATATCTTTAATTTATATATTTTTGTAAAGCTGCTTTGTGACAATGGCCAATGTTAAAAGCACCATACAAATAAAATTCAGTTGAATTGTACTGATACATTGTCAAAGACTCTTCTCTGTTGCCACAGAGTGCAAAATATCACGTGTTCATGTAATAAAGTATGTCAGAGAATCAAATTAAAAAAAAAAAAAAAAATTTAAAGAGGTCTGATCTGATATGATCCAGATATTTAATACTGTGTTGTTACATAAATATTATTTAATTTCTTTTCACTCACCAAGATGTGGGAAAAGTTTCTTTTAAAAGCACAATATAGCCTATTCTTGTAATGACACCAATTTAAATGTCTAACATTAGTACCCCAGTATAGGGAACCTCACCCACAGACACCCCACTACATGTCAACAGTAATGCTAAGTTAAAGTTACAGTGCTCTAGTCCTTAATTCCAGGCTAACTAACAGCTCGGTGGTCCGTGAGGAGATGACACAAAACATGACTGAAATTTATGTACACTAAGAGTCTACACCAAGAGAAAACATTCACTTTATCCTATTTTATCATATCATAACTAACAGCCAGATGGATAAAAGCTGAAAAACAGCAGGCTATATCCGAAGCCTACGCTAGTAGCTCTATGTTATGGAGGAAGCTATAGCTAATAACCAGGAGCTCCATGCAAGAAAAGAAGGAGCGCATCAGCAGCGTCTCTCCTTCAGCCGTTATTTTGATGGAGGCGCCCTTCACTCCGTTATATCCAGGCTTTAAGAGAGAGCAGGTGCAGGGAAAAGAGGTTAAGCATCACCACGGATAATTAGCAACACAATCTGATTTTCTAGGAGCAGAGGCGTTTATTTTTCCGTGTGACAAGAAGATGGTCGCCAAACAGAGGATCCGGATGGCCAACGAGAAGCACAGCAAAAACATCACGCAGAGGGGCAACGTGGCGAAGACCCTGGTAAGACATGTTTATCCTGCAGGAAATGACAATTAACAGCGAATATTTCTACAAGTAGCGTTTCTAAACGAACATAAACCCCCTCCGGAGATGTCTTCGTTTTACAGGAGAGATTTTTTTTTTTTGGTCAGTCGTTTGCCACGTCAGCGGAGAAACAATTCTCTCCTTATCACTACCATCATCGTTTACTCCTGCTGTTTTAATAGATAACGCTATCATTTCGATCATACACATGGGTAACCTATGTCGTCTTCTCTCTTGCCTGTAAAGCTATGTAAGCTGTTACTTCATCCTGGCTTAATTATGTATCCAGATGTGAAATTAAATTATGCACTAATTTATTTCTCATCCAAAAAGAGCAGCCTGGGTTTCTGACAAAACCACCAACCAGTGTTTAAGCATCAACACTGTACTGGGGCAAACTTTTACATTCAGTACATTCAGCAGATGTGTTTATGATGTGACATATACAGACTTTTCCCCAACTGCTGTAAAGCCCAGTGGTCACACCCTCTCATACATGTGGCTATAAATAAGTGCACATTAGGCCTACACATCTGGAACCTGGAACCTGATCATGATTCAGGGCTGAGGATGCAGGATAGCAATTAGAAGTTGAAATGAAATATTTTGTCCCTTAAGACCTTTGCTTATCATTTAATTGCCTTGTTGTCACTGACCTTACCTCAACTGCTATATCACCTGAACTCCATGTCCCATCTTGTTTGAAGGCATGTCCAAGAGCAGTTTACTTTTCAGCTGTGCAGTATATGACTCCATGTTGTCAAAGAAGCAAAGGCGACGCATATGTAATCCATGTAATCCTAATTTAACTTTAAACTGCCCTTCTTAGGTTGAACGTTCAAAGGACAAGACAGTTCTGTGTCTCATAGATATCATTATATGTATGCTAAACAATAAGCCCTGTTCTTAAAATAATGGCAGGCTGATTTTATCATTGCTGTACGTGCTATCTAATGTACTTTTTTTTCGCTTATAAATTAGTAATTTCCCTTGTTGCAGTGTTGTGTTCTTGTGTTGTCAGTGAGAACTTTTTCTTCATGCTGTAATCCATTTTGCGGGGCAATAAATCACCAAAGGGTGGCATGGTGGTGCAGCAGGTCGTGTTGCCGCCTCCCAGCTCCAGGGTCCTGGGATCGATCCTAAACTCGATTTACAGTCTGTGTGAAGTTTCTCATGCTCTCCCATGTTTATGTATGTTTCCTTCCAATTCCCAAAAACATGCCAGTAGGTGGATTGGCTACACCATGTTGCCCTAGGTGTGAAAGGTGTGTGTGTGTGCGTGTGTGTGTGTGTGTGTGTATGCATGGTGCCCTGCGATGGACTGGTGTCCATCAGGGTGTATTCTTGCCTAGCACCCTGGGATAAGCTCCAGATCCACTGCAACCTTGACAGGATAAAGTGGTTACTGAAGATGTATGAAGCACCTGCTACAACCTACTAAGCACCTACTACTGAAGATGTTTAAAGCTCTTACTAGGTGCTCTCATTATTTTAATATTTTAATACATAATATTTTAATTGGGTAGTTGACTAATCAGGTAAGATACTAGAACTTTGCACTTTCCAGATATTGGAGAATAATATTATACAGGCAGTGTCAAAATGATACAGTGAAAAGGCTGAATAATGCTACAGTGAAAATGCCTCAGTTTCACAGACATTTTAGAGGTGTAGATGGTTGGACTCCAGGCTCTGCATTTCAGTCATGCCATGTGCTATTTGGTTATAACCAGCAATGAAAACACATGATAAAACCAGGACCATGCTAAACTTTACTAAAACTCTAAAACAGAGGTGTGTAGTCATATTCAAATGGTTCAGTGTGGCTGCAGGTTTTCATTTCACCTCATCAACTCATCAGTCATTTGATTGTGTGAATGTATTAAGGTGTGCTTCGGTGGAATGAAAGCCTGCAGCCATACTGATCCTTTGTGCATATGACTGCACACCCAGGCTTCAAACATGTTGCCGTGTCTTAAATAGTTGGCTCATCTTGAGCCATTGGGATTATTGTGCAATCATCTCAATTTTTTAATTTTATTGGCTGACTCTGTGTTTGCCATTTACTGGTCTTCTGTGTCAGTGAACTCAACAGAAGTACAACATTTTCAAAATGTATGGCTGTTTGGCTATTTCAACTGACAGTAATGAACACAGGAATTGTATAATTCAGTACTTGTTATTGTTACTTTTTGGAGTAAATGAAATGCAATTTCTTGTTTTCTGATTATCTTGCAGCGACCACAAGAAGAGAAATATCCAGTGGGACCATGGCTTTTGGCACTCTTTGTATTTGTTGTTTGTGGATCAGGTAACATCCTTTTCAAACTCTTGTATTTACCCACATACAAATGGGTGACAAATTACAGTTAAAACCAACATAACCTGCCTTAGTGAGGTTTTGAGCCACCACAAGCTGCCAGAACAGCTTCAGTGTCCCTCAGCACAGATCTCTGGAACTGTGCATGAGGGATGAACAGCATTTTTCCAAAGTAGAGCATATTCTCTGATTTGGTGTTTTAATGCTGGTGTTGGAGAGTACTGTCTAACACGTTGCTTCAAAATCTTCCATAGGTGTTCACCTGGGTTGAGATCTGGTGACTGTGATGGCCATAGCATATGATTTACATTATTTTCACCCCATCAAACCATTCCTTGTGCCCTTTGGATGGGGGCATTGGCATCCTAGCAGATATGACTCCCATCAGGATAGAAATGCTCCCAAGTGGTACAACAGAAAAACGTTCCCTGTAGCCGGGAAGTTGCAAGTTTGAATCCCAGTGATGCCATAGCCATCTGTGGCCAGGAGGCAAGGGAGCAAAATTGGCCATGCTTTCTGGGTAGAAGGGATGACATACTCTCTCTCCCCTGTCAGTCACAGTAACACTTGCCATTTGTGGGCTTGTGTGAGCACATGTATGCGTAAGAGTGCACCTAGTGCTTTTCTCTGAGTGTGTTACGCTGCCCTGTGACACAGATTAGGTTGGCTGGCTTCATGCTTCTTGGAGGAAGCAAGTGTTATTCTTCACCCTCCCACGTTGGTAGCTGTCGTATGATAGGGGAGAGCTGGCTGATGGGTGAAAATTGGCAGGAGACCGAACCGGGTAGAAAATGGTAGAAATCGAAAGAAAAAAGATGTTTCATCATAAAGGTGATCAGACAGAATAACTTTGTATTGATTTTCAATGATCCTACACTCTAAGGGGACAAGTGGACCCAAACCTTCCAGCAAAATTCCCCACATAGCATGTGAGAGCCACTGGTTTTTCCTTTAATTTGTCACTCATCTGTATAGATTCAGATTTCAATGCCATATGAATATGATTGAGAAACAAATACAGTACTTTAGTTGTAGAACTCACAACTCTATATTCCTGGCTCTAACCACTGACAATCTGTTCTTAATCATCTTAGCCATCTTTCAAATCATTCAGAGCATCCGAATGGGAATATGAGTCCTGCGCGTCCTCTACACATCCATGAGATCTGCGCCCATTAGGCACAGTAGTAGGGAAAACCGGAGGCTGCAATTCTAATTGTCAGCTGTATGCTAAGGAGCCGAGTCCTGTGCACAGTATATGACATTGCCATTCACTTGTTTACAATGTACCTGGATGATGGGAACAAGTGCTTTTCTACTGAACCATTGTGGCTGGCTTTGCCCCCTCATGTCTGATCATGGATCATATTTGTGCAATAGAACATATGCTTTTGTAACCATTAATGTTGTGCCACATTTTGTTTGTATATGTTGTTTGTTCTACTGATGTCCTGTAAGACGGTTTTGAAAATAAATTCTACACATTTGGGAAATGTCTGGTTTCAGTTTTGCTTTTATAAATAGAAAAGTCTGATCTCAGGCAGAAGGTAAGAGAATATTTAATTATACAGTGAATAACAGAATTATAAGCAACTGTGACATGCTGCTAAACAGCAATTTTTAAAAATTTATTCACTATTTTTCTGATTTGAATATTTAAGATTCTGTTACACACAGGTTGTTCAGCAAAACATGGAAACACCAGAGGAGCTCCCTTCTTGCTTGATTAAAACGATAACTCTGAAGTCGGAAGGGTAAATCTTGTTTCAAGTCTGGTTATATATATATCCCCTTCTTTGTCGTGTGCAGTTTGAAAAGTTCAGCTCACAGTAGCAAAGTAACTATAAGAATTGTCCATTTGAGATGAAAATACTGTGCCAGTTCATTTCAGTCAGGTTTTAGATCTACTTTACCGGAAGCCCAATACATTGAAGGTTCGCAGTAAAGAAACTGTAACTTATAAGTGGTTTGGGCTATATGTCAGGACTATATCAATCTTGCCCCCTTTCTTGCAAGGACACCTGACCTAAAAAAAAAAAAAAAAAAAAAAACAGGCAGAAGGGACAAGAAAGACAAGAGAAATAAAACGGGGCAAGACATACGTACATTGTAGATTCTGAAGTAACTGATTTAATGTGAAGCAGCCTTGAGATAACAGATTATGACTCCTAAAATTAGCTGAAATCAGTAGTTCACCTGACCTATTCCTCTTGGTCTCTCCATCTCTCTCTCTCTCTCTCTCTCTCACACACACACACACACACACACACACACACACACACACACACACACACACACACACACTCTCTCTTAGTTAAAATAACACATATGTTCTCAGCCAAGGTTCCTTAAACATTTTATTGAGAGTTGTGAAGTGCAGTTGAACTATTTTACACCTTATCACCGGTTTTGAGAGCCATGCACGCAACATAAGCATACAACTTATATATATAATGCAGTAATAATGCATATTAGTTATTAATGATATTCAGAATAACTAAGTTGAAGGTTTGATCTCCAGAGTACTTCACTGTCAAAAACAGAAACAAATCACATGGGTGCAATATACTTCAAATAACTTCAAGTGAACAAGGTTTACAGTAGGTGTTAACACAGCCAGGAATTTGAGTAGTTGTCTTTTGTCCTGTAAATATCCTAAGACTGAAACCTCCGTTCTTGTATAACAGCATAAAAAAGTCAAATATTTCAGGCAAACCAACAACCCAGTCTTTAGTTTGTACAACCCAAATAGTGTCTCTTAGTGTTTCTCACAATATCACTATTTTACAGATTACTTACACTAAATATACAAGGATATACAGGAGCCCACATTCATTCTTCCATCCATTCTCTCAGCTCAACATCTTTTTCCTCAGATTCTTGTGAGTCACTGCACTGAAACAGCAGCTTTTAAGTTGCAACAGATGGAATAAGGAATTCAATGTTAAATACTGAAAATCAATACCTCCCTCCTAGGCAACTTTACTCCCTTCATTCACCCAGGTATAATGATGACCCAAATGCAAATAATTGAGACACCATCTCATACACCTTCCACATAGTTGATGGTGCACTGATTAGTTGTTCAACAAAGAATTTTCACATTTGTCATCATTAAAGTGCTTGCTTTTTGGAGTCTTAAAAAAAGACTGATCAGCATTTCCACTACAAAATTGAGTGAGGTATGGAAACACCATTACAAAGCCAGAGTTACCACTGAAAAATGACATCGCTTAAAATCCTTTAGACACAGGCACAGTGATTTGAGTTGTGTCCACTTCGAATTTTCTTTTTCCCAACAGTAACAATCCATGGAGTTTGGCAATATCCAACATGTCAGCAATCTACTGGACTGTCAGCAGTGTGTACAGCAACGCAGTGTAGCCTTTATCAAGTTCTTAGACTTTAAATATGTGCAAACTTTGACATAATCCTCTTGTGAAAGAGGCGTACGTGTTCTATAAGTGAAGTCTGCCTTAGCTCAGTTGACCACTCATTCCTCTTCACAGGAAACTTGGATGTTACACTGAGGGGCCAGAGTTCTGTGTAGGGAGCTGCTGCACCGCCATCGCTGATTGCTGTGTTCCCTGCGTGGACGACGGTGGAGAACCACTCTGGACCTGGGCCTGAAACTGTGCCAGCTGCTCCGGACTGGCTAAATTCTTCAGCAGGTTGTTTTCCTGCTCCAGCTGAGAGTTTCTTTCTATCAGTTCTTTGATCTGCTCTTTCAGCACCTCCACTTCCTCTCGAACAGCATACATCAAGTGACTCTTCACTAGATCCTGAAGACAGAGAATACACAGCATTGCAGCATTCAGAGTTAAGCATAATGTTAGGACAGAAACCACTTCCAACACAAGGAAATCAAGTAAGATGTGTATAAGCCTGAATTATCACAGCACTATTTACAGTACTAGTTATGGGTTTAGTAAGGTTTTCAGTTATGCAGGTAATTTTTGTCATGATTATGCTTATGTTGTTGTTGACTGGAAACATTTATTTTAAAATAAAAAAATAAAAAAAATGAATTGAGGACAGGACTAATGATTTTAAGCGCATTTGCAGCATTGTACATGAGCCAAACTGATGCAACGCTGAGGAAAGCTATGGGCATATGTTCAGTTAGGGAATACCTGCATTCAGCACTACAGGCTCTTGCTACACTCCGCGTCACTGAGAGAACAAAATGGCCGTCCCACACCGAGCTCAGCCAATCAGAGGCCGAGATATTTATAACCGCCTGTAAAAGCTTTGGCCTTTGCCTAGCAACAGTAACGAGGCACAGGCTCGCGTGAGGCCGAGTACTGCTCCTGATCACGGCTTCATGCAGGAAATATGACTCCACTTTCAAAACGTTAGCACGGGCAGGGGTATTATTTATGTTTCTGGACATCTCGGCACTGAAAATTAGTATTCGCCGAAAATATGAATAACTCCTAATGTGAAATACCACTGCTCGTTTATTATTTGCGTTATAATTACAAGTGGTGAAGCCGCAACGTCTAATCGTCGTAATTCTAAACGAGAAGAGCAACGGCAGGGGGAACAAAAAACAAACAAAACAGACCTGCAGTATTCCTGCCATTGGTTATAACAAACACAGCAGCGGAATAGACTGAAGTATTAAGGGAGCTGAAGCTACCTGCCTGTGTTGTGCACCACCATGTCCATTTAGTGATTATGTAATTCACTGGACAGTTGGGGATGCTGATGCAGCTCTGTCACCAGCTCTGTCCTCAATCATTACTATTCACCTTACTGCACAAACCCACTCTTATTCTGCCGCTAACATGGCCTCGTTATATATAGCGAGAAAAGAAATCCACACACTTACCATTGCTTGCTCGATTTTGTTGTCTATGGCCACAACACTGGCACCAGAAGAGCTGAAAAATAAACCCAAACACAGCCATGATTAATCAGATAAAAAAAATAAAGAAAGAAAGAAAAAGGACTAAAGACGCTACTGTAGGCAGAATACATCTGAACATTCAATGTAAATGTGTACATTCAATTACATTCTACTATAAATAATAAATATTGCTTTTTCAAACAATTAAATATGGCACTAGCATGACGATGAGCCTACATTTAATAGCAAAAATGTCCAGATTTACAGAGCAGTCCTCTATGCAGCATCTTTCTCTCGGAGAAACGGCTCGAATGCAGAAAAGCAAGCAGATTTCAGACCTTATTAACACGGTATTACCATCCACAGGCATGGCGATAAACAAATATTCTATGTTTTAAAGCTATAGTAAAGAGCTATAGTTAGGATCACTTGACTAATTACTATAAACAGGGCATTTCTAGCCCTATACCACTGAGTCCTGACGGTTCTTGCTCTAAAACACATACGCTTGTCTTTTTTTTTTTTTTTTTTTTTTTTACCTATTGTCGAGCCTCACGGAGGAAGTTTCGGTTCCCAGCAGTGATGACAGAAAAGATATTGAAAAATTTCTTAGCTGGCATACACCAAGATCCATCGCCACCGAATAGCATTGAGAATTCATGCTATTTCGTCCATATACACCGAGACAGAAGCGAGAAAACTGACACTGTTAAGCGATGCGCGGGTGTTGTATAGCCTCACCGCGGTTCACATTGAATCGGTTGGCGAGAAAAGTCGACCTTCGGAAAGAAAGGCTGGTTTTCAGCAGCGCGCACATCCACCTCCGCCGCACAAAGGCTCTCCAAGGTCAGCTCATCTCCGCTGTGCTGAAAAATCTGCAGCCTGCACTATTTGCATAATATATCCGAGAAAAACAGCGGAGCGCTGCACCCTATTGGTGGAGCAGGAACATGGTTTGACTAATCTATGCGGTAACGCCTCCACTGGAGCCTCAGCAGCGCCATCACGCATAATTTATTTAAAACGCGCCTTCCTAATAAGGAAATTCCGGCTACACCAGAACAATACATTTTGTACGACAGTGTAATAAATTCAAATATTCGTGCTACACATTAATATCCAAGCCTACACAAATATCAAGATCAACACTAAGAATTTACCTGATGAAATAGATACTTATCCACACATTATCTAAAGTAGATACTTTTTCACTGAAAACTAACTTTCACTACTAAAGCACAGTCACAACTACAGCACAGTGGCACCTAAACCCATACAGCAGCTTGAAATGCTATCAGAGATTCAGCACATACATGCTGACACTTGATTGTAGTAAATGGAACTACAGCTGGCTATGAAATAACGATTTCTAACAGGTCTCGGAAATATTTATAAAATACATAACATTCACTCTTTTCTAAAGACAAAAAAATGTGCCATTATTTCATTTAAGAAGCAAATTAATTAACTACTTTCACACAAGCCTCATTGTTCAGACATGTACATGTTCTGCAGATTTAATGTCTGAAGGGAAAAACCAAAATAAATTAACAAGGACATGTTTTTAGTAAAAAACTGAGACCGGTGTAATGTTATAGTTTGTGCAAGCTGTGCAGTAATTTAGGCAAACTAACATGAGCACAGGTGTATGTGGTATAATATCCAAGTCAGTCCTGGCCATAATAATTGCCTTTCATTAGCAACCCCATGTAAAGAGCCTGCCAGGTCAGAGCCAACAGGCACTGTCACGTACAGAAAAATTAAATGCTTTGACCAGAGCAACACATCAAAAATTAAATTACAGGTCATGTGATGAAACGTAAGATATACTGTACTTCATTAAATGTTCCTTTGGAAAGAGCTGCTTGGGTGTTACCGAGGATTTACACCATGTCACATGACCATCAGAAACGACATTCACAATGCTGATGTAACATTACACACAAAAAGCATAGTACAAAAACAGTGTAAGCAGATTAGACTCTCTGTTCTAGACAAGATCTTATTGCAGCAGGTATTGTACTAAGACTTTGTATATGTTTTATTATAGTAATTATTTACAGTTAAAAGCTATCCATGATGAATCCTAGCATGGGAGCCTTGGTTAATAAATTTGTTTTCTCTCCAGTATCAAGTGAATATTGACAAGTTTCAGGACAGTTGGTGACCCTGATCAAAGATCACTAATACCAACCCTGAACTCCTATGCAAGTCTGAACCTTACACTGCTGGTAATCTTCACTATGCAAAATAACAGTGTGTAAAGTTGTGTAGTATTATCTACTTATTTATTCACTTTAAAAACTATAGCAATCAACTTTCTAACAGTACACTAAATTAGTGAGTCAAAGAAACTACATCAGCAAATATGAAGAAGGTATTATTTACAGATATGCATTCTGTGTACTAAGAACGCATTCTGGGAAGGGAATGTATACTACTACTAAAGGTCTCGGCTTGTTTGACCCCTAGAGAGAACTGGAAGCCTACTTCTAGGCTTCTACTTTAACCTGTGTGGAAACTACTAAAAATGTGTTATAACCCCTGTATGTTCATGTGGATTTGCTCCAAATGGCACAAAAGAAAACAACGTTTTGCCTGGGTGATATGGCCACAATATAGCTACCACATCAGATTAAACTTCACATTTAATATCTTAAAATACAACATATCTGCAATTATGGAATGGATAAGCCTGCCTCAAGATTATGGTGGTAGACTAGTCTCTTGGTTTCTAGAAAATATAGGCCAGTTATATTAATTAAACATAACAGCACAACAAACAAGGGATAGAATCCAAGTAGCTCAATGAACGACAAGCTCTTCCCGAGTTCTTATCTGGAAGAGGCTTTAAACAATTATAGCACCCAAATATACGTCATCTCTGTGTGGCCTGACCTCAGTGCCTGACCTAGGCTAATGTCATTTAAAAGACTTACAACACACTACTGCTCATTCATCCCAATACGGTGACTTTAAGCCACCTTACTGTTTTGGACCAACCACAACACGCCAAAAAAGATCATGACCCAAATGACATCTTCATCTTGCCAACACTGACCATCATCTCGATGACAATGAAAGTATTGAACATTACAACACATATATGTTTCAGAATACAACCATTTTAATTATAATACAGTCCTGTATTATTACTGGACATTATGTTGACAGAGTTAAAAATAGCGTTTCCATTCAGAAAGGATTTCTATAGCTACTTCAAAATGAAATCCAAAAAAAAAAAAAAAAAAAAAAAAAAAAAGAACAGTGCAGCACGCAACTATACGTAGACGTGTCTACAGAAAGGCCTGAAAACAATGTAAACAAGGCATTTGCTCTTTTCAGTTGTGAGCTTTACCTCTTCAGATGCTTTTCCAACTCCCAGAACAAAAGCTTTACGGCCATTCTGTCTCGGCCCTGCACCTGGAGATCCGTTTCTCTCATTGATCCGTCAATCAACAGTCCTTCAATAAGAAAGTTCAATCCGCTATACTCCACAAGGCTCAAACATATACACATGAGGACAACGAGCAGTATGTTACGCTGTGTACCTGGCACAAAGATGCAAAAAGCAGTCCAAGGGTTGCATGTGCCTCTTTTCAATTGTCTGCACTGTGCTGCCTTTGTATGTCTAACAAGCCGAGTTGCAAGCGATTGATAGAAAACAAGAGTGGGACAAGCTGTGATGTCATGTCATGTGACTCACTGTTACATAAACCATCAGCAGAGATTAAGACCTTCCCAATGATCAGTGCTTGTACAAACTGATGCTCCGGAGGCTGCTGCCCACACCACATCAGCGGCCACCCAAATTTCATATAGCCCAACCCACTCTCTCCTCCTCCTCCTCCTCTTTCCCGCCAGTGTAACATGCATTTCTCTTCTCCAACTGCTGCTTTGTAGAGAGATGGGCCCCTGCACTTCAGCCTGGACTTATCTTGTCACTTCTCATCAGTGTTGTAGGCCAGCAATGGCTTAAAGTTACCATGGCTGATAAAACATGCACATGTCTCATAGGCTTAGGCTGTTCACACTGAAATAATAGAGAAGAGCCCAACAATAGGAGGGACTGTACCTGTCCAAAGAACATTGAGTGGGTGCTTTGGATGGTGGTGTGTTGCAGCTGTGTTTAGTTGAGGCTCTATGCACTCAAATACATCAGCATCAACACACAGACTCTGCTGCAGGCCCATACACCAAACATTGCAGGTTTCTACAGTTAGGTGAAAGCACACTCTTCTTTATGGAATAATTTAGTAATATTCAATTTTCATATAAGAATATGGATTCCAATGCATTTAAGCTTTACTACATTACTGTATGTAATATTATACTTAAAAAATACATACAAATAAAAAAAATTAAAAGAAATTTACCTTGAGAATGTCTCATTTAATGGTCTGTATTTTACTGGAGAAAGAACTTTTGGTAGGGATCACATTTAGCTTCTACTTATGACATCTGCTTTCTTAGCTATAAAAACAGTTAAAATAAATAATTAAACAAAGTTAGCACTTTATAGCAAAAAGCAATTTTACCAGCATGGATAGCAAGTTTTATATGCTGCCTGTTAGGTTGTGTTACGGAATACATAACGTATGTGTGTATGTATATATATATGTATGTATGCATGCATGCAATAAATGTATAAATATAAAACTAAAAATAAATATACAAATATCACTCATTCAAAACAGTAATGAAGCTTTTAGCTGCAAAAGAGCCTATTGTAATAAAACTGGTAAACATGTTCATCTATCAGAGGAGTTGACATGAACAAAATTGCTGGAACATTTTTTGTGCACGTACAAAGATGCAGAGACTACTGCCTTCAGATTTGACTAAAATAAAATACCTTAGAAGCCCGATGACCTTACACTGCCTTGAGTGGCACAGTACAAACTTAATCTCAGAAGCCCCAAAGTGCTGTCTATCCAGATGCTTTCTGAACTGATCCAGGGTGGAGAGGTAATATTTGGAAGTGTCATTTAAAACAATATCGACTAAATGGTATATCGAATACATGATTATCAACACATGCTTATTTGTTACACAGACAAATAAATGCCACATTGCCACCCAGCATGAGAGTGTACGTCATTTTGCCATTTGGGCTGACAGCAGCAGGTTGCACAACAGAGCTTCATCCTGTATTCTCCAGCTCCCACTCTCACAGTGCAGCACACACAGAAAAGACTGGACAGCCTCAGCAAGTTTCACTCCACGAGCAAGGAAAGGAGGAGAGTAAACTGCTTCAATGTGCATGTGACAAACAAAAATGATTAAAGACTAATGCATGAGCTCAATGAGTTTCTAAAAATACTGGTAAAGGAAAAGTATATTACATTTTTATCCTAGGTAATTCATTTCAAATTCAGCAGACAACAACTATGTTTACAAATCTTTCACCCATCAGCAATTCATGTTTCATACAATATGATCTCACTGATGTGCACAAGGAGCTGCATTTTCCATTTTCACTGTCCTAGGGTAATTTCTGGACAAAGGACCAACCACAGGCAATATATAAGATCTGTTCTATAGCATGTTGTGCTCTAGTTTTTGAGGAAGTGTGAAAAGCATCTCACACGTTACATAACTGTGCTCATCTGTATACAGAGGCAGCAAGTAGAAGTAATGTGAAGTGAAATCTGGTATGTACAGGATTTGCTCGAAGGCAGAACGGTCAATAAAGAAGACCTGGGAGAAACCACTGAAGTGAGCTCAAAGAAAAAGATGAATAAAGTTTCCACCATGACAACATGAGAACATTTCTTGGCACTGTCGTAGCTACCAAATCCATATAAACTCACACATTCCATCCCAATAGCTGAAACCAGTGCAGTCTGTACATAAACTGACAGTTTAGACCATTTGTGATGTACGATCTGGGCATACAGTATTAATGAGTCTGGAACTGTATAAATATGTACTGTTCTTAAGCCAAGATTCAAACACAGGGAAATACAGCGAAGGCTTTCCAAAGAAGTGGACCAGCACAGACAAGCTCCAGTTAACTGATGAAGTGGCACAATAGTAGGGATGTCACTAATTTGGCTAGCCATGATGGGGGTTGTTTGTACTGTACATGATGTTCTTGATACAAATGACCAGTCAAGCGTAAGCATTACTTCCACTTGAACCCTTAATGTGACCATGTCAACTGTATGTTGGCAAAACTATCAACATTCTGAACCAGAAATGTGAACTTATAGAATTTAACTAATACTGCTATTCCACCAAGTTTTCGTAGTGGTCAAAATGAAACCCCATTTTACAGACTATTAAAAATTCTAATAGCCCCACATCAAAGCAAATAAGGAAATTCTACCCGTGCATATTTTATTAAATCTTATATTGCTTTGAAAAGCTCTGACTTTATAGCATTGGCTTATAACAGTGAGCTCAAAATCTAGACATTACAGGCAGGTCCCACAATAACATACATTTAAGGCTTAAACTATAGAGAGAATATTGTGAAACATTGCTCTGCAAAGCTTAACAGCATCCTTCATCTCATGCCTTGCTCTTTTCAAACTGCGCTTTCCCTACGATGTGTATTTATTGTGTTGGATGAATGCAGCAGCTAACCAAAAGCTCCCAACAGGCAAAAAAATAAAAAAATTAAAAAATCACTTGATCGAAAGTCAGGCGTGTGTGGTGGAGATATTTACTTTCCCCAGTGTCACCACATAAAAATAACAGCCATATGACAGAAGACAGAGCAGTTTTCTAACCACAAAAGGCATATGGCTCATCTGCATGTATGGCAGTGTGACCATTGGGAACACAGGGTTACCAGTAGTGACTGAGAATTGTGTGTCATCCCTGGCTCTTTTTCATCTTAAGATCACGTGCAGAAGATGACATCAATAATGCACATCCCTCCCACCCAGGTTACTACATTATATGTACAGTTTGGGGGTAAATCCTGTGGAAAAATACTGAATTACACTGATTTAATCATCAATCATTTTTCTACACCTAAAACCAAATCTAGCAGCTTGCCCCATTTAACGTAATCTGCATGCTTTTTTTACTTTATTCCCCATCTCTTTCTGGTACCTTATTATTACTATAAGGCGAGCTGTCCATTTTCCTACATTCATTGAGCACGTTTCCCCACCCTTTTTCTCTCTCTCTCTCTCTCTCTCTCCATCTGTCACGTCAGATCGTGACGACTGTTCCTCTCCCTATTGGTTTGCCCTAATTCCAAGAGGAACATTCACAGACAACAACCGGCAAGATCCAGTTTGCTTGGGAGCAACAATCCCTCTGTTGAAAGCGTCTGCGCACTGCAAGGGCATCTTAGTCTTGTTCTGGCCTGTACATGAAAGCACACCTGCAGCGTCTCAAGCCGCAAGCCAAAACTGCCAGCAAAAATGTAACGTCAGACTACAAGCACCTAAATAAATAATATGAGAGAATAAATATAATACTAACACAATGCTACATCTTGCAAGGCAGAATACAGAATCAAAACCAGACCTAAGGATTGATTAAATCCCATTCAAACAATTCAATAAATCATTTGATTCAAGGGCAGATGAATGGAGCACAGAATACAAGGTCACTTACGAGTATCAGTCTCAAAGTGAATCACTTGGTCCAAAAGTTGATTGCTCCTCATCTTTGACAGAGACCACCTGAAAAATCTCAACAGTTGGCTCCACTTAACTCTTCCTGAACAGGACGGAATATGAATATATATATATATATATATATATATATATATATATATATATATATATATATATATATAAAGAAACCTCAGGCACAGTCTGTACAAGTGAAGCTTTATTAAAAAAAAAAAAAAAAAAAAAAAAAAAGCTATTAAACTTTGGACTAATTTTGTTCTAATCTCTCTGAGTGCAGGATCATAGAGCACGATTAGACACACTCCCCTCATTAGCCCATTTGCTTTTTATTCTTTTGTTAAGGCAGGAACGGGTTGTGAGCCCTGAGCGAGCGGGCACACTGCCGCCTTCCGCATGCCTGGCAAGAGAACAGAGGTGTGCTGTTGGAGAGAGCATTGGGCATGCATGACTGAGGAATGCCTGAGTAAGACATGGACAGGAAAAAGGCTAAAACTCAGAACAACGCTAATATGACCTCAATAATAAGAATCATTGTTAAGATACAAGCAATTTCCATATAATCAAGTGGTGTACATAAAAGGAAACAGTGTTGTCAGTGTGTCCACTTAGTCCACCATCTGCAAAGGTGAAAACTGTAAACCACTTTCAGTGAATACCCTCATATTAAGAACAGCTTTCTCAGCTATCAAAACGAGGTGTCTACACAGCTCCATAAACAATGTGGTTCTGTCAAGTACAGGTGTTTTGAGGATTGTTACTTTTTCTATGTTACTGCAGCTTTGAGGTACCAAAATTTTTTAAATGTGGATTTTTCTAATACTAAGGAATGCTATACATTTTCAGGAAGCCTTTTCAGGAAGTTTAAGCATGTTGCAAATGAGCCAACAGTTTAAAAAAAATAAAAAATAGACTGAGAATATGAGGAAGTGACTTGCACAATACCCTTAAATAATCAAAATACAAGTAAATAAGATTAGTGTTAACCTTTAATGGATAGAAACACAAACTGAAAATATTACAGAGCCCCCTGAAGACTAATTACGTTATTTTAAATAAACGCTTGTACTAAACAAATAAAGCAAATACAGGTTTCAGAAATAAACCAGAAGGAACTGCAGTAATGCACTATAAGTCAAAAGATTCAAAACACAAGCATATGAAAAGGAATATGTAAGTGCTCTTCAGTCTAATACAACATGTGTTTATCACTGATTATAGGTGTTTCAATTCAACAGAGAAAGGTTTTAAAATTCTTGTCAAAATCTAAGAGCAATCCGGGAAACAGCTAAACAAAAAAAGTCTAATATACGCGACTATGTAATACAATAAAAGATTATTTTAAGATGAGACGGAAACAAATGTTTGCAATCAATCTCAAAGCCAGGGGAAATAAGGAAAAATGTAATCCTCTGAGATTATATTTAGCTAACAGGTAAACAAAGGAGTAGCTTTAGTTAGGATTAAGGAGCACCTTTCCATTGAATCAGACCCACCAGACTTCTGCAGTTACTCTCCCCCACATCCAATGACAAAGTGCCCAATATCTCTGATTACGGTAGGATTACATCAGACACAGACCTGACGCTTGCATCTCTACTGTGATCAGGACAGCCTAAGCACCTTACATTTATTTTAGATATCCCAAAGCATCAAGAAACACTGTTAACCTCAGGTAATGGCCTTAGCAAAACTTAAAGCAAGTAGGTCACCATTTTCCTGCAGCATACAAATTAAGGAAGAAATGAAAAATACATGGCAGAACTAACATTCTTGTGACCAAAACAAACCTAGAAAATGTTTAGGTTTAAGACAGAGAAAGAAAGGCTACAAGACAGGTTGTACCTAGAAAATGTTTAGGTTTAAGACAGAGAAAGAAAGGCTACAACTGTGTGTAGTTTCACATATTCTACCCGTGTCTGTGTGGGTTTCCTCCGGGTTCTCCGGTTTCCTCCAACCTCCCAAAGACTTGTATACAGGTGGATTGGCTGCTCTAAATTGCCCCTAGGTGTGAATGTGTGTGTGCATGGTGCCCTGCGATAGACTGGAGGCCCATCCAGGGTGTATTTCCACCTCAGTGTTCCCAAGACAGGCTCAGGATCTAGTGCAATGCTGACCAGTTTGTAACTGCTTATGGGACTTACAAAACCACATAACAGTTTAAATTAATTAATGCTATCTTTGTGATAGGGATCATAACAGTGAAAACTGAGAAAAGGTAAAGAAAGAATTTGAAATGCAACACATGGAAGAAGTAAGAAGAAGGATTCACTTTTTACCCTCAAACATCTACACCACCACTGCAAGCAGTCAAACTCAGAGCAGAAAAGCTCTTAAGCTCCCAGTGAAATGACCTTACAACTAACGGTGAGTGTGCACGGTACCAAAAGGAACATTCTCTGTGTTAAAGGCCAATGAACAGCTTAAATGAAAAGAAACTTCTTATGACGTTTGTAAGTGAAATGGTGAGAATGCCACTGTGGTGACTTCCAGATTACTTTTTTGCACATTCATGCCACTGCTACTTCATCAGCACTTTCACAGTATCTGCAGATTTGAGCCTCACAGCATATCTGACCAGAAGATACAATGGCTGACGTCAGCAGGGTGAAGAAAAAAAAAAAATCTAAATACTGTACGCAGGTGGATACGTGACAGTAAATATACAGACCTTTTCCAATGCTCAATTTAATTTAGCCACCAAGCAATGAGAGTTATTTTTTTGGATGTTATTAGAGGTGATAACTTACTGTACTCTATTCTCCTTCATTATACAGTAACTACCCCAAACGTCCCCAACTGACTCTTTGGGTACCTTCTTCTAGCTACTTTAAGTGAAAAGAAAAGCCTGTTGAAATACAAATGTAATTCTTGTAAATCATGTGAACGTTTTTCTGCTACCCAAAAGTTGTTTAAGGAAGTAGACAGAAACAGAGCCATTGTTAGTCCTGAGACAGCCGGCACACAGAAGTGCCCACGGGCCATATCCACTAGAGCTGTCATTTGCAGAATGACATTTAATGCCCACACAAACAAATATAAAGGGAAGGTTGCATAAACTAGAATTCCAGGAAAACAGGAATCGCTGATGGTGCTAGTCTGCTCCCTAGTGTACATTTGCGATATCACAAGGCCTGGAAACTTCTGTCCATCCTAACACATTTCAGGAAGCTTAAGCACGTTGCAAATGAGCCAACAGTTAATAGGGAGTATATACTGAGAATATATAAAAGTGACTTTCACAATATCCTTATGTAATCAAAATATGGATGAATAAGTTTAGAGTTAACCTTCAATGGATAGAAGTACAATAAACTGGAAATGAAGACTAAGATTAATCACAAGTAGACTATTTTGAAAACTAATCACATTCTTTTAAATAAACCCTTGCACTAAATAAATAAAGCAAATATAAGTTTCAGAAGTCAACCAGGAAGAACTGCAGTAATGCACTATAAATCAAAAGACTTTCAAAACTCAAGAATATGAAAAGGCCAAAAATATGCCAGCACACTTCAGTCTAATACAACATGCATTTATCACTGACAAGAATTTTAAAACCTGCTGACTTGAAACAGTTAAAGTGCAAGTGTAACAGCAATTAGGGAAACGGCTAATAATGTCCAATATAGCCAACTATGTACTACAATAAAAGATTATTTTAGGATGGGACAAAAATGAATGTTTTACCAAAACTGCTATATAGTTTTACCCACCTTTACTGGATAACATTGGAACAGTACAGTAAAGGTAATTCAAGTTACTTGCTTTCATAGGATTTATGGCATCTATGCATGGTCAGATATTTCCTGTTTACTCAGAGCTACCGTGAGTTGTGTTAGTAATGCACAGCCACAACTTCTTTCCTCTGAGAAGTGTCCATATCTCTGTGAGCACAAAAAAAAAAATCTTAATGTTCTACAGAAATGTGTTGAAATTTCTATCTGTGGTTATCACATACATTACAGATGTGCTAGACAGAAATGGAGTTAATAAATGTTGAAGTATTAAAAGCTAAAAGCAACCATTTCTCATAAAGTCCGGTGTACGTAATAGCCAGAATGTTGCAATAAGATCTTCAATAAGATCACTTCTCTGTGTCATTGGAATCACTGCCTCTAGGAAGCATATATAGTCATTATTTTCCTTTCTATTTAAAATGTAAAATGTAATTTAAAATTTATGTAAAAGAAATTACTGGGATTCTGTTCTTCCAACCAAAAAGAAAAACATTTAATTCATTACTTGCATATTTTAATAGCAGAGTAGTACTAGTATACTAAGGAAATGGTTGGAATCTCAGTATACAAGCAAATATTTTTAATTATTATGGAAGATGCATACAAAAAAAATTAACAAAAGCCAGTTTTAGGTCGGTTTACAGTGTTTTTAACTCCACATATGCTGATTGGGCATTGTCTATCATGCCCTCATTCAGCATATGTTCAAAATTACCATGACATGTGGTTTTTTGTTGTATGGTCAGTTTTTTTATTTGAGACACAAAAAGTTTTGAGAAAGCTTGTCTGTGCATATTGTTTTTAATCTGCCAGATATACATACGGTGAATAGGTGAACTTGCTGATATGTGAACAGTGCCTCTCGTGTTGCCGTTGTATCTACACGGGTGTGTGCAGTCCACCGTCTGGTTTCTAATTGGGTCAAATGTTAAACATTTATACTTGGAAAATAGCAGTATCATCATCAAAATTCCATGTTTAATATCTCCTTGGCTCTCTGCATATAAAATTTCAGAGTCCAGTGCATAACCATTTGCAAGAAATCCCAAAACAAATATCACCTATCTTTCTCATTATTGTTTACCACCTGCAACACCCCCTGAACTATACGGCCCTTTTAAATGTGTTTATTTTGTCAAAATTTCATTTCTTCATATTCCATCAAAGCAAGAATAAAAACATTGCCTTTATCAAACATACCAAAATGTCATTTGTTTGTATGATCACGCACTAGAGCAAATTATGCTTTATTAGTTATTCTCACAAAATAAAGACTATTTTTGTAACCTTACCTTTATAGCAAAGTCAAAGGAGACCTGCACTTGATAATATAGCGGGTTACCCTATAATCCTGTTTTTTTTTCTTTTCTGTACTGCACTGTTTGTTTGCAAAGTCACCCTACACACTGTAGCCTGTTGCGTTAAACAGCTGATACTAATGAGACTGACACCTGTATCACCCAATCCTACCCTTTCTAAGCTTTACAAGATATATGACTTGCCCTGATTGGTGTTTTGCAAGTCAAGTGAGGCTGCTGTATAATGGTAGTCCCCCTCCCATGTGGCTTTGAAGGCAGCATGCCACTGAATATTAATGATAATCAACCACAGATCATGCACCACTAGTGGGCACTGAATTAATTAAAATTCTCTGCAGAGAGTTTGGACAAAGACACAATGCTTTTCTTCAGCCGCATTTTATACAGTTTACACTGATAAAGAAAATGAAATCATGTGTGAAAAAATAAATAGCCTTAGGCTAAACTATATTAATGCCAACAATATCAATTTTTTAAAAAAAAATTAATAAAATTCAGTTCGCACTGAGATTTCTACACCTTAACTGCTGAACTATTTGACAAAAGTCAAATCTAAGAGATTTATTTATTTATTTAATGCAACTGGCAAAGAAAAAAAAAAAAAAAAAAGCTAGACAGCAGGGGGAGCCATACACACACGTTTTTCAAACAAACAAACAAACAAACACACAAACACACACACACACACACACACACACACACACACACACACACACACACACACACACACACACACACACACTTTTGCAGTGCTTTTAATCACATTAGATTATATTAGCCAGTCCAGGGGTAGGGAGTTTTCCAAAGTTTTCTACCAATTCTACAGCATAAATCTATCTTACTTTATGAACTGTAATAAGCATCCAACTGTCAGTTATTGGCAAGTGAAATTATTTTCCTCCTGCCGGGAGATACAGTAACAGGTTATGTTAGTTCAGATTTAACAGTTAAGTACCAGATCCATCACAAGCCTGAACTACAGGCCTGAACCAACTCAGACATCCATCATCACCAGCACCACCTTCACTAGATAGGGTGCTACCATGATCGTGAACCGTGCCTCCAGCACTTTGCTAAAGGGTGTTTCATCATTTCAGTAGAGAATGGGATGAGTCATATTTTGTCATATGAAAACAATGCTGCATGCCACACAAGAATCCATTGAGCAATTCCAGAGTCACGATGCTAGACTTTTTCCTTTAAGATTTCTCAGTATCACTACAGCAAAAGCAGAATTTGTCTCATTTGAGCTGATCACAATTATCTCAAAAGAATTCTCATTTTTATTACTTAAATTTTTCTTTAATACACTAGAATCTTCCCCCTAAAGTGTTAGGAGTGTCAGTAATGAATAAAAATTATAGTTGGGACCAGTTAGCATGAGCTCATTTGATAATCCTACATAACTACTGATTGAGTTTTAAAAGTACTGCGAGTGAGAGTAGGCTACTGCGGACATTCACACATGAATGAAGTGAAAACAGTGTGAGACAGACAGCAGTGTGTGCTTGTCTGTCTGACACTCTAGCTCTCTCATATTACCTGTACCCCTGGGTGGGTGAATGAATGGCCTGAGAGAGCAGAGAGGAAAGTTCTCCATCAATACTGCATGAATGTCACTGGATCTATGCTTACTGCCCCATACTAAATTGCCCAGTAACTCATTGTGTGTGTGTGAGTGAGTGTGTGTGTGTGTGGCGTGGCCATGGTTAAAGCATGCTCGCTGGTGCATCAGAATAACAAACACACAAACTTGGAGATAAATTTTAAAAAATTATTCTAAAATCCAATAATACCCCAGTACAGAAAACATAAAAATAACACTCATAAACCCAACTTGTCATATTAGTTCTCTCAATTTGACCCAACATGTGAGGCGTCCCAGAAAAACCTGTCAGATATCACTACGCTTTCTGGAAAACAGCCAAAAAGGCTTTTCTGCCAATAATGTACTGACATCTCTACTTTGAGAAAACATAACTATACTTCACCAAAAGGATGTGAAAGTGTTTCTATTTATGCTACTTTCTAAACTTGCCTTGGCTGTCTCCCTGAAGAGATCATGCGTGGCAAGACAGTTTAACAAACGCAGCAGTAAATTCAGTTGGTCTGCCTAATGGTGTCCAAAACCTTGCTAGTTAAGTGTGCTTTTCTCAATATTTGATCAAAGTTTTTGGATAGTTACACGCCATAGCGAAATGGACATAAGCCTAATCAATGTAGTCTGCAAGCAGATACCAGATGTCATAATCTCTGTGAGACACCATCAAATCATCGAAACAGAGAAGAGCGTTTACACACACTGTACAGATTACAGTGGACAAAGTTTTAAACTTTGTGAAGGGTTTTCCCAGACCACCACACACACACACACACACACACACACACACACACACACACACACACACACACACACACACACACTTAGTTATCAGGTTACAGTTACCTTTAATCACTAGTCTAAAATCAACCATGAAATAATGAATTATAAAACATATTTAATTAACTTTCATATTTCAGTAACTCAGTAACTCACAACACCTGTCACATTCCCACTTGCCACACACTCACAGAAGCCTTGGAATCAACCAAAGTACACACACAAAGTATAATTACGGTAGGTTTTCCCACAATTTCTGGTGATGTGGACAAACCCTTTATATAATCTACAGCCAATAAACTCTGTAATGATACAGGAGAATTTTCAGCAAGAATTCAATATCAGAAGAAATGTGTATGGCGATTCTCCTGATGAGAAGCTCCTAGCCTCTAAAGAGTGGGGGAACAGGCATCTGTGTGTGTGTGTGTGTGTGTGTGTGTGTGTGTGTGTGTAAACAGCCTAGAGGGACATGACTAGGATTTACAGAGCTAAACCCAGCTTGGTGAAGGAGCTTCAGGCACAACACACTCCAACAAGCTCAGGCAGGAGTCTCCATTAAATTCAGGCTTCAGAGGCTCCTAACTGAGAATAAGGGGAGCTCCTATCATTGATTCAACCATCAACTGATTGATCAAAGGTGTCTTTAAAGTCTCACACAAAATGTACCATCGACTTGATAACAGTGAAATGAAAATGAAATAAAACCAATACACTTTACTCATTACTGTATGTGCCACTTCTAGCTGTATTTCTGAATAACTACATGAGCCTTGCTCTCAAACAGTTAGTCAGAGCACCCACAGCAGAGCAATAAGGATGTGAGGTTATTTGGGAACATTAGCCATCAGCCACTGACCCAAACAGAACCATGGCCACTGCTGCAAAAGGCAGAAGTTCCATCACTGCCTGTCACCTCTGGCACTGTTAGCGAGGACAAACAAAAATCGATGCCTCAGAACACAGACATGAACAGAGGAAGCTCTGAAATATAACTGAAATTGAAGTTCTCTATTAAGCACTTCCATTTGGTGTAGCACATGAATACAACTTAATCCCATTTGAGCTGCTAATATGTTTTGCACACATCTTGCATTAACTGCCTTTGGTATATCACTGGTTTTTTAATAGTATTATTTATTCATTTCATTACTGTTTGCCTTTTGTACTGTGTCTGCATTTAGGTTTGAAATGATCTTTTTGTTACTACCTAGACCACTAACACTAAAACTAGCATTTGTCTCATTTTTCAGGTTATTGCACATAGGCTAGATGCTTTGCTTCACTATACCTTCAACTGTTTGCTGGATAAGAGTGTCTGGATAAGAGTGTCTGGATAAGAGTGCCTGCTAACTGACTAAATGTAATGTTATAGTGATGTCAGCATTACAGTGCAGTATCACTCTGAACCATGCAACGTCATATAAAGCTTTTCAAATTCAAAAACGCCAATCGACTTCAAGCTCAAAGCATAAATACCTGCCGCAAAGGCACATGACTAAGAAATGCTATCCTAATCCTATCCTCAGCTCTTGGAGAATCAGGGCAAGAAACATGTTGGCTGGGGACTGACTGTGCCACTGGGTTTTAGGCTGCTGGTCGCTATAGCAGCTTGGTGGTGGCTCAGACAAGCGGGCAGACTGGTATAAAGGATTGGGCTGACTAGATGTGGGGCAGGAATGGAGGGCAATGACATGGCTGGCAGCCAGTTCTGCTGAAACAATGACTCTGTGCTAATAGTTCACACAGTGGCATGCTGTAAGCTCAATGCAGGAACCAACTATTATTTAGTCGCGCACATAGGGAGGGTTTATTTTAGACAAAGTGATGCACAACTACAATAATATAAGCTCTAGATAATCAGGCAGTGGTTTATCACAATAATTTTCCAGTCTCCCAAATGTAGTGGATCAGCCAGGACAAGTTTGGTGTATGATGTTTTTCCTTCTTTGGTCTTTCACTTAAGCTAGGCCAATGTAGCTAACAAGAAAAGGAAGCCTATAGGTTTAGCATCGTGCAAGCTACACCCCTAATCACACAACTCAAAGCTGTTAGCCAGTCATAAAAATATTTTCTGATACAATTATCTTAAAAACAAACAAACAAACAAAAAAAAAACAATACATCACTAAGTAGCAGTGGTCATCTTAAAGCCAGACTCAATTATTACTTACTGTGTAAACATAAAACCAAAGCATGTATTTTCAGCTTGAGGGTGGAATAGCTCTGGCAAGAAATTAAAGTCAAACATGCCTTGGCTGATCATCTACATTTGGGGTAATCAAAAAATTATTTAAATTGAATTTTATTAAAAGCTTAGATATTGAATTTTATTAAAAGCTTAGACATTGAATATTGTGTATATATAATTTTATTACCATGATATATAATTTGTTTATCTACAGGCCTATGGTGATAGCTAGGTAGGCAGAAGGCATGATCATGTAGAATTCTGCAGAGTTTAAAAGCCAAAAAACACCACCAATATGTAAGAGTAAATCTAGGTTAAGAATGGTGCATCCTCTAAAAATTAACATAAATATAAAACAATGTTAAAGTTTTGAGAAAAGCCAAATAATTAAACCTAAAATCAAACTTGCTGGGTGGAGGCATCATTTTGTGCACCAGCCACCATTGTGTTCTCACTGACCTCATTTCACACAGCTCAGCTTGATGGACAAGAGGGGAAATCTCATTGTGGGGCAACAGAGCATGAGCAACACATGGATACATGCTCAAGGTTGTACACATCAGCCAGAGATTTCCTGCTGTATCTAAAACCACAAAGAGACAACATTCCAATTCTGCTGACTCACATGCAGACCAGCCCAAGGAAGGCCAAGAATAAAAGGCACCAACGCATCAGCTGATAGCAACAATTTTACAGCCTATTAATATAAATGCAGACACCTAGAGTCAACGCATACCATAAAAATGACCACTAAATGCATCACTGACTAACTCGTGTTTTGGGAGTAGCCCTGCTGCCTCTAGTCAAATATTTCAGTTTCATATTTCTGTTAACAGAGCGCCTCTTACCATTGATTTCAATGAGGACAATGTGTTGCCAACATATGGCAATGCGTGAAGGTTTGTCAGAATGCACTGACATATCTGAAATAAGTGTCCGATATGAGACATTCTGGGGTGGTGCTTCAATGATTTACGTCAATGTTGAGCAAGATGGAAGAGAAACTAATCACATTTGTCAGGTCACATTCAGAGCTGTACAATTCAGCTCTCAACATGTATAGAGCGCAAGCCGAGACTCAGCTTGGAAAACTGCCAATATGTGCACAGGAATGTATTTACCTTAAGGAAGCAACACCACTATAACTATAATTAAATACTATCAACTTGATGAAGAAAGCACTATAGGAGATGGTTTTTTTTTTTTTTTTTTTTTTTTTTTTTTTAATTATTGAGTTTGATCGAAATTGAGTTTGATCCAAAATCCAAATGTACTTGTATTAAGCGTTCTTCCTTCTCTTTACACTCCAGCAAGTGAATTTTTATTTTTTCATAATTTTACGCATGCTTCACAAGGTTAAACAGCATGACATATCTGACATATCTCAAAAAGAAACCGTATTTCTGTATACTGAGAACTACAGTTTCTTTTTATGAATATCCATGTCTCCTGGTCATGCAAAAATCTTCACCTACAAACACACAGCGCATATTAATCTGTTTTCTGAAGAATGCCAAAATATCCTGGTGAAAGCAGATTTACTCTGCCTTTTCAAATATAATGCCTTACAATGGCTTTATCTTTCCCCAGCAAAGCCCTGTTTTCATCCTCCTGATCTAAAAACAGTAACTTTTGTTTTGAGGCTTTCTATAATATGCAGTGCGATCACTGCATTACAAAAAAAGAAAAGAAATGAAAACAAAAACAAAAAATTAGAGCACCGTAACTGGTAGGTTCCACCTTCTTTCTGAAGGCTTAAAATTATCTCTTTTCATGGACAGACCCAAAACCAAGTATAAACAATTCGATCCAATATGAAGTGGTAGAGGCCTGTTAGACTATTGTTTCATCTAATTGAATTCAAGACCTACTACAGAGCAATCTAATTAAAGGAGACAATGGCCATTTTCATCATTTGCTAATATATGTGGCTAATTGCTATCTGCTGCAGAATACGTATTACATATACCAATAAGATAAATAAATATGTGCTGCAACATGTGTTACGCAGATCAAAGCATATGAGTGATCATTAAGATGAAACTGATTTAATTAACCTCTGGCAACAGCGTAGTCAGCTCTACAGAGAGCGAGCTGGTTTGTTCCATCTACAAGCCATTTCACTGTTCAGACTGCACTTAAGAGAGATTGGCTAAATAAACCAGATTAAAAAAGACCTGCATGGTGATGTTCATGTGTTGCTGATCTCAAGCACTCTCCTGCCTGCCTTGTGTACAAACTAGGCACAATATCAGTTTTTCTTTTCTGATACTTTAAGTATCAATCAATACCAACACCCTTCTGATACTGTAACTGCCAAGCTTTAAAACTGAGCAGTACTCAATAGAAGCAGAAAGATAAGATAGCCATCTTCACTTACGATGACCATACTCTGATTAAACACTACTGCCCTACAGGAAGAAATAAACAGCCATCAGCATGACTTGTTTTCCATACATTTAGTCAGCTGTTTGGCATCCTTCTTTAGTATGAAGTATATCCACTCAGCCTATAAGTTAAGAACTCTCTTTGGTAAACAGCTAACCATTCATTGTCATGGCAACCTAGGTTATCATCTAATGTTATCATCAAGTGACATATGTCACATTGCTTTATGTTACGCTGTGCTATAGGCAACAGGAATCCCAGTGTGATTCCTATATTTGTTACAGAATCGGATCAAATTTGTCCTTTATTTTAGGGCATTTTCTGGCCTGATACCAATACTGTAGTGCATCTCTAGTGCAGGCACAGGGCTTGACAATGAAATTAGAAATGCTACTGTGCTACACAGCAGCTCTCCGATCATTCAAATGGCCTAGATGCACTAAAACATGTCCACTGTTTTGCTTTTTCAAAAAGAAAGTAGTGTGGTAATAAACTAAGGAACAATTAAGTGTTAACTGTGAAATAGGGGTGTAATAATAAACTCCGATCACAATTTGATTCGATTCACAATACCGGCTTCATGATTCAATTCAATTTAATTTTAAGGAAGAAAAATTGACTGAAAGACTCCCTTTTTTATTTCTGAATCATAAATGATGCAAAATAATGTGCATTTTTTTGTCTGTATAAAACTAACAGAGGTTTAATATTGTAAACAAAACGTTTGATTAATGCTATCCGTTAAATTAATTTTCCACAAAATGCTTGAGCTATAAATGGTCAGGTTTATCATTCAAAATGCACATACTGTGCCCTAGTATGCATGTAATGTGTGAGTATGTCAGAAGGCACCAGTGTGAACGTCTGCACATGACGCCCATGCATGTTTTCAGATACAGAAGTGTAAATCAGCCGCAACACTCAGTACGGAAAGCTATTTCTAGCTTAGGTAACTAGCAGACACTACTGAGACTCTCGCTCTTTTCCAGATTCTAGACAGTCAGGCACACAGCAATAACAGATCATATACACACATCACCTCAAAGTGGCATTAACATGAAAAGAAAGCACAACAAATTATTTATGCACATCACCTAGCCTTAGTTGGTTGTCATAATAGTTAGTGAATTATATGCTTGCTCAAAATCAGGACAAAACAGGACAGAGATAAACAACCTTTCCTTGCAAGTAGTCAAAATATGCAAGTGTTGCAGACCTTTTCTTTTTCATCTTTATGAGATTTCAACCCACTATGAGTTTTTATTTCTGTTTTTTGAGGATATTCAGATACCAATGACAAACATGTGAGAAACTCCTGGGCTACTTCTACAAAGAAATATTATGGACTTGCAATACATATGACAGCAGGTCTTTCTACTGTACATAGCAGGACCGAACTTCTAGGAACTCAACAGGGTAGAAGAGAGAGCAACACGCAGCACTGTCACTTTAAGAGTACAGCCTGTTGAATGTGAGACCCAGCTGTATCACCGCATAAGTCATGCACCTTATTTGTTCTGGCCTGAACTGGCAGAATGAAAGCATTTCCTCTCTTCTGCCATTCCATAGGGCCCATTAATTGGAGAGATAATCTACTTGATCTCCACACAATGAGCGATTCATTGAGACTCTCGTGCACAGCTTGAATAACTGCCAAGAGCAGATTATGTTAAAAAAGCAAACATAAGACAATCATATTTATAATGCGTTTGCCAGTTGACATTGTGACCTAAGAAAATTACAAAACATTGACAGTGCAGAGTCAGATCAAGAGTATTGCTAGAGATATTTATTAAAAAAAAAAAAGAGAGATGCAGAAAGCTCTCACCTAAACGACAACAAGGCTGTGAAAAGCCAGTATAAGCATGTGGAAATGGATAAGCATGCACATTTGGCCTTTGTTGTGTAACTGAAATTCATCAGAGAGATGAGCCAGTCACCATACAGGTTTTGATATACGAAAAATTTCATTCTTCCCATAATGCATACCTTTAATTGTAGGACAGTTGAAGCCATAATAAAGACAGCATGTTGGGACAACAAGTCCATGAAACACATTTTACTCTGTGTTTACTTATTAATCTTGTTGTTTCAACCCTGTGTCACTTCCGCAGCACCTTACTCAGCAACATGATGCTTCTGGCAGGCAGTTATTCACATCCTTATTAACTAACATTCACACCTAATATTATGACACACGGGCTTTCCCTCACATTTTGTTAAAGTGAGCAAACCCATTCCAAAAGAAAAGTATCACTTGCGAAATATACATGGCTATGGCTAAAATGACAAATCAAACACCACCTTGTCCAGGTTTAGCATACATTCAATGAAAAGACAAAGGGCACCCAAAACGGAGTACTGTATTATTTAACAAGCAAGCCATCTGTGGTATTGTGTAAATACAGTCTTTAACAGCATTCCTGAGTTATTAAAGACAAAATACCTGAATAATGTAACTGAAAATAAGCTGGACTCTATCTTTCAGAATGCAGAGCAGCTATACGAAACAGTTGCTCTCAATTAGAACCCATTCTGTTTGAGTAAAGTGTACGGATGAAGAGGGGAGACAGCTGGACAGACTGAAGGCCTAAAGTGCTGCTCCACCACTCTCTTTGAGTAGAGATGAAGCATGAAGTGCTAAATCCAACTGGCACCCTATCAGTAGGGAGTCAAAGGGCATTGTGGGTCATGTAGAAAATTAAGTGAAATAGATCAACATGTTGATGAAAGAGGTTGCCAGAACTTCATTATAAAAAAATTTTGAATCTCTCATAATATCATACTTTAATTAGCCTATACATACGCAAGCAATTCAGGCTGGGGCTTTCTTTTAAATACAACGCAACTATAGCGATATATCCCACTCCCAAGATTACAACCTAAACTTACAACTAATTTTAGACATCTGGAAATTGACATGCTACTTGAAAAACATTAAGCAGTAATATTCTGCCATAATAGGCTACTGATACAGAATAATTAAGGGTGCTAAATTTCCTAGTTTGTTCTTACAATATAAAGAGTTAAGATACAGCAGACAGAGAATTTAATTTGAATAATGCTTATTGGATATAAAAACTGATTTTTATTTACATTATGTATATTTGATATTATGTATATATATTTATACAGGTTTATTTAATTATTTTACAACATAAGAAATCTTAGAACAGTCTTTATAGAGCTACAATGGATCAATCTTCTGTACCATCAGAAACTTCAGACCGGTGCAACACTAGTCACTGCAAACCTCCAGGCTATTACAGCTTAAAACTGCGTGCAAAGCCAAAGGACTGCGTCAGTTAACACTTGGGCACAGTTACTAGCAATAAATTGATGCAGACGGGGTTTCTCTTTTCTTTCTTATTAAATGATATATGACTAAGAACATGTCAACATTTAATACTGTAGCAGCACAAAGTAAAATAAAAAAATATATTATTTTCATTATTATTGTGCAATATAATTTTCAGGTAGACATTAAGACAAACATATTCAAACTAGCATCACAACAGTTTGAGACCCAGTTTAATTTAACTGCAACTTTGACACTTACCCATCTTCTTCTCCATCTACAGGCAAGTTCTTCAGCAGACTGGCTGAGGCAGTTAAGGCACTGACTCCACCACTCTCCTCAGGAGCTAAAGAGGTGCCACTTTGTGAGGCAAATTCATCAGGTGCAAGCTTGGGAAGTGTGAGCAGGGACTGGTGCTGAATTAGAAGGCGTTGAGCATCCTCCAGCTGCGTGGCCATCAGCGAGGGCAGGGTGGCATAAAGGGCGCTGACAACAGGCTGAGCCCCACCATCCTTGGAGCCATTCTGGACCAAGCTGGCCTGAGGATCACTCTGGATGCTGAGAGGCACATTAGATGTGGGCAGACTTGAAGTAACAGGGACAAACTGGGCTCCCATGCCTTGGCTGCTGAGAGGCGTCTGCTGCTCCACAGAGAGCTGTGCTGGAAGCTGAGGCCCTTTTGTAGGCTGTTGTACAACTCCAGGCCCTGTAGACTGTACCAACTGTGGAATGACACCAGCAGTGGGGGCTTGGACCATCTGTGGCGTCTGCTGGGGTTGCAGTATACCTTGAGTAACTGACTGAGCCACAGAGGCAGGTATGTTGCCCACAGGTGGCTGAGAGGCTGGCATCACCTGCCCATTGCCAGTTAAGGTCACAGGGGTCATGGAGGTTGACAGGTGGGGCAGGGCTTGTGTTGATCCTGAAGCTGCAACCTGGATTATCTGCTGAGATTGGGCGAAATCAGCTGGCCGACTACCTCCTTGGCTTAGAGAGGTGACGTGCACAGGGGCTACCTGGGCTGCTGCAGCTGGCTGTGGAGCAGGAGGGTAGGCCATCTGCTGCTGAGTGACTTCAGGCACACTCTGAGCTGGAGTCAGCTGTGCTGTCTGGGCATACGTCAGCTGCTGTGGGGGAACGGCAGGAGATGGATGGCCAGTCGTCGTCTGCAAGCCTCCCATGTTGACTGGAGCCTGCTGCTGATTGCTAGCTGGCACTGGGGTGGCAATGTTGGCCTTCTTGTGTGGATGCATCTGAGGCTTGGAGACATTAGCAGGCATGGAGTACTCTGGCATGTGAGCAGGTGGTGGAAAGCTCTGCTGTACAGCTGAGGAGCCACCAACATCCCCACTGGCTACACCTTCAGAGTAGTGGCTCAGAGTGCTGACAGAGCTGCTTACAGAGCTGATACTAACAGTCTCTCTCTCTGAGCTGTCAGGTACAAACTGGCGGATGCTCTCCACTGTTCGGGTGCTGGGCGCATTTTCAGATGACCCAGAACCTGGACCCTCTTTGTCGTAATACTCTGTGCATGTCCATCTACCTTTCTTGAATGGTTCTGAAGTAGAGTCCAATTTAACTACTCGGAAACGTGAGCTGGTGGTATGAGGAGCAGGCATTGGGGTCTGCTGAGGCTGAGTGTTTGAGGCAGCGACAGCAGAAGAAGGTTGAATTATGTCAGTCATACCCACATGACTGCCACTTGATGACCCAATAATGGCAGAAGCGGTGGTGCCAGTAGTTATAGCGATGGCACTACTTACGCTGCTGCTTTGCTGACGCATTAAGTTTACATTTTGGTTATTAGTATTATTCAGGCCAGCGGAAAGAGCTACACCACTACTCGTACTTATGCCACCCAAACCAGGCACACTGGAGTTTAAATTATTAACATTGCTTGCTAAGGGCTTAACACTAACTGTAGCACCCGATGCTGCAGAAGCCATTCCGAGAGAGATTCCTGGGGCAGCAGCAATCAAGGGCTGACCAACACTGACTGTGCCAACAGTGGAATTATCCACCATTCCTCCCACATTTGAAGGCATTTTCTGGTCTATGATTGGTAAAGCTCCCGGGTTTGGTGCAACAGTAGACATGACTACATTAGCAAGTGGGATCCCAGCCTGTGTCCCGCCTGAGGCTGATGAAGCAGAATGGGTATGTCCAGAGGGAGCAGAGTGAAGCTGGTGGTGGTGATGGGTGTGATGATGGTGAACTGCACCATTAACCATAGCGCCATGTGTCTGGGGGAGTAACGGTGGTTGGTTTGGGGACACAGCTCCTGGGGTTTCTGCATCGTGAAGGTTGCTTAGAGTGTCTTCTGAAGAGCTCCTCTCAGGTCCTGCTGCATCATTAGCCCGGGACAAGGACACATCCAAAATCTCAGAAGAGGACAGGTCCTCTGTGTGGGACTCATCCAAGTCATCACAACTCTCAGTGTCTTCTGTGATGCTGTTATTTGTGCTGACAGAGATCTGCGCCGGGGTAACGCTAGTGATCTGAAAACCACTCTTCTTTTTTATCTGTGCGCCTGATGAGGGCACACCTGGGGGCAAAAGCGAGGACTGCGAGTGGATGTTGAGGCTGTGGGGAGGAGGGTGCTGAGTCCCGAGTGAGGACGCGGCAGTGGGCAGGGGCTGAATCAACGCTGATGGTTTATAGTCGTCAGACGGCATCAAGTTGCTGCTAAGGCTGGCACCCCCCGATGATGGAGTCAACACAGAGGAAGATCCACCGGCAGTGTTAGCGGTAGCCCGTCTGGGACAATTCGCTGCCTGCGCCATTTTTCGAGTGCTCGCTGAATCTCCTGCCAACTCAGGGTGATGCATTTCTACGGGTGGTCTCTGGCAGAGTTGTAAATACAGACTAGAAGAAGTGCCGTGTTGACAGGCCCTTTTTTAACAAGAGTTTCACCTCGCCCAAGTAGTTTCCACATACAACTAATGTCCACTTTCACAAACAACAGCCAGGTTTCGATAATTCCACTTTTGTTCTGTGTGTTTTAACAATGTCCACGGCCAGGTCGCGCGCTAATATGCTAGCTAGCTGGCTAAGTTAAAAACAGTCGTCGTTGAGTAATGCTAGCTCACAATGTAGCCAACAGCGTTTTGTCGGGCTGTTTATCGGATACGTCTGTTAGAAGGTTGTCAATTTAACATGCCTCATCTGTTATTTTGCCTAAATAATACCGACAATAAGAATTAAACGTCGCAATTAATATCAGACAACGCAGGCTGCTACTACTGCATGCATCGACACTGTATTCTATCAGTTACAGCTAACAGACTGTAAGTCGCATTTTGAATATAACGTTATATGAAGCGTCAAATCATACAACCCCTCGACGATGGCAAGTCGGCAGACTGTATTCGCGTAAGTTAACGATATCGCAAGACTTGTTTATTCCATTTCTCAGCCTCTTTGTTTTAATCCAGCATTTAGTTATACCAGTTGCTATCTTCTTCCCCAGCTATCGCCTTGTAATGTAGCCGTGCTAGTGCTAGCCGCCTGTGACGAGACCGAAAGGGGGAGGAGAACTCGGTAACATGGCGACCGCGCATGTCCGTTTACGGCGCTACCGGCCAGACATAAAGCCAGTCTGAGGCGAAGGCTGAATCCCGAATAGAGGCCATACTTCTTTCATAAGTGCACTACACCGGGCATGATATAATGGCTTCTACACACTATGTAGTGTACTACGTGTTAGAAAGGAAGGTATTTGGGATTCAGTCACAGGCGGGACGTAGGAATCATAAGAAAGTGTCAAATATAGCTGTGAGATGTGGAAAAATAACAAAGACTAAAGTATCAACTGAAATAAGAGCAGTGTCTTTTCTGTAGGCGCTGGATTAATGTGCAGCCATGACAGTGAATGACAATGAGTTAATAAGTGAAGCTTTTGGCAGCTGATATTTGGATGTGCGGTGAAAGCAGTACGTGAGCGGGGAGCTGTAGCTCGGGGCGTTGGTCTCTTGTCTCTTGGCCGTTTCCGATCGATGTTAATTAAAAACCCCTCGGCGAGTTGTGCTCGGGTCTAGGCGCGTCTTAACCAGATTCTTTCAAGTGTCTTAAACAAAAAGCAGGGTTTAGCACATGGGCTGTCAGACTTTTTGCTGCCAGGGTCCCCATTAACTGTAAAATAATTTTTAAAATCTAAAAATAACAACAACAATAATAATAATGATAATAATAATAATAATAATATTAATAAATCCATAAACCCCCTCAGCATAAAAATAATGTATCTATTTAATTTGGGTATTTATTGGACTCATATAGCTATTTGTTCCTGAACTTCGCACTCCAAAAAAAAAAAAAAAACATTTTATTAAAATTGTCATTCAAGTTATTTCATTATTTGTATGCCTATTTTGCTTTTGAGTTATTAAGGTTTGGAATAATAACCAAAATATAACAGTGTTATCATTGTGGGTTGTGATTTCCATCACTGCAACAAAGTTGTTTTTTTTTTTTTTTTAATTTATAGACCCTCTTGACTGTGCTTTATAAACCCCAGATCCCACTTTGAGAATAACAGGATGAAGCAGAATATTCTTCAGACTTTATCTGATAACATATTGAGAAAGAATCATTTAACAAGTTTCTGGCATGAACATTGTTCACTGTTGATTACTGGCTCAGCAGCTTAGCAAAAAATGTATTTGAAAACATGTTGACATAGTCCAGAAATTTGCACTGTTCTCACAAAACCACTGCAGTGATAGTGGTCCTAGATTTTTCCACATACAAAAAAAAAGGAGTAACCAGACACATGATCAGTATACAATTATTGATTGTTTCTTGCCTCTGTTTGGAATGGGAATAAACATATAAAGAGATCTTGGCTTATGAATCTACTAGACTATGAAAAAAAATCCCGAATATGGGTTTAATGCCAGATAATGCTTGAGTAAGATATTAAACTATGGCGCAAATGGATAGGCATGCACTTTTAATGAACAAGCTATTGGCTTGGGACAAAGCCACAGCACAGTAACCCTCTAGTCAATGTACATTTTTTTCCACTTGAATATAGTCACATATACAGTATATGTATAAACAACCAACTATTTTTTCCAACACTCTCTCTATTTGGTTTCGCTCTTGTTGTTAGTAATGGCCATGATGGAAGTATTGCTATCATTTTATTGCTTGAGGTTAAATGGCAGTGCAATTATGATGACAGACAAGGGATAATTACTAAGGGCAACAGTATCAGGCGTCTATCAAGGTTTACAATGGATAAATACATTTAAATATATATCGAATGTGCCTATGTGCAAGTATTCATGTATCAGAGTGCATTCCCATAAAATGTCCTTTTATGCCTACATTTCAAATAAAATGTATATTATATGCCAAGTACTTCCACACTGCTAACTGAAACAGGTGCTTTCTCCTCAGGGACTCTTCAGGGGAGGTCATGTTCAGTGAGGGCTGATAATGAAAAGATCTTTACACCTCTACAAAGCAAAGATCACTGCCAGCATTAACTGGTGGGTTTTTCCATTCAGAGAAGATGCTATGACTGACATACAGCTGATGCAAATCCTCTGGACCTGAACCGAATTGACTGAAGTATATGAAATAGAGTTTGATATGATTTCAAACTAGAACAGAAAGTAAGAGGAAAAGAAAACAGTAAAATAACTGTGCAGGTAGACAGGCAAATACCCATCCATACAAATGGCAGAGAGAGAGAGAGAGAGAGAGAGAGAGAGAGAGAGCCAATTGCAATGTAAGCGTCTGGTCCTGTCAGCAGCTTTAAATCACACTGGCACTCCACAGCAAAACAAACAGAGAGCTATTGTCCTCCTGAACAATTATGCTTGATTTCAACATTGGAGTCTGTTTTACTTCATAAACATTTATTAGAATATCTTTATGATTAGATAAAAAGAATGCAAGCTAGTGTTGAGTCACTGTTTTGTGTAATTTGGGGCTTTAGATGAAGGCAAGACCAGAAAATGGAGTATTTACAGCACTGCTGTACTTTTAATGTTGCTGTTCACCACAGACATGAGAGCTTTTGTGCATGATAAAGTATGTTCATGGATTTAGCAAGTGAAGCTAGGAGATGAAGTTGCTGCGTGCACACTGTAGTTGTGAAGTGAGGTGAAATTCCTAAAAAAAACCCAAAGGCTTATGGGAGAGGGAGAAATCTGTCTGCCACTTTATCCAGTCCAAACTAAAGCCAGTGAATAATTGTGGACAATAACCATTTCAAAGCATATGCACATCAGAAGTGTCTTATCTCAAAGCATTTGATGTATTGAATGCTCAAGACATCTACAAACATCTCAGTGCAAAATTCATAAAATTAATCGGTTGATTTAGAATAACTCCTCTGGGAAGGTTATAATCAGCAACATGGCATGTGGAAATATTCTGTGCATTACTGATGATTATTAATTCACAACCAACTTAGAACAGTACAACAAAGAAAAATACAATCCTGAATTATATACCATACAGGAGAATGTTCAGACACAATTAAATGCTATTAATGCTAAAAATTTGTTTAATACTTTTCTTGGTCACCACATAATTTCATATATGTTTGCTATTTCCTAATGTTAATATCTTCATTATTCTAAAACAACAGCAATGAAGAAAATCCTTCTATGAGCAGGAGTGTTGAAATCTTTGACTAGTAGTGTATCACAATCATGTACTGCAATTTAAAAGCCAAGGCTCTTGCAGCGTGGAGCCACCACCAATGGAACATCAATGGTTCAATTGTATTATTTTCTTTTACATTGCTACATTTCTTTTATCTCCTTCTCAAATGCAACTCCTAGTATTCCCCTTTAAGCTAATTAGGTTGGCAGTACAGTTTGGTGGGCCATTGTTTTTCCAGGATCACTGGTTCAAAAGAATTTCACCAGACCTATTACAGTATTGACCTCTCATGTGGACACACACACACACACACACACACACACACACACACACACACATATATATATATATATATATATATATATATATATATATATATATATATATATATATATATATAAATAAAGATAACCTAGAATATACAGTATACTATGAATCTACTATTATATAGAGATAGAGGTAAAACATTAGTGGCCTAACTGTATAGTGTCTGAAAACATAATTTTCAGTCTGCTGGTTCTGATGCCAATGTTCTGTATTTTCTTGCTGATGGAAGGAGGTTGAACAGTTTATGACTGGGATGGGAGGAGTCCCTGATAATGTTGCATGCTCTATAAAGACATCTACTTTGGTGAAGTTGTTCAGTGGCTGATAGTTGGGCACCAATGATGTGTTGGGTAGTTTTCATCACCCTATTGATCAAAATTGAAGTATTATGATGCTAGGACAGATCCTCAGAGATGTGGACACCCAGGAACTTGAAGCTGGATAAACACTCTACTTTAGTCCCATTGATGTAGATGGGAGAATGTCTGCTGCTTTTAGATTTCCAGAAGTCCACAATGAGCTCTTTGTTGGCAGAACACCATGCTGCAACCTTTGGATCTCCTCCCTGTAGGCTGACTCATCATTGTTGCTGATGTGACCTACCACCATGGTATCATCTGCATACTTGATGATGATGTTGGAGTTATGCAGAGGCACACAGTCATGGGTAAACAGGGATTAGAGCAGCGCACTCAGCACACAACCCTGTGGGATGCCAGTGTTAAGGATGAGGGTAGAGGACATGTGATTACCCAACCTAACAGACTGAGGTCTACTGGGTAGGAAGTCCAGAATCCAAATCCATATGGAGGTGCTGATGCCCAGGTCACTGAGCTTGATGATCAGTTTGGTGGGGATAACAGTGTTAAATGCTGACCTAAAGTCAATGAACAGCATCCTTATGTAGGTGTTGTTGCTGTCCAGTGGAAATGGCATTCTCTGTTGACCTGTTCCTGCAGTAGGCAAACTGGTGGGAGTCCAGTGTAGGTGGTAGACCTGCTATGAGGCGATTCAGAACTAGTTTCTCAAACTAGGTTGAGTGCAATAGGGTGGACAAGCATGCTGCTGTAGAATGCTTAGGCACCCATATGATGGTTGTTGTCTTCAGGCATGTAGGGACAGCTGCCTCGGCCAGTAACAGGTTTAAGATATCAGTAAAGACCTGTGCCAGCTGTCCAGCACATGCCCTGAGCACACAACCGGGTATGCCATCAGGGCCAGCGGCCCTACGTGCATCTACTCTGCTCAGTGCTGAATGCACATCTGTTATGGAGAATGAGAGGGGATGGTCAACATTAGAAGGGTCACCATTTGTAGTGTGCTGCCTGCTGCCTTGGTCAAAGTGAGCATAGAATTGATTGAGCTCATCAGGGAGGAAGGCACTGCTGGTTGGGAGAGTCTGTGTTGTTAGTTTGTGGTCAGTGATGGTCTGGATGCCCTTCCACATGCATCTTGGTTCAGAAGTGCTCCTCAATGTGAAGTTTGTAAGAATGTTTAGCTTTCCAAATGCCCCTTTTCCGGTTGGCCCTGGTTCTGCTACAAGCCTCTGCATCACCGGATTTAAAAGCAGAGTCTCTTGCTTTCAGCAGTAGGCGGACCTCAGAGTTCATCCACGGCTTCTGATTAGGAAAGGTTATCCAATTATACCAGGAGAAAATGCCACACAGACAGTAAGCCTAGCTCTGGATCGAACTGGGGACCCCAGAGCTATGAGCTCTATTTACCATGTCACTATCCCACCCTAGTGCTGATTAATGTGCTGATTAATGGTGGGAAAAAATAGATGTGTATGTCATTAAGACGAGTGTCTGGAAAGCTGAGCCAGTTCATATAATTTTCATGCGGTTTATTTCTTCTGTTGAAGTCAACAATGTTTCAGCAGTCTTTCATTATGCACAATCTTTGTTACAGTGCTTGTTTCAGATGAGCTCGTGAATTAATATGAACGTGATGAAAGGTGAGCTTGGACTGAAAAAGCTCAATTTATAGAACCAGCTTGAACCAAGTCTTTAGTTTTGTCATGTGCAAGTGCAACCCTTAGGTATTTTAAAGATATTCAATTCAGACTTGTATTACAAGACTGGTTTTATTTTGTTTGTAAAGCCTAAGAAATGGAAGAACAGTGTGTGCATGGTTGCCACCTGGTGGCTGGAGAGAGACTGAAGCCCAATTAATGTTCTGCTAGTTTTCAGTAGCCTTCAATTCAGCATCAGTACATGAAGTCAGGTTTGATGCAGATGCAAATATCAATTTAACTTAATATGTTATTAAATGATATAATGTTAAACTAATCCTTGAATTTCTACATTTTGAATAGTACTTATGAAGAATTCTATGATGCTTTCCTGGACAGTACGCAATCAATTTCTGCTATCATCTTGCATACAAGTGATCAACTTTCACATAGTCAGAGAAAGATGCATTTTACAACAACAAGCTTTTGGGGTCGAAAAGTGAATGAGCAAGTCAGCAAGTGAGATGGATGGATATGGAAAAGAATAACATTTATGGAGTATGGGGAGTGGCAAATTAAAAATATATCCATCAGTATATCATTAAATGAATGAATGAATCCATAAATCAGTTAATCAAGAAATCAATAAATTAACACAGAGCAAAATCAAAGAAAATTCAAGATTTCCATAGACAAACAAACAAACAAACAAACAGTATTACCAAGTATTACAAAGACCTCATTTTGTATGTGTGCTAATCAGTGATCATCATTCTCTGTTTTGTTTTTATGGAAATGTATACTGCAACATTTTATATAACTCTATAACGGATGTATAAATAGATGTATATCAGGGATGCTACCCTTCTGGGTACGGAGTACTGAATATACTGAATATCCTGATTCACATCTGAGCCTCTTTCCCACCACAGAATTGCAGGCAATATTGCAGTGGCTGTCTTGGTGTGCTTGCTGAATTTATTTGGGGCTTCAGTAAATCACTTTGGACTAAATATTCAATGCAGGTGCTAGAAAATATACACAACAGATATAGTTAAATTAAATCTGTATGAATTTGCACCAAAAATCTAGTGTTTTGATTTTGTTATAATTAAAAGACATATTTCACTGTGAACACACTCTCAAGAGAAAGACTACAGTTTTACAGTTTGTCAGAATATCATTTCATTTTGTTTAATTATGACAGTAGCATGCATTGTTCTAAAATATGTAGCTACATTTTTTATGCCATTTCTCAGTATCCATAAATCCAAGAATAATCAACAAGTTAAGAAATTCTTCTGTAATATCCTTCTAAGTGATAAACAAATTTAAACTGAAATATTTCCTTCTGAATATAGAAATAACATTTTGGGAAAAACGGTTTTAAAGTAATAATGTGGTTTAATGTGTTTCCACACTAGTTAGTGGGGTTTATAAGGTTTATAAACTGAAAAGTTTATAAACTGAAACATACATCATAATGACACAAACTGATATTTTCAGTGATATGGCCTGACTGAGCCAGGTGGGCGGAGCTAAAAGCCTTCTTCAAAGTTGCTTTATGTTTCAGGTGAACTTCTTTAAAGTTTCAGGCAATCTAATGGTCGAGAAAAAAATATATGAATATATATATATATATATATATATATATATATATATATATATATATATCCCCCTTACACACACACCATACACACACACACACACACACACACACACACACACACATATATATATATATATATATATATATATATATATATATATATATATATATAATTTTTTTTTTTTCTTTTTTTTTTAATATTTAAGTTTAAGAGAAGACATTTTAAATGCAGTTTATCCAAAAATCCAAAAACCTGTGATGAGAAATGGTAGTTTGTACCTGTAGTGTCTTGCCTTAGCGCTTAGCTTTCACATCTAGTTCTGTTTTTAAGGTAATATTTACACAACTCTCATGCTGAAGCTAGGCTACATTTCCACTTGTGACTGTTATGTATAACAGTATTGCGGTTCGTTTGTATTAAACATTTTCTACAAAATGACCATTAGGTGTCAGTATATATACACACTGCACTCTTTGGGCCATGGCTCAAGCACATAAGCCTACCACATTACTGTATATTCACCGTGGACTGAAGCGAGCAGCGGCGTTTTTCGGGCCTGTGAGAGGAGCTGAGAGGCCGCAGCCATGTCTGATAAAGGCCGCGATGTGGATTTAACCAGAGCCAAACAAAACACCGGCGTCTGGCTGGTCAAGGTTCGCCCAGTCTCTTTAGTTTTCAAAATGTACATTTGCTAGATTATTTATTGCTATACTAGTGACTATATGAAAGAAATAAAGATGTTGTAGCCCTGTTGTTTTTCCCCCACTAGATTCCTAAGTATCTGGCACAACAGTGGGGAAAAGCATCTGGACGAGGAGAAGTTGGCAAACTTAAAATAACTAAGTAAGCATTATTTCCCTTACAGAGTTTATTATTATTATTATTATTGTTATTGTTAGCATTATTTCCCTCACATAGTTTATTGTTATTATTAGCATTATTTCTCTTACAGAGTTTATTATTATTAGCTTTATTTCCCTTACATAGTTTATTATTATTTGCAGAGTTTATTAGCATTATTTCCATTACATAGTTTTTTTTAAATTATAATTAGCAGTGTTTATTAGCATTATTTCCCTTACATAGATTTTTATTGTTATTATTATTATTTTTATTATTATTAGCAATGTTTATTAGTATTATATCCCTTACATAGTTTATTATTATTATCAGCAGTGTGTACTAGCATTATTTTCCTTACATAGTTTATTCAGTCCACTGTTTTTGTCAGAATATTTCTGACTTCCTTTCCCAACCTCTTTTTTCCACCTCTACAAGACAACAAGGAAAAACAGTGGTAAGTATCTCAACAGACATTCAGTGATGTTTTAAAGTAACTCTCTTCAAATTCATAAATATAACAATAAATAATAAAGTGGTTGACAGCTAAAAAGTACATTTGAATGGTCAGATATGTTGGTATCTATGTATATTGTTTGTCTACATTTACAGCTTTATTAATTTAAAGAGAGGATGTGAACTATATGACTTCAGGGAAAAAAAGCGTGACTTAAATGATTTCAGTTTGCCACCTGATGTAACTGGTGATTTATGGTGTAGGAGTAGCGTATTGGACTATTATTACCCCAGAAGCCTTGGAAAATGCATTTGAGTGTGCCACAGAATATGGCAGAGTTTGTGTGACTTATTGTTTCTAAGGTGTCATTCAATCTGAATGAAGACCTCAGTGTGGTTGAACATTCGGGGGAGAAGACCATGTCAGTGCGAGCGCCCAGAGAGCATCCGTTCACCATGCAGACTGTGGGGGGCCAGACCCTGGCCGTCTTTACAGAGAACTCCTCAGGTGAGCCTTGACATCAAACACTTCTGATGGAAAGGAGGAGTCTGTAAGAAATTTGAAATCTCATGCCTACTTTAATAGAATCTACAGTAGCGGTGTATAGCAGAGTAGCCATTAAAGAAAAGCTCTATCCTGGAAGTCTTCCATAACAATATTTATGCTTAATGTGCATAAACATGAATGTGCTTATGTAAAAACTAAATTCTAAAATACTGAATGCTTAATGTGCTTCCATAACAATATTTACACTTAACATGTGACATTCAGTGGTGTTCAAGATTCTGACATTTTTGGTTTAAACTTCTTTCATTGACATAGTGGTCTGTTTTCACTTTGGTTAACAGTTTCCTGCATTACCTACAATGCCATTCAGCCGCTTGTTGGTAATGGTGCCAGTGGGAAATAGCCCTTACTTTAGCAGAGAAGTACTTTAATCTTTTAGTCTGTCTAGCTCTCTCACCTCCTTATCTGTATACTCTGCTCAAACAGATCAGGTTCCAAAGCTTCAACTTCCATGCTTCTGCTGTCCTCATTTAAAGCCATTGTGTTTGATATCTCATAGATTGCTTTGGTTGCCCACCATGCCCCATAACATGGTGCAAATTACTGGTATAGCTGCATTGCCTTCTGGAACCTGGAGTCCAGCTTTTGTTATCTTTCCTACTTCTGTGTTGGATCATCAATCATTCAGTCACGAATATGATATTAAACATTGCTAAAAAAATTGTGAGTGAGAAAAGGAGCCAACAGTGAAAGCTGATTATCACTATTGAGCTCATATTTTGAAAATTTTCACCTGCTAAACAACATAATATCGACACTAGCAATGTCCTATATCCACCAACAAATTAGCACTAGAATCTATAAACACATTTCATATCACAAATATTTGTAATATAATAATGTAATCATATTTAATATGTTTCAGGGTGGAGTTTTCCTTTAAGGCATGCATGCGAGTTGTCTGAAGCTCAGAATAGTTTCCATGAAATGAATCCAGAAGCTCAAGAATATATCTCTTCATTTATAGTACAATGTGATGTGCCTAAACATATTTAGAAGCTTTAGATACAAACAAATCTACAAATATAACACATCAAACACTAAACTTGGGTTTGTGTCCAACCTTTAGTCTTAATCCAACCTCTAGTTCAACCTGAACTGTATCTTATTTGTGTGTCTGTGTCTGTGTGTGTGTCTGTGTGGTTATTGCAAGACCACAACCATGTCCAAAAATTCTAATATGCTGATGTGGTGATGCGTGATTTAGCAGTAGGGGCTTATTTAAGTATAAATAGCTAATGACTGAAAGCAAATGCAACAAAATGTGGAATTTAAGCTCTAGTTCTCTTTTTGTTCTCATTGCTTATGAATATTTTTTGCAGCCGTCTGCCTAGCTCTTGCAAGCCGCAGGTATTGATTAAGTGGTTGCTAAGCAACAGGTTAGCCACCGAAGTTGGCAATGAATAGAGGCTCTCGCTTCAGTTAAAAGCTTTCTCTGGCCTATGGGGGTGGTAAGGGAGGGGGAATATTTTTTCATGTAAGTTATGAATTGAAGTAGTTCAGGGTGAAAAACACTTCATCAAATGCTACGGAGTATAAATGCTCATAGCTGCCAAACACTCTAAGAATTTCTCAGAGAATCTACAGACATATGGTTGTTCAGCGCAATATAATTTTAACATTTGTACAAATCTTTTTTTCACACACACAAAACTGCAGTAAACAGGTTACAGCAATGAAATTAGAAAGCAGAAGCCTCCTTTAGACTGCAATACAACTGAATTATTCTGAACTGGCTGGATTGATTTAGCTTGAACAATAAAGCTAGTTGAAGCTGGTAGGTTTTCAAATATATCCAAGACGATTCCTTGTGGTCTCCCATTATTAAACCAGAGTAAGTTGGAGAGAATTTAAAGTTTTTGAAGATGTAGGGGTTATAATACATTATAGCTTTTCATTGTGTAGTCCACCAGTATCAAGTTTTGATTGGCAAGAAAACTTTCATTACATATTTCATGAGCCTATTTGTATGAATTAGCAAAAGATGAAAAAATCTATAGCTGTAGAACTTGACACTTGTTTTCTATCAAACCTTTTTAGCTGGGTTTGTGTTCTCAGTGTACTATTGTAGCCTTTGCTTGTTGTCCTGAATGCAACAAGATTGGCTTGAATGGCTCCTGACTAGTGGTTATTTCTCTCAGAATTATCCAATGCTCCACACACATTAATTCAGAGAGCCCCAGGCTCCAAATGGCATTTGAAATTAGAAATGCATATATGTGTTTTGGTAGGCATTTGAAAAAGAGGCGAAGCTGCGTTCAACAGTGGGTCTTTTCTCTTCCTGAAGTGAACGGCCTGTGTGGTTTGTTAAGGGTGTGTGTGTGTGTGTGTGTGTGTGTGTTGAGCGAGTGGTGGTGAATGGATGTGCCTCAGAGGCTTTAATAAGGTGTCGCAGTCAAATGTGAGATACCGCTTGTTAACAGCACTGCCTCTCACCCAGTGACAGGCTGGGAAGTCAACTTTCCCTGACTCACGTAGGCGCATATAGTCAGTTGCCAGGTCAGACTAGAGCAAAAAAGCAGAAAGCTGAAGCATACACATGCATCGAAAGGCATTTCACAATTACAGTACTTATTTAAAACAACAGTTATTGAGAACTGGGTCCATAAAAAGTCATAAACGATGCTGCACACAGTAACACAGATTTTTTTCTCCTCCGTGACCTAAAATAGAAAGGAATAGAATACAGAGGAGTCAGATGACTGAGATAATTAGTGCAGAAGGTTTGGTGGGGCTTTAGTTGGCTCTTTTCCAGTCATTTTCTCTATTTTTCTGTGTATGGAGAACAGCATTAGCCCGAAGCATGTTTTAAAGAGGTAAATATATGAGTCGTAGTAGCTGATTAGAGACTCTGTATTAACATATAGACAGCCTAAGTGTCTGGATTGTCACTGTCACTTTTGTAGGGGTTACAGCACCTGATCATTATACAGTTCTTAATTATAGGCAAGAGATGGTGCAATATATTCAAATTCGTGACTACTAAATGATTGTGTCAATGAGTGGTTGGTCTCTGAGGGTGATATATCTTGATAATGAGATTAGCGTTATGCAGTATCATCTGGTAAGATGATCATTATGTGGTCAGGAATTGTGCATCATTGTAGCTGTGCAGGATGCCTATGTAGTATAGTACATTTGTTTCCCTCTAGAAGTTGTCGAATTAATCTCTGTGAAACCACTCTTGTTAAACTAAATTAGTATTAAAAATAAGCAGAGCAAGTTTAATAGTTCTGAAGTTTTGTGTTTATAGGTTTTGTATTTTTCACACTCATCTATTCTCACCTACCTAGCGTTTCACATTAGTAATGCAAAACACATTATTAATGCTTGTGATCTGTTTAAGATTCTATTTAAGATTCTGGTCCCTCTGGCATTGTGATGCCCAAAATTTCTCTTTCTTTTAGCAGTTTACATTTTTGAAAGAATGCTAATGGTGATCCCTGGCTAATTGAGAAATGCACAGTTTATCATTACGCCTCTGTGTAAGATACTGTGTCTTTACAAGACCTCACTACTGAGTGGGCAGGCTTTTGCTTGTTTGCTTGCTTTTTCTAAGCTTGATAAGGAAGCAAATGTATTCAATGGCATGGTGCCAGTCAAGAGTGGCATTTAAATGCTTGTGAGACATGTGCGTGTTTTATTAGAATATATTATGTTGTCTGATTTTGTGGTGTGAAATATTTGTCTGCATGCTTAGTGTAACTGTGTGAGAAATCCGTTAATGAAGGAATTGATGACAGAGTAAATTAAAGAATTTCTTTTACCTCCAGATGGTGATGGCCTTACATTTATGCAAGGTAATAAATACATGAAAAATCACATCTTCATCGTGACTGCCTCTCTGTGTACAGATATAAATGTGTTTATGAGATCCCTCAAGGGTATGTGCCACCTTGAATTCACATGGTAGCTTGACCAATTAATTATTATAACGATATTAGTCATGTCGCCCCTGGAACACTTGATAAGAATCAGTGGGCTTTTGTTGTAATGTAGGAGTCTTGCCTGGCAGCAAATGGATGTGAGACTAATCCATGAATATTTGAGCAGTTAATGGCTCTTACATCTGAAATAAATGCGCTCAACCTTACCCCCCCACCCACACCGCAAGGTGTTAGTTGCCCTGATGCCTGCGGGTTAGAAATGCATCATCAGCCATGGATAAGGGCTAATAAGCCCCACAGTCTCTCATCAAAAATGAATGACCCTTATCTGCAATTAAAAATGAAACTCAGTTTGATGTTCTCACAACAAACTGTGGGGATGGGTATGATTCTGTCTCCTCAAGTGTCAACTATTCATTGTGACTCATTAGCAGGAGATGGGTGCAGGACCGATTCTATGGAAACAGATGTATTTTTGTGTGTGGAGATGCAGTCTGCCTTGTTGTGGGTGTAGCCATATGTCCACAGTTACTTCATTTGAAAATGACTGGCTTTGGGCTGTAACCGAGTTTACACTGGCGTCAAACAAATGTATTCATCAACATTCACCAATATATTTATGTACTTGGTATTCATAGCTGTATGGATACAAATAGGTTTAATTAATATCTATAGCATTGCTTTGCTATTTTAATTTTATGTTAGCAGTAGGAAAAGTTATTATCTCATTGTTTTTTCAAGTGTATCATTGATAAAATAATGATCGACAAGAAATGTCAGATGTTACAAGCATATTGAAAACCATGTGTACATGGATGGTTGTATTTATACATAGTTTCTGTATATGGTATATTTTATGTTCTGTCACAAAGTAAAAGCTTGGCTACTTTAAATTAGGATCAGTGCTTGAGGAGAAATTTAATAATTATTGAACAACGGTCCTCTGTTTTTAGGTCATACAGAATATTTCAGACTTATTTAGGGCACAGTGTAGTTTCTGTCTTCAGTCTTACTCAGGAAATTCATTTTACCTATGTCTATACTGAACCCATGCAACTCTGTATACAAGAGTATACACAGCCCCTCTATTACTATTATATAGATGGCTGTTCTGTTAAGTTATTTAAATTGGCAACTAATCCAACAAAAGCTACTGTACTCTTTAAAAACAAACAAATAAAATGATATAACAAACATTAAATAAGGCCTGTAGTACAATTTACTATTTATAATCTTTATTTTGCAAAACATTCACAGGTTTTGAATAAGATTTTGCTGTCAACTTTACTTTTTCACAACACCAGCAATTACAACATTTGCTCCCAAAGGGGAATAATATTTGCACATGCATTATGTATTTCAACCTGTTGATCAGACATCACAGTAGTTGCACCTATGCAACCTGTTCTGAACCTGAACCAATTCCTCTGATCTGAATAGATTCTGGAAAGAAGTTGAAAGGTTTTCTATACATTGCAGTTCAGAAGCCATTATCCATATTCTCTTTGTCTTACTTTAAAAAAAGCTAGTTTGTGTCAAATGAAAGATTATACAGAGTATGCCAGAAGAAAACACAATACAGAACACCTCTTTTTACTTCTCAAGGCTGGTTAGTAGGAGCTGGAGGAAGGCAGAAGCAGCATAAATTGCAGAATGTTCTCTTGTGAATACAGTGCAGGTCCTGTGCTGATGGCTGGAAACATCATTGTGGGTTGATGGGTACTTTTGTGCTGGTTTGGGTCACTTGACAAAGTGAAGAGCCTCGCATTGCACTACTGATCCCCGGCTACTGTCCAGGCAAGTGAGCAGGTGAAAGCCTGCTCTAAGAGCCATCATGACCGTTTCAAGCTTGAGCGTCTCCAGAGTGCACAGGAAGGTGCTGTCCTCCTTGAGCACTAGACGTGAACCCTGCTCGGACTTGATGAAGTGCCGGAACTGGATGATATTGGACGAGACCACAAACTCCTCAGGGAAGCCATCCAGACGACTCTTCGAGATCTGCACCAGACGTGCTTTGACTTTCTCAATGAAGGTTGCATCGCTGCAGTAGATCTTGAGGCCGTGTGATCGCTCATGGCTATCGGTCACCTCTAGGAAGGCAGGCTCACGCTGACCTGCCTGTTGCTGCTCCCACTCTTGCAGTGCCTGGGCCAGCTCACTCAGCCGGTAGAAGTCAGCCTCGCGCCGTAGAAGTGCCAGTTCCTTGAAGTCATCTGGCAGGATCAGCTCTCCGGTCCTCAAGAAATTCAAAATGTGACGGAAAACAGGACCATCACGATCAATAAACGTGTTGCCCATGGAGTCTACATGCTGCACAGCTTTCTTACCACTGACAAGCTCTTCAAGTAGAGAGCCAGGGTGTTTGGCTAGAGTTTGCCGCTGTGCTGCATACAAGTAACCCCCCACATTGAGGGTGATGGTGCCCGAGGAGGGCTTCTTAAAGCTCTTGCTGGGCTGCAGCAAGTCCGGATTGATCTGCCTTAGCTCGCTTTCCATCCTTCTGAGATTCCATTCCATGCCGTTTCCCGAGCCCAGCCTGAGAGAGTGTGTGTGGGGGAGGAGTGTGTTTGCGTGTGTGCGGGCGAGCAAGCAAATAGCAGCGGCGCTGGCATTGAGTGCGGGAGCACTGAGCCCTGCCAGTAAGTGCCAGAGCCTTTCGCAGCCACACAAACACACATACAAGAGCATGCAAGCACGGTCACAAACGCTTACACACTTGCAGGAGGAGGGCTGTTAAGGGTGGGCTTGCCTGCGTCAGTGGAGAAGGGGGGAGAGAGAGAGAGAGAGAGAGAGAGCCCTGTGCAGCCCTGCCTCCCCTCCACTTTAAAGGCTGGACTTAATCACCTCTCCACTCCGATGTGCTCCTCCGCTCTGGTTCAGCAATTAGCACTCATTTGGCTCTAATGAAAGAGATCATCAGCTGGGCAGCAGCTTGTGAGCTTAGAGGACTTGGCCAAACAGCATAGACTCAGCTTAAAACATTGGGCTTAAACTGAGCCGCTGGAAATGGGGGGTATACTGATGTTAAAGTTTAAATGCATTTTAGTTCTCTTTTGTCAGAGTCTTTGCTTTGGAAGGCCATCTGTTCTTATTGTGTGCTTGTAGCGACTATTGGCAGCTTCATAAACAAACACGGCCAGATCGAGAACAGCGCATTGGCATGTTTATGTAAATGACTTGTTTCTCATCTTTCAGAAGGCATAAGTGTAGCCAATACAACACACGTACTTTAAGAGGCCTAACAGGGAAAGGCTGTATCTTCTTTATGATGCTTGTATACATTCTAGTGAGAAATTAAATTACTAGCACTCAGATTATCAGTTAAGGTAGAGGCTTTGATTCGTAACTAGTGCTGAGAAAGTAGTTGGCACTTAATTGACCTCAAGCCACCTCAGAATATGTTACACAAGAGATACTACACTGTGTCATTAGCCTATAAAAACACTCCCAGGTTTAGGACTCAATATTTTTGTAATATTACCATAAGAATGTGGGCTGACAATAATAGACAGCCTAAGCAACGTCTGTTTGTCGCTAAGGAGACATGCCTTTACACAGACCGTTGTGTTAATGTGTCTCTGGCGTCGTTCTCTGCACTTGGCCATTGAGGCATTTCTGTCTGCTGTGTCTGTCAACAATGACAACTTGTCAGTCAGTTCAAATGATCTGTTTTGCCCTGGGTCAGGAGAGCTGAGCTCTTTGGCATCAACCTTTTGTATTAATTTAATTCCATTGTTTTAAACACTGAGGGCATCTACCTTTCCTACTAATAAATGACTGTAATCTTTTGACCACTTAAAGTAATAAACAGCTCCAGCTTTAGAGCATGCACCTTAAGAGTGTTTTAGAGCACGTCTCAAGTGCCTTTCGTAAGCTTTATAGGAAATCAAGTTACAGTCTGCATTTCTCAAGGGAGACTTTGAAATTGAATAGGAAAACAGTTCATGCGATTACAAACCATTTGAAGGCAGTATTGAAAAAGAGACTTGGTAGAGGTACTGGTTAACATTGGAGAAGCTAAATACTGAGAGTGTAATGATTTTTCATACAGTATCAAAAAAACAGAAGAGATTAACATTCAAAACTTCATCAAAATTTTAAAACTGTATCATCGATACTCCCTTAGTCACTCATTTACTCTAGGTGACTGAAAAACTAGGTGTCTGTGTGCATACTGTCAGAGTACAGTGGGAGACGAGAGTGTTGTCCTAGAGATGTCATGAGCAGAGACAGGCCACTGCTTGAAACATGAATAATGCAGTGTGTAATACTCAGCAGTGCAGACGTATTTCTTACATTGATAGAGGGTGTTTGAAACACACAACTGCTGTACCTGGAGGAACCATGAAAAATACAGTATGTTTTGTTTGTGTAATAGGAGCCAAAGACTACACATTATTTGCACAATTATTGTCAGATCTTAGGACAAAGACCTATTGGACATCCATATCTGATATGCCATCTTGTCAATTTGTTTCTTGTCTGTGTCTCACTCCATTCAAGTACATACGAGCTTGGTTCTTAACAGAAAATAACTGCTCAGAATTGTTGCCAGATTGGCCGCCAAGTGAACAGACTTTCGTAGAAGGGCTTTGGTAATATTATGCACAAACAGAGTTAGTTTTTCTGAAGTTAATTATGAATTTGAGTGGTTGGGATTTAAGGGGCTTTTTTTTTTTTTTTTTTTTTTTTTAGGGGGCTAACATAGGCATTCCAAAAGGCTATTTCGAGCACTAAGACTCCTGTGGTAATTAAAAAAAAAAAAAAAAAACAGCATGGTGTTTGTGATAAATGAGATCTAACAGTTTATTCATTCGTTCATTCATCCTTAGTAGGCGCTTTATCGTGATAAAGGATGTTTTGAATCCGGAGCCTATCCAAGGAACACTCAGCTTGAGGCAGGAATACACTCTGAATAGGACTCCAGTCAATCACAGGGAATCATGCACCCACGTTCTCACTCAAATTCACACCTAGGGCCAATTTACAATAGCCAATCTACCTACCGACATGTTTTCTGGAGGTGGGAGGAATCGTTACCTGAAGAAAAAGTTACCGGAAAACTGCATAGCCACAACCACTAATTGATCACTGGTCATTTTTGTGACAGTTTAGGCACATATAATACAAGGTGCCAAACAGACTTCGTTTCAATTAAATATAACCACTAATTAGTGGTGGCTCAACAGTTCATAACGTTGGGGGTTCAAGCCCCAGCACCACAAGCTGCCATTGAGACCTTAAGCAAGGCCCTTAACCCTCTCTGCTCCGGGGACACTGCTTTGTCCCCAGCTTCCTGACAAGCTGTGATATGCGAAGAAAGAATTCCACTGTACTGTATGTGTCACACATATAGCTGACAAAATAAATGCTTCTAATTTGTATTTTAATTTAAAATTTTGTATATTAAAGTTTTATACAGAACCAGATCAATTTGAGTAATATATAATTAAATTTCTTTAGGATTAATATATTTATTTCAAGCAAAAATTGTATAAAACCTGAAAATGTGCATATTGTTACACAATACACTATAGTATCCATACACTTGTTTTGTGCTTTCAAGCTGAATAATTTAGGCTGTTTTATTTGGCACATGTATTTTTATGCCTCGCCACTGAGTAGAGGAGGCATTATGTTTTCGGGTTGTCTGTCCGTCCGTGCGTCTGTCTGCTTTTTCAAGAACGAGTGGTTGAATATTTGTAGAGTTTATATGTAATTATCATTGTAACCAGCAGATGAACTGATTAGATTTTGGAATTGATCCTTGAAAACAGCAAGGTCAATGTCTGAAATAGTTTTTCTTCAATAGCTTCCTTCCTTTTTGAAGTATATTTTAAGGGTATTTCAGGCATACAAATTAGTTACAAGAAAGACTAGACTTGTGGCATCCCTGGTTCTAGTTGTTTCATTCAGTCCTAGATGAATGTTTAATCAACTTATTTTCCCTTGTAACAGTATGCAACAGTATATTTGTGTTCCTCCTTTACTCAGTTTTCAGGCAGTGCTAAGGCACTGTAAGAGTGTCCAGCTCTTATGAAAGGTCTGATGGTTTAACAGTAATATACAGACCATGTGACCATGCATTAATTAGCTCATGTTTATAGAAAGCCTTTTTAAAACCACTAGTAAGATAGACATGCTTAATGTGGAGAGGCACTTGATGCTGACTTTCACAGTAAATGTTAAATTCATGCTCTCTGCTTTGCATATGCATATTCTGTATATTAAAGCATAGGATCCTGTGCCATTCTAAGTATTACCCTAGATTTTAAAACTGCTACAGAGCTATGAGTAACAGCTCAACAGAGCTGTGTTTAATTACAGCTGTCAGGGGGGATGTTATCGAATCACTGTGTATTGTGATAGATTTCACAATGCATATCATGAATATGAATAATGACCTATTGAGTTACAGACAGAAATGTAGTGAAAAAGTTCAGCTAAAGTTCTTTCCTCAGTACTTTCCCTTAAAACTGAGTATACACGCAACCAGATGTCACTCTAATTTTAAATGTTTTTAAGGCTAATTGATGATAATTATAGTGCACAGTCTTTATTTGCTGTGCCAAGATTTTCTATAAATGGTAACACTGTTAAATTATTCATAGTTTGCTGAGGTGTTAGTTAAATCACTTGATTGGCAGTTGTTGGAGGAAAGACTTTTACATGAGACATTTGCCATTTGAAACTGCAAATTACAGTTGACCGTCATTGCATAACATGGAGGTGGTGGGTGGCAACAAGAGTTAAGACGTTCTAAAGAAAATGTCACACGGATGATAAAGATTGCCTCCACCTTTTCCAACTGAGATCACTCTGATGCCTGTGGTGTTTCACAACAGTGTTTCTTTCATAAACCCTCTCCATATTTCCAGTTCTATATGGAAGAGTATGGTTGACACCTCCTCAGCATCTACCGAGTTTGAGATTAAAACACAAGAGAGCAATATTCACAGTTAAAAGTGGGTGCCAAAAACAATCCAAAGTGAGAAATTGTCTCTCAGATTAATTGCAAGGCATAAATAACCCACTGAAAAATTCATCACAAAGCTCTGTATGTGCCATATATTGTACAGAAAGATGGAACAACTGAATTAGCTGATGGGGTTGATGGGGAAGATGCATCAGATTGCTCTACAGCAGGCATATGCAAATAAGCTGAGAAGTCTGGGGATTCAAGGCACTGGTGCACACAGGTTGGAGTACGTGGGGGTTGAGAGAGAGAGAGTGTGTGTGTAGATGGCTCAGGATGTTTGGATGTTTTGAGCCCAGGCAGAGCAAAACGGATGGTAACCTGTGAGGGGGCGGAAGATTGACCTCTAACCTTGCCAACATCTCAGCAGCGGTTTGGCAGCCCACAGCCTACACCACCCCCAACTCCATTCAGCGTGGATGTGAATGCCTCCTGCTACATAACTGAAGGTTTCTCAGATATTGTTTGTATGATCATTCTTGTGTAACATTAAAGAGCATGAACAATCGGGTGTTTATTTTATTTTTTTATTTTTTTTATCCCATATCCAAACCTCATGGCCTCTTGTGCCGCTGAACCATGTGTTACTGTGAGGCAAATGGATGCTTCAAAATAGAAGTGGGTGTATTTATTAAGTCACTCCAACAAGTACTCCTGCACTCATCAGTCAGTAATTGCTAATAATTGTGTGCAAGACCGGTGATGGATTTTGTGGATGAATTTGTGATGCTGTTAAAAGGTTTTCTGTTGGACCAGAGAGCCTTCAAAACCATGACCTTTAGTGGTATTGTTTGATACATGAACACTTAGTTTTATCAAATATTAAGGCATTTAGTCACAAGACCACAGATACACAGACTACACAATGCTGTAGATAAGGGCGTCACACTAAGAAAACAAGAATGCTTGTTTATAAACTAAACATATAGCTTTTTGTGAGTGGGAGATTGGTATGTGTGTATTCTTGCAATCAGTGGATGTATACAGGGCCTGTAGAGGTTAGATAATGATCAGTCTTCTTTAGACTATGACAACAAATGCCAGCAGCAAAGAGCTGAGGAGTAAAATGGATTTCTATGCAAAGTTCAGGGAGGCTCAGTAGATTAAATTTATCACTGGTTTGTCAGACCACTATTAATAAAACAGAAAACATAAGTATTGAGGCATTGAAAGTACCTGCCTGAATCACAAGATTGCAAATGTCAAGTTGAATTTTGAAAAGGGGTTGTATGCCAACACTACAATTGAGGGTGCTTGTTTCTGAAAAGAATTATTCTGCATTGTTCAGTACTTCTCTTCCTGATTTTATCGAGTGGCACTATGTATTCATGGTACAAGTAGATGTTGAAAAGAGCTTTCTGGCAAATATGATGTTTGGGTTTGTTTATACAAGTCATAATGGATTTATTGTATGTTTAATGCACATATTAATGAACAATGATACTTTTTCTGCTTCAAAGACCAGATTACACTTGAAGGCATGGTGGTACAACGTGCTGAATGCAGACCTGCAGTCAATGAGAGCTACATGAAGTTAAAGAAGTGAGGATATCCAGTGGTGTATAGAAAATCAGTACTCAGTATTCAACACTGCCAAGTTAAATTGTTAACAAGTTAAGTATATCATTTGCAGACTACAGATTGAGGAATCAATGAAGCCGCTCCGGCTGTCTCAGCAGCTGGAGAAAGCAATTACCACCAATTACAAACCTGTGTCTAATCACACCTATAATGTAAGTGTGCTTCTGTATTTTTGTCTCTGTGTTTTTCATGTGTACACCTAATTATATGAGTTCTCTGCCTACAGGTGGAATATGAGAAGAAAAAGAAAGAGGAAGGCAAGAGAGCCAGGGCTGACAAGCAGAAAGTTCTGGAAATGCTCTTCTCTGCTTTCGAGAAACACCAGTATTACAACATTAAGGATTTGGTGGAGATCACTAAGCAACCTGTGGTGAGTCACAATGTTCCTGAGTCAGCCAGACCCATAAATATGTTGAAAAATAATGATCTTAACATATGTGGCTCAACAAATATGTTGAAAAATAATGATCTAAACCTGGGGTGTCGGACTTTACTACCTAGTCAGAGTCATGGAAATGTAACGTTCCATCTTGTGTAATACACCTGATGCAAACTAATGTAATGCCGGAGAAGGAAATAAAACAAAGCTCTATAGGCAGTGGCCCTCCAGGACATGCATTTGACACTGTGTAATGGGATTGAATCCTCACATGAATTCCTAAAGACCTATTTATTCAAAGAAGAGATTAAGGAAAGCATCATTTATAATGTAGACAATCGATGATGAGAAGCTGTGTACATGCATATTCTGTATCTATAAATTTGCACCCCACAGGCTTGTACGTCTGTGCCTTTGCAAACACTACAGCTCTCTGTATGGATGTGAGCCAGTGGTTGGTGTAGGGAATTTAAAAATGTCTTAAAATAGTTCTGGGTTTTGTAATGCAGGCCAGTGATTTAATTGGTTTCTGAACATGACCTCTGGATGAGATGCTTGTTTTGATTATATGCATGAGAGTTCCAAATTTCCGAATCCAGTTTACCCTTCAGATGCTGGTTTAGTGTACTTTGTTATTGATAGTCAGTTTTATTTTGTTTGTAGCTGTCAGTATTAAAGCACACTAACCTACGAGTGCTTCGTTTTGAAGGACCACAATGATAGCTAAAGCTTTCTTAGCAGTATAATCCAAGACATTCATTCATTCATCTTCACTAACTGCTTTATTCTGGTCAGGGCCTAGGTGGATCTGGAGCATTCTAAAACACTGAAGCATTCATTTAATTGAAATCCTAATCCACTGCTGCAGGCTTTACTATTTGGGAGCTACTTATGACCTTATAGATGATGTACAGTGTTGTAATATTGAGTGATATTTGTATTTGTGTCAAATATGACTTGATATTAAGAGGCACTGAAATAGTTACCCTTGACCCTGGTTTCATAATACAATACAAAGTGAATCTAGAACAGCGTTTCTCCTCAGGTGGGCTTTGAACTGCTCTCTGATTGCATTATCATTGTTAAGGGTTCTTGCCGTTCTCAAGTATAACTACCACATAAATACTGTCTCGATTTCTCCCTGCTTGAGATGTAAATGTCATGAAGTTAGATGACTCATATCAATCCTGCTGAATTATGACACTAATCAGGAGCAGGGAAAGTTTTAAAGCCTATGGTAGTCAAAACCATGCTAACTACTGACCTCCAGTGGACACTGTTTCTAATTACATCAAATTGCTCTGAATATAATGAAGCATGTAGTATACGCAAGGGTATACCTTGGCATTATCATATTAGCTGCATTAGCTTTGCTTTGTTTTTAGTACAGTGAATACAGTATGATTGTTTAGATGGTTGAAACAACTTCTTTACCCCATCATGATCTCCTTGGATGTTTAATAACAACTAGTGGTTGAAGGAAGAGAGCTTCTTTTTTACGGCTCCCGCAGAAAGCTTAACCAATCCCACCCACTCCCTCAGTTATTTTAGATCATTTTAGATATTTTATATTATTTAACAAATCAGCAATTTAACCTGCACTGACCCTGACCAGGATGAAGCATTTCCCAAGGATAAAGGAATGAATGAACCGAGCAGCCTGTTGCGTCCAATACGCTCCCATGTTAATCAACGTAGTATTTCTTTGTCTGTTGAGCTTCACATCTGACCGCCTACAACTACGACTTCTTTTCTCGTGTCCTGTGGGATCCCAGTCCTGATGTGCACTTCTTGTTCAAGAAACCATCAAACAAAACAACAGCATAAGAGCCATACAGCATCAGCTTCATAAAATATGCCTATGACTGAAATAATGACAATTGTGGAGGATTTTAGGAACATTATAACTGTTTAGGAAAAGCATAACTGTATCAGATACATATTTTATCAATATAGACAGTTGAATGTACCATGAAAAAAGTTTTCAGTGCTGAAGCTCATATTTTGTTTTTTGTTGCAGAAGCAACTTTTTAAAATAATTTAAAAAATCCCCCACGCTGCAGTGTTAACATCTCTTTTTAATGGTGTTCATGTAAAAACGTGTTGCCGTGGTGACAGAATGACGTCACTTCAAACTCCAGATATCACCAGTTCTTGGGGCTTGAATGAACAATTTTTGCCAGCTGCAAACCAGCTGTTTTGACATTAGTCACCTTATGAGGGGGCAAAGCTTTAGATACTGAAGAGTCATGATCATCATTGTGAGGGTTCTTTAACTAGCTGCCTGATTGTAGCACTGTTTTTATGGATAACACATGACTCTTGAGCTCTAACCAGTTCAAACATTCCTAGATTTACCTGAAAGAAATTCTGCGTGAAATTGGAGTTTACAATCCCAGAGGGCCTCACAAAAGTACCTGGGAGCTGAAACCAGAATATCGCCACTACCAGGAAGAAGAAAATGAAGAAGAAAAGATGGTTTAACATCTGACATGGCTGCACTTACACTAATGAAACATCATTTATTTATTTCAGTTTATTTTATTCTTGCCAGTTACTTTTGTTTGGACAACAGATGCCATTAGCATATTTGTTTTGTGTGCATGAAATAGGATTGTTCTGAATAGAAAATGAAATAAATGTGAATTTGCTTAATACTTTTGTTTCAGTGCACTGCTATTAAACATAGCAGAATGTTTACTCAACACATCACGTGTATAAATTAGGTCTTTGTATTAGTGTTTGGTCGTAACAGATGACATTCACCACAATTTACATTTATGTACTGCAGCTTTAGGTATGAGCATCAAAGAGTTATAGGCCACAATTTACAGTATCTTCCAGAATCTTTGAGAATCTTTGATTTTTATATATATATATATATATATATATATATATATATATATATATATAATCTGGAAGATACTGTAAAATTTGGCATATATATAAACCGATCAGCCATAACATTAAAACCACTGACAGGTGAATTTAATAACATTTATTATCTTGTTACATTGGCACCTGTCAAGGGGTGGGATATATTAGGAAGCAAGTGAACAGTCAGTTGTTGTGTTGAAAGCAGGAAAAATAGCAAGTGTAAGGATCTGAGAGACAAGGGCCAAATTGTGATGGCTAGACGACTGGGTCAGAGCATCTCCAAAGTGGCAGGTCTTGTGGGGTGTTCCCAGTATTCAGTGGTTAGTACCTACCAAAAGTGGTCCAAGGAAGGACAACTGGTGAACCGGCTCATTAATGTGCGTGGAGAGCAACGTCTAGCCCGTCTGGCCTGATCCCACAGAAGAGCTACTGTAGCACAAATTAAAGAAAAAGTTAATGCTGGCTATGATAGAAAGTTGTCGGAACACACAGTGCATCGCAGCTTGCTGACTATGGGGCTGTGTAGCTGCAGACCGGTCAGAGTGCCCATGCTCAACCCTGTCCACCACCAAAAGCACCTATAATGGGCACATGAGCATCAGAACTGGACCATGGATTAATTGAAGAAGTTGGCCTGGTCTGATGAATCACGTTTTCTTTTACATCATGTGGACGTCTAGGTACGTATGTGTTGCAGAGGATGCACTAACTAGAAGGTAAGCCGGCGGATGCAGTCTGATGCTCTGGGCAATGTTCTGTTGCGAAACCTTTGGTCCTGGCATTCACACGTTACTTTGACAGGTACCACTTAAAAACTGTTGCATATCAAGAACACCCCTTCATAGTATGGAGGTGGTATTCCCTAATGGCAGTGGCCTCTTTCAGCAGGATAATGCGCCCTGCCACACTGCAAAAATTGAGATCTGGGGAATTTGGAGACAAATCAACACATGACAGTGTTGACTTGTCTCCAAATTCCCCAGATCTCAATCCGATCGAGCATCTGTGGGATGTGCTGGACAAACATGTTCGATCCATGGAGGCTCCAGCTCGCAACTTACAGGACTTGAAGGATCTGCTGCTAAAGTCTTGGTGCTGGATACCACAGCACACCTTCAGAGGTCTTGTGGAGTCCATGTCTCAACAGGTCAGAGTGGGCTCTACATAATATTAGACAAGTGGTTTTAATGTTATGGCTATAAATATACATATTTATTGGTGTGCATGACCAAAAAAAAGTTCAGTTTTGGTTTCATGCGACATTTGGTTTCATGTAATTCCAATGAAGCTTGGTGAAGTTCAGGTGTTGTATTTTGAGATGCTCTCAGGAAAGGCTTCTTTCTTGTTCTTCCAAACAGCTTTTTATGAAAGTAACATTTTCAGGGTTTTTTTTAGGTTTCAAGGTTTATTGTCTTTACTGTGATCTTTAGGCTATTTCTCTCCTTCACCATCCTCCTCACCATGTGGGTGGTCAGTGTTGTCAAGGGTCCAGTTCCTGGCAAGTTTCCAACTGTTTCATACATGTGTTATATTCATGGTCAGATCTCTCTTGTGTTGAAAGTCCTTTGGTTTTGTCCTATGGTAATGGGGAAAAATGGATGGGTATGTAACAACATTTATACCCTAGGGAAAAAGGACATGGTAAGTGCAATAACAGTTGCTAGAAACTGAGAGCAAATGAACAAAATGTTTGCATTCCTTAAGGGTGTCAATTATGGGGCATAACTGAGAATAAAATGCTATTATTTAAAAAAAAAAAAGTTCTAATGAGTGATGTTTTATTAGAACAAAAAAAATTTCATTTCTATTGTCTGAGTGGAAATTTATTTTGTGTAATGCTTGTTTTATACAGTCTTTAATTTTGTGATTTAGTTGCCAGTGATTCTGGGGTGCACGCTATAGATAGTATACAAATGAGCTTTTTCCTGTTTTGTGTGTCTGTAAATTTTTTTTAAATGAAAAGAAGAAAGCCATATACCAGATCCACTAGTTCAACTTAACATTTATTAGACTTTATATGTTAAATGATGGGAACAATTCATTTACCACCAATAATCCATTCACTTGGCACAACAGCAGTGTCCAGAGTGCTATTCAAGTTTTACATGAAAAAACACAACAAAAACCACCATACATACATTATACACACACACACATTTTATATATATATATATATATATATATATAACACACACACACACACACTATATTACCAAAAGTATTCGGTCACCTGCCTTGACTCACATATGAACTTAAGTGCCATCCCATTCCTAACCCATAGGGTTCAATATGATGTCGGTCCACCTTTTGCAGCTATTACAGCTTCAACTCTTCTCGGAAGGCTGTCCACAAGGTTGAGGAGTGTGTTTATAGGAATTTTTGACCATTCTTCCAAAAGCGCATTGGTGAGGTCACACACTGATGTTGGTCGAGAAGGCCTGGCTCTCAGTCTCCGCTCTAATTCATCCCAAAGGTGTTCTATCGGGTTCAGGTCAGGACTCTGTGCAGGCCAGTCAAGTTCATCCACACCAGACTCTGTCATCCATGTCTTTATGGACCTTGCTTTGTGCACTGGTTCACAGTCATGTTGGAAGAGGAAGGGGCCCGCTCCAAACTGTTCCCACAAGGTTGGGAGCATGGAATTGTCCAAAATGTTTTGGTATCCTGAAGCATTCAAAGTTCCTTTCACTGGAACTAAGGGGCCAAGCCCAACTCCTGAAAAACAACCCCACACCATAATTCCTCCTCCACCAAATTTCACACTCGGCACAATGCAGTCCGAAATGTACCGTTCTCCTGGCAACCTCCAAACCCAGACTCGTCCATCAGATTGCCAGATGGAAAAGCGTGACTCATCACTCCAGAGAACGCGTCTCCACTGCTCTAGAGTCCAGTGGCGGCGTGCTTTACACCACTGCATCCAACGCTCTGCATTGCACTTGGTGATGTGTGGCTTGGATGCAGCTGCTCGGCCATGGAAACCCATTCCATGAAGCTCTCTGCGTACTGTACTTGGGCTAATCTGAAGGTCACATGAAGGTTGGAGCTCTGTAGCAATTGACTGTGAAGAAAGTCGACAACCTCTTTGCACTATGTGCTTCAGCATCCGCTGACCCCTCTCCGTCAGTTTACGTGGCCTACCACTTCGTGGCTGAGTTGCTGTTGTTCCCAAACTCTTCCATTTTGTTATGATAAAGCTGACAGTTGACTGTGGAATATTTAGGAGTGAGGAAATTTCACGACTGGATTTGTTGCACAGGTGGCATCCTATGACAGTTCCACGCTGGAATTCACTGAGCTCCTGAGAGCGGCCCATTCTTTCACAAATGTTTGTAAAAACAGTCTGCATGCCTAAGTGCTTGATTTTATACACCTGTGGCCAGGCCAAGTGATTAGGGCACCTGATTCTGATCATTTGGATGGGTGACCGAATACTTTTGGTAATATAGTGTATATATATTATATAGCTTGTAGCTATATATCATGCAAACATCTGAGATGTGCTCATCAATCCCAGTCTTTACCTGCAAAAAAGTGAAATACAAGCAAAAACAACAGTCAGCTTTCAGTTGGGATTTTTTTTTATTTTTATGTTAGTATGTTATGTGAAAGCAGAGAAGGGGTATGAACTATATTCAGGACCCTGTTAAATACATACTTTTTCAGTCTCCACATGACAGAAGATTCTGTACTGGTATGGTTATCTTTGCTGTAGTTTGACAAAATCAGCACAAAACCTTACAAAACAGAAAAACAAAATCAAGCCCATTAAAAGTGAGGTTCACAAAAATGCTGCTCTTTCTGCTCAAAGAACAAATATGTGCTCAGGTAATACATGCTATTTTTCATTGGTTATAACCTCAGCAGGTTGGGGTCATCCTTGCACATATCTTATACTCAGCATTGCTTTGATTAGCCTCTTAGATGATTAAATAATGCCTGCATAACTCCATGATCTTGACTCCATTTCCATTATTTTCACAAATGACCTGAGAATTCATGAATATGCATCTGACATTAGCCCTAATATTGTTAATGAATGTGAATTACATACCTCAGAAAGGACTAGGTACTGCTCCCTTCAGCCATCTGATCAGTCCACCTGTGGAAAACAGCAATAAGTTACCAAAAGCCATCACTGTCCAAACTGCATAGGAAGAGAATATGTATGTGCTCAGGTAATACATGCTGTTAGGTTCACTGGTTATAACCTCAGCAGAAAATAGTCATCATAGCACAGTGTAAACACCAGTTAAAAATATTTAAGGTAGGCTTAACAAAATTACACTCACCAAACACTTTATTAGGAACAACTATACATCTACTCATTCATGCTATTATCTAATCAGCCAATCCTGTGGCAGCAGCGAAATGCATAAAATCATGTATCATGCATATTTGAGTATTGTTGCTGACCATGTGCATCCCTTCATAGCCACAATTTACCCATCTTCTAATGGCTACTTCCAGCATGATAATACACCATGTCACAAAGCAAAAGTCGTCTCAAACCGGTTTCATGAACATGAACAGTGTTCTTCAGTGGCCTTCTCAGTCACGGGATCTGAATCCAATAGAACATCTTTGGGATGTGCACCTAAAAATCTGCAGGAATTGTGTGATGCAATCATGTCAACATTAAACTGAATCTCAAAGGACTGTTTCCAACATCTTGTGGAATCCATGCCATGAAGAATTGAGGCTGTTTTGAGAGCAAAGGGAGGCCCTACCCAATATTAGTATAGTGTTCCTAATAAAGTGCTCAGTGAGTGTATATGATGTACTGTAATTATATACATATACATATATATATATATATATATATATATATATATATATATATATATATATATATATATATATATATATACACACACACACACATATATACATATATATATACACACACACACACACACACACACACACATATATGCACAACACGGCTGTCGTTTTTACAGTTTGGAATTAATTTAAATACGCATGATACTTTTCATATTGTTAGTCATCTACATACCTACACGTCTCCCGGTGTCCATACTATCCGGGACGGTGATCAGTTGCTGAGCAGAAACATGAAATCATGGTGGATCTGTAAAAGAACATCAAAGTGACTAGGAGCCCTTTTGTTTCTGAGCTAATAGCTGGGCATCACCTGACACGTGCTCAGGTAATACATGCTTTAACGTTTCACTGGTTATAACCTCAGTAAAGAGGAGTCATCATTGCACGTGATCGTCTGTATACACCATTCTGGGTCATGCAGATGTTGTTTATGATGTATTTTAGTTTCTAGGACGAAGGCTTGCTAGCTGGCTAAATCATCAGAATCCAAGACGACGGCGGTTATACATACCTGCTGTGTTTCTGCTTATTTTTCCATTAGATTCATGATTAGCATGCTTATAACCTTGCGCTGGCACGTGCACACTTCATGCGCCTCGAGCAAAAAAGGAAAAGGAACGCGTATAACACGCCGAAAAACGTCGCGCGGTGATGACGTCAACACGGAGTTCATGGTTGCCAGGTCTTCGCTCTCTTATATACCAACTTAATTTGCATAACGTCAAAGGCATAATGTTATAAACAAGACGGTAACAACTTTAGCACGCCATTACACACGTTTAAACATGAACTCCGGAATTCAGCAGCAAACTATGCAAAGACATGGCTAATGTAGTTCAGTGGGTGTTTTACAGTAGATAAGCTAGACTGCTAGCAGTCAGTCCTTGAACAAGAGCGCCCTCGTGTGGAAAAACTGCTAGCTAGTTATAACTTCCAACAAAAAATGATTACAGAGCAACATCTCAAACAATCTTTTACTCATGAAAAAAATGCACTTTTGATAGTTTGGAAGCTGGTAGAGAATGTTTAGTCTGAAACTAAAAGATTCAGTGAAAAACATTATCAAAAGCTACATCCTATTTGAAGATTCTTCTCCCTGAGTTTCATTACAGCAGCAACGTGGTTAATGAGAGTTCTTCATGTGGTTAGAAACAGCAGCACCCTGCTGGAAAACCCATGTTAGGCCAGACTGGATCCTGAGCTTGTGTAGAAGCTGGTGTACTTAAGCCTGGCTTAAGTGGTCGAACTAGCTTCAGCCTGATGAAGATTAGCCGATGCAGTGGAAGCTGATAAGAGCATGGTTAATCTGGTGGCCAGATTTCAGGCATGGACTGTCTAACATTGTAATAGGTATTCAGCAATCCACCCAGACATCCAATATGTCACCAATATGAAGCATTCATAATTCAGCATTTAAATGGTGAAAGTCATTACATTCAAGTCTATTAGTTCTGGCTATATATGTATCCCAACTAAAAATCATGAGAATTCTGTGGGGTAATTGGTGCATAAAACTGATGATGATGTGTAATTCATTCATAATTCATAACCACTTTATCTTGGTCAAGATTGAGGGAGATCTGGAGCCTATCCATGAAACACTGGGCACGAGATAGGAGAATTCACCCCGGACACAGATTCACACACTTATGATAACCAAGGATATCAGATGAAGCAGATTAGTGAAGCTAATAAAAACATGATTAAACTGGCGGACCAGCTTGGTCAAAACTGAGACAGAAAGACCCTGTGTGTGTCTTTGTATTTACATCTCTGTAGGACAAAATTTCACAAAATGTCACTGAAGTAATATATTTATTAATGTGTCTGTGTTTGGGTCAGGCTTATATTTTCATAGTATATTCAATCCCTCTGCTGAACAATACCCAAGAAACACAACTGGTATTGATTGATATGTTATACATAATCTTGCCAACATTAGTGCAATATTGTCCTAACATTGACAAAGGAGCAACTTTAATAACAGCCTTGCAATGTTGGCAAGATCTTATATAAAAGGTATTAGCTATACAACAGTTAGTTCCAGTCAACTGAATTGATTGGACAAATGAATATGACAGCACTGGTACATTTCACTGTTTGTGTCACTCCGCTTGTCTGTGTTCGCTACATAAAATTCCAGTTCTAGCAATACTTGGCTACACTGAAACCGTATATTTTTCTTATATTCAGTAGATGGCACTCTTCAACCAGGCACAAAACCAGAAATGTGCAAATTATTGAATTGCAAACCTCCAGGCATACATTCTGTCACATATTTCTGTAGGCCCTTTTCATTCTGGTCTGTCCATTCATGTGGGAATTTATTTCCATACTGGTGCTGCACACTAAAATACACAAATATACTTTTACCTGGCCTTGTATAAGTCATTGATTACATATTTTTCTTTAGTTGCTTTCACTACCCTTCAGTCTCCCTTATCTAGGCCTAATGTATTTTTTAAATTTAAAAGTCAGTAAAATATTGTGTACGTTTGATTCCAGTAGGCTGTGCTGCAGCACTGTGTCTGATTTGTGCAACAGTTTCAATGCAGCAGAAAATGTAATCCAGTTTAATGTGGGAAATTTTGCTTTGGGGTTTCTAAGCTTCGACAAATGATAGATGTTGTCAGTTTTTGTCTAATTAGTAGGTAGTCCACATTAAGCCATTTGCAACCAATTTCATTATCCCCCAGGATATAAGAATGTTAAATAGGCCCTGTGGTTTTGGAAAAAAAAGTCATCTATAGGAATTTGGCTTTTCTTATTAGATGGTATAGCTGACTGCTCCTAGCAACCTATTAAGATCAGTCTTTAGTCAAATAGTGCCAAGAAGATTAGAGCAACACCATGGTTGCACACATATACACTGTATCACTACATTCTGTACTTTAGGGGTTCTTTAAGGATTATTTTAATAATTAAGGTTTCTTAGCTTCTAAAATGTTTCCCTCACAAGGACAACTGAACTGAATATTATTATAAATTTTGAGATCAAGCATTTGTATTTTCAATTTGATCAACACAAAATGATAGAAAGACTGGTATTCAAATGGGATTGATTTATATTAGTGTTTCATGTGAAAGTATAGAGTGTGTATGACATGTATTCAGATACCTGTTCAATACTGTTTGTTCAGAGTTTTAAAACCACTTTAAAAATGTAAGAGCTGTACACTCATCTTTTGATGCACATGTCTAATAAAGTAGCTTCAACATAGCTTAAACATTTTTATTTGTATATATTTTTAGCTGCTAAGTAGTAAAACTGCTATATTTGGCCAGACACCAGTATGTAGTTGATATGGCAGTAGTTTATGTAGTTTAATTAAATTCAGTCATAATTGATTGTGTTTTGTGAGGCAGCAGCGCTGTGTTTACTGAATTATTATATCTCATTTGTTTCATGGCTTCTGACAGCTCACCCATATATAGCCTAAGGATGTAACAGTAAAAGCAATCAAATCTTTGAATTACAAACATCTTAACATGTTAAGACTGCTGATCCAATTATCTGCTGCCTTGTGATTCAGCACTGTATTGGCAGGGACAGGCAGTGGTTCAATTAAAAAGAAGATGCTTAAAATGCTTAAATTCTTTGAATATGATTGGGCTCTCAATTGGCATTCATTTGCATCTCCCCAGAGATTTGTTTTGTATGCAAATAAGAAACTTAAAGAGGCATGGTGGGTCATATGTGCTCAGGGCAATTAAACAATTCAGACAGAAGATGAGGCGCACTGCTTCACTGTACTGTCTGTCTGCACACTGGATCTGCCTTTGCAGTTTATATCCATAGTTTGAGCTGAACTGTTAATGTATTAACCTTATAAACATTACTAAAATAACAGACAAGTTTTTGAGAGTCTTCATGTCCTCACATACATCTGCACATTGTGTTCTCTTGCTCTCGCTTTATCTCACACACTTCTGAAATATTAAAGAATTTTTTTTTTGTGTAGATAGACCATTTTATAATGATGTCTGGTGATATTTATGACATTCATTTTCATTTTACTGTGTTTAATTGGAGTATGAATATTTTAATGCACTGCCTCTACACATAAGGCTTCTGTCACATTTAGAAAATGTAATTTTAATCTCCAAGGTAGCCTTTTGGTCAAAACCCTTTGCATTTTAAAACAATTTTGATTTATTTTAACCACAGATTTAATTAAACAGTATTTCACTTGAGACCATTACAGTGACTAATAAGATTAGTCAAATATATGTTATTTCTTTTATGATAAAGCTGCAGTGGAGTTTTTATGAACGTAATGTTAATTTTCCAAGTATTTTATAGCTGCTATTATAAAAATTAGCTGAACATCAAGTGTTTGTCTTGTGGTGAAAATGGTCAAGAGGTTGTATGTTCCTTGGGTACTCTGTATTTACTAATTAAGACAATAGCTATGAGGTTGGACTCCTTTTGGTATGTCTTAGGCTCAGAATAACTGGACATGATCAAATTTCATTGTTTTCCCAGTGGTGTCTGTGGAAATGAAGAATGAACGATTTGTTTCAGTGGAGCAAGACCAGTTTTATGAATGTTTAACTTGTTCAAACCGTGCTTGGATAAATTGAGAATTTTTCCAGGCTATGCTGAGTTATTGATGTTTTCATTCCTGAAAAAGACACTGTGTAGGTTTAAATGCTTTGAATTAAGAGTAGCAAATAGCTATTTTGTGTGGTTCCAGTGTTTTGACACTGTTTAGCCAAATGACGTCTTATTCAGCTGCTGTGCGCAGTTCTCAGGCATGTTTAAGCTCTGTGCATTTCTGTTGTCTTCATTCTCTTCACAGATCCTCTTTTCTGAAGACTTGGATCACCTTCCACCACTGGGTTTGCTATACCTCATATTGTTTTAATTCCTCAAAGGTTGAGTCATATAGACCAATCAGGGAAGGCTAGGGCCACAGTGCCTTTTTTGGGAATGTCATGTGAGAAAGCCAGTGCCGTTTTTGCCTCAAAATAAAGTCAGAGCTGTCTGGAAGTTGTGGAATGTGGAGCAGGCTCAGGGCCAGCACTGTGTTTGGAGAGAACTGGGCCGATTAGCAAAGTTCTCAGGGCCACACTAGCAGACAGGAGGGCAGGTACTGCTGAGCTCTTCTGTCTCTCCTCCCAGAAGCTCTCTTCACTCCTGCACATCTGCTTCCTTCTTCATCACTTTCCTACTGGTCTCTACTCCTACATAGAAACAAGTCATTTCTGATAATGCAATAAAAACTTTTGCAGTTTATGTGCTAGAATGTCTGTGTAGGAGTAACAACACATGGTTTATCTAAACAGAGTTCGAGGATGTGTCACAGATGGGCGTTACGCTTTATTGAACAGTTTCAGATTAACACACTTTTGAGTATAGGGAGTATTCTGTTCTTTGCTGGTTAATGTTGTAGGCCTGTGCTTTTTATATCCTTTGGCAAAAAGTCTGAATTGATATCTTGGTAGAAGCAACAAGAATAGGCTCTTGTTTTGCATCCCCCACAGTGATATTTATTATTGGGCAGTAAAGCTGCCCCCCTTGCCTCCAATTCTTGCTAGATCATAGCTTTATAACTGTGAAGATCTCTCCATTTATTGCCTTACAATCCTTTCTGCAAATAAAAAGTCACCCATGCAGAACCAGACACTCTCTCTTATAAGCCAATGCCCATATGGGCTACAATGCTTAATTCCTTTTGTTAAGGTTGTTCCCATTGCTGCTGGTGATAAATTTGATGAAGTGGCCTTAAATGTATTCCAAAACCTCCTAAGAATGGCCTAAGGTTTAACAGAGCTTACATGTTTATTTATAATTGAACCCTTTGAAAAGTGGAGGACTGCAGAATGAGTGACTGAAATGTACTCACTCTTGTTTTAGAAGAAAAGCATTCAAGGTGGGTGCCCTGAAGATCAGTAAACAGCATGAAATGAGATAAGTATTCTGTGTGCATGCCTAGCATTCTTTATACAACTTTCAATTGACTGTTTCACCTGTTGACCTTTCAGAAAATTTCCTGTTGATCTTTTGTGATTTTGAAGACTTTAAGATCAGATTACAAAGCAATGTGTGGTCAAGCTAACGTATTCAAATGCAGCATTGCTTTGAATGTAGTTTAGCTCAGGTTTGAAGAAATGTCCAGATAGTGAAAGTTGCCTATTTCTGGTTATTTGACATGTTGCAGAAGTGGGTTTTTGGCAGAAAGTAAGGATTGGATTGTGCAGTGCCTTTGATGTAATTCTCTGTCCCATCAATTCCCCATATGTGAATGCGTGTGAGGAAGGCATAAACAAAGTAAATATGTTCAGATTCATGTTACAGCTGCACAAACTAAAAGATCAAACACTGGACTTAATAGCAAGCTGGCATTAGCATGGTATTTCAACAGCTGGGGGTGCATGTTTGCCAGACTGAATGGGTGTATGTGAACATAGAATTGTGCATTTTATATCACATTCAAGTCATTTAACTACAATGAGTTTCTTCCTTTCAAATAGCCTATAAAGGTAGAAATACAGTGTAAGGGCTGGTTGTGTTTGTCTCTGCCACATGTGGAAGGTCTATGTGTTGGCATTAATAGTGTTTAATAATCTTGTGTGCATTGTGAAATCTTGAGCATGTCCTCTTCTTGCTTTGTAAAGTATGTGTTTATGAGACAGACAGAGAGAACAAGACAGAGAATGAAAGAGAGAGTGAAAGTGCGCATGTGGGTACCATATATGAGCACCAGTCTGGCCAACATTGGGCTGTATCTCAGCATGGCAGTTGCGTGACAAAGGGAGGGGCCCTAGAGTATGGCAAGGAATGATGTTTTCTCTTAATAAAATCCCTTGTTTTTCATTGAATAGTGAAAGGACAGGAAGCCGGCTCAATTCCAGCCTCATTACCCTGACCTCTTGGATAGGGCTCAGCTTGCCATAATGATGGCTCTGTTGGCTGCAGCTCACTGCGTACGGAGCTTAGCTTCCCCCCCCATTCTTTCCAAGAATCTCTGCAGCAATTTTATTATCATACAATTAATCATAACCCAAATCTAAAAGTTTATAGGACACTGATTATAATGTAAATTTATCATAAGCTGTATTTACTCCAGGCTATCTAAAGACAGAAATCCTTATTGCAAGGTAGCTGTTTGCCCCACCCCTTCCTGTTAGTTATAGTAGACAGTTATGTGTTGTAGCTATCTGCCCTGTCATACTACAGCATGTCTGTTTGGAATGAGTGAAGATTGATGCCACATACGCTATATGGCCAAAAGTTTGTGGACACCTGACCATCACACCCATATGTGCTTTTGGAAAAACATCCCATTCCAGATTTAGTCCCCCTTTGCTGTTATAAAAACCTCCACTCTTCTGAGAAGGCTTTCCACTAGATTTTAGAGCATGGCTGTGAGGATTTGCCCATTCTACCACAAGAGAATTAGTGAGGTTAGGTATTGTTGTTGTGCGAGGAGGTCTAGGGTGCAATCGGCATTCCAGTTCATCTCAAACGTGCTCAGTGTGGTTAAGGTCAGGGTTCTGTGCAGGCCACTTGAGTTCTTCCACTTCAACCTTGGCACACTTCATGGACCTCGTTTTGTGAACAGGTGCTTGGTCATGCTGGAACATGTTTGGGCTAGGCCTTATGTTTGGGGAAGACCCACGTATGGGTGTGACTGTCAGGTGTCTACAAACATTTGGCCATATAGTGTACATAGCTTTCTGGAACCAGGGACCCTAGTACTCTCTGCTAAGAAGGCCTTAGGCAGATTTCAACATATCTCTGTTTTGTATGTCTATTAGGTTGTCAGACTTGATGTGATTTTTGACAGCAATGTTCATTGTACAGGGGGTATATTATGTTTTATTATATACTGTATAGTATATGCAATTTGCTGGTATTCAATGACTGACCATAGCTTATCTGCTGCTATGCACATTTTGTCAGCCTTAAAAAATGCCAGCAGCACTGCAGTGTTATTTACTGGTGCATTAATGGCGTATCTCTGGGATTTTAGTCCTGTGCAAATCTGTCATGCCAGTATCTGTTACGGACTGCACATTCCAGTGTCTGGAAAGATTACATTGTTTTTTACCTACTAAAAATGACCTGTTGAAATAACCCCAAATCACTGTATATCCCATGTGAAGTGAAGTGATATGTTGGTAAGGATTCTGTTATATACTGTGGGAAAAGAGGTTTTGCACTTTTTCTTTAATATAAAGACCCTTTAGGAAGTTCTCTTTTCTATTGTCTCCTGCTGAAACCAAACTATATAATAGTATTGGCTGAGTTTAAAACTCAGAATAATAAAATATAGACAACCTTTAAAAGGAGTTGTCCTAGATGCAATGCTTCTGGGCACTTTAGGCAAGTTATTAAGCTCCTAGCACAGGTGCAGCCTACATACATGTTGTTATGGGCATGTAACCTAATACTGATCAGCACAATTTGTGCTGACACAAGCCCTACAACAAGCGATTATAATACAGGTCAAAATAATAAATTTACATTAAAGATATAAGGTGTACATAGAACCTTTGATGTGACAATTGTGCATACTTTGTGAATAGATTCACATCTCATTTATACAGAGATTGCTTATCTCATGCTAACAATCATAATTACTACAGACATTCCCTGGCAACATTACTTATTAGACATAAGTCCAGAAATCTTATCCTGTCCAAATAGTACTCAAGTGCACCTAGTGAATTGGTAGGTCTACTCAATAAAATGTCTGGTGAGTAAATGTTCAAGGTAGGTAAACCTAATAAACTTGCACATGCTGTGTAAAGGTCTGATTATCTGAGCCATCCAAGATACATCTGTCATTACATTGTGAAACAACAATCTACAGATGGCTAAAAATGAAAAACCAACAGAAGGGGTTTTAGTAAGGTGTTGGGCCACTACAAGCTTCCAGAACAGCTTAAGTGTGCCTTGGCACATGTCTCTAGAGCTGTACTGGAGGGATGAATACCATTCTTCTAAAAGGTAATACCTCAGCCTGTTTTTATGATTTTATGTTTTTATGATTCTAACACATCCAAAATCCATAATCTCCTTAACTGTTCATTTTCATCCTCATCAAACCATTCTGTCAGCGCTAGTGCCTTGTGTAAGGGGGCACTGTCATCCTGGTAGAGACCACTGCCATCAGGGTATAAACGTTTCAACATAAGATAAAGGTGATCAGTCAGAATATCTTTGTACTGATTTGCAGTGACTTTTCCCTCTAAAGGGACAAGTGGACACAAACCATGCCAGCAAAATACCCCCTACAGCATAAAACCACAGTTTTTTTTTTCTTTCTTTTATTTTGTCTCCTGCACTTTGGGTTCTAACCATTTTTTTAAAAATCATATATAAATTAAATTAAATTAATAAAATATAAAAAATCTTCTCATGATTTTCCTTAACACTACAGAAAACACCATAAAAGGTACAAGTCCTAAAATTCACCTTTTATGGTGTTTTCTGTAGTGTTAAGGAAAATCATGAGAAGATACTGAACAACTAAGCTAACATATATTTTTTCAGTGTTCCTTCCCTGGGCAGAAATAACTAAAAGACATGAGATGGAAACTCAATTAGTGTATCCCCTTTGTCAGGGAATGAGGGCTCCTCTTCAAATAAAAGATGTTCTCAGACATTGTAAAAGCAAAATGAGAACAAGTATGGTCCTCTACCTGCTGAGGGCTATGCTTTGTATTGTACCTTTGGAAGAGTCTGTTCTACTTCTGTTTATTACTCATCTATTTTCTCCTGTCCACCATCTGAGGATCACAAATAAACACATAGAAAGGATAATGAATCAGAAACTCAGCTAAAATATAAAAAAAACACTTATTGCCGGAAGGTTTACTGCAAAATTGTATGTGAGTCTTTAATATTTTTAAAATTGATAATATGAATTGCTTTGATGATTGTTGTTTAATGATTATTTATAATAAATGGAATAGATTGACAGAAAAACAATAACAAAAAAGACTAACAAAATGGCAGTAAGAGAATGATAAAAACCTTTTTATTTTATCATTCTAAGGATTTGTAAGTTATTTGAATGAAGCAATCCCCAGTAGTTGCTGGTATTTAAATAAAACATTCTGCAAGGGTCCTTTGGCCTCAGCAGTAGCTGGCACCACAATGTGCAGCCACACAAAAAGAAGTGCAAGACAGAAAGAAGAAGGAATTTTTGATAAGCCTAGGACACAGAGGAAGGCACGAGGCAGAATGCCAGCTATGCGGAGCATTCACAACAATGTGTAGTGTCACTGGCAGGCCCACACAAAAGCACCGTTCTCTCAGCTGTCAAAGCCGCCCATTGTGGCATCAGGCGAACAGAACCAACCCGCCACAGCCCATTATCACTCGTACATTCCACTCATGCTGCCCCCTGACGCAAAAGGCAGCACGCTTTCCTCCATTCAAGCTCCATCCCTCTTCCACTCCCCTCTTTCTGCTGCCTGTTCGGTGCTCCTACCCCCAGCTGGTGCAGAGAAGCTAGGCAGAAGATGCCAGAAAGAGTCTGGTATGTCACATGCAGTGATTGGCCCTCAGCACCTGATGAGGACACTGAGCTCTTACAGTGATGCGACACTTGATGTGTCCTGAAGGAATGACACCTCCCGGGGCTCGGTGTCAGTCAAGCGTGGGAAGCACCAGTTGACATGAGAACACCACCCAAAAAGCCGCACCGCAGCAAAGATTGTAATCTCTTTGAGGGAAAAGTGGGATAACAAGGGCTTTATCTCACTTATCCTGCTTCTGCCACAAAGTAGCGTTGTGTAGCCCCAGCTGAGAGCAGCTACTTAACAGGATAAGATGGCTCTGGGACCTGAGGGGAAGTGATACAAATTGGCAGCTAATTCCATTGTCCTGCCACTGCCCGACCATTGTCTTGCCATCCATTTATAGTCTTCGACAGCGGCAGGCTTGTTCTGTCTGAGGCTCAGCAGGCTTGCTTGTTTAGGACTTGGCCTGCCTGTGGATAGGCTCACATGAGCTGGCCTGGACCTGCTGGGCTTGGGCAGGGTCTAGATCAGCACTCCTGCTGGGCATGGCTCAGCCTGAGCGAAAGAAGCCTTGGCCCTGCTCCTCTACACTCTCGCTGCACCTACCCAACTTCCTCTGTATTGATTGACAGGTGTTTCAGGGGGCTGCCATCAGAGAGACATTTTACATATGTGAAGTGCCTCCCCTCGTCATGTCTTCCCTCCTCTGCTAATCAGTGTGATGCACGGTGCAAGTGGCAAACACTATGCCTGTCAGTAATGTTGAAGTGAAGCTTCCTAATTTTTTTTTATAATACTTTATTTGCTAGAATGTATTAAAGTTAGACTTTGATGAAAATACCAATTGATCTGTGTCTCTGCCTCACTTAGATTACAAATTACTTAGTATGGATAGAGAATTAAAATGTATGTAAAAAAAAAAAAAAAAAAAAAAAGAGATATGATTAATTAGTTTACTCAGTATTTGACACGGTGCAGGTGACAGCCCACGACTGTGTTACAATGGCAGAGACACTGTGCCACTTGCCTAATGCCTAGCTCAATCTGGATGGTCATGGGTCAGTACACCAGGGATGGCCTCACATACCTTGTCCAGTTGGGGACAATTGGGGCAGGTATGGGTTAAATCTCTATCATGGCTTGGAATGTGGAGCAGGTGGCAGCGGTGAATTCCTAACCGTATTACTGTAAACCAAAGTACCATTATTGGTATATGGATATTAAGTCATTTATTAGGGACTCATCTGGTGGATGGGGTTTGATCTGTCCTGGGTTTTTAGACTAAAATTAATGCATTTATATAAGATCAATATATTGCTACATGTCTTATAGTCTTATAGTCTAACGACATGGTAGTTGGGGTGGAGGTGTTAAATATCGTGATGTACAGTATATTATGGGTATACTTCCCTTACATTGTCATAAAAGGAATCTGTCTATCTATTTCTAAAGATGAAAGATGGATAGGAAAGCACTGAATTATTTAGGGCAGGTCTCACTGATTAGTGTAATTGGGAACGTGACAAGATTTTGACAGATCGCTTCCTGTATGAAGACTTGGGTCTGTTCTAACTCAATTAGTTGACAATGGCCATGTTTGAAGGGAGAAGACTTTCAGTAGTGCTATTGTGTGAGACCCTTTGCTGTTTGTGTGTTCAGGCTGATTCACCACAACAGGGGTCTGTCAGAAAACAGCAGGTCAATGGCAAGGAAAGAAACAGGCTTCAGAGTATTCAACTAGTAGAGATACTCACAGTCTGAGCACGCATAGGAACACACAGGACTGCAATCCTCATATGTGTCTTTCTCTCCCTCTTAAGTCTGTGACAGCTGTAGCACAAACACAGATAGATAAGTCTTACAATTTTCCTGGTCATTACAGGCCCTAGTGTGTGCTCTTTGAAAGAGTCAACCTATATAGAATGCACAAATATTGTCTATGGGGCAATTTATTTTTTTCCCACCTGGACTGAGCTAAACATTCATTATTTTTGGTGTATTGCTAACATGGTGAAATATGAGGAGTGATAACTCTCATTGCTGTAAAACAGCATAACAACAGGTGCAGCAACTTGGAGGATAAAGCATTTAATAGATGTCTGAAGAGATTATAAATCTCATTAGGGCCAGTTATCTCACAGAATTTGCCTTAAGGCTGTCATAATCCTGCAAGGCCTTTAACCTGGGCAGCATTAATTTGCTTTACCTTATTGTTCACAGGGGGAATTCAGAGCAGTAATGAATGATCCATGTGCATGCTTTGGCAGAGCTGTGCTTTGTTTGGAGTGTACTCAGTTTGGCTGTGCTGAGGAGGTGTGAAGTTTAGCTGTGAGAGAATCAGGTGTGCAACATTCCTCTGGCTGTGGCATGCCTCAAATCTCCTCAGCCACAGCCCTAATGCAAATACCTGTCTAGCACTAACAGCTCTCAAAGATGCACCCTCAGTTAGCACTCTATATTCCAACAGGATTTAAAATGTATTGCTGCAAAATATTGACTTGGATAAAATATGTCAGTGGGCTATTGAGTGCAGAAATAACATTTAATTCCTACATGGGCAACCCTATAGCCCATCAAAAGCGAAAGAACAGTCTCAATTTTTCTTCCTTCTTGGCCACTGGACTAATTGGCGGTTTTAGGTGGACTTCAAATACAGCTACAGCTGTTGACTTTGCTGTGGTGAAAAACAAACGGCCGTGTAGTTGAGGGCCCAGCTCACGCAGAACACACTAATTTCATTGTGAGCTCAGGAAGCCTGTGGCAGAGCTGGGATTGAAATGCGCAACATGCCAAACAGATGTACGGTCTCGCACCGAGGCCCACACGGATCGTTGCCAAGCTCCTGAGCCACAGAAACAGGTGGAGGGTGCCCACTAATCTCTTATTAAAATGGAGAAGTATTCAAGCTATGCCTACACTGGGCTGTGTTATTCTAGCCTTTGGCTTAGCATTGCCTCTCATTACCTTGCACTCGTGCAACACTCACTCACTCTATTAAGCACTTTTCCTTTTTGGGGGTAAAAAGACCAAATAAATGTCAAATTATTGCCTCATTTGTGATGAACTGACACTTTGGAAAATGTTTTTTAATAATAATCATACAGACAAACAAATAATATTTTGTAGTGAGGACTATAATAGATAATACAGTTCATGAGATAGGAAATAATGCTGCTCTTGCCATGAAATATGCTCTGCATTGCGCAATATAGAGTAAGCCATGGGTTTCTGGGAGGAGTAAGTGGGAAAAGACATATACTAGGATGAGAACCTGGGCTGGTCAGTGCTACTGGTCTGTGTGAGAGGAACGCTTGCTTGCTCCCACCTGCTCCTGCTGTAGTCCATCCATTAACAGGCCAGACTTTGTTTAGACATGACTAGTGGAAGTTGAAGTGCAGGCCTTCTAATGAATCTCTTCCTCTCATCAGATGACCACGGGGCCCAGCGATTAGCACCACTAATGAAAATATTTGGCATGCTCAGACTATATCCAGACCACTCTCTTACACTGAGACATGTAACTCAGAAGCCGAAGACATTATGGGAGTGTGCATAGAGAATGCAAAAAAGTATTTTATCTTTTCTTAATTATATTTGCCATGTGAGTTATGTCCAAAATGAGTGAGAGATAAGGGTCAAATAAATGGGAGTTTTACCTGAAGTGAGAATTGTTGTTTTTTTAATGATGGATTTATTGAATTGACTTACATTTTAGTGATAAAAACAATGTGTCAGTTGGTGACGTAGCCAGGAAGTTCATTTGTGTGCTTTGTCTGACTGTGAATGAATTAATCTCACACAAAATCCTTAGGACAATGACATGGGCACTGATTTAGTTAGTAAGTAAATTAGTAACAAATTAAAACAAAATGATTAGTAAATTAATTTTCAAAATGTCTGGAGTCAGAGCTGTGCAATTATATAAGGTAGAGTTAGTAGAACATAACATCTTTTTGCTTTTTACCAGGTAGATGTGATTCAAGATGAGTTAGACCTTCTAAATATTTGTATTTGATAGATGAAGTTTTCATCTTTCTGTGCCAATAAAGAGTGCTAGACACAAGGTGCATCTTTAGGGGAAAGAGAAATAGTGTAGGAAATAGTGTACAAGTAGTGTATACTCCATTCAATGTAGTATAAATACTAATATGAATAATACTGAATTTAAAAGTAAAAAGTACAAATTTACAGAAAAGATGCTGCCACATACTCACAGATTGTTTTATCTTATATGTTATTCCATTGTCTCCATCTATTTGCAGATATTGACTCCACTGAGGCTACCCTCTATCCTACAATAATAAATATTTGATAATATCATTAGGCTTTTATTGCTTAACATAAAATAGGGAAAGCGAAAGTGTCATTAAATGCAAGGAATGCACTTTCATTACTCAGTGGGTGGGCAAGTGCTCTGCAGGTGGAAGGAGCAGACACGCTGATGGGATATTCCTAATTCCTAAGATTATAAACACTCATCAGTGTTGACCTAAACATGTATTTTAAATCATGTTTTACTTTGATTAATGGCTCTGTCATTTGTCATCTTTTCCACCTACCATCTGCTCTTACCATTACTGTAGTAGTGCTCTGTAATTATATATTTTTTTTAAATACAATATCCAAATAAGCAAAGTGTGTAATGTCTAATACCAAGATATTTTTGTACCTGGCTAAATAGATTTTAATCTAATTATGTTGTGTGTTTGTAAACTTATTGGAGCACTGCTGAGATTTCTACCATGAAAATACAAACTGTAGAAAGGTAGAAAGGCATGTAATGAGTACACAGATAGTATTGAAGACATGTGACAGCTTCAATCAAATGACATGCTCAGTTAACGCAACTTACAAGGGTGTTAACATGTACTGGCTGAGGAAAATGGGCAATGTCTTTAATATCCAAACAGATCCGGAGTGCAGTGTTCTATTCTCTAGTGCCTTGCATGAGGAAAGCAAATTAGTCAAAATTAGTCCTCCAAATTAGAAGAGAAATTGGCCTGTGGATGTTAGGGAGCAGCTCAAGCTATATGTTGAGACTGACTTTATGACTGCCATATGGTCTTGTACATTCCTGAAAACAGAGGTGTGCCAAAGGGGTGTAATGAAATAGGAGGCTGTGGTTGTGCTGTTTCACATCCAGACAGCTGGTGTTGTGTTGGTGATTGTTACACTAATCATCTGCTCAATTACGCAGGAATGGTGCTGAGAGATGAGGGAAGGCTCCATTCTGCCCTCCCAGCACTCCAGCTCACCCCCTAGGAAAGAAAAGATAAACTACTTTCTCCAGGTTTTAGTCTCATTCTATTCAATTAAAATAATGCTTCCCCCTGTACAGTGATGTATACATGTAGTGTTCTTTTATTGAGCTGATGATTATATTTTCATACAGAGATTTTGCTCCAGGAGATGTCTGGTGCACTAACAGTTAATACTCTGCAGCACATATGCTCAGAGGTAGAGATTTATATTTATATATCCAACAGTTAACCAAATTAAAAATATATATATATTAATACAGTATATGTAATAAATATTGAAGTGATGCTGTTGTAGGAGGTAAAAGTGTAAAACAGTGCATTGGTTTCACATGGCTGTCTGCTTGAACAATTGGTTCTCCTTCTCAGTTATGATCATCGAGAGCTCTTTATATTGAGAGGATCCATCTTGTGGTGATAAGTCTGTGACGCTTTTTAATACTTTCATAAATGACATGGCAAGACCTTGGAATTGTAAGGTTATATATGACGATTCTGTGATTAGTTAATTTCTACCAGAAACGTCAGTCAATTCACGATTTGAAATCTTAACAAAATTTTTTGAAATTTATTTACTGGTCATAAATTGCTCTCAACTTATTACATCAAATTATGCCATTAACTGTGTTTATTCATTAGCTTATTTATTTTATAGTGTGCTTTTCAATAGTTGTAGCATCCCAACTGTCATATCAAATTTGTAAATGTACAACAAAAGAAGTGGAAGAATTTTTATCCTATATTAGCATCAATAAACTTGGCAAAAACATATCTTTTAAAAAATTACTTTCTGCTTAAGTTTATTCTTTTTTTCCAGACAGGAGGAAGCTATTTTAGGCAACATCCTGCCATAGCACTTTCAGCTATCTGGTTTGGAAGTGCCTGCGGTGTGTCCAAAGGATACCGGTAGGAGCCCTGAGTGAATTAGCATATAAGTGCATTACATGTTAATGCAGGGGCTACAAGCCGAGTACTTTGATTTCTATGCTCCAAGCAGGAGCTGCATTTTTCCAATGGCTGGTTTCCTGAGGGAGGGACTGCGCCTGGAGAGCTGGCAGGGGGAGACAGCTAGGTTCCTTGTATACTACTAAAAATGCACTGGAGAAAGTAGACCATTCTCTCCACTGGTAGACTTGGAGTCATCAGTGATTGCAAACTCAGTTAAAAAAGGATAAATATAATGGCCACCTAATATTTTCTTAACATTTATATCAACGGTCTGCTCCAGAGATATACATCCTTGATGCAAGCCCTCAAATGAGTCTTGAGGTAGGCCATCAGACATGCAACAGTACCACATTCATGAACTTATTTGCATCCATATACCTCCTATATACAGAAAACAGCAAGTAGATCATGTATTATTACAGAGCAGAGTTGTAGATGTGGAGAGTGGTTCACTGTAGATGGCAGATCTCTGTACTCATTTATCTTGAGCTTCATCTCTGTTGGGGCCACTTGAAGAGCTCTCTTCCTGCACCTGATCACAGACCTTCTGTTCTCAGGACTTAGATAATCGAGAGTGGCAATTAGCAAAACAGCAGTGCTTCAGATTACTCTATATTGAGTGGGTATGTTCATCTACTAGAGCTGATATTCAAAGACATTTTATTTCAATGATCAACATAGCAATATTCTGCCATTCTCAAAACAGACATTTAATGATGAAAAACACTGGTAAAACAAGTTGTTCAGTTATGGACATCTCTCTGGTCCAAATACAGAGCTTATAAATTCAAACAAAGTTCCTTTATGGTGAATGGTGAATACCCTGATTTGAATGCAATAGTCATTTTAATTTTAAATATCTGACCTCAACACAATCTCTCTATTAGTAATGGGTTGGCTAATTCTCAGCGTAATCATCCAGAATATTTATTTTAATTGAAGAGACAGAATGAAAGGTTCAGTCCTCAGAGTCTAAAATGTCACAGTATAATCGTATAGAGTTAGTGGTTGGTCCTGACACCTGGTCAGAGATTTCACTACCAGATGATGTGTGATGTTCTCGTTCCCAACATATCCAGCACTGACCCAACAGCTGGCTGAAAATAATACAGTTTCTGGCATTAGACTCCCATCAAAAATATTTAAAGTTGTAGTTCTCCATAACCATGTACAATTTCACACCAGAGCTCATACTTCACAATCTTTGCATTCTTGGGCTGAATTTAGGGTCATTCCTCTCCACATGTATCTGGTGTATCTAACTCTGCATTAAATCATGTTGTCTGCTGTGGGTGTGTGGTGTCTGTTAAAACTGACATTTGCTCACTTGGTTTGGTTCTAACAGGAAATGTATTACAACTTTGATATTTCAGGTCAAATATATTGTCATTTCTAAGAATACGGTACATTTTAAAAAGCTTCTCAGTGTTAGTGGCTTGGTGAAAGTCGGGCTGTCCTGCTGAATTTGAATGGAATGACACTATGCCTTCTGGGATTCTCAGTGCTCTCAGTGTTTTCCCAAAATTGGTCAAAAGCCTATCATTGGTCTACTTTACACTCAAAGCACTTATGCCATCAACATGTGTCATTAGTTGTCCTTAAGTTATTCAGTCACTGACATAAAAAAATGTAAAATACTTTGGTAGAACATAATGAGAGCTGTTAGCCAATACTAACAACATAGCATCCAGTTAACAAAGCATATTTGCCAATAGAACTTAGCAATTTATTTAGTATTTAGCATCGAAAACACTTACATTCTTATTCAAAAGTCAAAATAATGCAACAAAACAGGTAACACTTTGGTAGAAACAATTTGCACAAATTTCTTACAGAACTGTCAAATCTGTAGATCACAAGACCATAGACAAAATATATTAAAGTAAAACTTCTATTTGAACAAGGCTGCTACTCAAACATTCACATATTTATAGCCACATTAACACAAAACTGGCCTTCATTTGAAACGAGACAGGCAGTTCTTTCAACAAAACCAGTGGTATGTGCTTATGCTTCTGTTCCTGATCACAAACCACCAAACAGGAAATGTTCAACGTGGTTTACAAAAAGTAGGAAAAATATACCTCTTAGACTTGGATACATTTAAGTGGCTTCCGTCATTGCATTCCCTCTGTGAGAGCCAGGTGGGACAGCACTCTGGCCGAATTCATTAACGCCTCGCTCTTCTCATCATACACAAACTCGGACAGGATTGTTTGCTTTTACAGAAAGTTGCTTTTCTCCAAGTTTATTGTTAGGCTTGTCTAATGGAGGGAGTCAAAGTTTCCTTTCCTGAGTCGACTCCCAGGAAATCTGAAAGCTTTCCAGGGAGAGATTCCACAGTGAGACTCTGGCCCATCTCACATTGCTCATGTCAGCGCTGCTCTACTCCAAGGCTGTGTGTCACTGGCTGGCTTTCTCGGTTTCAGAACCAGACACTGGCTTTTGCTTTGTCCTGTTCCTGTGCTGTGGGAAAGAAAAAAAAATACAGTTTAAAATACAGACACATATATTCCAGTTATTGCATATTAACATAGAGGACTATGTTATATATAGGACACTTTGTTGTTAATAGATATAACTGAACCACAGTTCCAAAGCACATAAATTGGATTATTAGCTTGAATATGTATTATATTTTCTTTTCCTACCTGTGTCATAGATATCTACAGAGCCATGGAAGGATGCTGGCCAGCTAGAGGCAGCAGGCTCCAGCTCTGTCTTGATTCCCTCTGTATTAGAAGAAGGGCTACTCGATGCCCTCATCCCAGGCAACAGAAGGGCACTGAAGCGATGGTCCAGTGCACTGCTGTGGCTGTGATGGAGCATGGGATGGGCATGAGGGTGGGGATGATGGTGGCGTGGGTGCATATGAGGGTACATGTCATGGACATGATGGTGTCCGGCGCTGCTTTGGCCAACCAGGCCATAGGGCCATGAGTCAGTGAGGGCTGAATGAGGGGGCAGGCCAGGCTGGGTCAGGCTATGGCCACTCCAAATGCCAGTGTCTGCTGTGTGGAAGGCAGCAGCTGCAGGGAAATCACTGTGAACGGAGGGGATGCAGGCGTTGGTCTGAGATGGATAACTACTGTTCCATAACGAAGACGGCAAAGAGCCGCTCTGACTCTCGCAGAGAGAACTGCCATCTGAAAATGTCAATCATTCGAAACCATCAGTATAATACTGATTTACAAGTCACGTATTAATACAATCTATCTATATTTATTAGAATGTCCATGAAATCTGATTATATAGTTGTCATCCTGACTCAACTTACCTTTCCATAGTCCTCCAGATGGGAGCCTAATGCTCTTGGTGTCATTACTGAAGGCACTAGGTTGGCTGAGGGCACGGGAGAAGTGCTCATCCACCACATCGCCAATGTCCCCACGGAAATATGTGAAGAGCACACACCTGGAGCTCAGGTACTCTGTCTCAGCTGGTTGTGAATCCTTAGACCTCACCTCCTCCTCCTCACCATGCTGCTCGTCATCATCTCTTTGCAATTCAGTCTCAGGTCTGGGCTTCTCAGCCTGTTTACTCTGGACACAGTGTGCAGGCAAGTCCGCAAAGTCCTGCATCCTGCTGTATGCACTGAACTTTTTCTGTAGAGCAACACAAAACAAAGCGATTACATAACAAGTTATGTTTTAAATTAACATATTGCATGCACATTCAGTTCGTGTTGCTGCACTATTTGAAGATTTTCCTTGAAGAACAAGTGAATAGTTGTTGGTGTGTTGTAGACCCAGTGAGCTCAAGATCTTACTACTTTGAAGTGTTTGCTTGTTAAGCGACTGCAGGAATAGTCATAATTTACTGTTGTAAATTTTTCAGTCTGTAGTGTTTGGATTTATAAGCTAATTTAGAGATATGTTCAGTCTGTAAAACTATTCAATTTGCTTTACAGCTGACACATAAATGACAGTTATCTTTAATTTACTTATTCATGAAATGCCACTGATGGAATATTCTGTTAATCAGTAATGTCCACCACAAATGTCTAAAACTTAAGCAAATTAGCTGTTCACTACAGTGGTTAGAGCTTAACTTCTATGTACCACTAAAAGCAGGTTAGAGAAGGGTGAGAAGGGTTAATAAAAACACTTAGGATGCCGTTAAGAATGCAGAAATAAGGGACCCTACCTGCTGCTGCTGGTGATGATGATAGTATGCCGCTTTATAGGCTGCTGCTGCTGCCGTCGCTGGCATGTAATGATGAGCTCCATAATTCTGATACATAACATCCAGGCAGCTCATGGCAGAAGGCTGTCAGTAATCTCGAGAGGTTTTCAGAAAAGCGGCCGTGGCTGGCTCCTTAATGACGAATAACTGCTGGTGTCATCACTGCTCTCTTTATAAACCTGAGCGTCAACAAAAGCGCTGCAGTGTGGAAAAGGAAAAATTTGCATACAAAAAGTGTTTCCAGTCGAGGATTCACCACCTACAGCTCGGAGATCAAAATAGAGAATCGCACGCGAGCGCTCCTAACTAAAGAGTTACCAAAAGTTGCATCAGCTGCGCTGATTGGATGGAAGTTTAGCGCGCCCTGCTCTGATTGGAGGAAGTGATCAGAGCAGTCTCACACCCACTTCGGGTCCAGGGCTCGACAAGTTCCCAAACTCTGACTCTCGGGATCTTTAGAAACGAATTTATATCCGTGAAAGCTTATTTTTGAGCAATTAACGAATTAACTAACTAAAATAACTTTTTAAATTCCCTAGTCATCAAAAGAAGTCACATGACGTCACTGACAATACCATTTTATGCTAGGTTTAATGAAAATGGTTGAGTAACATGTCCCTGTGCAGATGAGCTCTCTATTCTATTCTATTCTATTCTATTCTATTCTATTCTATTCTATGGATTAATTTTAAATAATATTTTAACAAGACCATGTATGTTTTTACTCTTGCAGTGGCTCTGTGCGACCTCATTTTCAGATCAGAAGCTGTTTTGCTCGTAAACGATGTTTAATGGTAGGTTTGAAGCAGGTATGTGCTGCCACCTGCTGTAGGCTTAGAGAGTCTATGTTCCATGGCATTATCCCTCAAATTCCTGGCTTATTGCTCAGTTGTTCATCTTAAACCATGTATGAGGAATGTAGTTACAAGACTGAGGAATTTAAAACTGGACCCACATATGGGTCCTGGGTGTAAAGGGATTATGTAATCTGACTGGATTCCTTTAACCCAGAGTCTCATACACTTAGAATAAAATATTGAACCCAAAACAAAGCACAGAGCACACACACATACACACACACACACACACACACACACAGGTTTGTCTTACTATCCTTGAGAGGACCTTGCATTGACATAATTATTAATGTATCAATGCTATGCCTACACCTAATCCTAATCCTAACCTCAATTTCTGTGACCAAAAGGAAATCTTTTTTTTTTTTTTAAATAAAAGCTGTTTTTTAAACAGTTTTCTTACAGCCAAATGTCCTCATAAGATCAAGCCTGCCAGATATTCCTATCCTTGATATCCAGGATATAAAAACATGAGGCATCTGAGAATCCTGGCAAGCTTTAATGTTACTACACTGACACACCAGTAACACAGTACATCATGTGGCAGTAGCGTTTTATAGATACCTCTACTAACGGATGGATGGATGGATAGATAGATGGATGGATAGATTCTTTACTGATCGCCAAAGGGATATTAAAAGGCAAAAAAGGCAAAAGAAATGTAATGATTAAATCACATGATTTGGCTGTGTATTTTCAATTCAGAAATTAAATATAATGTGATAGGTTACCGGAATATTAAAAATATAGAAACTAACAGGTCAGTAACAGCACAGGGAGCCTGATATATTATGTCTTTTAAATCCGTCATGTCCATCAACTTGTTTTAGAAACCATGTTTGTACCTTTGTTAGGACTCATTCCCTGATCATTTGTAAAAGACAGACAAGATAATGGGCATTAAACACTAATAATAAAAAAAACACTTTATTTATTTTGTGCATAGACAATATTATTATATTATTTAGATAATGTTGTCCTTCTCACAGTCAGGATGGTGTTGTGTCAGCACATTTATTAATATGTGGTAATTACACCCATTACCCAAATAATAAGATTTTCTATAGACTGCTGTACAATACAAATTGTAGGATAATTACAATTAATTATCTTACATTATTATTATTCTTTAATTGCTACATTATGTGATTTGTATGATCAAAATACATGAACATATTTTTAGATAATATAATTATTGTTGATTTGAAAACAGCACAGTAAGCAGATGAGTGCAGTGTATAGCAGTGATCTCCTCTGACTGGCTGTGTCCTCATCCCCTCCTCCAGATGGTGCGGAAGAACCATGGCCTGCAGGATGTGATCAATCCCTAGAGACACATGAAGAGGAATGCTAAACTGTTTATTCTTTGCTCCTCTGCTTTGCCTTAATACCTATTTAAGCCCTCCTTTGTCCTGTGAGGGGAAAGAAATTAAGTCAAGGATTTTAATTAGTATAGGGGGGAAAAAATATCTTGCAAAAAATAATGATGTCACTGTGAGTTTATTATGCTAAAAGATTAGTCACTTTAATTTCTAATTAAGAAATGTAAAATAATGTATACAACTGCATAACAATGTGACAAAAATCTTAATTATCCACCTGTTTTCAAAAGCTCAAAACTTAAGCACTCAACAATTTTGAACATATTTTCATAAAACTGTCATAATATTCAAGCAGGATTTTATTACAGTAATGGCCTGTACATTATTTTTTCATTATTATATGTCATAGACCATGTTCCAGATTACTGTTCATATTAACACAACATTCATGTAGGGACCAAAGTGAAGTCTGTATTCTTGGTCTATATTGTATCCCTGTCCATTTACCCAGTTTCTGTGTTTGCTAATGGTTTGCTTTATTTTCGTTTTGCTTTAGTTTTTTTTAGCCCTCAAAACTCCCAGGAATCATTGGCAAGAGCAGACATACACTATATGGCCAAAAATATGTGGACACCTGACCATCAGAGTGGATCGTCCCCAAACTGAGAATATCTTTGTATGCTGTATCATTACAGTTTCCCGTCACTCGAACTAAGGAGTCGAACATGTTGCACCATGACAATGCCACTGTGCACCATGCAAGGTTCATAAGGACATGGTTTACCAAGGCTGGTGGGGAAGAACTTGAATGGCCTGCAGAGATCTCTGATCTCAATCCCGCTGAACACCTTTGGGATGAATCGGAATGTTGACCGTGTGCCATGCCTCCTCACGCAACATCAGTACCTGATCTCACTAATGCTCTTGTGGCTAAATGGGCAAATCCCCACAGTCACACTCCAAAATCTAGTGGAAAGCCTTCCCAGAAGAATGGAAGCTGTTATACAAAGCAAAGGGGGGACCAACTCCATATTAATGCCCATAGTTTTGGAATGGAATGTTCAACAAGCTCATATGGGTGTGATGGTCAGGTGTCCACATAGTTTTGGCTATATATTGTATGTATATTCCTCTTGCAACTGCACACATTTCCTATCAGTTTGATTGCAGTTACTGAATAATTCATAGAAGTTACCAAAAAATATGCTTTAAGATGAATAACTGAATAATAACCTGAGACCTTAAGTTGATAAGCATGAACAATCAAGCATGGCAAGCATGAATTTTCCAAGGAAATTATTTTGTTTGTTAGAAATAGATATGCTCACTTTTTTTGAATGCATTGCCAGCATAAAAGCAACATCAGTAACACAGTTATTTAAAAATCTTTAACTTGTAGTCCATGAAATATTGCAGCACAGTGCAGTTTATAAGGTGTATGAAAAAAGATGCAGTTGTTCATATCCATTCTCCAAAAAGTTAAATGATGATGATGATGATTATTATTTTATTTAATATTTTTTTTTTTACATCTGTGGAACTAAAGGTTTAATTGAGTGCAAAGTGTCAAGGGTTCATGCAAAGAACATAATATCTTGGTAAAAAGCAAAATCCAGTTTCCAGGACAAATGTGTTTAATCGAACAATCAACAAGCATGTCCTCACACAGAGGTATTTTTCATACACTTAATTATCCTATGTTTCAGCAATTATATTATCATCCCAACACTGAATTTGATTTTTAATTGCACGAGTGGCTCTTAAAAGGAAGCTCATTTCAGTTGGTATAACTGTCATGGAGCAAGCCCAGACACCAAAGCTATTTTGTGTTACTTGTTCACTTCCATTATTCCCCATTTAAATCGATTCACCATTATATCAAGACCATCTTAAGCATGGTCCATGCATGAACATCGGGTAATTAGGCATCCCTGTTTTTTTGTAAATGTCATTATTTTGAAAATGTAATAACAATGGATAGGGTTAAAATGAGCTGATATGGATTCAAAGACCTCATAGGTAGAGATAGTAAAACTCATCAGTTCTTTGCATACCAAAGAAAATATATAAATGTCAAACAATGAACTCAGATGGAAGAGAATATTAATTGCAAATTCTTTCTGAGTGAATTTCTGCGTACTTCTTGCCTTTATGAATTTATTATTTCAGACTGGTTATATTATCTGATCTGCATTTTTCCTCTTTTAATTACCCACTGAGTCTACATGTATTCAGTAGTCATGTCACTGAATGTCTATTGTTTTCTTGGAAATGTCTTAAAATGAATCTTCTTATTTCAAATTACTATAATGACGCTTAAAGATAGAAATGTGGATACAATCTATATTTTCTGCTGTGACAGCAATATGTGTAATTAGGAGAAGGTGAATTTAATTCTTCTCTACTCTGCCAATCTCACTTCATTTACGTGGTGTATTTAGGGCACATATTAGTTGAAGGCAGGGTGCACAGACACTAGCTAAGTCTGTCTGGAATTCTCCCAGTGTCCCTGTCTGAAGGACTTCTCCTCCCTTTGCCCTTCTAACTTTAATGATTCTAATTCCCCATGCAAATACTATTCATTTGCTTCAGTTGAATAATTCTGGCTTCTCCTTAACCCTGAGGCTGTGGTAACGGAAATACAGGGGAAGACCTGGCAATTACAAATTTGTACCCTACTTCGTGTGCCCTAACTTATCTGAACTACGCTGCCAGTTGTGGAATTGAGGAGAGGAGGTCAAACATCGCCGTCGGATGGTGCACTGTGATTGAAGAAAATTCTTTTGCCAAATAACACATTTTAAAAAAAAATCATGGTAATGTTATCCATGTGAGACATATTTATACATGACTGATTAATTACTGGGTCAGTTATGGGTGGCAGTCTCTGATGCTGAATGAGTGGGTGTGTGTATGTGTGTATGTGTGCACACACAACTGCAACCCAACAGGGGTGATAATCTCTCATTACCCATGGTCCCTGGGTATTTCTGTGTGGTATGGTGTGGGACAATCCTGAGCCATATTCTTCCCAGGGGCAGATGGAGAGAAGGCACTCACTCGATATATAAGCTCCCATGCCTCTTGTCCAGTGTACTCAAGCACAACACATTCATCACTGCAAAGATGTGGCCACTAAATCAACATGATGGGACCCAGATTCCACTGTCCCTGTTTGAATGGCGTCATGTCATATTCTGAGGCCACAATGAATGCATTATCTGTGTTATGGCCATCATGAGCATTCTCTACAGCTGTGTCTTAGACACAGTATTCCACAAATACATACACAGCCAGGCTGAACAAATTGAGTAAATCTTATTGCTGCAAGCTAAATGTCGGACCAATTATCAGTGATATAATGTCAATATAATATTGCAGGGGAAAAACATAAAATATGGTGATAAGATGTATTTTTGTTTACACAATGTAGATTTAGTTTCCCGGATACTATAATTCAGACTCTATAACGGAAACAGTGTAAAGATCTAATTTCACAGTTGAAATGTCTTATTTAGCTGTCTGGCTGCATAGTTAGCTCATTAACACTGTGGGTCTATTAGCCTTGGGCAATGCCATGAACAGAGAAAGAGAGATCATTGTTTCAGAAGTGCCTCTGTGGGACTTCACTATAAATGCACCAAATACATCCACTTCAATATGTGATCTAGATTTTTAATATACTTCTAAGACACCCTTCAGTGGCAAAGGAAATTGTGTTTTTGTCTCATTATTGCATTGTACAATTGGTCTGTGTGCTTGGGGCAAGACTGATCACCAGTGGGCTTACTATCATTATGAGAACGTTTAGTGCCAGTCCCTGTTGCCAGCCGTGCTGATTGTACGAAAACATCCCCCTAATAACCTTAACAAGAATATTGCCCCTGGATGGCCAATGTGTTTCATACAGAGGGGCTGTAAACTGCTGGAGGCAATACATACACTGTCCCTCACAAAGTCACCCTGTGCAGCCTCCCTCATCCTCTCATCTTTATGGCTTCCAGTATTTTGCTCAGGTTCACTAATCCCCTAACCCTCATTTTCTGAGCCTGCCTTTTTCAGCTCTCTGTGACTGATCACACTGTGCAAGTGGAGGGAATAGCTGAACTGATCTCAACATTTACATCACAGAATGGTCAAATACATTTTCTCTGAAGCCATACGTAATTAGATTATATTATGAACGAGACTTTGTTTTGCTTGAAAATCTTGACAAAATAAGAAAGAAGAGTGTCTAATGCATGTATTCATATGCTTGGTTGTTTAGTGGTCATTTATAAAAGAGCCGAAATAAAAATACAGAGAGGGTTATACATATATTTCAGCGAAAAACAATGCCTTTCTGCAGAAATACTACAGCTCCATCCAATATCTTTATTACAGGACTGCAGGGCTTTATACACGCTCAGTGAGCGGCCTATGCGCTGCAAGCAGGGTTGCCAGGTTCAACAACACAAAAATCTCCATTCAATAATTCTGCTGAAAACATGCACATCGGAAGATGAAACTAGTCCAAGGTATTTAACATACACATCCATAAAAAATTTATAAAGCAACTTAAAAACAAACAAACAAACAAATAAATAAATAATTGTTAGGTGTTATAAATAAGGATTAATTAAAACAATTATCAGTTACAACAATTATTAATTTACAACATTTCTACAACATATACAACAGAATTATTAATTACAACAATTATTAATTAATTAATTAATAAATGTTCTGTGTTAAATAGCAGGCGATGACGTCACCAGGCATTCACCACCCACATCTGTATAAATTTATATGACAGATATTTTTTTCTTTAGTTGTTTTAGTGGGAGAGTTAAATATTTAAAGTAGCTATTAAAAAAACCCGCACCTTTTAATTTTCACCCGCAACTGCATTTTTAACCCGTCCTTTAGCATGAAAACAGCGGATCTGGCAACGCTGTGTAAAAGCGAGTCCCCGCCCCCTCAGCCAGCGGTCTACAGCGTCCTCTAGAGCGCGTGGCAGGAAGCGCGCGTGAGCTCGGCGGTGACGTCAGAGGCGCGCTGACTCAGTGCAGTCATGTGTAGGGAAAGTCAGCTCGCTTTACAGATAACAAACAAGGAAATCAGGACTTTTGAATCGACACACAGCCGCCCTGAGATCCCACACTAAACCGAACCTTAGTCACAGTTTATTTAGTTTTAAACGTCCATCGAGTCGTCATGGCATCTCTGTTTAGGAAGAAGACTGTCGACGGTAAGTTACTTTTTTTTTTTAATTGTTGCTGATTAATTCATACTTTTTTTTAGCATCTACTTGGTGCCTTTCACAGTTTCTCCATTCAAACCTTCCACATGTGCTAGTTTAGGAATTCACGTTCTTCCTGTTCTGCTAATTTGGGAAACACCAGCAGCTTTAAGAAAGAAATTATTCTAATTTTCTGATCCCTCTGTGTGAAACAGCAATATGGGGAGAATCATGTTAGCTATAATAATAATAAAAATAATCCCAAATTATAACCACTTAATGTGTCTTATAAATTAATAATTTCACTTAATTATAATCTACTTATTGTGTGTGGAAAGAGCCCTTAGTTCAGTCTATATGAAGTTAGATCCTAAGAGAGATTTATGTAACAGAAGGAGACCCATGTTAACTATTAATAATAATAATAATAATAATAATAATAATAATAAGTAAAATAAAAATAATAAATACAATATAATAACAGATATAAAATATAAAAAATATTAATAATAATAACGGTTGATGTGATAATATTTTTTAACTTAGAACTTTATTTTTTAGAAATATATTCTAAGTAATATTAGTTAGTATATTTTGCAGTTCTCTATAACATGTCAGTGGTTCAGAATTTGAATAACTCACCTGACCACTAATGTCTCACTCAGTCTGTGTGCCTAATGTACCATACTGCACTTGCGCAAGGAAACGCTTACAGTGTTCAAGAATAATTCAAGGTACCTGGTTTAGTTGAAGGGATCCTGTTCCTAATGCGTGATGGAGCCAGACTAAGTGCTTAGTTCATGGCTTAATTCATGGCTTTTATAGCCTATACCTTTCTTTTCCTCACAGTGGTGTCAAATCAACTTCCTTTCAGTTCATGGCACTAGACTGCTGGAGTCGGCTGTATTTATATGATCTATTTTCTTTTATATTGCACATATCTACTTTTATTCTTTTTTGTTTGGCAGAAATGTCTGCTACAAACTCTCTTCACAGTGTTACACCTATTCTGGCTCCCATTTAAATAGCTTTCAACTAATCATTCATAATTCATTTCTGTCATTAAAATGTCTCCAAAAGTGTATATATACAAATCTTTCAGGCTTTACAGTACAGTACATTTTCTTGTTGTATCTGTGCTAACCCATAGCAGATATAACTCACCTGACCACTAAAGTCTCACTCCGTCTGTGTACATAATGTAACATACTGCAGTTGCCTGAGGTAAAGCGTACAGTTTTTGAGTATAATTCAGGATATCCATTTCAACAAGCCATTTAACGTATTGACTGTGTTTAATGAGGTACATCAAAAAGCGGTTTAGTCGGAGGGATCCTGCTCTTAATGCTTGATGGAGCCAGACAAAGTGCTTAGTTCAGGGCTACATTATTCAAGGCTTTTATAGCTAATACCTTTCTTTTCCTTACAGTGGTGTTAAATCAACTTCATATCAGTTTATGGCACTAGACCATTGAAGTTGACTATTTTGTATGTTCAGTTTTCTTTACAGTGCAGATATCTACAATGTTTTGCCAAAAACCTTCTTCTGGCTCCCATTCAAATAGCTTTGATCATTAATAATGGATTCCTGTTATTAAAATGTCTCCAAAAGTGTATGTATATATATATATATATATATACATATATATATATATATATATATATATATATAATATTAAATCTTCCAGGATTTACAATTTTGCCCTTTATTGCACATTTCCTTAACGTTTGTTGTATCTGTGCTAAACCATAGCAGATATGAAGCCCTACCTACACTTCACAATATTTCTTATAATGTAAACCTTTAATAGAATAATTTGTGAGTAGTCTTTTGACAGGTTTACCAGATCACTGTTATAAGTAAAAGCGTACATTAATTAAACACATAAACACAATAAATAATTATTGATACTTACATGTTGGGTGTATTCCTCTGTCATTGCTTTTCCATGGTGTATTTCTCAGGTTCATGTGCCAGTTCAGCATTAGTGCCATGTTAACACAGTATTAAAACAGTGTTAGTGCAGCGCCAGTGTGCCAAACTATCCTCTGCCTTATGTCGAGATGGCACAGTTGGTTTGTCTCGAAGACTTGCGTGGACGACATCCCACCCTCTAATACGTTTCGATGTACGTCATCTTTTACGTAGCGTATTAAAGTCGTTAACAGTTACTTTGCCATTTTTGGATGATAAGTTTGTAAGAAACATTTGTAAAAGTTATTGTGTAATTTTATTTATCCATTTAAAATAAGACTATTTTGATTGCATTTTATATTTGATTGGATTTGTTTGATTCAATGTTTAATTTTTTTTCTTTTTCCAAAAGAAAGGTTTTCACATTCATTTGGGTTTTATTATTATTATTATTATTATTATTATTATTATTATTTGTTTGTTTTAGGAATCCAACTATTTTTCTTTTCTTTTCTTTTGCATTTTTTTCCCTTCTTTTTTTTTTGTTTTATCTGCTTGGCAGAGGAACTTATATCATGATATCATTGTCATACATGAGAAGTGTGTGTCAGACCGTAACATCCCTATGGGCATTGGGCTCCCTTTTCTGGTACCTGAAGTGTGTGAGCATGGATGGTGGATGGAGGTTAATTTTTACACTATAAAAATGTATGATATAAAAAAATGTCTGGTTTGCCTCCAGACAAACTCACCACATCTTTGATTCATGTCTCCCTTTTCCTCTCTCTCATATAAACACTTGAATGTTTTACTCAAGGCAATATTCTGACTTAGTAATCACTTTTTTGTTCATGTAGACTGTCTTATGGGCTAAATGGGTTTCTTTTTAAAGCAAATTATGCAGTTCTTTTTTTATGTACCCAAGTGTTGTTGCACTTAGTTTACAGTTATTTTATAGGGTAATTTACTTCAGGAATTATTTTATTTTAAAATAATATCAAACACAATTTGGTATTATGCAGATGACTTTGATTCTCCGTTTGGAGACTATGATACTGGAGTGTTTCTGTGCTTATAACCCAGTAACAAATTTGGTCACCATTCAAATTAGTAATCCCATGTATTGTAGGGGTGAGCAGCTTTTCCAGTTAAAGGTGTGGTTAAAATTTAGTTGAAGATTTTTAAAAAATGTTAATAAATGGCTGTTGGGAGAATGCCCTGATTTTGGAGGTGCCCAGTTATATTGTTAAAGAAAACTGTATGCTGATTGATATGGCTTTAAAACCAGTTAAATAAACCAGACTCAGTGTTACATGCTCCAGAAGACTTTGGAATTCTCATATCTTTTGCCATCCATCGAATCATGTATGTTTATTTAGCCAAGTAAAGACAAAGTTCACCATTTGAAAATAGCTTTGTGATGGTTTGAAACAGCCAATAACCTCTGTTAAGAAGGTTCGTACTCAATGAAAAGCAATGAATGAATGAGAATGGGAGCTGGAGTGTCATGGTCTGAAGTCCCTATTAAAAAAATGTAGATCCAATAACAAAAAGACCACGCCTCAATGGGACTGAAGCAATACAGTAATAGTGTTGCTTTCCCATGTGATCACAACTAATTAACTCATTACGTTGAACCATTGAACAGTTGTGTACAACTATCGTTTGAGCATGTAGTAAGGGACCAATCTCCATTTCTAGTTCCAGTTTCCATTTCTCTGTAGACAAAATGGTATATCTGTTAACTGTAAATGAGAAAATATACTGAATTAATTTCAGTGTGTTCTTGTCGCATGGCCAACAATAAGATGTAGTTTAATATGATAAATAATTGGAGAATCAAAGCATTGCATATTTAAGAGGTGCAGTTTGATTCCATAAAACACTTAATGGGAGGTGAATTTTTTTGGCAAACAAAATCACACCTCTGCAGACAAAACAGCTTTATTATACATTTTGTACACATATATAGGTGTATATATAGGCATATATATATATATATATAGAGAGAGAGAGAGAGAGAGAGAGAGAGAGAGAGAGAGAGAGAGAGATAGATAGTAGTTATAGATATAGATGTCTATATGTATCTTTAGAGGTGTGAAAATTTTGAACTCCACAAGTTAAAAGCAGCTTTAGTACAACGCTTTCTGAGCATGAATCTGCTGTCAGTATTGCACTGTGTTTAGAATTGGCTTAGTGGCCTACATAGTGGTCCGCACATGCATTAGACCTCAAAGACAGGCTCAGAGATTCAGCTCAATGAACTATAACTGGATTTTCAAGGCAGATTTATTGTATGTTTCTCCTCATCCTCTTCTGCCACAGATATCATCAAAGAGCAGGCAAAAGATCTGAGAGGCACACAAAGACAAATCAGCAGAGACCGTGCTGCTTTGGAGAAACAGGAGAAGCAAATGGTAAGTGGAACAGAAAATGTATGCATGCAAAAAAAAATTATTTCCCAAATTCATGTTTACACTTGAACTATACAGAGCACTTTTAGTAATTTCAATTAAGTGTGGTCTGTTCTGCTTGTGACTTATTGCTCCCAATCTAAAATTAAGTTCTGTGTTTTGGTTTCAGAAATAAGCAAATTAGATGGTCTAAATGGCATTAATAGGAGGGATGTTCTCGCTAAAACACCTGAGGGCTCAGGAGAAAGAAACGCTCTGCAGGCTGTCTGCATTATAACCTTTGAATAATGTATTTCCCCTCACTTTTGCCATGTTTTAATCATTAAACGAAGAAACTGGTCTGGCTTTTTAGTAAACTTCGAAATGTGAATATAATTCAGGATACAGGAGGCTCCTGTAATCTTATGATTTATTTTTATTCTAATTAAGAAAGTGCTCTGTTGTAAGACTTAGAAAGTTGTCTAAAGTGAGCTTTTTTAGCACAGGAAGCATTTTTGTGTCTTTGCGATTCGAAGACTTTCCGGTAAGGCATCGTTTTATCTGTAGGCCTTGACAAACTGTTAAAAACATCTTGTCATTTTGCAGATCGATGCAAAGTCTGCAGTGCAGTGCAGCTTACTTTACCGTAGCTTATGATGGTGGATCTATTGTCAGACTGTAGACAGGAGGCTGTACTGCTTTAGACATCACTCTGTCACTTTTGTTCCAGCTCTCAGACTCTAAGCGCTGCCTAGTGGCTGACACAGCAATAAAACATCCCTAATAAGTTGTATTCCACTGCTCCCATTTCACTCCACCAAACAGTATTAATAATAACCATGACAGGATCAGATGCTCATCAACAGTAAGTTTCAACAGCAGAATTCTCTCTTTTCAAGCAGGAAGAGTGACACCAGACTAGTGAATCATCTGTCATGATGTATACATTGGGCGCAGTTTTTAAGGGCACATTTTTTATGCTGAAGTAGGAAGATGCATTGTATCAGTTTATCAACGCTGCTTTCAGGCCGTTATTTTGTGAAGGAGATTGAGAGACAGCAAGCACCTGTTTCATTGTGCATGAAGCCAGTGCAAGTTTTCAGCACATCAGACTATAACTTGCCCAAGCTCACATCTGCCAAAAAATGATATCTTGTACATTGTACTACAAAACAACATCTCAGTTTAAAAAATGCCAGGTAAGAATGGCATACTTGCTCTTTGCTTTTAATTAATTCTTTATTAATAATTAACACTTCCAAACACGCACCTAATGTGTGTATGCAGTGTTCTGATTTGTTTACGTCTCCAAAGAGGCTAAATAATAAAACATCTTTGTCTAATTTTGTTGGTTAATGATAATGATCAGAACATTCCTCAATCATGGACGTCCAAGTAATGCAGAGAAAGAAAGACTAGAGTTTAATGACTATCCATAAATCCGCAGTACTGCCCTTCAATACTGCCCTTTTTAGTACAATTTTTGTTATAGATGTTTATTTTATGACATTGTATATATTTCCAAACGTTACTTTTCCAATACAAAATTAAAATGTTACAGAAAAATGTTTGTATGTCAGTCGAGAAAGCAACATATTACATATCACTTTTCAGACAAAAAAAAAAAAACATAATGAAGTCTCCACAAGAACTGTGGCAGATTCTCCAAGATGCTCAGTTAAACTTACCACCTAATTTACTTATAAAACTGCACAAAGTGTACCTGAGACTACTAATTTTTTTAAAAAAAGGTTGTCACACCAATATTGACTTTAATTTATTACTGTTTACTGTTTGCTTATGAACTTTTGAACTCTTTGAAACTTTTCATTATTATAAAATTTCATTATTTTTGAGGCATCTTTGCTTTACAGCCTTTCTTTACATATGCCTAAGGCTTTTACACAGTACTGTATATTCAAAAGTTTTTATAGAACAGATGGCATGTACCACATATTTAAAACTGAATAGAAAAAAGTTCTCCTACTTTTTCATTGCTATTTTTTTTTAACCCCAACACTAGCAGCACTGTGGTACTATTCACTTTGGTGGAAATCTGTCGTACACTTTTTGCAGGCAGATGTTTTATGAGCAATTTTGTTCATTTATTAATGAACCCATGAATGTATTCTGATGTTGACACAAAAACCCAGCTAATTCTGCGCTGCTAATGTGCAGCTTTCCAGTAACCTGAGACTGTGGTGGTGTTGCAGGGCAGAGTCGTGTGTATATTTTCACTCTGCATTAGAGCATATTTCTAATGCATAAAGTCCCTGGAGCCCTAATATGCTGCTTTTATTCACTAACTAACAGATGCTTACTTGAGAATCTAAACCAGTCATCAGCTTGGTGCATCGGCTTCCAAAGTTTGCTTTGTTACATATCCACACCACCATTGAGCATAACTCTTGTTATGAATACCATAGGTGGTATTGCTTTAAGAGGCATTGCAGGTAGGAAGCCATATTTAATTTAAATTATAAATCTGTTTGTCCTCAACAGGAAATGGAAATTAAGAAAATGGCCAAGGCTGGAAACAGAGATGCCTGCAAGATCCTGGCTAAGCAGCTGGTCCAGCTGAGGAAGCAGAAGAACCGAACCTATGCTGTGAGCTCTAAAGTGACCTCTATGTCCACACAGACGAAGGTCATGAACTCTCAAATGAAAATGGCTGGAGCTATGTCTACCACAGCCAAGGTAAGGCTGTTACTTTTTGGTGCCGCTAGACATCCCTAAGTTTAGGAAAGATCCTGTTAACTTTATGTGATCAGTGTTGGTGGGAAAAAGGCTGCAAAAGCAGAAGCCCATACACAGCAGATTCTGAACTACAAAGGAATGCATAAGCAGGTGTAATTAGCATTAGTCTCTGGAGCAGACGAGGCAGCAGGCATGCAAATGAACCATTCCTGATAGCTAGTAGCAGAGAGAAAAACAAGCATATCCTAAACCCATTGGAGGGCAAGTCTGGTGCCAGCAGCTGTGGTAAGTCAAGGTATAGCAATAGTGTCTATTAAATTGCTGCAATGAAAAAGCTTGTAGTTGGGTCTTGGAAGTGAGGCGAGCCACTGGTCGCTGGATGCCTAGGACTAGATGACCAGGTTGAGCCCTGAGCATTTACTTTGGAAAAAAAAAAAGTGTGTTCAAAGCAATACTCCCAAGACTCAAATATTCACCTGAATTCCTAAACTAGGAATAAGGATATAGGACTCTGCTTCTGGTTTGTGGGCCAGGATTAAGGGGATTTGTATTATGCCATTAAAGATGAAATTCTTAGACTGGTGCAAGAAAAGTGCATCTTATTTAGATGTCTAAAATTACATTTGAAGTCAGACCTCTAGGGAATGTTGGACAGTTCTGTAAATTATCATATCATGTTTCACAAATGATTTAGTCAGTATTCACAAGGGAAATTGCAGTATTGAAATAAGTTGTTGTTTTTTTTTTTTGGCTGCTCCTGTCAGGGGTTGCCACAGCGGATCATCTTCCATTGTCCGCATATTGCTTTGGCACAGGTTTTACGCCGGATGCCCTTCCTGATGCATCCCTCCTCATTTATCTGGGCTTGGAACCTGCAATGAGAGTGCACTAGCCTGTGCACCACTAGTGGCTGAGGTTGGCGCCCAGCGTGGGGCTCAAACCCACATTCCTGAGATCAAGAGTCCCATGCTCTACCAACTGAGCTAGCTAGCGCTAAATAAGTATAGTGCTGATAATATATGATAATAATATAAAATGTAAATGATAGTTAATTAAATTTAGTAGGTGTTTTCCCCCCTCTAGTTTATAGTTAAACTAGGACACACTTACACACATACACAGACACGCAGACACATGCGCACGCACACACACACACACACACACACACACACACACACACACACACACACACTGAATCAGATACTATCTTCTCTGTGTCAGGAAGGAAGCTATTAATATTTACTTCTCTGACTGTTGATGTGTCCTGGGAGTTGTAGTGTCATAGTGAAGGCTTTGTGGAAGAGCTGCTGTCAAAGACATGGTCTGTAATGAGGATGTGACGGAGATGATTTGTGTAAATAATTCTCTATAATCAAATGGGGCTTTTCCTGTTTTGTCTGCAGTGTCATTCTGCTGAAACCCCATAGGGCCTTTAAAAAAAGTCTGCTCTCAGCTCAACCTGTTTTATATGTGCTGTACTTACAACAGGATTTATGTTGAACTACATTGAAAATGTATTCATCCATGCTGGATCCTGCCTGTGATTCTAATGTTTTATCCCCATGTGTCAAATAATACCTTAATATTTTTCTCTGAATCTGATTTATAGCATGAACTCTGTGTATCTTTCAGACTATGCAGGCTGTCAATAAAAAAATGGACCCAAAGAAGACTTTACAGACAATGCAGGACTTCCAGAAAGAAAACCTGAAAATGGGGATGACTGAAGATATGAGTGAGAATACTTATTATTATTATTATTATTATTATTGTTATTGTTATTTGGTTGACCCTGTTTCACAGAGACATACTTTACGCTGGAGAAAAATAAGTGAGACTTTGGAAGTCCAGGTCAAAACAAAAAAGAAGATAAATTGATCATTAAATATGTACTATATATCCAAAGTAGTTCAAAAAATAAGTACTCAAATATAAATATTTTATATTCTTACAAAATTAGTATTTCTTTTAGTCATTTATCCTGTTCCATTCCCTATTATTATCTTTTAATATTTTTATATTTATTTATTTTTCTTTATATACTGTATTTGTTCCCATAATTATTGTTTTCTCCATTTGTGTTCATATTTATTCATTAATCTCCAGAATTTTTCCTCCCTACCATTTTCTGTATTTCCTTGCCCTTATGATAATGAGGAGTCAGACAATGTTTCATTAATCACTGGATACTTCGAACTAGTCAACTAACGGCTGCGCACAGACAACAGATCTACACATCTAATATTACTAAAAATGATCTGAAATTATGGTTTTTGTGGCACTAAAAGAGACATAAATTTATCTTCATCAGCACACATGAATCTTTTTTAGAACATGTCTCATCTCTGGTGTTGATTTCTGTGCTTGAATGTAAAAAAACACACCCCATAATTATCATATAGATGAAATACAGAAATAAATACAAAGGAATACAAATGCATAAAAGAACAGACAAATAAATACTGAAATACAACCACAAATAATTATGTGAATGCATAAATAAATAAGTGCATATTTATTATGTTTGTTGTTATTTATTAGTGATTTATTTATATAACCATAAGACATACTCATGTCATATTTAGTGAACAATAAATTACTAATAATGTTTTTTTTAATCCTCAGTCAATGATACACTGGATGACATCTTTAGTGAGTCAGGTGATGAAGATGAATCTCAGGACATTGTGAACCAGGTGCTGGATGAAATTGGAATTGAAATTTCTGGAAAGGTATGAGACTCATTTACTCTCTAGCTCCATTGCTTACTAGTTTTCCATCTGTCTCCTATGAATTGTTTGGCGTTATACATAGGTTTTAGGTAGTTTAGGCAGATGTGTGGCTTTTGGCTTTGCCTTTGGTTTGTTGCTTACCCGATTCTGTCAACTCAGACAGATGTATAATGTGCTCCTTTGGGCTGAAAAATAATCTATATATTACCACCTTTCTTTCAGCTTTCTCTTTGTTAGTTCTTGATGAAATGATGTGACTATTTATTCTTGAAGTGTCAGACATTAATCTGAAGGCCTGACACAGACAAGCAGCTGTATGGTTGTTGGTTGTTAAGCTGATGTGATTTTGCTGAATGGTTTTGTGCAGATGGTGAGAGCCCCCTCAGCTGGAAAGAGTCTCCCCGGTGCATCAAAGGCCAAAGCCGCGACCATTTCCGATGAGGACATTGAGAGGCAGCTGAAGGCCCTGGGAATGGATTGAACCTCTTTACACTCTACACCTGTGCTCTCAGAGCCAAAGCAAAGGGCTTATACTAAAGCACACATACACACATGACCTTACTGGCTGTGGGTACAGAGAGCCACAGGGCTAGCTACTAAATCAATGATGTAAAAATGTAATAATCATGTAGCTTGTAGGATTTGCTGTACATATCTAAAGAGTACAAATGGTGTTGGGGGTCAGTAAAGGAATGGTCTTGTGAAGGAGGTCTCAAATCCCCAATATCTATATCCCCACATATCCCCATTTCTCCACTAGTGATGGAGTTTCAGCATCTCCCAACTCCCTACTATTCAACATCTCCTACCCAAGTTGGGGGCCTTGGTGTGACTTCAGCCCACATTTACAGAGTTCTCCCTTTTTTACAGTTCTTCAGTCCCTTGTCATGTCATTTAGCTGAAGGCATGGTTTGCACTCTCAAAATTATGGAGTTATGGTTTTAGTGTACATAATATGAACTTTCTGGTAAAGTATTTATACATGTACTGTTTTGTAATTTTGCAGATATGAGACACTCATTTTCCAATTCTTTTATCTCTGTAGGTTCTCTAGCATGAATATTGAAAGTAAGTTCAAGCTTAGGCTTTGTTCTCATAATGAAATGAGTGGCTTTGATATGCAGTTGGTAAGGATTTGGTAAGCATTTGTCTTGTTCATTGAAAAATCTTGCATAAAGATTTGATGAATGGCATTATGATGAAATGCTCGTCATTACTGAATTAATTTGGAAGGCTAATTGATGCACAGTCGTAATTAACTTAATACATACTGTAATTTAGATATGACTGCACTAGGATATACAAGTGATCCTGTCAGCAGTACTAACTCAATTAGCTCTATATTAGCTCCACTAAGAGGTCTTTAATTGGATGCAGGCACACAGGTGTTGAAGAAACCCAAAACTGTAGTGTCAGCTCCAGTTAATTAGGTGGTCTAGTATTTGCTGAAGAACACTGTGTTTCAGACGTCATTATCACAGCTTAGGCCACATTTGCAGGCTAATTATGCTAAAGGTCTGTTACTGACCTGAGAATTCCCCTGTCATGGTCAAATTAGAGCCGTGTCTACAGATAAGAGAAAGAAGCTGTGAAAATTGCCAGGAAGGAAGTCAGTGTTACTGCTGTGGTTTTCATGTTAATGAGTGAATACATCATTAGCTGAAGGACATTTACATTTAAATCATACTGTGTCTACTGAATTGTACAACTTGAATTGTAAAGTATGCAAAAGTCATTAAACTCTGGTGTAGCTTTAGTGCCAGTTGGAAAAGCAATACATCTATCCACCTTTTGTTTTCTTTTTAACATTATGATTATCAGTATGTTTTAATTGAATGTTTATTTAGTTTTTTTTTTTATTCTAACTTATGTTAAATGTACATGAATAAAATTTTATTGATTCATTTGGTTTTGTAATGAATTAAAAAAGTAACTCCTTGTGGTGTGCTCTTTGTTTCCTACATGTTACAAATGCATCAGAAGGTTTTTTTTATGATTTTGTTTGTTTGTTTTTGAGAAATTGTGATGCATAAATATACAAGTGTCAAGTTGTCCTTTTAGACCATATTTAATTGCATTAAATTATAGTTAATTGCTCATAATTATAAGCAAATATAATTTTTACATAAGGTCTTAATGAGTTTTTGCAGCATGACCTTGCTTAATTGAATTTCTGTGGAACCCATTAGTTTTGAAATAATTTATCAGTGTTTGAAATAATGGCTTATAAATCATTTTAAAATGAATAGATTTGTTGAGAAAATCCATCACTGCAAATTTTATTGTTTTTTATTATTCTGTATATACTGTATGCATATATAGTTACTTGGTATTAAATTTTCCCAACAACAATGCACCATTCTAAAGTGTAAATTCGACTATATAACTCAGATATGTAATTTTTTTGTTTATGGCAAGCAGTGACAGGATACTGATGATGGTATAGATCATATTTCATGAATATGGGTGAGAAAGTCCTTTCGAATGTGTTCATACACTCAGGACTGTAGAACATTACAATAAATATTCCACAATAAAACCCAGTGGGGACAGAGAAGTGCTAATGCTACTGCTCTACACACCTGGAGGAGTAAATTAATGTCTGCCCCCACACTTGGGACATATACATCCCCCCCCCCCCCCCCCCCCCCCCCCCCCATCTTTGTGTGTCTGTGTGTGCATGTGTTGTCTTTATATCTTCTAGTATGACTGTTGTGAATTGAATACTATGCTTTTTTTATACAGTTTTTGCTGCCATTATTTCAACTTTGTTAGTTATACAAGACAATGCCATCAATTGTGCTTATCTGTTTTTAATTATTTAAGGTATTAACACCAGTGTGATTAGAATGCGAGTCTTTAAAAACTCACATGCCCATTACACCCACCATGAAGTCCTCTTATGTGCGTTTTCATTGTCATTCACTTTCTATTATGTAACAGTGATTTTACAATAGGAAATCAATATTCCACTGCCTTACTTGTAGATTAATTCAGTATATTACATTTTAATTGGCAATTACTGCAAAATTCAGACCTGAATATATTAATTTAAATAACTTACTATATTAAATGCACTTGGATGAAGTATTTGTTCATCCAAATAAAATAAAAAAAATCCTCAAAATGAGTCAAAATGATGTGAAAATAATTATGGTAACCCAACTGTATGTTAATGATTTACAGCATTTCCTCTGCATGTGTTCCCTTAAATGGGTCACCTCTGTACAGGCAGAGCACTACATTCACTCCTGTTAACAAATCAGGAAGGTTTTCCCCCCTGTACAATGTCAGTATGCACTATTGTATAATGCTCTGAACAATATTACTGCATTCTCTTTGACACAAATTTACTTTGATTGTCTGAGGAGTTAAGAGGTAAAGGGTCTGAGCCTGAGAAGAGTAGCTTTTTAACACATGATCATTATTATCATCATCTATCATGTCTACCTACAGTATCTTTGGTCATGAAAGAGCTGTGGTGTAGACTTGTCTTGACTCTTTTCTCCCTCTGCCTGCGGTTGCAGAACCAAACACGCACCACCTCCTTCTCTAAATGGAGTCCCTCTGCCATTCGCACAATCTCCTGTGAGGACGGCTTACTCTTCTCCACAAAATTCCTCTCCAGCGCTTCCTTTGCCCCTAGACTGAGGAAGTGAATGAAAAATACATTTCTGGTATCTGGTGTTTTGACATAATGAAAGAGCAAGATATCTCAGAGATTCACATGCACATGAATAGTACCTGATGGTAGTTCTTCGCTTCCGTTTGCGTTCTTGAAGTCCCATTTTGTCATTAAATAATGCTGTGGAGAGAAATGAAGTGTGGATACACACCTGAGCATGATTTCTGATTTCTGTAAATTGCCTTTTGACAATAGCTGGGACCATATGTACCTGGATATTTCTGTCTCTGATATACTGACAGTATAGTCTAAACTTTTAAGAAGTTAAGATACAATAGTGGAATACTTTAATGTAGTATATTACATGGTTCAGTGTAAGCTGCTCTTGTTGATCACTCACCACCAGCCTGCTCAGCCTCCTCCAACCATTTGGCAAGTATGGACTTCAACTTGCAAGCATTTTTGAAACTGAGCTGGAGGTTCTCAAAGCGACAGATGGTCGTCTGACTGAACTCAGAGCCGTGTACAGCTGCTAGAGCCTCTCCAACATTAGTCTGAGTGTAACCTGTGAGTTTTATATAAGACATTATATTTTTACTGCTGATACTTTCGTACATTAATATCAACTTTTTGTAATTTTGTTCACTCCCCTTGAACCTCCACATTTTTCTGGTTGTATCAGAATTAATTATGGGGTTTCACAGCAACAAGGGTGAATACTTATGCAATCACAAATTTTATGGTGTTTATTATGTGAATAATATTTTTCACAAGTGAAAAATATATGAAAGTGCATTTCAAAATGTTATGAGCTGAACTTGCACTGTGAATTCAGGTAAACGCATGTGACGTGTGCAATGTGTGAAAATAAATCAATATGATCAAGTGAAAATAAGTGAAACACATGAATTATCCTACATATGAAAAATTAACATGTGAAAATAAACTATTTGTGTGTAAAAATCACATGTGAAAATAAAAACACATGCCATACATGTGAAAAGTCCACTACATGTGACAGTTGTGTGTCTAAGTACTATACAGAACGTGTAAATTTCCCATAATGAATCAGGTGGGTATTCATCTGACTTTTCAGGTCTACAACTGGAGACTAAAAAAATAATGATAAAAAAACTGAAAGCATATGTTTGCTTTTGTATTATAATTTGATCTAACTGAAGTCTATACTATTACCACCAGCCTTTAAAAACAACACAATGACTTGGACAAACCGAGTTTGATTCTGCGTAGTTTGAAGTCATTGGCAAACTTCTCGAGCTCACGGATCTGGGGTGAGTCCATGTCTGGAGGTTCCTCTGGGGCTCGACTCTTCCTCCTCAGCTCTTGTTTGATGTCTCCCAGAGTAGGCTCATCTGTGAACAGGGCCTGGGGCAGTGCGGAGAAACTGTGGGACAGAGTGCACGAACCTCCAGCCAGACTGTGCTCAGGGAACTTATACAGACATGGAGCCAGGGCACCTTAGGGTTAGATGAAGTAGGGGACATTAGCAATGGTACAATGGTGTGTTTATTTATTAACAACTGGTAAGGAAATTAGGTTGGTTGTAATGCTATACAACACATGTGATCAAAATATTATACTATATTGTAGCCATGTGCATTGAAACCTAATTGGTGCAAATGGTTTTCTAGTTGGCACAAAAAAGGACTGTGCTTCCCCCTTGTGGAAAGATTTGTAGGCTGCAGTTCCCCAACATTTCACAGTTTTTCTGCTGACCCATCACAACAGTAGAAAAATCCTGGTTTAAATTACACTTAAAATAGCATGCTAGACAATGTTTCATGTATAATTTTTTATCTTTTTGGGATTAGACTTTTTGCCTTCCTTAAGTCAGAGGTTCTCAAACCTTTTGTAGCCAGGGACCCCTTTAACTGTAAAATAAATTCCACAGCTGTATACTAATACAGATTTATTTTAACAACATAATCCAACTATTCAAATATTTGACTGATTATCTGAATATTTGCAATATTATTATGGCTATTTATTGGAGCCATAGAACATTTTATTCCTGGATGTTCCACTGACAATTTTTTTCCCTTAGCTGACATTTGTAAGCTTACTTGTTTCTGAGTTATTAAGGGTTGGATTAAGATAACACTTTGAGAAGCACTGCACTATATACAGTATATCAATTATATTATTCATGTCTTTACCATAATATTAATCCTCCCTATAGACACTAGGGGGAAGCCTATTCACACTTTTCAGTCCAGGTCCTCAAACATATGATCCCAGAGTTTGTCCAGTCTATATATACTGCAGTTACACTGAATTTCTTATTTGGTACACCTCAGAGATCTATTTTGGAATGATAAAGTGACCTTAGCAGGTAGCAGCGTCTTATTCAGCTCAAACAAAAGCAGAGAAAAGGGCTTGATTCATGTTCTGTCCTGAAGACTGTACCTTGAAGTGAGTTGGCTCCATTGACCATATTGTGTGGGACACTGCAGGTCTGCAGGATGCGCGTCTGAGAGATGCTGGCTGAGAGCATTTCCTGTGCTGGGGACAGAAAACCTATGCTGTCATCATCAAACACTCACACTCACACTCGAAGAGTAGCATTGATTGCTATCACTCAAAGCACTGAATCATGCTTTGAATGAAGGCTTCTGAAGAGCGCTCTGACGAAGGCGAACAGCGAGGTGACCCAACACACCTGCCATCATGCCGTAGGTGGTCTGCTGGTTGCTATAGTGACATGGGGGCATGGAGTAGTGCAGGCCGGCTGAGGCGTTGCTCAGGGCAGAAGTGGACAGATGCATGTGAGAGCGCTTGGATGACTGGACCAGGGGCAGACCTGAGGGAACTGTGGAGAGGAGCACAGGACATGCATGTAATCTTATCAGCTATATCCAAAGGACAAAATGATAAGAAGAATGACAGATGTGCCTCAGGGATTCTTGGGACTGAGATAAAACCATCACATTGATTTGATGTCCTTAGAAAAATAGACTATAGGTAAAATAAAAGAAAAACTCTATATATTCATATAATATGTATTACATTTCATTTACATTTACATTTACATTTACATTTACATTTACGGCATTTGGCAGACGCCCTTATCCAGAGCGACTTACAATAGTGCTTTGAAGTCTATCAAAAATACATACTGATATTGGCTCACTAGGTCACAAACTAGGAATATCATCAGTCCAAAACTCTGTTGGGGATTTATTTTTTTTTTTGGTGAAAGTGCTAACTTAAGTACTTTTTAAGTTACATGTTTGAGTTTAACAGCCATTATTTCATATTGGAAAAATTTGTTATTTGTCACTGATGTTTTGGTATCAGTAGTTGCCCTATAATGAAATGATTTCACAGAAAAACAAAAATATTCCTTATTAAAATTCCTTTAGTACCAAAGAGCTCTAACAGAGAATTTTGCTTTAAAGTTTCTTAACCCCATCTGCATTCTTTGATTGAAGCTTTGTTGAATTAAACCTCCCATCCTCCCATTATATAAAGACATCTCTCCATTATTTGTTCTTTTTATCTGCTCACAATAAGGCACCACATGATATATCAGCATGACAGCAATTGTCGATACATTATTAGATCAGCCCTCTTGAAAATGTTCAGGGGCACCCACCTGAGTTCAAACTGAGGCAAGTGAATAACTGTGCGCTGGTAGAAATAACATAAGTGGTGCATTATACTGTTAAGCAATTGTGCTTGAATGCTAGGATTTATTGTGTTTAGCAATGAGTGGGAGAAAAACATCACAGGTCACTGAGCTTCTTAGGGACATTTATACAAAGCTGTCTCACATGTAAGTCACTGATGCAAAGAACAAATGCTAATTTAGCTATCAACGCATCAATCCAACAACATGTCTGGTTCTGTAATTGCTATGTGAAAACAGCAGCTGTGCAAACTGAGCTTATAATTTTTACTTATTCAAATCAATTACCGTTCGTCAGTCCAAATTCTCCACATGCTAACTTACACACACATACAAAACACAACACAACCCATTTTCATTAGACAGCACTGTACAGCTGTTGCCTTGTCAAAGAAAAGCAAATATTAGACAATTCACTGTGGAATATTGAATATAGATAGTGTGGGTAAATGGAAAAGCACTTGAGTGAATGATTACACTTAAAATAAGCAATTTTCTCTCAATAATATTAACAGTGTCAGTACACATTCAACTCTGAGCTTAGAGTTGAAATACATTTACATTTCCGTAACTTGGCGGAAATGAAGAGAATGAATAAAGTAGAATAGAGTTTGTGGTGTTTATGGAAAGGTCATGACTTCAATGTAAGTGAAAGACAGACAGTGATCAGGAGAGATGCGTAAGCAGTAATACTGGAGAATCTCTGTGCTATAGAAAAACAGTGACTTCCCATACCATGTCCTAATCACTTCTCTGTCTCTATCTCTCTCTCAGACAGCTGTCTCAATACCTCTGTCTGCTCTGAGATCAACTTAGAACAATCCTCTTTGTCTTCACACTTATTAATATTTCAAGACAAAGTATTGCTCAGTCAGTGAGGAAGACTGCTGCGTGAATGCTATTTTGCAGGAAAGCTGTCAGTTAATTGAGTGAATTAAAACCCAGTGTCAGCAGCGTTGTCAACAGTAGACCAGAAACAAATCAGCTGGCAATAGAACACCTCAGTCCTCAGAAATGATCTTATAATTGCCTGTAGATTGTGCTGACAGATGTCAGGACTCTCATCACTGTACTTTCCTCTATTTCAGTGTAAGATAAATGAGGTGAGTCTGCTGAATGATGGTGCAGTTACCTGGAGGCACAATGTTGGTGGTGTGGCTGGTGACGGGAAGGCAGTCAGCAGCTCCAGCATGGTGCATAAGCAGAGGTAGAGCAGCTGAATCGCCGCTCAAAGTGCTGAACGAGTCAGTACTGCTGAAGGCCTGGCAGCTCATGTCTCTCTGTCTATCTCTGTCCTGATATCTCTGTGGTCACCTGCACTGCCAGTATCAGGCCACCTGTGTGACACATGCATGGCGTGTACAGGTATTTATACCAGCTTCTCCTTCAGGTTTGCTCATCCATGTTAATGCTTCCCTTCCCAGGGCTACACCCGGCCTCCACAGCCTCCCAGAGCAAAAGCACAGTAATTAGGGCAAAAAGGGGTAACTTGACACCACCCCCCCTATTTCCACTGTCCACGAGGGTTTCAGTTAATGCCTGTCACTGCTTATACAAATCCACTGTGATTGTTTATAGGCTGAGGATGTACGAAGGCAGCCAATTATAAAATGCTGCACAAAGGATTAGATGTTATTGTTGTTGTTGTTTTTTTTTAATCAGATATATATGAAAAGAAAGAAAAGACATGAATAGAAATTAGAATAAGTGTGTAAGTGTGTAAGCCTTAAATGATTTACAAGATTTAAAAATCAAAGTTGTAAATTAATAATAATACTAACTTGGGATGTCTTAGGTAGTATGTGAATATATTTTACAAGCACAGTGCAATTTAATTAGCACACAAAATTTTATGAGACATACTGTTTTATGACTCACCTTCAGTTTTCAGGCAATGAAAATCTTTTATGCTTTACATCTGTCGCTTTTAGAAGTACAACTACAGGGAATCTTTCTGCAGTAAAATTAGCCAATTCTGAAACATCGTTTATCTAGGCTTTTTATGTGTATAGCATGCCAGCTGGTAAGTGAGGATTACCCTTTAGATGACTGCTATTGAGATAGTCCATTTGTGTAATTGTTAAAAGCACACGTTTGAGCTGCCCTGATTACGCCTCATCCTGATGTCTTGACTTGTTCTGCTTGTGATCATTTTACTCTCAGTGCTTAAGTGAGCAGGTGAATGGCCCTCCAAGATTTACGGCCACCCACAACTGATCAACAGTTGAAGTAGAGCTCTTCAGAGTCTTTGTGTTTGACAATGACGTGTATTGTCAGCATAGTGGTCAATGCTCATCTTAATGCACTTTAGGGTTTTTGCACTTAGAGATGAAAGTGAAAAGATATGCACAATTTTTCTACATTATATCTGCATATGAGCTTACTTGCACCTTACTGCCTAAAATTAGTTTTTCTCTCCATATCTCTATGGCCAGATAAAACATTTCTTTTTTATCTTTGTTACCCTCCAAAGTCCTCAAAAGCTATTTGCAAAATTGTCAGATAAAAAAAATCTCACTAATTTATTGAGGAAAAATTTTGTTCCAAAATAATGTAAAAATGTATTCCGTCAGGGCAAGACCGTTAATTATTAAGGCAAAACGTGTTTATTTTGGAAGGCACTAAAAGATTATGATATTATGTTGATGCCAAAATTGACAACAAGTAATACTGAAAGTCTGGCCACAAGTACTCTAAGAACTTGTTCTAATCCCTTTGTGCAAAACAGGAGAAGGTGGGCAAAGTAAAATCATAAATAAATAATTATATATATATATATATATATATATATATATATATATATATATATATATATATATATATATATAGATAGATAGATAGATAGATAGAAAGATAGATAGATATATATAGATATATATATATACACACACACATATACACACACACACACACACAGTGGTATATATATATATATATATATATATATATATATATATATATATATATATATATATATATATATATATATATATATACATACCACTGACAGGTGAAGTGAATAACGTTGATTATCTCGTTACAGTGGCACCTGTTAAGGAGGGGGATATACTAGACAGCAAGTGAACAGTCAGTTCTTGAAGTTGATGTGTTGGAAGCATGAAAAATGGGCAAGCATAACGATCATAACGGGCCAAATTGTGACAACTGGGTCAGAGCATCTCCAAAACGTCTTGTGGGGTGTTCCCGGTATATAGTTGTTATTACCAGTGGACCAAAAGTGGTCCAAGGAAGGACAACCGGTGAACCAGCGACAGGAAAGGCGTCAGAACACACAGTGCATTGCAGCTTGCTGAGTATGGAGCTGCATAACCCCAGACTGGTCAGATTGCCCATGCTGAGACCTGTCCACCACCAAAAGCACCTACAATGGGCACGTGAGCATCAGAACTGGACCATGGAGCAATGGAAGAATGTGGCCTGGTCTGATGAATCACGTTTTCTTTTACATCATGTGGACGGTCGGGTACATGTGCATGAGGCACCAGGATGCACTATGGGAAGAAAGCAAGCCAGTGGAGGCAGGGTGATGCTCTGGGCAATGTTCTGCTGGGAAACCTTGGGTCCTGGCATTAATGTGTATGTTACTTTGACACCAATCACCTACCTAAACATTGTTGCAGTGACCTCTTTCAGCAGGATAATGCGCCTGCCACACTGCGAAAAACATTCAGGAATGGTTTGAGGAACGTGAAAAAGAGTTGAAAGTGTTGACTTGGCTTCCAAATTCCCCAGATCTCAATCCAATTGAGCATGTATATTTAGTCTATCTATCTATCTATCTATCTATCTATCTATCTGTCTGTCTATCAATGTAAAATGGCATGCATATGTTGTGAGTTTCAAGAGTCTGTGCATTAGACTTTAAAGAAGAATTTTAAAATATAATAGTAATGTTAAAGGTTAATATTTAGCCTTACAGTTTATGATATTGTGCACAATTCATGCAATTTTTTTCTTTGCACACAAAAATTAGTGTGTACACAAGTACACATTGCATTTGAATATGACAATTTCATCATTAATGGCATGGTGTGGTGTGGTGCCTTGTCCCCGGGCAAGGTGTTTAACTCCACTTAATGGTGTACTGATGCCAGAGGCTATGAATTGGTGATTGGCTTTTAAATCCAAGGGGCTGCTTTTAAAAATGACACGTATTGAAAAAAAAGCTCCACACGAGTGTGCTTTTTATGGTCAGAGAAATAGAGACAGGCAGGAGGCAGAAACAGCAAACAAGGCCATTTCCCATGAAAATGGACAAAAGGATAGTGATTTGAGAGAGTAGGGCAATGTTTATTAGGTCTCTTAGGGTAAATCCTTGCACACTGAGCCCTCATAGCCTTCCAGACTAACCAGGCACCGCTGCACAAAGCCTCTGGTCTTAATTAGTGTGGGGAGAGTGAACGAAGGCCTGGAGTCGTCCTCTTGCACCTGTTCCAGCTTGCTGTCTCTCATGGCCAGACATGGTGACACCTCTACCCTTTAACCAGGTCTCCAGTGGGAACAGCAGCTACACACACCTTCTCACAGGTATCACAGCTTAGCTATTTAAGACACATTTATGCAGTATACAAATCAGGTTAATGTTGGTGGGACGTATATTTAAGTCTATATATCTTGCATACATCATATACGCAAATATAATATAATGTATCTTGTATTTTTTTTTGACTAACAAGTAGTAAAGAATTCATCTTGCACCAGTGTCCATATGTTACAAAAATATTAAATCCAAATATTAATCCATTAACATAATCCAAGTGCAATTCAAAGATATTTATAGCAAGAAAGATTCGTGGTACTGTGTACTATTACAAAAAAAAAACCCAAAAACAACAACAACAACAAAAAAAACCCCACAAAAAAACCATCTTCGTCTTCTTTACTTTAAACAGCTGTTGGCTGCTACTCTTTGCCTGATTAATTGCCTGAAAATTAATCAAGTGGCTGTGATAAATGTCATCTGAAAAACAGGCCACAGCTCCCAGCTTCAATTTCTTAATTATGCAAACATGAACTACTGTGGAGCTCAGTGTACTGATGAATATCAAGACAACCGTACATTTAATTCCTAAAACATCTGCCTGGAGGGATCAGTGACTCAGATTTCAATGAATAAACAGGAAAAACAGTGGCAATGAAGATAATTTCATCATCATATTCAATATCTCACTGAAAAGTTAGGCTGGCAAAAAAAAAAAAAAAAAAAAGCAAGGCAGCTCTAGTTTCATAGGTCCACATCGGTTGGCAGCGTTTATTTATTATTACCAAATGTTTGGTTTTTTTAATTGTCAATGGGATTATACATGTAAACACAAGCAAGGTTGTAAGGATATATTTATTAACCATATGTTCTGATGCATACCCTCTATGGGATGCTCAATCCTTGAAGTCTGACGCACAACTCGAATGTCATGTCATCATTTTAATATACTCTAATATACAGTGTATATACAACATCGCTAAAATCTTTTGCATTATTTTTCCCAGCTGACCATTTTATGGGAGTACTGAATGCTTAAGGCTCTCTGTTTAGTAATCATTAGTTGGTGTTATTTATGCAGCAAGAGAAATTCCTTATTCATTCCTTGTTCCATTTTCATCAGACTCTCTCTACAGTCTGCAGTGAATTAACATAGACTTTGAATTTACAAATCAGTTGTACGTGAGCTAGAATGTTTTATCCCATTGAAAAATAGCAAATAGTCTAACTGTGTTCACTGTATACACTGTACCCAGGTGTTCAGACGTCTTCCTTCCTTATACATTGATAAAAAAAGAATGTAGCAGAAATTTGGAATTTGCAAAGTCTTTTGTTTTCATTTGCACAGATAACTTTAAAAAAAAAAAAACTTTGTCCTCATATTTAATATAATATGCCAAACAAGAAATATATTATTGCCATTTTTTTTTACATCACCTTCAATACAAAGGAGATGTTGGTTGACCTACACAGTCAAATATATGTAATACATAAAGCAGTAAAAAAAAATGGTTATAATAAAAATGCAAAAGTCTATAACAGTTGAAATTTGGCCAAGAAAAGGACTTGTGGGCATACTGCACCCACAGTGAAGAAGCCAAGAAGAACCCAAAAAATTACTGTCATGTAACATAATAGACAATTTAAAGAAACCTTTCCAAATTAAACTGAATATAAAGGAAAATACACACAGGTTAAATCACAGTACAGGCCAATAATCTAACAACACAGACTCAAAGTTAACTGTCAAGGTCTGGTGACCTCATGAGGAGTAAATAAAGAAGTGGATATAAAATTAACTTGGGTGAATGTATGAAATGGTATAGCATGAATAAATGGATTGCCTACACAAAATTAGTCATTGCTAAATATACTGTACATGTTGACAAACAACACCACTTTCAGGCACTTTGGCACTTTCAAATTTATGCTAACTATGCAGGGGTTCATCGGGTATATGTCCAGAAAGGTTCTTCAGTCCCTCTGAGGGAATCTGTATGAACCTTCCTATTAGTAAGAGATACCAAGTAGAACCCTTTTGGGAAACTAAGAACTCTTATCAAAGAACCCTTTGTTCTAAGAGAATGGCAGATCATCACTTCTTCTTCTTCTTCTTTTTTTTTTTTTTGCAGACGATTGCCCTGTAATGTAATGGATAATCCTGTAATCCATCTAAGGAATTTCCTGATTGAAAATGAAAACATATATTAATACATGGTAACTAAGCAACAAGCTGAGTGAAAAAGTTGTCTGTTGTTGTGATGGCGGGCTGGTTGAGTTCCCTCAGACTGTCAAGCACAATCAGTCTCAATAGCATCTACACAATCCAGTGATGTTGAAGTGCAAAACATCAATGAAGAGGCGATATACTGTACATTCAAGTTTTGTTCTTCCTTATCATCATGTAATCATCAATAATTTATTAATATACTAATGTGTCTTATTGTATCATATAATATTAATAGAATTGCATTATAAAAAGTAACATATGTAAATGACAAAAAAATGTAAAGATGAAATTGGTAAGGACATTCAGTTGGTCTTCTTCTATCAGGTATGTATATTTGAGAGAACTCTCTTTGCAATAAAGACAAAGATGCAAATTTTTTAGCAATACACTCTTATGTCCAGCAGGAGGGTTTAGAGCACTTTTAGACCTTATGGAGACCACTGGTCCTTAAAATCCTCATAGCAGCCGATCAGGGTATTACTGTAATCCCTACCATTGATAGGCCTTTATAAAATTGTCTTCTCTTTAAAATAGAAATATACATTTGTCTGTAATTAATAAAAAAATACATCCCACCCTTAAACATGCACAGTTAAATTAGTAAAACAGCTCAGGGCAAATTCTTTCACTCTGGTAGAGTGAAAAATGACACACCATTTGATACTCATTGTTTCTCAGACAAATTTCTTAACAGTTGCCAGCAAATTGACTTTATATTTACACTGACATACATGTCTGAATTAACACCAGTCATTAATACAAGTAAAGTTGTGTTTTCCTTTCTTGTCTAATTTTTCTTTCTTGTCTCAGATTTTTGTTAGAAAGAGAGCACAAACTTCATTCTGGGGAAAAATAATTACACCATAGACCAGGCAAATATGGATCACCCTGCAAAAAATCCTTAAAACTAGACAAATAGAATATTACTTTACTACAAATATTGGTGTAAACTTTCAAGGGTCTACACTATATAAAATGGTAGGCAGCTGGCATTTATTTTCATTATAATTTATGGCTACGGACTAGTCAGTAGCTTTGAAGCAGATAAAAGTGCTGGGGCTAATGACAGGGCTGCTGCTGTCCCTTGTAGTCCTTAAAAAGAGGCTGGAGGCTAAGATCAAACAGGGCACTGCACGGGCCAAGGATGAAAGTGTCCCAGTGCAACGCCACTGCACCCAGATTCAAGATTAATTACAAGATTATCAGACCAGTTCACCTTAATAGCCCAGGTGCCAGGCCACTCTATGAGTGTTACATTCAGTAGAATGATATCAAAGCAATAAGTAATGTGAAGTAGTTGTACAAAGGTTTTCATAATATTTTTAAGGGTCAAATGCAAGTAGTTGTACAGGCAACTTCAGATTTCTAAAGACTGACATTTTGCCTCTTGTCTCATTTCCCGCTGTTATCCTTTTTCTGTGAGTTATTCTGTCAAGTAAACAATAAAGAAAGGTTCCAAACCAATTACTGATTCTTTTTCAAAGTTTAATAGCTACTTCAAAGCACTACATGAGGTTATCTGAATATTGTGTTTTTCCTCTGAAATCTGAAAAATGCAAAATAAAACTTTACTACTTTAACATACACTCAATGGCCTCTTTAATAGGAACACCTGTAAACCTGCTCATTCATGCAATCATCCAATAAGCCAATCATGTGGCAGCAGGACAATGCATAAAATCATGCAGATACAGGTCAAGAGCTTCCATTAATATTCACATCAAAACGGGGAAAATATGTGATCTCAGTGACTTGGGATGATTGTTGGTGCCAGACTGCCTGGTTTGAGTATTTCAGAAACTGCTGATTTTCAGGGATCTTTCCAAACACTACAGTCTCAAAAAAACCAGAAACCATCCAATGAGTAGCAATTCTGCAGGGGGAAATGCCTCGTTAATGAGAAAGGTTAGAGGAGAAGGGCAAGAATGGTTCAAGCCGACAGAAAGGCTATGGTAACTCAAATAATCACTCTTTACAACTATGGTGTACAGAAAAATAACTCAGAATGCACAACACGTTGAACCTTGAGACAGATGGGGTTCCAATCCTGCCAGCCAGGATCAAGAATCTGAAGCTACATTGGGCATAGACTCACCAAAACTGGACAACTGAAGATGAGGTGGTTTTTCTGATGTTTGATGTGAATATTAACTGAAGTTTTTCCCTGTATCTGCATGATTTTAAGCATTGCATACACAATTGGCTGATTTAATAATTGCATGAATGAGCAGATGTTCCTACTAAAGTGGCCAGTGAGTGTTGATCCCTGTAGTTGGTATTTCAAAACAACCAAGTGGCCCGTCCAGCAGGATCTGTGTTTTCACAGCAGTCAAGATCAAATGCATTCACAGCATAGCATAAAATACCTCATTAGATCGGATCAGTAATGTTAAATCTGTTCCATTTTCCATTCAGTATCAGCCCTGATATCAATGCTTAATATCAGACCAGTGCCTGGCTAATTTCAATAGATCAATCACAAACTCCTGGCATTTGGAAATATTTCAAATGGAAAATTATTGTGACCAAAAAGGGACCAAATACAATAGCCAATGTGACAATTTTATTGTAATGTGTAGCTAAGAAATATTACATATGGCAGGTATGATTTAAAAAATACATCTGACATTTTTGAAAGACAAGCTCAACATACAGCAAAAACAGTCAAGGGTTAAAAAGTACAGAGTTTTCAGATGGAGGAGAGAGTCTCCAAAAACAAGTTGCTGATTATGGGCTAATGATTGACGCAGACAACTGAGAAGCTGTGTTGTTTCATTTTTTTCTTACACCCAAAGACGAAAAAAAAAAAAGAATCAAAAACACTAGGTCATGACCTCATATGAAACAATGTGATGAAGTGAAGACATGACCATAACAGCAGGGAGGGAGAGAGATAGAGAGAGAAGAGAGAAAATGAGAATGATGAGGGAAAATCAGGCAGCTGAAAGCCTCTTCCCTGGGCAGATTTGCTTTCTGTCCATCTGTTATTCTCTCCATATGTACCTCAGAGTAGATGTTTACCTTGCTATTAGCCATTGCTATTAACGCAATTTGCAACATAGCCTAACTGTAATTTCAGTAGGAAAGTGAGGGTCATGAAACACATGCTACTCACAATAAAGCACATTTAGCAGTTTAAAACTTAAACCAACAAACAAACAAAAGTTTTTTTTCTTTTTGAAATCGGAAATTTGGCAGTTGGAGATTGGAAAAGATTGCCAGCTCTTTTTCTAATCTTCAAATTTTCCAGGCTTCAACTCAGTTTTGGTGCCCACTGTAGCCTCAGATCCTCGCTGACAGGACTGGAACCTGATGTGATCTGCTTCAGAGTTCAATGTGTGGTGCTTTCAGAGATACTTTTCACCATAGTTGTAAAGAGCTTTTTTATTTCAGCTACCTTAGCCTTCCTGTCAGCTCGAACCAATCTGGCCATTCTCATCTGACCTCTCTCGTCAACAAGGCAGTTCCACCAACTGCCGTGGATATATATAAAACTGCCCCGGATATGTGTGTGTGTGTGTGTGTATATATGTCTGTGTAAACTCTAGAGACATTACATCCACATTAAGGTAAGTCTGTCATGTGTGTAAATCCCAGGAGGTCATACATTTCTGAAACACTCAAACCAGTCTGTGTTAATTTTTTTTCAGCCCTTAAATACACACAGCTGTAATTATCATATCATAGACATTGTAAGAATGCAGATAAAAGAAGAATCATTATAGCTGTGAACTACAACACACTGCCTGCAAATTAATGCAAATGCTGTGCCTCTGAGAATTACTCCTCGTAAGTATTCTCCCAAAGCTGTAATAAGCATCTCAGACTACTCAGTACTGTAGTATGTTACATCACTGGCTCAATTAATGAAGCTTTATGGAAAGCAGATGAAGCTGTATTTTCATCACCCTAAACACTCTCTTGTGATAATCCAGCTGAATGCATTTTAAAAACTAATTGAAAACTTATTGATGCCATTTTATATAATTTCAGGAGCCCAGAAATGTTTCTGTGTCTTGAATATTTGGGAATGGAGACATAAATGATTTTGTAAATGATTCTTTGAATTCATTTTTGAGCTCCACAAATAGACAAGCAGATTGACCAGAAAAAGTAGTTTTCATTTATTAGAATATTAAGTCAACTGGGAGGTCCATATAAGCAGGTCTACAGCACTGAAACACTAGAAACATTGCACAATTCAACAAAATAAGTGCACAAATAACCCACAGCATATTCACCTTACATGATTAATTTGAGATTAATCCTGTTTGTAGTATTTTATAGTAATGGCTATGGGTTTGGCATAATGTACCTTCTGCTTCGAGGTCATTATTTTGACAAGAAGGACACAAACAAAGACTAAGTGCATAAAAAAGACCTTCCAGCTGCTTGGATAAGAGCTGATTAAGGTGAAATCGTAGGTGATGCGTGATTATTCTCACCTGAGAGGTGTGAGAGGGAGAGAAAGAGAGACAGAGAGAGAACACTGGCGGAGACTGAAAGCTGCGAGTCCAGGATGGACCCGTTTTCTGTTGAGTTGTTGGACTGAATAAACCTGAATAAACTTGAGCCCAGAGCTCAGCTAATATTCTGCCTGCCCCCGAGTCTTCCTCCACATCCTCACACACCCGGCTCTACAGTGGCGTAATAAGAATATTCATAGCTAGTGATAATTCATTCCTTTGTGTTATATTTTTATGCAATTTGAAAATAATATAAAATAATTCAGCTAGATCATTTCAGTAGCAAATTGCTAATTGCTAAGATCCTCAAACTAGCATGCCTTTGGAGGAATCAAACAAATCACAATCAAAACTAAACTTAAAACAGTGTCAACACTGCATCACCTCAAAGAGGAGACGTGAGCCATCATGCTCAATATTGTTTGCATTAGTATTAATAAAGTAATAAATAACTTTCAATGTCATGATAGGTGTTGCATGACTAATGTAAACCACTGTAATTAGTACTAATGACTAAAGGCTCAGCTCAACTAATGAGTCTTGTTCAGCTCTACCAGGGGCGTTAGCTGGACTGTTAATCATCCAGGGCTGAGCCCAGATTCTTCTCCATCAAAAAACATACTTCTAAATAGACTGTTTCCATGCATTTTTTTCTTGCAAGTGAGGGCTAATTGCTTAAAAAATGTGAAAACTGGAGAAGGAAGAAAGGGTTTAGATTTGATTTGCTATATAATCTGCGCATGAATAATTCAGACACTTGAATGTCTCAAACCAGTGTCATATCAGATACCTACTACCACTGTTACTAGGCCTACATGATGGACGATCCTCAGAAAAATTTCAGGAATGATAGTTGAAAACTGCTAACTACTCAAGGTGACTGAGTAAACTTTCATAATCATTGCTGATGGACCTACTTGATATGAACCACAATTCCCATCTCAATAGTACAGGTAGTAAAACATGAAAAAATATTAAATATACGATGAAGACAATGACTGAATTCTGTCTTTTAAAAATTATATTCTCCAGCTCAACGTTATCAGCTCAGCTAGTAGTCAAAAGTTTTGTTTTATGGAAGCTGTGGTAACTTAGCTGTCAGTGTATGACATAAACAGACAAAAAGGTGGATTTATCAGAAAACTTGCCTCAGGTGTTATCACTCTTTGTAGAACTACCTGACCAATAAAATATAAAACTTTTTGGCTACCTAACATGACACTAGGCTAATTTGGTGTTGCTAGCCAAGGGGAGGCACAACTAAGCTATGATTGGATCTGTTTAGCTGGCTACAGTGCCATGCAAAGTACTTTAGCTGTCCTTATGCTCTGCTCATATCATGTTCACGTAACTTGGAACTCATATAGATATTTACACATCTAGTTTTCCTGGTTCAGAATGAAAGGATGTTAGTGTTTCAGTTTCAACCCCTTTACTGGTAAAAAAAAAAGGCATATATCCATTTTTCCCTCACACTAACTGACTGTTCGTTTAGCAGAATTGACACCTGTCAGCCAATAAGTACACGAGTATTTCCACATATTTTCCTGTAAACTCTGTCTGATTGGCCTTGCCTCCATTCACTAAAGATATAAAATTACAACACTGCCGCCTTCTTTTACCGACGTTCAGTTACGTAGTGACAAACCCACTCCAAGTGGAGAATTATTCTGAGCTGCCCAGGTTACACCCCTGGCTCCACCTCAGCTGTACCTGTGAGAACACATCTGCTCGCTTCAATAATTAGCTTCCCTGTACTGTAGATTTAGCTTATCAAAATCACATGCAGTGACATTTCTATTCATCTGCATAGCAATTCTAAGCCCTTTATTGGTCTGCACAATCTTCCTACTGTGCTCAAATACGGTTTAGAGGTACGCTGTTAATCTTTCTATTTCTAGCTGCCCTCGATGATTAAATCCTGCTTCCCACCTTGTGATATTTTCACAAAATGCCAAGAAATCTTTTTTCTTCTCTGTGAACATGACCAATTTGTTGAGATAATGGTTACCGTGTTGTCGATTTTATCTCCTCATCTGTTTATCTGCATAGGCCTAAGCCTAGCTCAAATAGGACAGTCAGACTGAACCAATAAACTGTAATGGGTTGTGAAAAAGAGGAAAAAATATCTCCAAAAAAGCATTCAGAAGTCCCTCCAAGATATATTAGTAGTAAAATATTTCCCCCTTAGCACCCATTTTGACAGCAGACCAGGAAATTTATGGCTACATTACGTTGAGGTGATGCCTTTAATCTAGACCCAGTGTGCCTCTGTTGAACATAATTCATTAATTCATCTTCAGTAACTGTTTTATCCTAGTCAGAGTTGGGGTGAATCAAGAGCCTATCCCTCGGACACTGTGCACGAGGCGGATGAGACCTCAGTACATCGCTGGGCACAATGCACATACACTTTCACACACTCATTCACATATATGGACAATTTAATGTAGCCAGTCAACCTATCAGCATATTTTTAGATCGTGGGAGGAAAGCAGAGTACCTGGAGGAAACCCAAGCAAACATGTGGAGAAAATGCAAATGTCCAAATAGACAATAAGCTCAGAATCAACCTGGCCTACCCTGGATCTGTGAGGTACTCAGGTTTTGCAGGTAGGCAAAATCAACTCGAACACTTCCACATAATTTAGAGCTGTAACTCAGCTAGAGGTATACATAGTATTGGTATCCATTGGGTTTTCATTCCTCTAAGAAATACCTTGGAAGAATATTTTTTCATACTTTAAAAACCCCAAGTTATGCTGACTAGAAAGACTACAGGATTCATTGCAAGTCTGTGTCACAGCAGTTCAAGTTCAAGGTGCTTCATTAGAATGCTAACGGCAGCAGCAGCAACAACAACAACAACAACAATAATAATAATAATAAAAATAATAATAATAATAATAATAATAATAATAATAATAATAATAATAATAATAATGTGCATTGTTTGTGTATGTGGTCATTTCTGTCCCTCTGATGAGGACGTGACATATGACGGATGTACTGTACTACTAACATACTGCACTCTCTTTGTTTCCCTACCAGACATGGAAAATGGAAAATTTGCATATTGTGCAAAAATCAACAGTGATATGAGATAACTTTTGTCCATTGTTCCAATAAGAGGCACATTGTACACCCCTAGACAGTGCAATGCCAAAAAATGTGATGAATAATTTTCTTATCATGAAAATGGGGGTTCACCAGAGATAAAAGACTGCTTCAGAGAGGAAACTATTCTCCCTACTCTGGATTTCAAAATGCATATCCCCCTGATAGCTGAAAAAGTCACTAAAGGCAAAAAAAAAAAGATCAAAACCCAACAGCTTATTGACATTTTGCAGTGACTCCGCAGCAGGCACCATATGCCAGATAAAAACCATCTTGATCTTGAATGGTTTTAGTGTGTGTTATTCAGTTCCCTTTAGAGTCTGAGCGGTCAAGTAACACTGTTATGCCTTTGGCTAACATCTCTACCACTTCTACTGGATTTTTGCAAAATCAATCAAACTAGTCCATTTTACCATCACCATAATTCTGCAAGCAGAAGAGGCATGTCAGTTGGAATTAGCAAGTAATTAGACCTTCATTTTCACCTGTTCCTTGTTTCAATAAAACTATTTGTGCTCTTTTCTCCTAAAATAATGTATGCTCTTTTCGGTTCCTTAGCAGGTAATTCAAGAAAACATTCTGTTTTTGCTTTTCGCAAGTGTGAACTGTAGATGCTGAAAAGTCACACTGGATGTAAATAGCGTTATTTTAATTTAATTACTAGCCAATAGCTTTAATTATTGTTTCTCTACATTGACCTTTCAAGGAAATTAAACTAGAGCAACACTGTCATTTCCCTTGTTTCTGAGTACCTGTTAATTCCAGGGACCAATCTTGCAATAGAAATGCAATTAAAGCATTTAATAGGTAGTGTTGAATTGAAACAATTATATACTAAGCAATATACAGTAAATTAAAGCAAAGAAATGAATGAATGTGGCAACCCAGGGAGACAGTAAGAGCAGCGCTGTGGGTGAAATTAGGAGCCATTTCTTTAATTGGAAGCATTCTTCAGTTTTTCACAAGCACAGTAATCAGTTGCTGAGTGGATGTTAGCTTTACGTGCTGAAAGAAAGTGAAAGGGCACTGGCTGTGACAGTTTGACCTTTTCAACATCTTTTTTTCAGTTTTGCCTTGTTTCTCTTTGTTATGGCTAGCTGCTTGGAGGATGAAGTCTGTTGCTTTTTGCTGAACAATTTGTCAGTGCTTTTTATTAGTTGCAATATTTTTTTATATATTTACTGTTTGAGCAGCACACCCTGTGCTAATTTCTTTACTATTCACTATATGCTGGTTTATTATTTACTAGTTATAGAAGCAGATGCTAAATCATTGATCATCACTAAAAAAAATTACACTGCAGAAATTTGTTCAAAATACAGCCTAGTTCATGTGGTAAAACATGTAGAAATACATGTGAGCAGAAAGCATCCCTTATATGTAACTTGTATTAAATTTGACAGGTCTGAGCTTCTTTAGTCATTGATACATGTAGTATTTTTGGTGCCACTGACAAGAAGTCATCCTCTGTATGAATCAGAAATGGATTGATCTTCCTATCTCTCTATGTCTCCATGGATGACATTTATTTCTAACAAAGCCAACACCCACTCAGCTACTGAATTCAGTTTGCTCAGAGTTTTTTTTACACTTAATCCCACATTTTATTCTTTACCATAACTTTGACTCTCTCTGTCTCTCTGCATGTATAGCATGTATGATGTGCATTCCTCCTTGTAGGTATTGAGGTTAAGGTTATATTAGGGTGTAGGTGTATGCATAGCATTTGGTGGGGGTGGTGGGGAGGATTATAAATCCAAGGCTTATATCACGCTAAGTAAAACCATATTTTTCGCCTGCTGGTCGATCTGAAATCACATCCGCTTGTCCACATCCATATGCGTGTACCCGAACCGACTCCACAGCACTCGTGCGCGTCTCCGTCTTTGCTTTGCGCGCTCCCGGCCACTGCCTGAAAAGCCGCTCCACTGAACAGCTCCTGCTCTAAAGGACTACATGAACATGTGAGTATTCCTGTGAGTCGTTTCTCTGATGAACACTGATGACAGCGGTTTAAAATATGAGTAAATGTCGGCTGCGGGTTATCGAGTGGACAGACCGCAAACAGGAATACCAGAGCGCATTGCAAATATTTAGATAAATAATAAATTAAGGATCTGAATTAGGCTACTTCTGGTTCTGCCGCATGCATTTTTTAGATGCAGTTTGGTTCTCGCTTTTTTAGAAATGCAAGGTGTGCTTTCATGATTAGAGCGCTTTGTAGTGCTTCAAACGCAAAGGCATGGCACACAAAGTCATTTAACAGTTTACAAGGCTCATGAGTTGAAATCTCATTGGATATCCACCTGAACTCTTTACACAGGTGAAAGATTTGGCCATGGCTCATTAACCTGTTACATAGGCACTAATCATAAATGATCGCAGTTATGAAGTTCTAGGCATCTACACCATGCTTAACAGGTGATTGGGAACATCTAGAACTGTGACTGTTAGGGTTATGTAAGTGTGTGCTGGTTATACACTGAATTGCCAGTTTATAAAATAAACATGAATTATTGTCTGGGAATTTCCTATGGTTGTCCATTTGCACTGATAGATGGACCTCTGAGTGCATGTTGATAGGGGGTGGAGATGCATAGGGGCATGTTAGTGTATAAAGGACACACACATAACCGTAATACACCAACACATTCCTAAGCTTAACTGACTGATATGCATCAACAAGTGCTTAATCATCACACACCCCTACAGGTGTGTGTTGGTGTGTGATGGTTAAAGGAGCATATTGGTGTGTGTGTTGGTATGTGATGGCTGTTGGAGTTGGTGTGTGGAGGTTATACAGGAGGTTGTGGATGTGTGTGATGGCTATAGGAGTGTGTTGGTGTGTGTGTCATGGCTGTATGAGTTAGTTGGTGTGTGATGGTTGTAGGAGCATGTAGGTGTGAATGGAAAACAACTAATACAGGAACACAAAATACTCAATATATTTAAAAAAAGAAAATTGTGATAGCCTACATACTGAAAGAACATCAGTGATATTCTTTAGATATAGATAAAATATCTTTTCCCAAATACACAAATTCACAAATTTAAGTAGAGAACGTCAATGTGGAGCAGAAGTGACTGCTAGCCAAAAACAAATGTATCCATTTCAATGAATTTACATTTCTGCCTAATCTTATTCAAATTTGTCTGATCATCTGGTGTTGATGTGCGATAGCTATAGAAGTGCATAGGGATGTGTGTGCGTGTGTGTGTGTGAGTGAGAGATGGTTTTAGGAGTGTGTTGGTGTATTATAATTACAGGCATTACATGGATTCACACACAGACCAGTGCTTATTTTTAAAAAAAAATTTTTACAACTCTTAACATTCTTAATTCTAGTAAAAACCAATAACGTGATGTGCAAAACATATGTCATAATACACGTTTAAGCAAAATAAAATGCTGCAGACATGAAAGGCTTAATCAGGGTTTGTACATTTATCATGTGTTTGCACTTGAGTTATAAAAATTTGAAACCCAAATTGAATATGTTAATCAAGTCAACAAAATTAAACCCATCTTCATAATAAGATCCATTTTGCTAGAACAAATCAAAGATTATTACAGTTGGGCAAACTGAACAGCCCTCCAAAATGCCTGTCTCCCAAAATATAATCTTTGATAGGTTTTACATCTATATAATTTACAATTATATAATTATTAGAATACGTGTTTAATAAGTGATCAAATTTAAATACGTGTTGCTTATATACTTATGTTGCTTGCATTTCTTTATGCAAATAGTTTTTCAACTACATTATAACAGCTTATCTCTTCATCAGTTCACATGTTTGCCTCTCTAATTTCCAAGTACTGTATTACAGTTCCATGCATATAAGCAGTGTGTCGCAGTCAGACTATAGTCAGAAGGTAGCATGTATGCTGTAGCATGAGAAAACTAAGCTAACGATTCTAGAACAGTTTTTTAGTTTGATGACTGGATTTTCCTCTGAATCCTTCATATCAGGTAATTATTTGGTCATGACCTTATGACCATGTTATTTTATTTCTGAGGGTGTAGTGAGCAGTATTGTGAATTATCTATACTATACTATTTGTGTATTTACTAGTGGTAAGTATGTATGAGGATAAACAATTTATGTAGATGTAAAAGCAGTTGTGGATCATATGTACCAAGTATAAGACTGCAGATGAGTTCTAGAGCAGAACAAATATTGCATGAACATTGTATCATGCAAAAATAAGGTAGCCTATATACTGTATAGTGAAAGACAGGAATGTTAAATAACTTAAAATATCATTTGTAAACCTGAGCCATTACTAAATTACTCATGTTAAAAATTAAACATCATAAGGCATGAATAATATGCATTCTATATAACTCCACTATCTTAGTTAGCTTATTATGAGAATTAGGCTAGTTGATTATAAGCCTTAAATTAACGAAACACCTTAACAGCAGTATTTTGGAACTTTGAGCCTCTTTTAATGCCTTGTGTTGAATTGTGTACATTTTAAAGTATTATATATACACACACAATACATTGTTATTGTGACAGGATGATAACAGTGGTAGATAGAGCAAGTTTTGATAACAGCAGGGAAAGAAAATGCCTCCTACCTGCTTTGCATCACTTTGGAAAAAACCAAAGGAGTCTGTTTCATTTTCATAGTAAAATCATTGTAACATTACTCTCTGTGTTTTAAAAAGAAGATTACAGTACAGTACAGTAGCATTTATCGGAAATAATACATAACACCAAAACATATTTTGGCATGTAAATTGCTTTGATACCATCAGTAAGTATAAAGATAACATACAATTTTTAGGTCAGATGCAAGTGCAAAATTTTTTAGTAACAACAACACAGCCCCACAAGCAAAGACCAGAAAACCATATCAGCTATGCACAAACACACACAATGCTCCACAACTAAGGAGGGAAAACACAGAACTTAAATAGGGAACTAATTGGGGAAACACAAAACAGGTGAGCACAATCAAGGAAGGAAATGGAATGGATAACAAAAGAAGAAATTAAAAAAATGAGTGAGGGTCTCCTCTGGTGGTCTGGGGAGGATTTGTCCATGGTGGAAATAATGGTTTTCCTATTTAACTGTCTAAATCTGCTGCCTGTTTTTCTCCCACCTCAGACATTAACCTCAGGCATTATTTGCACTATAATAGCTCTATTCATTCACAATGAATCCAAAATCCTTTTAAAAGCAGTTAGGCATTTATAGCATTGACATTTTTTTATTAATGGAATTCAGCATCGTCATCAGCATGAGAGAGTGAACCAAATGTGTACTATAAACAATGCCTATCCTAATTAACTGGCAGATGAGATATGCACAATGTGATTAAAACAGCCCTCCTATGTGGGGTTTCCTTTTCCCGTCTTGTGTAAAACAGAATCTGGAAAGTGGAAATTGTGAAGAATCTTTGGCATGTTGCGTATGGGGTTACGTTGAATATTGAGTTACTTCTTATGAATATAATTATTTGGATTAGAACCCTTGCATTTATAATACTGCACTCATATGTAAGTAATACTCAGCTTCATTGCACAATACAGTTGTCAGAGAATATGACTTAGCCAAACACTGTTTCCCTTTGTTTTATAGTTAAGCATCAATTTCCAGTCATTTATTCTTTGTTACTCCATTTTCAAAACTTAATTTCTGGCTGAAGGGTAGTATGTACAAGACAAGGTGTGCTAGCTGAGCCCTGGAGAGGTCATTTATGTAGCAGTTATGGGAAGGGGAAGGTGAGGGAATGTGATTTGAGCAGTTTCAGCACTGGTACTTGGGGAAGGTGTGAGTAGTGCTGGCTCTGAGAAGTGGTTTTGCGTCTGTGTACTGATCCAGCATCTCTGCCTTCTATCATGACTAAAGAAAGTAGTGCCCTTCAATCCTTCATAGTTCATCACCATCCATGCATATGCTCATGTTTGTGGTGGCCATTGTTGCTGAGATAGACTTGTCTGCTCATTGGACTGTTGGACTGATGATGACTACCTGAGGTAGTTCCCCAGTCTAATGGGATGCCTGATATACTTGAGCACCTGCTAGAAAAATGCTTTTGTTTGTTTGTAATCAGACCTGGGAAAGGGATGAGATAATAGGCTACCACTGTATGTATTACTTTCAGAGACTGGCAGGTCCTTGATAAAGCTCACTAAAAAAATGGGCAAAGGTCATCCCATCATCTCTGACAAAAATTGTGTTATAGAAAGGGGTGTCCAGGTTCCTGCAGAGAGCTGCAAATATGTCTTGCCCTGGGCATATACTGTCCAGGAGCTGACATATTTCTGCACACCAGGATTAAATTGCAACACCAAAAGGTTTTACAATTTAAGAGGACAAGAGTTTCTGGGCTCCAGGGTGTGCCCATGGGATCAGTCAACATAGTGAAAAGATGAAGGGCTACTTTTAGCCAGTGTCTCCAACCTCCAGGTCTAGCGTGACGGCAAGGAGCTCATGGTTGCCTAAGTTGCAGTTTTCATAAGATAGAGGCCGTTTGTAACTGAGTGTAACTTTCTGGGGTCAAAGCACAATCCTGACTCCCATCTCAGAGGCATGCACATATGGATATGACAGGTTTGCATGACACAGGATGGAAACAGCATGTTTCTTGAGGGAAATAAGCTATTCACAATTGGAGGTGCTTTTAGTGTGCATTTAAACAGTTTTTCATAAGCTGTGGAAATGAGTCATGGGTGGCAGTACTCAGGGGAGGTGGGGCATTGGGGATGCACTGTGATGTGAATATTGTACATGGTAGTGTATATACTGCTGTTATCTTTCTGGTGATGACAGGAATGAGAGTTTAAAGAGCAATTCATGTCTACTGAAAATTACCTCTTATCATTAGCCTGCCAGTAGATTTGTTTCGTTATATTTTTAGGTGTAAACCTATTACCAAATCTTTTTTATTGTTTATTTTAGTAAGTATGTTTAGCATTTAATGTGGTAAGGAAAATATTTAAGGAAAATAATGTGAGATTAATTGTTTAACATTCATTATTATCCAGTATTTAAACTTGTACTTCTTACATTACTTCTTTCATTATATTTTACTCATTCAAACACTGCATGCCAGTTTGTCTGAAAATCTCTGCGTTTTCAGTCTTTGTTTTTTTAGCCTCACCCACCCCACCCCCAAATATAACCACAATATTATGACTTATGAGTTTTAATTCAAATGAGCTTCACCATAAAGAATGAGCTTTCCTTAAACCATGCCTTCTCAGTGTTATTCTCACCTGTAACATGATAGGATATTACTTCTGAAATGTTAAAATAATATGTAAATATGTTAATTTGAGAGTATGTGACATTAAAATAAGTTGCTTTAATTAACCAGATATTAATGGGCAGAACTTTTTCCTTGGTGTGAATATAATCCTAATTAAAGCATAAGTCATAGTGTTTTCTTTCTATTGTAATTGTCTGGCTTATTTTAGAACAGTTAGTGTCTTCAAGACAGCTTTCAGGGATTTCTCTGCATGAATATTTCCAGTTCATCAACTAAATTTGCAGTTCTTCACAAAGAATCAATTTAATATCTCAAATTTTTCTTCACTTACAACATGTCTTTATTAGCTCTGTAACTACCTTGGCCAGAGCTCACATGAAAAGAACATCAGACTGAAGGTTATGCATTCAACAAAACCTAATTCATTTCTATTGACTATGTACTTTGTTTAATTGAAGCACCTGTGGTGAATGAACTTTTTAAAGCTGAGGTATTGCTGGGAAATTGACTTGAAATAATACAGTAATGTAGTATTTCATTGAGTAAGTGCCTTTTTTCCATTCCAAAGATAAAGCCATCACTATGACAACTATGCCCATAAATCCAATAGAGGTACAGCAATGTGTGTTATGGGTTTAGTTTTTGTTACTGACACTCCCACCTTTACCCTCTTGCCATTTAGCTCTATCTCTCTAAAAGCAGCACTCACTTCCATATTTTGGATGTTTCAGCTCAAGTACACAATATTATGAATGCTATTCTTAAAAAGTTTCATTCAGTATATACACTCAGTTGCCAGTTTATTATGTACACATGTCTAGTAGCATGTGGTGCCTTCTTTGGTATTCAACAGCATGACAGACAGCATAGAGTATTTGTACTAACCGTACCACTTTCCCACTCAGTAGTGGTTCAGTTTTAATGCTTCTTTGCCCAATGGAGACATGTTTTCTTTTTCTTCACTGACAACTTTGGCACCTTACCTGGTCTTGAGCTGTTTTAACCCATTTGAGCCATAAGCTAAGTGATAAGTGGTATATTGTTAAGGTGATATTCTAATATTGAATTTAAATGTAATTTGTCTTATTGTGGCCTGGTTTTAGCATAATTCTCCACATTCTACTCAGACCACTGTGATCCATAAGCTGTTTTGTTTGCAGGATTGACAAACCCCAATTTTTTTTTTGTTTGTTTGTTTTTGTTTTTTACAATTCATGAAATGGTTGGCAGTCAACCACACATAATGGCACTATATTAACTATAATGGCATATTCAAAATCACCAAGCTCACTCCTTTTGCCCATTCCATCATTCAATTTAGTGATGCTAAAAATGCTGGCCTACCTGATTTATTCCATATACCACAGTTATGTTGAAGTAAGACTTGCTTGAAGCTACCATTTTTGTGAGTGTATCATATTCAATGTTAATGCTTACCATGAGGGTAAGTACAGTCATTCTGAAAGTTCATAGAATCTGAAAGTTTTGTTTAATATTTATAAATTTTGTTAAATATACTTTAAAACATAGTAAAAAAAAACACTACATGGCCAAAAGGATGTGTAATTAATGTGTTTAGTTATTTTAGCTATACACAGATACATGAATCAAGCATACAGTCATGAAATCTTTTTTAGACAAACATTGGCAGTAGAAGGGGTCGTACTGGAGAGCTCTGTGACTTTCAATGTGGTCATGCATGTATCACGTAAGTCTCATCTCTGAGTGAAAAACTGCCTCTAGAAATATCAGAACAAGAATTGTTACTCATGATCTTCATGGATTGGGTTTCCATGGATGTGCACCTGCACAGAGCCCTGCCCTCAACCCCATTGATCTTAGAAATGAATTGGAATGCAGACTGTGAATGTTATCACCCAACATTACTAATTATCGCCCCTCCTCACTAATGACCTTGTGGCTGAATGAAAACAAATCCCCACAGCCACATTCTAAAATGACATACACATATTCCAAACACATATTGAAGTGATGTTTGGGTGTCCACACTCTTTTGGTCATGCATCTCTGTTATCTCCGGAACAAACACAGGACTGTAGTGAACTGTGAAATAATGCCTTATCAAAAATAATTAGTTCATTAGTTAAATTTGTTTGTTGAAGCAGAATGTGCTTGAGCTGTGATTTGTATTCCTCCAGAGAACTAACATTTGTTACTAACATTTCTTTTCTTGCAAAAATATTTATTTTTTCAAAGTGCCTGCGTGAAGCACAGTACTGCAACTCATTTATGCCCTTCATGGGTGGGAATTGGAAGCATAGTATTAAATGGCACTTCCTATGTAGAAACTAAATTCGGAAACACCAGGCACAGACACAAAACATCCTTAAGGAAACAATTCATTAGTAGGTGCATCACTGGTGAGGCCCTGCTGAAACCGATGTGGTAGAAATGGTGGCCAAACAGAGATTTTAAATATAGTTTCTGTTCCCTAGTCTGAAAAGAAGGGATTGTATGGGGTGATCTAGTGGCTAAAGGAAAAAGTGTCCAAAACCCAAATGCCAGGTCTGGGATGAATCATTTGGGATATCATTTTTTGTGAGTGAAGGTTTGCCATATGATGAAACATGGGTCACAGGTCAGGGGGTATGCGCTAATAAGTGAGGAAAGTTTACTCATACAATAGGAGGATGTGTATTAAATGAAATAGGTTATAGGTTTGCAGAAGAGGCATGTTGTGCATCCAAAGTTAAATTTATCAATCAGGACAATAACAAGACAAGTAGACATACTTCCTTTACATACCTTCCTTACTACAGGATTTTCCAGGACATTCGCATGTGAAATGCTGTACACATAATGACATAAAACCAGCAAATTCAGTGGGATATATTATGTTGTATATCTCATATATACTGTATATTCTTGTTGTGCTGCTTTTTAAAATACAGGATCACTAAGATCAACAGTTCAATATCAGGCCTCAATGATAATGTTTTACAAATGTTTTCTGTTCTCTCTGTATTTGGTCCCAGGCATGGATCCAAACGGCACGCATCCAAACGGCACAGATGGGGCCAAGTCTACAGACGGACTTGGTAGAAGTCCTGCAGGCATGATCCTTCTCTCTCTCACTCTGTCTGTGCTGGCTGTACTAACCACAGCAATCAACTCCTTAGTTATCAGTGCCATCATTGTCACTCGCAAACTTCACCACCCTGCCAACTACCTTATTTGCTCTCTGGCTGTGACGGACCTGCTGGTGGCCATCCTGGTCATGCCCTTCAGCATCCTCTACATTGTGAAGGAGACGTGGGTCATGGGTGAGGTGATGTGCACCATCTGGCTCAGCACTGACATAACCTGCTGCACATGCTCCATTTTGCACTTGGCGGCTATTGCTGTGGATCGTTATCGCGCCATCACAGATGCTGTGGCATACTCCAGGAAGAGGACGTCTCTAAGGTCTGCTGTCACGATTAGTGTCGTGTGGCTTCTGTCCGTTCTCATTTCCCTACCTCCAATGCTCTGGAGACACCACAAAAAAGAACAGGAGAACGAATGCCTCATAAAGCATGAAAACATTGCTTTCACCCTTTACTCCACATTTGGGGCCTTCTACATCCCCCTTATACTCATCCTTATCCTTTACTACAAAATATACCAAGCAGCTAAAATTCTTTACCACAAAAGAGGGCCCAGCCCCATGAAGAAGATTGAGATAAATGGACACAAGATCCCTATGTGCTCAGACAGAGAACAGCAGAACCATGATGCACTCACCCTACCAGAGAAGTCAATGTCAGAACCCTCTACAGAGGGCGACAGGGGACGCATCTCTGCAGCAAGCCCAAATTTTCAGCTTCACAGTGAGAGGTCGATCAAAAGACAACGGATTTCAGGGGCACGTGAAAGAAAGGCAGCCATGACACTGGGCCTCATTCTTGGAGCATTTGTCATCTGTTGGCTGCCATTCTTCATTCAGGAAGTGATTATCAACAGCTGCAGCAGTTGCATCCCCTCCAGTGAAATAACTACATTTTTGACCTGGCTAGGATACCTTAACTCCCTAATCAACCCACTCATTTATACTGTCTTCAATGAGGACTTCAAGAAAGCCTTTCATAAACTGATCATGTGCCGGAATGAGCTATGATTCAGAAAATGGAATATCATTGCTTTCATAGAAAACATTAAATATTGATGTGAAATTTTGAAAATGGGAGAGAAAATGAAGATTTCTGTAATGCAGGTGAATATTTAAAACTGATGACTTTTTCGTATTGTTTTCATACTTCCAGTTTATCTGTAAAAATACACACACTGCCCATCAAAAGTTTGGTGACACCTTGCTTTTTTTCCAAGTGAATTTTGACCTTAAATGATCCTGAACACACTTTAAAACTGTGCAGGAGAAATTTGGAGAAGCAGTGCTGTCTGGAACAGTCACCCAACCTTCACCCAAGATGTACTGGGATGAGTCAGTTTGAAAGGTTTGAGAGACAGAGGTGTCCACTGGGATGTCCTGCAAGTGGTACAAACTCTCTCAGTAACATATGCATAAACTTTGTCCACAGTTTGTGTGAAGAAAGTGTGACAGTTTTTATTGCTGAGATTTTTGAATGAACATATATACATTAATTGTCTTTTATTTATCCATTCACATACACTATATGGCCAAAGGTTTGTTGATACCTGACCATCACATCTGTATGTGCACCTTCCCCAAACTGTTGCCACAAAGTTGGAAGCACATAAGTGTACAGAATGTCTTTGTATGCTGTAGCATTACAATTTCCCTTCACTGGAACTAAGGGAACCAAACCTGTTCCAGCATGACAATGTCCCTGTGCACAAAGCGTGCTTCATGAAGACATGGTTGGCCAAGGCTGAAGTGGAAGAACTTGGGGGTCCTGCACAGAGCCATGACCCCAACCTTACTGAACACCTTTGGGATGAACTGGAACACAAACTGCAAACGTGGCCTTCTCGCCCAACAATACCTGACATCACTAATGCTCTTGTGGCTGAATGGGAAAATCCCCACAGCCACGCTCCAAAATCTAGTGGAAAGACTTCCCAGAAGAGTGGAGGTTATTATAACAGCAAAGGGGAACTAAATCTGGAATGTGCCATTCAAAAAGTACATACGAGTATTATGGTCAGGTGTCCACAAACTTTTGGCCATATAATGTATTTACATCTGATATTTTCCTCAAAACCTGATTAATCCTTAATTTATAATCCCCAAACACTGAAGTAGATTACAGGCTGAGTTTTTTTTCATTACAAACATCATACATGTAAGGTGGTGTACGAAAATAATAAATCTTATGGGATTATAATAACCATAAAATTTAAATAACAAATCTGCTTGTATTTTTCAGTATAATTCTTAATGTTATTTAAATTGAATGTTATGTAAAGGTTATTTAATGTTATTTAAAGCTTTAATATATTTAAAAATATTAAAAGATGTCTACAAAATAAACAAGCCATATACATAATACATTTGTTATTATACATGCTGCAGTATACAGAGCTCAATAATAATCAACATGCTACCATTCAAGCAATACAGAATTTTATTAGTCATGTAATAATTAATTATTTTTAATTTTTATAAATATTTCTTGAATATGAATGGAAACCTGTGTAAGCAATTATTGCTGATAAGTAATGACACAGTTCATTTATCAGGCAAACACTCAGTGTATTTTCAATTTCATGCGCATTATCTCGGTGCGAATATGAGGAGAAAAAAAACATACATAGATTTCTCTCAAACTGCTCAGTGAAATATGCACAACAGAAACTTTTTCATCGTTCATTCCACAAAACATATATTTTTCTTGCTAAACATAATGCATATGGTTAAAAGTAAACATGTACCAATTCAGTGGCACCATGTAATGACGCATAATACAACAGTATTCACATAATCAACAGTGACTCCAGCTGCATATGAAAGGAAGTACAACCAATTAATAGGCTCTACAAAATAATCCATATCGTTCAATTCACAGGCTTCAGATAACAAGAGGGACCCAAACCAGAAGATTCATATGCTTCATTTTTAAAGCTTGCAATATCATAATTTATTCATCAGTGCATAATATTGCTCAAGAATTATATAACCCAGGTTCATGCAACAGAATGAATTCAATATTAGCTAGCTAGCTTTGCATTGATTTAATTCTTGATAAGTATAATAATGAAATCATTCCCGGTTTATAAAATTGTTTACCTGCTGTTTATTTTTCCTTTACATATTGCATATACAGTATAGATCTTTGAGTTAATAAAATATAGAACAGAAATTCTTGAACTAAGTATGAGGAACACTTGGAATATAGGTGTCTTATACCGAGGTGAAAAGGTACCGGATGGAATAGAGTTCATACATTACTATGTATAGGATTTTAAAATTCCAGCCTTTCCATACAACATGCAGTCAATTTCACAACACACTCTCAACTCTCATGAGTATTTTGAACATGGCAAATAGTTGCACAGACAAATCAATTAATATGATATTATGTAAGCTTTGATATTGACATTCTAAATGGAATGGACTTAGCTAAAGTTTATGCTCACTGTGAGCCATGTGTAAATAATAATGGTGCAGTTGCATGCATTTTTATGCTTTTAGGTCCAGTTGCTGATATAGTCCATGCTGAACAGCCCCAGTGGGGCATAATGTCTTAGTGCTTATAGCCACAACAAATATTCATTTGTTTTCATAGCTAAAGTGGACCATACTAGCTAAATTAACAAAATGGTAAAAAAAAAATCAATTAAATATCGTAATTATTATAGTGTTTAAATCTTTTTAAGAGAAATAAAGTTGGTTAACACAAAGTAAAGAATTATTAAGGAAGTGTAAAATCCAGTATAATTATTAGGATAGTGGCTGGTAGGAAAACTTGCCCTTTGGAGCGTAGAGGAATTATTGTTAAAATGCATAGTTATCCTCTTAAAAGCAAGGCCAGCTTTTCTGTGGTTTAATTTTTATCCTAGTGTTGACAGAGAAGTTGGCTACAGCCATAGTAAAAATATCTGTGCTCTCATGCATTTGCTAAAGAAAATATCAACGACATCGGAGTCAGTCATCCTGAAGCCCTAAACTCTTAGTAAGAGAGTTTTAATCAGTGTGAACTGTTGGTGGACCAGTCATAAGGCATGTATCTCACTTTAACATTCCCTGTAGATAGAAGAGTTTTCAGACTTGTCTTCTTCTGAGATGCCCTCATGTGGTTTAAAACCCAGTTCAGCAACTGCAAAGGAGAACACAACTTATAAAATTAGACCTTGTACATGCTGTATGTAGCTTGAAATGTTTAGTAATGCTTCAAAGAGAACACCATTGACTCTCAAACTGGCCCAAGATTTGGGTTCAGGCTACCTTTTCATCAGTGTCTCCAAAATCTGCCTTGTACCATTTGAAGATCTGGCTAAGCTTCACCTCTCTTTTCATAGAATCCACTATGCAGCCATCATCAGCCTCCAGAAATGCCTCAGCAGCAGTCCGCAGCTGACTGCCAATGTCCTGGTAAGAAACATTTAGACTCAAATAATAATAGTACTGATTATTTGAAATGAACAAGCTAACTAACTCAGAAATAAGCATGCAGTTCACCTTTGGGGTGTAGGCCCTAATGGGCGGGCAGCCTTTCGCACCACAGTTCAGTGCAAAATGAATTAGAGGCTCTGCTTCAGGAAGTGCAACCTAATGAGGTATCACAAAACGCAGGACTGATCTAAATGAAACCCACTGTCTTTTAAATGGCACAGCTATTAATACAGCATACTATATGAAGTGTATTAATTGCGTTACTTTATACAGTTGTCACATTTACTCCTTCTATTTGAATAACTCCTTCTATTTGAATAAAATAACATTACATTAAATTAACAGCATTATATTAAATTAAAATCATAACATTAAAAACACATTAAAATGCAAGAAATGGTGTTGGCTAATTACCACATATTCCTCTGATATTAAAAAAAAGATGATCTGTATTATCAAGTGAACTGTGTACATTTGATGGTGTTGCTGATAGAATAGCAGTGCCCCTGAGTCAAAAAGACATTAGTCAGGATCAAATAGTTATTAATTATCCTATTAAGGTAACGGTACAAGGAAGTGAGGCTGAGGATGATTGCTGTTGCTTCTTAGATGCATGGAATAATTAACTGATAGATTAATTTCGACAACAATTTAAAAAAGATCCTCTTGAATGCTGAGATTATAAGCACCACAGATTGCCCCTGCAAACAAATTTACACAAAAGTTAAAAGCAGTGTGAGACAAATACAAGTCACCTGTAGTCTAGGGTCATTCTTTGAGAAGGGCTTCAGAAGTTGTGCTATTCCTTTCCTGTTTCCCCGCAGCACTCCATTCTCAATGTCCTGCAGTGTGAACACCTCTCCTCCAATCAGATAACTCACATAGTTGAAGAACTGCACAATGATATCATTGTTTTTCATTTATAATCTGTTATTTCAGGGCCACATAAAATATGACATTTCAAATGAGCTTCCACGACTAAAACAAATCATCTTCTTACCCGGTACCTCTGCCACATGTTTTTGGGGAAGCCGAGGCGCAGGTAGCCGTGGATAACCAGGGCATTGTAGACATTGATGAAGAAGGCCAGCCTCTCCTCATGACTCAAAGAGAGTAGCTCCACACGCTGCAGGTACACAGCCAGCTCACAATAACGTTCATAACATGTGCTTTTAGACATGGCCTTATAGTCCACTGACTGCAGAAAAAAAGAAAAAAAGAAAATAACTCCACATAACATACAGTAGATTAATGCTACACCAAATCCACTCCATCTGAACAAAGTTAAAGTAATGTTAAGTAAATAAAGTAATGTTACCCGTTTACATTAAACTTGTTGAAATACTGCATGTTAGAACAGGGTAGTTAGTACCTTGCCATCAGCAGAGAGGTGATCAGAGTACAGTTTCATGATCAGATTCCTCAGGGCCTCAGATAATTCAGAAGCTGTAATTGCTGAAATAATGTTAATAAATATTCTTTATTCTTCATTTACTAAAACTGAAGGGAAATAACGCATTAGCATGTACAGAACAGTAAAGCCCCAAGCTTGAAAGAGAGCCTAGATGCGTGCAGATTATAAACACATGCAAGTCTAGAGGAGAATATGCACTTAAATGGAGTGGGTTTGGTGTGTCAATACAGAAAGGGATTTTAATGAAAAATATGATCTTTATATACACAAGCTCTAAAGACAAAAAGTCAAATAGTATCACAGTAGAGGATGAATGCATCTGCAGATACACCAGTGACCACGAGCCTCTACCTTCAACAAGAAACACAACTGTCTGCAACTTCTATGTACAATTTATTGGGGCCATATGCTGCCATTTATACAGAATAGACTTATAGAGTAGTGCATTGTACATTGTACATTGAATAAGGTGCTACTTTTATCTGATTACTTTTGCTAATCAAGGCAGAAAAATACAATAATTAGAGCCTGATCACTATGTTCTGTTTGATCACACCAGCTTTTATTCTGCACTCTGCAAAGGACAACAAATAAAAACTTTCCCTAAAGGGTTATTTGGTTTGTAGAAACTTATGACATAGGATTTCCTTTAAACAAAAGAGTTCTATGTAAAGCCCCTTTAAAAGAATTGAACCATTAACCATATAAAGGACCCTCGGGGACCCCATTAAAGAAAACATTTTTGAAGAAATGGCTAGCTAGATTACTAACACAGACAATTTTCTGACAATCTGAGAGGGCTCTAGATAGTACCCATTTAATAAGCTTAACCTAAAGAATGCTTGAGGAACCGTTTTACTAAGCGTATACACCGATCAGCCATAACATTAAAACCACTGAGAGGTGAAGGGAATACCATTGATTATCTCGTTACAATGGAAACTGTTAAGGGGTGAGACACATTAGGCAGCATGTGAACAGTCAGTTCTCAAAGTTGATGTGTTGGAAGCAGGAAAAATGGGTAAGCCTAAGGATCTTAGTGACTATGACAAGTGCCAAATTGTGATGGCTAGACGACTGGGTCAGAGCATCTCCAAAACGGCCTTGTGGGGTGTTCCTGGTATGCATTGGTTAATACCTACCAAAAGTGGTCCTAGGAAGGACAACAGGTGAACTGGTGACAGGGTCATGGGCGCCCAAGGCTCACTCATGCACATGAACAGTGAAGGCTAGCCCGTTTGGTCCGATCCAACATAAAAGCTATTGTTTTAGCTATTGCTAAGTTATTGATGGCTATGATAGAAAGGTGTCAGGACACACAGTGCATTACAGCTTGCTGCGTATGGGGCTGTGTAGCTGCAGACCGATCAGAGTGCCCATGCTGAGACCTGTCCACTCCCGAAAGTGCCTACAATGGGCACTTCAGCATCAGAACTGGACCATGGACCAATGGAAGAATGTGGCCTGGCCTGATGAATCACATTTTCTTTTACATCATGTGGATGACTGGGTGCATGTTTGTCACTTACTGGGGAAGAGCTGACACCAGGATGCACTATGGGAAGAAGGCAAGCCGATGAAGGCAGTGTGATGCTCTGAGCAATGTTCTGCTGGGAAACCTTGGGTCCTGGCATTCATGTGGATGTTACTTTGACATGTACCATCTACCTAAACATTGTTGCAGACCAAGTACACCCCTTCATGGCAATGGTATGCCCTAATGGCAGTCGCCTCTTTCAGCTGGATAATATGCCCTGCCACACTGCAAAAATTATTCAGGAATGGTTTGAGGAACATGACAAAGAGTTCAAGGTATTGACTTGGCCTCCAAATTTCCCAGATCTCAATCTGATTGAGCATCTGTGGGATGTGCTGGACAAACAAGTCCGATCCATGAAGGCCCCACCTCACAATTTACAGGACTGAAGGGATCTGCTGCTAATGTCTTGGTGCCAGATACCACAGCACACTTTCACAGGTCTTGTAGAGTCCATGCCTCGACAGGCCAGAGCTGTTCTGACAGCACAAGGGGGTCCTACACAATATTTGGCAGGTGGTATTAATGTTATGGCTAATCGGTGTATTTTTTTCTTTTATCAAGGAGTAATGATTTGATGCACAGAACAACAACCTGACATTATAGGAAAGACTATACAGTATGATTCTGTGTTATTTATTATACCATTATACTTGTCTACCCATTTTTCATCTTCCCTGTCACCTACAGAGGCAGCTGTGGTATTCTCCACTTCTCTCTGCACAGCCAATTCATCAGCTCTGTGCCTGTAAATCTGTTTCTGTACACCATCAACCCCCTCCTGCGGCTGTCAATCAATCCATGTCTCCTCATTCCTCCACACTGTATCCAGAAGATTCCCTCTCACAGTCTGTAAACACAGCCTGAGATAACTGATGATGTGAATTTGTATTCAACCAACTAGCTAACTACAGAGATGACCACAGAGAGTGTTCTGGGAGATACAGGTTGTAACTGCACATGCAGCCGGGAGACATTCCAGAGAGAAAATTCTTGTCCATGTTCATTACAAAAAAAAGACAGATTGTCATGAACACCGCATTTTCTCATTCAGGCTTAAAGTGAAAGGAAGCAAACATACAGGCATGTAGAGAACCTCAAAGGTAACAGTCCACATGCAATCTGTGCACACTAACCTCCTCTATCCCTCTCCTCAGACTCAAGGCTGTTTCCTGCAGGTAATGGTAGGGTGTCTGGAGGCACAGGCTTCTCCTTCACCATACGTACCAGAGGTTCAAGTTCATCAGGGGTCTAAAGAAAAGACAGGTTTAAAGCTATGCCATTTTTAAAAGGTTATACCAGTACACTTAGCTTTAATTTTTTAAATTTCACACACTGAAAATAGCCAAAAATGACACTGTTGTTCTTTGGCTGAAAAAATAAAAAGGCCTAATGCAGTTCTTTAGTGTATCTCAACTGGAAGGAGATTCACCTTTATGTGATTAGGCAGAAAAACTTGTATTCTTAAAGAACTTGCCAAAAATTATGCCTGTTGTCTAAACGGGTGGTTATCTTTATGCCAGGGTACTTTGTTATAGTCAGAATATGTTGATGCAAAAGCCACATATCATATATAAACTTACACTCACCATGTGCTTGATTAGGAATACCTGTATACCTTCACATTTATGCAGTTATCTAATCCACCAATCATGTGGCAGCAGTGCGATAAAAAAAAAATCATGCAGATACAGGTTAAGAGTTTCAGTTAATATTCACATCAAACATCAGAATGAAGAAAAACTGTGATCTCTTTGACTTTGATCGTGGCATGGATGTTGGTACCAGATGGGCTGGTTTGAGTATTTCATAAACTGCTGGTCTCCTGGGTATTTCAAACCCAGGAGGAGTCTGAACACACACAACACAGAATGCTGTGAAAAACAAAACAAAAGAAAAAAAACAGTGAGTGAGCGAGAGTTCAGTGGGGAAATAAGTTGGCTGTTGATAAGATAAGTCAGAGGAAAATGGTCAGATTGGTTCAAGCTGTCAGGAAGGATATAGTAATTCATATAATCATTCTTTACATCCCTGGTGAGCAGAAAAGCATCTCAGCATGCACAAAACAAAAACCTTGATTTGGATGGACAACAACAGCAGAAGACCACATTCGGTTCCACTCCTGTCAGCCAAGAACAGGAATCTGAGTTTATCGTGGGCACAGGCTCACTCAAACTTGACAATTTAGATTAGGAAAAAAATTCACCTGGTCTTTATCCAGTCTTCAACTGTCCAGCTTGGGTGAGTCTGTGCCCAGGATGGCCTCAGATTCTTGTTCTTGGCTGACAGGAGTGGAAACTGACGTGGTCTTCTGCTGTTGTAGCTCATCCACCTCAAGGTTTGAGGTGTTGTGCTTTCTGAGATGCTCTTCTGTTCACCATGATTGTAAAGAGTGATTGTGTTACTATAGACTTCCTGTCAGCTCAAACCAGTCTGGTCATTTTTCTCTTGACCTGTATCTGCATGATTTTATGCATTGTGCTGCTGCCACATGATTGGCTGATTGGATAACTGCATAAATGAACAAGAGTACGGGTGTTCCTGTTAAAGTGACTGGAGAATGTATATGAGTGTTAGAAAGGCAAAATGTATAATGTATAAGTCAAATTATACAATTAAAATAATGATTTTCAATTTTCACAAGCTAAATATACAGGTATAAATATTATAAACAGTATTATTATTATTATATTATTATTATTATTATTATATCCAATGCTTGTTTTATTTTGTTAGTGTTAGTGTTAACCCTTGATTATGCACTGGTGCCCACCCACCAAATTTTGAAGAATTTCATTTCCTCCTATGTGGACGTTGTTAAAGAATATCTGCGGCACAGTGCTGCTACCAGTCATCTTATCCAGCCAAGCCCTGACAGCTGCATCATGACTCACATCCACTTCACACACTGGTAGATTCAGTGCCTGTAATGCAGCCTTGGCCTGTAAACACTGCGGGCATCCTGGCACCGAGTACACAGTAACTCTTCCTGCTATATGGTTCTCAAACACAGCCATCAATACACCTGTGGAGAGAACATCCGTAATACAATTATTTGTATTGTATGCTTGCTTTGTCTGTTTTCCTGCTGAAACCTTGTATGCTGCCTTCTTGGTCAAGTCTCTCTTCAAAAAGAGATTTTTAATCTCAATGAGACTTTTACCTGGTAAAATAAAAGCAATAAAAATAATAACATTTTGAAACATCCTGACTGTTTACCCACCAAAGTGACTGCATATGAATATATTTGTTAGGATCAGACCAGAGATTGATTCTAATTGTTACTAATTAAATAAATTATTCATTCTTCAGGTTCAACATGATACACAAGGGAGGTGAAACAATTTAGTTTCTCCATAAAGCAGCTAATTAACCAGTCTGAACCCTGTAACCACTCTTAACTAAAGAATAAAACATGACAGGGTGTGGTGTTAGAGGAAATTACAGCATGTCCCACAGTGTTGTATTTCTCTTATACTGCAGCAATTTGGTGATGATTACATTTTTTTATTAATTAATGAGCGATATTTCATACATTTAATTTGTTTATAGTAATGGCTAATGTTGTGAAATGTCTGTGAAACAAATTAGTTCCTGTTATCACTTATAACAGCTATAAAGAGTTTTTCCTTATCCAGCCTCACTTTTTATTTTCTCTTGATGCTATTAAGATGAAAAAATGCAACCTTTCAATCTCAAAGTCCTCTGCCCTGAAGACTTTCCAGTGTCAGAAACTTAAATTTACAGCTTTACCTTTGACCGTTCTAAAGTGCTGACACTGGAGCCTCGTTCCAAAAATCTTTGAGTCTCCCCAAAAAAAAGCACCACATCAACAATTACACACACTTTAACCCATTTATGTGGAACATCCACCATACAAGTCCCTGTACATAAGCTGTTCCTATAGAAACAATATCATACTGGAACATTAATATAATCCTTACAGTCTGAACTACTGTCTGAGCTGCTGGTATAGAAATATACTCATTTTAAAAAACCATTCATCACAGAGGAACATTTTTTTTTTTTTTTACAGTTCACACTTAGGCTTTGAGAGTTGCTTTATGAGTCGCTGGTGTGCCTCAAACAAGCAAATGCATAAACATTTCTCATGATTGTCTGAATCAGGAGTGCTAAATTCAGGTCCTTGAAAGCCTCTCTTACACACCAAACTCAGCCCAATCACACATGTTATAGGAGGCAGCATGTTAAAGTCTGCTGTGACCATCCAGGCCTGCAGTCTGACACACTCCTGGGGCTAAGGAAGTCATTCTGAAGGGTTTTATTCTAACTTCCAGGTACTGCATAATGAACCTGATCAGGTGATAAGAGCAGACTGGTACTTCCTTCCTTCCTTCTTTCCTTCCTTCCTTCCCTCCTGCCTTCCTTCCCTCCTGCCTTCCCTCCTTCCTTCCTGCCTTTGTTCCTTCTTTCCTGCCTTCCTTCCTTTCATTCATCCATCCATCCATCCATCTTCAGTAAGCCCTTTATCCTGGTCGGGGACATAACTAATATCAGCTGAGTACTGAGTACCTACCTGTCAGACTAGCAGTTGCTTTGAAGGTAATTTCCCCATTACACCGGAAGTGAGTGACAGACGACTCCAAGCTGAAACACAAAGCTTAAGCCAGCAGGTAACAGTATCTGTGCTGCTGCAGTCCTGACACTGTACTACAATAACAGTGTTACTAATCGCGTTTCACATCTGAAATATAATACTGTAATACTGCGCTATTGCTATGGGATGATTTGCAGCACTATTACACTTCTTTAATATCCTGTGCTGTTTGAGGTCCCTTTATTACTACAGTGACGACAACAGTGGGCTCATTACAAATCAGGTGCTTTCTGATGCTCCCTTGTTCACTCTCCCTTTGCACTTCTACTTGGGGATATCTATGGTGCAGGTGGAGCAGCGGAATTCTACCACCAAACAATATTTTGTACATGTTGATGAGTATTTGTCTCAATGAAGCGTTATTGTTTTGATCAACCAGGGGAGGGGAGTATTTAGACTGACTACAAAAAATCGAACTACACCCACGATACGGTTAGGCTGATGTTAAAAGATGTTGTAGACGAGTTCAGGTAACGCAGTGGTTGTGGAGATCCTGTAATGATCTCTAGTACAGAAAAACCTGCGCAGCTCGTTAAAAACTGATGTTCTCCAATGCACCCGCCAGCTACTCGCTGCGCAGTTTTCATAATAAGAGTCCCGGAAGGCGAGCCCTCTTAACTGTACATTCTCCACTGCAACCAAACTGTGGGCGCTAGCAGTAAAGTTACTCACGGACATCCGAGTGTCCTTTCTTCAGCACTTCACACTTCTGTGAGTACTGCAGGCATCGCCTTTATTGAAGTGTGTGAATTGTAGCATCGCTTTACAGCAATGGCTAAGCGTGTAGCTGTAGTTCTAGCAGGTTGTGGTGTTTTCGACGGCACTGAAATCCATGAAGCTTCTGCAGTTCTGGTGCATTTAAGCCGAAATGGAGCAAGTGTGAGTTCTTATGCCAAGTGCACACACAGATCACACCCTGCTACAAATGGTGCTAGCTGGAATAACGCACCAAAAATAGAAAGCAAATACTCCTACTACTATTATTAATAATAAGATGACTATAACGCATACTACATATAAAGCGGGTAGATTAATAACAAACGTGCTAAAGGTATCATTATGCAATTTTTGTCTTGAGAAATAGTTAAAAGCAACATTTCCAAATGTACCCTGTCTATAATAATTTGCGCTGGCAGACACAAAGAAACGAGCTGTTTCATTTGGCGCATAACATTTCAATTTTTAACCTGTTTTTATTATATTTCAACAGGAGATTTTTATCAAATGGCGCTAGAGGAACACACAGGCTTTGGCCGCTAGAGGTCGCCGTGGCTCAATGTCTGAAAGAACATTTCTCTTCAATCTCCTCATTTCCTTTCCTACATGAAAGCTCCTTTTGAGCTAATCATCGAAAATACTTGTTTACCACAAGCATTATGTTCTTAATCTGTATTTGAAACAGATATATATCCAGAAAGCACAGTCTGTATTAGTATGCTGAAGCACAGCTTCATTAGATTACACTGTGGCCTTTGAGGAGAACAGCCAAGTGTTAATTTGGTGTATTTATAATTTACTTGAGTGTTATTGAAGTTGAATACTTGTACTCAGAAGTACTCATACTTGCTTACATTTCCAAGAAAAAAAGTAGTAGTTACATTATTTTTGAGCTTCAAAGTACTAGTTACAAATCTCGAAGTTCTCTTCTTCCCTCATCCAGCCAGACTGTATGCTATATATCAGTTAAAAGTCTCATTTCCGCATTCAGTCATTTCAGTGTCGCATCTAATCCAGTACTACAGTGTAGAAAAAACTATCAAAAATCATTCCAGTTCATCACAGACCTTCTCATGCTACACAGTGTAGTTAATGATGGCTATCTTGTATATCTGAATATGGATAATCCACCAGACTGCAGTGGGAGGATGAGCCCCCCGGCCCTACCTCACTAAAATGTTTAATATGTTGAAGTAACAAAGACTTGTATAAAATCTTCTTTGCCTCCTTAGTAAGCCTGAACTCAATCTAATTTGAAAAATATGTAAATTTCATCAGTTAAAATCATTTGTGTTTTAAAACTTAAGTAGATTTACTGTAGAATTAACACCTTTTTTACATTCACTTGAGTAAATTTTTTAGCTGGATACTTCCATTTTTAATTGAGTAAAATTTTAATTTAAGTATAATTTCCTAATAGTTTGTCCACTTCTGTTCACTGGTCACTTGAATTGAATGGATTTAATCCAAGCCTCAGTGAGTCAAAAACAAGTAAGCTTACAAATAATTATAATGTGGACTTAATGTATTCTCTCGGTGAAAAGTTCAGGAATTAAAAAGGTCTTTGGCTCTGATAAATAGCCATAAAGTGATTAGACATATGAATACTGAGTCTAATATTTGCATAATTGGATCATGTTCATAAAATACATCTGTATTCATATGGTCCATGGAATTTATTATACAGATGCAAAAAGGTTGAAAATCTCTGGTCTAGTGTACCATCTCTGACATATGCTTCATCGTGTCAGTCTTTTTCTGTATGTCTTGTTGTGTGTGCATTTTAAAAAACAGCAGAATGAATTCTTTTTGCTGCATGTAATGCAAGCATTTCCCACACATCATTTTCATTTTGTTTTCTCTCTTACTTCTATTTTTAAATGCTTGTATAAGTGCCATTATGTTTTGTAAAATGTCCTTAAAGTTTGGAAAGGTGCTATGTAAATTAAACTTAATTATCGTTGTCACTATTCTAGGTTAAAATATTCGCACCCAGCATTGATCAGATGCATGTTGTAGATCACCTGAAAGGTGCCCCCACCGAGGAGAAGCGCAGTGTGCTTGTGGAAAGTGCTAGACTTGCCCGAGGTGACATTCAAGATCTGTCTGAACTCAGCGTAAAGGATTTTGATGCCATCATTTTCCCAGGTTAGAGGGCTGACCTCTCATTTCTATTTGAAGCTTTCTTTAAACATTAAGTGACATGTTTTTCCTTCCATTTATTAGCTTCTGGGTCATTATCCCAAATGGGTGTCTTTTAACCTGTAAGTTGTCACAGTAAATCCAGATCTTATGCCAGGAACACTGGACATGAGATGGGAATACACCTGGGCAGAAATCTTTACACAAAGAGCAACCCAAGCTCAGGATCAAACTGGGCAACCTGGAGTGTAGCAGTGCTTTGTGCTGCACCACCATGCCACACAAAAATACACTGAAGTTGAATTTATTTATTTGACACTTAAACAACTTCCTGTGAAGCAGAATATAATCCAGGCACGGAGCTGAGTGTTTGAGGGTTGAGGATTTTCTCAAGGGCCCAACAGTGGCTGTCTGGCTGTTGCTGGGATGTGTACTTCTAATCTACTTAATACTAGCTCAAAACTTCAAAATGAAATATTTCTTGTGAAGAATTATAATTCCAGGTCTACCGTGAAATGCAGTGTAGGGTTTTACGGTTTAATATTTTGTTTGGCAGGTGGCTTTGGAGTCGCAAAGAACCTGTGCAGCTGGGCAGTACAAGGCAAAGACTGCTGTGTGAATGAGCAGGTTAAAGCAGTACTGCAGGCTTTCCATGCTGAGAAGAAAGCCATCGGCTTGTGCTGCATCTCTCCAGTACTGGCAGCTAAGGTCTTCCCTGGCTGTGAAGTCACAGTTGGCAATGACAAAGATGAAAGGTATTTCTGCATTTCTAGGGGTGTAATAACCTGCACCACCTTATCACAATTCACAACAGATTTCCCACATTTTCACACACACAGATGAAGACAGCTGTACAGCTTCAGACTGGGGGTTGCATGACTACTTTTCCTAGTCAACCAGTAATTCGTAAAAGTAGTTGACTAGTAGTCTTTTCCATTTTCCATTCCAAAACTGTTTCAGATCATCACTATTTTTATTCAGCAAAGAATGTGTTAATTTCCACTTTACACAGACTACAATTAAATTTCCAGCTTCAGTGTATTTATTAGGTGACAATGTTAACATGAACCGTTTAATAAATTAATTTATTTGAAATAAAGACAGCACAACATAGCTATGTTTCTATTACATTTGCTACACGCTTACCTATAGAATACCATTTTAGTCAAAATTAAATAAATAAATATGCTTATTATATAAATATTAAAATGAGAAATGCATGAGTCAATATATAGTGAAATAATCCAATAAATATATAATGCTGATTCATTTGTATAAGATATTAATTCTTCATACTTGTTTTCACAATAACACCATCTCAAAATGGCTTTTTATTTAAAAAAAATTTTTTTTAAAGATTTGTTAGAAATGCTCAGGCCCAGGGCTGGCTGGTATAAATGTGCTCGCAGAGCTTAGCCTCCCTGTCATTCAAAGATTAAAAAAATCAATACAAGGTTTCATTTTTGGCACCAACATCAGATTATCAGTCCAATCAATGTACAAACTACACAAAAGGAGAGACGACAGAATGATTGTGATGATTGCCATTTGGTGTGGTGGTACTTAGGCCTGAATGTGTAAGCAACCAATCATGATCTCTGAGTGACAGATGATCAGAATGAACAGAATGAAACAGAAATGAAAGTGTCATAGTGAAATGAAAAGAGGGGCATGAAATAAAATTAGTTTAAAAACATTTTGAAATGAAACCTGTTATTATGAAAAAAAAATTGTAATTAAACTGAAATGTAACAATATTATTTTGTATGATTAAATGATATTTTATAATAATAATTATAAAATAATTATGATAATTATAATAATGCAAATTCTTTGCTAATTTTATTATTTATATAATAAGCATATTTATTTATATAATAAGCATATTTATTTAATTTTGTGTAAGCATTCCGGAAAATTGCAGACGAGAAAAAATTGGAGAAATACAAATTTAAAGAAAACTGGTAGAAGAATGAACAATACCAGGACTAGTTGACAGTAACAAGCAACTGTTTTGAGGTGAGGTGCAAAATGTGTTGCAAGACATTCCAGTTAGTGTACAATGGCGATTAAGGCACATGATTTTTCACATGAAATTTGAGAAGCACGAACAATAACGCTAGATAAATGTAAGGCCGCCATCAAGCAGGGTTATATATATATATATATATATATATATATATGGACATTTTTTCATGATATTCTTGTGCAATGTGAATGAGAAGAATTATTGTACATGCAATATGTGCTGCTGCTCCACCACATCACCGTCAAAACAGAGAAGACATTAATCATAAAAGAAATTATTAATAAAAAAAGAAATTTAGTCAGCAGAACTGACTTCTTTAATTAGTGATTATTTACAGTGAACAGAAATCAGTCTGGTGAAGAGGCGATGAGGCTACGGTTTGTTAAATGTCGGTTTTGACCTTTAATCAAAGTCAATCAGCATTTCGGAGTGTAAGCTTATAATTCTTTAAAATATAGCAGTAATGTTTTTTTTTCATAAGTAGATTAGATTATAATTATATCACTAGATGGGGCAACTTTCAGTGGAATTGTAAAGAAATCTTTAAATGTATCTCCATTTTCACGTTTGAGGGAATTTAAAATGCTAGAACTTTACTTTTGGTTGAGATATGTGAAAAAGAGAAACATATTTCAGTTCAGGAAAACTTGTAACTTTCAGAACTATATAAAGTAGAAAATGTTAAAGTTTACCAATGGCTGCCACACCATATTTGAATATATTTGGGTTTTGTCCTGGAGTTCATCAGCAACCCTGCCTTCAGGCGTGGGGGGAGTGTGTCTCTCCATTTCATTCAAAGTGATATCAAAATGTTAATGGTCCATTAAAACACAAGGAACTAAAAAAAAAGACCTTTTCCCAGCATAGTCTTGTGTAGTTGACTGTAGCATTGACTTCATCTAGTCTGCAGTATGTTTCGACTATAAAAGAACATTTAGTCTGCGTTATTTCCCATCTGCCTGCAACTTCTTACTGTCTGCCTCTGTTTTTAACACTGCCCCAACTAGTCAACAGCTCCCCACAACAGTGACTAGTGAATGTATTAGTTAACTAGTAGACTAGATTATACAACCCCAAATTTCAGCCTAAGAGAAAATAGCAAAAAAAAAAAAAAAAATCCAAATGAAATGTTATCATTTTTATAATAGGGTTATTATATTTAATAGGGTTATTGCATTTATAGGGTTATTTATAGGTATTTTAATGTGTTTTTCCAGTTTCCATGTGCTATCTTATTTTCTTCTTTGTTAGGGAGAGTAGATTTTGTTTTATTTAAAGATATATTTGAATTTATTTAGATACATTTTAACATTATAAAGTACCCTGACTTGTAGACAGTGACATGCAGGACAGGCAGCTTTCTTCACATCATCTTGTATTTTAACAATTTGTGTTACAATTCCTGCCAGTACATAAAAAAATCCTCACATTTTCTAGTAATTTATTTATTTTTCTGGTTGGTTATTCTATTTTGGTAATAGTTTGGCATTTCACTACTGATTCCATCATTCAGTATCTGAAGAAAGGAGACAAAAACATCATGCAGAGAATGAGTGAGCTCTGTGATTTATTTGATTTTTCAGATCTCCTGATGTACCAGGGACTGCAGAAGCCATCACCCAGCTGGGCTGTAAACACATCTGCAAGAATGTCAATGAAGCCCATGTGGATGAGAAAAATAAGCTTGTCACCACCTGTGCCTTTATGTGCAAGGCACCTCTCCATGAGATATTTGATGGCATTGGTGTGATGATTCAAGATGTTCTCAAACTTGCCTGAATGCACACTAGCATCACAATCCAGCAAGTGTAAACACCTTTTTAGAGCTACAAAGCATATCAGAGGATGACCTTTGCCTTACTGCTGTGATGCACATGTTAATTACAAAGTATAATTTTTTTTAAATAAACTGCATGTGACTCTGAACTGAAATACTGCACTGTCATCAGCTGTCATTTTCTTATTTCCTCTTCTCTCTACACACATCCCTTCAGTGAGCCAGTGCTGTTTAACTTCCTTTCTCTTTTAGTTTCTATGTGGTTAGGACGTTACCTCATGATATAGTGATGAAATCTTGTGTGTTTTGTAGAAAATCCTCTGGTGTTTCCAAAAAGGAACATGTTTATAGTTTTCTAACACTTTATTTATGCATTATGTAAATACATCAGAGTACACAAAGCTTCAACATTTAGTTTCAGTTGTTACTGATTGCAAACATGCATAAAGAATAAGTAATACTACTGTGTTCATTATTGGCATATTTCTCACTTTTCATACCTTGATCTCAAGTCTTAAGAAACAACTAACTAAACAGACTATCAACCATTTATGATAGCTAATCCACTAAATATGCATATGTGAGTATTCATGTCAGATATTATCTTCTGTTTTGGCAGGTAATAAAAGCAGTCTAGTACTTAATTTATCAGGCTTCATTGATACATTTAAAACAGAAGATTCTTGTATGTGCAAAGATCACCATTCCAAAATTAAAGCTCAGTCAAATGTCAGTTTGAGTTATGTATGAGTTATCATTACAGTAACACTCAAGTAGATGCTGAATAATAGGATTCATTGCTGTGGTTTATGTGCTTATGAAATTGCATGCATGACCCAAGCACAGAACAGTCAGTGACTGTCTCCATGCTGTCAATAAATTGCACAATACTATCTACAGCATCTGTGCCCAGCACAGTCGCTGCATTATTCTTAAATTTCCTTACCAAATCCTCCTGACTGAGAGGCTTTCTCCAGTGACCATAAAATGTGTTACAACGTGCTTTGTATGTTTCTCCGTTGGCCATCTCTACCACAACTTCAGAGTACATCTTTTCGAAACTAGCCTGATTGTCTTCTGGATTTTCCAGATGAACTTTGAGGAGCAGGTCCTTCAGTGCTTTCCTTTCCATCATTTTACTGCTGAAGGAATCCACAGTGACCTCACCATCGAGCAGTGCACTGCAGCAGTTGAACTGGTACGAGTGCCTAGCCTCGTGCTCTGTTGCTGGGAGTGGGCAATCTATGTACCTGGATGAAGGGACTCTCAGTACAATCCTTTTAATTTGACTGAGATCAGCATTTGGCTCTCTGGTGTGAATTTTATTCCTCGCTTCGACTGCTGCGTCGGCTACCCAGTGCATGCCGAGATGAGCAGGAAATCGCTTAAATGCAATATCCTGTTCATCCAGCACCCACCTGTACTGGCTAGTTGGGGAAACTTCAGCCAAATGACGTGGAAAATAATCCTGGTAGAAGATGCTAAAGCCTGACTCCAGGTCCAGAATGTGTTTGTTGCCTTCTAGACCAAGAAGAGCAAGCTGAGATGCTTCCAGGCCCCTCCTAGCAGCATTTCCCAAGTGCAGTGGCTTAGTCTGAGTAGCAGCATTTGCTAGTGGAGCACCGGCAGATGAACATGCAATAGCAAGAGCTGCCATGGTCTGAGATGGGGACAGACCCAGGAGTTTAGCTGTGGCAGCTGCACTGCCCATAACACCAACAACTGTAGGAGGATGGAACCTGAGAAAGGAAGACAAAAGGTATAGCATGACTGATAAGCTGTTGCTCAAGGATAAATGACAACATTTTTACCCAGGATTATAACAAGTTACAATCCACTAAGAAAGAGTGCACTGGGGAGTAAAATATGATTCTAGCTGAATAAATCACATTAGCCTTTTCTTACATTGTCTCTAAACCTTACAATAGTGTTCTAGATAAATATACTGTATGCAGCACAAGCTCTAAAAGGGTTTTTGAATCCAGATTGAATATATGCTTGGCCTATTCATAATTCAGGGGCCTTTTTCTTCTTAAATGTGCCTTTTGTGATTTCACTACAACAATTTCTTTTACAATCCTCTAAATTCTTGGACATAACAGGGTTAGTGTGATGTACAAGCTTAATTTGGCCAAATGTAGTTCAATTTTCTACACAAAATTACTGAGTACTTTAGAGTTTGTACCAAACACTTACCAGGTTATTACCTAGCGCTTGCATTTATTTATAGTTAATTATTATCATGATTGTGGATTGCTTCATTAAAGTGCCTTATCATAAATACTTTGTTTTGGCCTTCAAATCTTTTTTTAATATAGGCACTTTGAGATTTTGAACTCAGATTATTATTATTATTATTATTATTATTATTATTATTGATAGCTAACATAAAATACACTAAGTAAGATGCCATTGTACCTTTTGGGGATGTTATGAGCCTCTTTTGAAAACCTCATCAATCTTCCCTGAACTTCAAGTCCCACATTGAAGGCCAGAAGTAGGTCCAAGCCTGAAGGTTTAGAAGGCAGAGACTCGGCTAGAGCCAACAGCGCAGGCAGCACGGCTCCAGAGGGGTGAGTGGCAGGATGCCAGGTGTCATCAAAATCCATAGAGTGCACCTAAATGAGTGATCATCAACATGATGTAGGGTGTAGTATAGTGTAGAGCACCTAACCTATATTTTCAGGCAGATATATTACTTGGGAATGTACTGAGAATGTTATAAACCTAGCTAGATTATAACAGCTATTTTCATCTTCACAAGAATTAACATGAATTACAATGACTTATCAAATACCTAACCATGATTTCCAGCCAGTTAACTGACATGAGCAAATAGTGACGCTACAGTGAGATACATTAAATACAAGTTGGATATTTTCTTCTATTATAAGGACAAATGCATAACAAGACAGAATTTTAGTGGCATCTTGCTTTATGTTTGAAGCAACAACTGAATCTTTGCTCTTTTCATTTCCACATGTAAGCTTTCACTTAGTTTCATTTTACTGTAAAACTAAAAAGTTAAACAATATTACCAACTTACACATCTGTCCAACTGACAGCTGACAGACACACACACCCACACACACCCACACAAACACACACACAATACTTTGCTGGATGAATGATTAAAAATAGGCGTATAAAAACATCTAATCAAACATGGTCAAACTGTATTTAGTGTTCCTCATAAAAGAGATAGACACACAAACCAGCATTAAAGAATTGTATGGATGAACTGTTAACATCAATAATTACCAGTAATATAACAGTAAAAATCTTCAGAATATGAGAATTATTGGTAACTTACCGCAACCCCATTGACAAATGCAGCATAATGAGGTGGAAGGAATGACCCTGGTCTCCCCCACACACTGCTGTTCTGTTTCTCTTGGTATCTCTAATAAAATAAATAATTTGCAAACTTACAAGTTAAAGTAGAAGTATATTAAAAAATTGGCATGAAGAAATTTAACTTAATCTTTGTCTTAATTTGTTGTTTAATATTAACTTGTATCCTGAAATATGTAGCGTCAGTATAGTATTTACCTTGCTGTACTGGAACGCCACATTAAAGACTGGAGTTCTGGTTCCAAGCAATCCAACCCCCAGTGTGTCCAGCATCATCCTCTTGCTTCTTCTGATAACTCCATCAGTAAGATGGGCTGTGCTCAAAGATGATATGGCTGCGCCAAAGCTCTCTGTAACACTCTGAAAAATGAATAAAGAATTAAGCTAATTAAAAAAATATTTTAGTGTGAGTATTACAAAATTATTATAAAATGACTGTATATACAAGAGGTTACACTAAAATATATGGCAAAAAATGAGTGGCAATACCTTTCGTATCATCTTGCAAGGGTGAGATCTGAGGTATGAAAATGAACTCGCTCCCTTTATATGCTAGTTTGCATCCTATCAGAACTGGTTCATCAACCTTCCTTAATGAATCAACCACCAGAGAAAAAACCTCAGAGAAGTACATGGTTTCACAACACATTTTAAGGGTCATGCCATAATCTGTCACGTATGACTTACATGTACTCTGGTATATACTCTGGTATTTTGTAAGTATATTTGGAAATAAAGAGGTAAACATTACTAGTAGATTTCGTAATTGTCGCCTGGTAGAATTACTATTATATCATACATTGTTTCATGATTATTCCTCATTTCTGTGGTTTTAAAAAAAAAAAAAAAGACTGTTCTCTGTTTTTTACCCAGATTCATTTTAGCTGAATGGGCATAAGGTTACATAAGCGTAAAAGTGAATAATTCTATTTAAAAAATTCCTTAAAATGAAGGTTTTACAAATTCTAAGCTTCATTTATATTCTTTCTGTTTTTATTGCTTTCCTACCTATACATTCAGGTTCCCTCACTCTGGTTTAAACTGTTGCAATGTGCTTGTACTTGCACCTGTTGGAGACAGGTAGTTTATTACATCTCTCAAACTCCCGCAAAGTCTCATCTTATTCATTACACTCTTCGAATCACAGTTAAACACTAAAAGAAAAAATATTTTATTCACAGTGGTAACTGCAACTGATTAATATTTATTTTGATAAATATACTGCTTCTATTTCTCCATTTCATGTTGCATACTTCTCAGTATGTAATAATCTGTGATCTATGCTCTTATTATTATTATTATTAGTAGTAGTAGTAGTAGTAGTAGTACATAAGCATGTATAAGCACGTCAAAAAAAGGCAATATCCCAAACTTGAAACTTGCCACAAATGCACATTCCAGACAAACAATCACTGGAAAACACAAAGAATCTGAAATGTTGCTTAAACATAAAATTGTTTAATCAGAACACAAGTCTATGGGGAAACTGATTTTTGCCAACATAATGGATTGTGGATGTACACCTGACCAACCAAGCCCTGTTCCCCACAAAAAATTGGTGTATTTTTATGGAACAGTATATTTTATTCTTTTAGATTGTGTAGGCTTTTATTTTCTTTACATATACACTCATAGAACATTTTATTAGGAACACTATACTCATACTGGGTAGGGCCTCCCTTTGCTCTCTAAACAGCCTCAATTCTTCATGGCATGGATTGTAAACAGTCCTTTGTCCATGTTGACATGACTGTATCACGCAATTCCTGCAGATATTTAGGTGCACTTTCATGCTGTGAATCTCCCGTTCTACCACATCCCAAAGGTGTTCTACTGGATTCAGGTCTTGTGACTGAGAAGACCACTGAAGAACACTGAACTCATTGTCATGTTCATGAAACCGGTTTGAGACGACTTTTGCTTTGCGACATGGTGTATTATCATGCTGGAATTAGCCATTATAAAATGGGTAAATTGTGGCTATGAAGGGATGCACATGGTCAGCAACAATACTCAAACAAGCTGTGGCATTCAGTCAATGATTGATTGGTATTAATTGGCCCAAAGTGTGCCGAGAAAACATTCACCACACCATTACACCACCTCCACCAGCCTGGACTGTCAACACAAGGCAAGTTGGATCCATGGATTTGGGCTGTTGATGCCAAATTTTTATGTTTTTCCAGTCTTCAACTGTCCAGTTTTGGTGAGCCTGTGCCTGCTGCTGCCTCAGCTTTCTGTTCTTAGCTGATAGAAGTGGAACCTGACATGGTTCTTCTGCTGTTGTAGCCCATCTGCCTCAAAGTTTGAAGTGTTGTGCATTCTTTTCTGCTCACCACAATTGTACAGAGTGGTTATCTGAGTTACTGGAGTCTTTCTGTAAGCTCAAACGAGTGTGGCCATTCTCCATTGACCTCTCTCATCAACAAGACATTTCCACTTGCAGAATGGAAATTTTTTTCACTGGATGTTTTTTCTTTATTTCACCATTCTTAGTAAACTCTAGAGACTGTTGTGTATGAAAATCCCAGGAGATCAGCAGTTATAGAAATACTCAAACCAGCCTGTCTGGCACCAACAATCATGCCATGGTCAAAATCACTGAGATCATGTTTTTCCACATTCTGATAGTTGATGTGAACATTACTCGAAGCTGCTGGCCCGTATCTGCATGATTTTATGCGTTGCACTGTTGCCACATTATAGGCTGATTAGATATTTGCATGAATGGGAAGGTATACAGGTGTTCCTAATGAAGTGCTCAGTGAGTGTATATCCACTGGATATACAATTGTTCAGGAATTTCTTACCATTGTTAAATGGACATTGTAATGTACAGTCCCACTGAACCCTTGGGCTGACCACACCTTAAAATCTCTTTTTGATTGTTTTATGGATATCAAATCATACATGGCAAAAGAAATCTTACTTCACCTTAAATCACCTAACTGAGAATAAGACATATGTTATAAAGAACCATACAATGCATGAGTCATGTGAATCATATGACCGCATGAAATCCCAATGCAATCATAGAAAACATGAGAAACTCTCATAAGAATTGTGATTCATAACAATTTTGCATACCAATTGCTTTACAGGTGAATGACATGTAGTCATAAAGTTCATGAGACTCAGTGAATATTAAGGAACTTAACTGTAACTTTACAATCAAATTTCTTCAAGTTTAAAAACAGAAGTATTTATATGAGAAGACTTTAAACTATGAAGAACTGTATAGATTTGTCAGTACCAACAATGCCCAATAGGAGTCTATTTAAAATAAATAAATAAATAAATAAATTACACATGAAAATGCAAACTCTAAAAGATGAAGACACAGACTCTCCCAAAGGTCTCCATACATAGGGGAAATTAACACTTTTTAACAAAATGTCTTCCAACATTTTTCATACTTAGTTTCTATATTTTTTCAGATAGCTTTTAAGAATGCCTTTGACAAAAGAACAACGTATTGAAATCATTCTTATGGCTGGATCGGGAAGCTGTTGCAAGGCTGCTGCGGACTTTAACAGGAAACATGGCAAGCACATCACACACGACACTCTTGCCAAAATTATTAACAAATTCAAAAAGACAGGAAGTGTTGCGGACCACCTGAGAAGTGAACATCCACGAACATCCACTGGCGACGGCACAACTGACGTGGTGCTGACGTACATAGTCTCCTATGTATAGAGACTTTTGGGACACCCTGTATTATGTAATAATCAATTAATGAAATGTGATGGATGTTGTCATTTCAGTAATCTGCAGGAGACACTCATCTGTCATAATACCATGTGCTCCTATGACCAGTACAACAAAGTATTTTTTTAATTTCCACAATCTCTCTAGTTCCTCTTTCAGTTTGTGGTATTGCCCCAGCTTCTCCTTTTCTCTTTTGGATAATGTAGTCTGTTTAGTTTGGAATATCCAATTATCATTATCTGTTGTTACTATATCTGGTTGGTTCACTCTTATGGGTTTATCTGTCTGTACCTGGAGTTTCCATTAGAGCTTTGTTGTTTTCTGTTGTCTGTAGTTCCTCTCATTTGGCTTTGAGGTTGTCCAACTCATATTCTTTGCAAATGTTCACATATGGACTCCTACAATTGATTGTGCTTCTCAGTATATGCCTTTCTTGCATGTATTTTGTTCCATCGTACTAAGTGACTTTTACTTAACAGTTGCCAGTTTATTAAGTACACCAACCTAATTCCTATATTGGCTATTTTCCAGGTACACTTAGCTTTTTTGGTACACTGTGTAGGTACACAGTTAATCACAGGAGACAACCACAGGATTACTGCTGACCAGATATTATTTCTGCTGAACTTTTCCAGTAAAGCAGTGACACTGACATGGTAATGGTCTGGTAGTATGTGTGTCTTTGATATGAACACATGCTCAGCAGTGTTGCTTGGGATTTTTCAACACCTTAGTGTAACAGCTGGCTTAAGTACAGTTCACCAACCAAAAAAACCTATCCAACCAACAGCATCCTGTGGTCAGATGACTAACACAAATTGTGCACAGAAATAGATGAGCTGCGGGGTTTAAAAACAGTGTGCACTATTCACATTATTAGACACACAATGTACTATTTTCCTCTTGGGAGACACCAAATTCAACTTACCGTTTAAATACAATGATTAGATGGTATGTTGGGGCGGGGACTCTGGCCCTCCAGGACTAAAGTTGAGGAACCTTGCTGTAAATCAACTGAGACATTGAATTTTTTTGTAACAACACCAGATGGCAAACTTCCCTATAGTTTTATTGTGAATTCTTTGGAAACGAGCAACCACTTGTGCACATATTTTCTTAGAAACCAACCAACCAACCAAACAAACAAACGAACACATCTTTAAGCCCACGTAGTTTGAATATTGCTCCTGTGTGTTTTGGTGATGTATTATGTTTTGTGTGCTTCATCATCACCATGTTCCCCCAGAGGTCTCTGTGTGTGTGTGTGTGCGTGTGTTTAAGAGAGAGACATTTACAATGTAATATGCGACGGCTTTCACTGACACACACCTGCCACCAGCAGGTCCCTCGTTTGTCGATAGAGGGTTAACGTCTGTCATCGATCAGAGCTTCTCAGCAGTCTGTATATCTCCTCCCACGCACCCTATTTAATCAAACCCCCTGCCCTTAGCTCCACCGGCTTGTGGAAGGAAAAAAAAAAACCTCACTCAGTTCACGCTTACGAACAGCTCTAATCTTTGCTGAAGACGACATGGCTTTGGCGGATCCACAGCGTGGAATAACTAACGGTGCAGATCCTGGCTCTGCGTTTTCGGAGATTATCGAGCTAAATGTTGGTGGCCAGGTGTACGTGACAAGACGCGCAACTTTACTCGCAGTGCCGGACTCTCTTTTATGGGGCATGTTCAGTAAGAACACGCCCAAGGACCTGGCGCGGGATAGCAAAGGGCGCTTCTTCTTGGACCGGGACGGCTTTCTGTTCCGTTACATCCTAGATTACCTGCGCGACCTCAACCTGGTGCTGCCAGATTACTTCCCGGAGAAGAAGCGCCTGCAAAGAGAGGCCGAGTTTTTTCAGCTGCGAGAGCTGTGCAAGCGTCTGAGTCCTAAAATGAGCAAGGACGACTCAGTGTGTGAAGAGAGCTGCTATCAGAGCGATTCGGATGAGGTGATGGCGCACGGTGCCGCGGTTTCCGGTTGGGATGCGTCGCGCGCGCTTTCCGCACTCAGCATGGCGCACTCGACCTCGGCGGAAGTCAGAAAGTCGGGCTACATCACCATTGGCTACAGGGGCTCGTACACCATCGGGAGGGACATTCAGACCGACGCCAAGTTCAGGCGCGTGGCGCGCATCACCGTGTGCGGGAAGACTTCCCTCGCCAAAGAGGTGTTCGGAGACACTCTGAACGAGAGCAGAGACCCGGACAGGCCTCCGGAGAGATACACTTCCCGCTATTATCTCAAATACAACTTCCTGGAGCAGGCTTTCGACAGACTCACGGAGTTCGGCTTCCGCATGGCCGCGTGCAGCTCCACAGGGACGTGCGCTTACGCGAGCAACGACCCGGGCGAGGACAAAATCTGGACGAGTTACACAGAGTATGTGTTCTGTCGGGACTAACACTCCCAGGAAGTGTACAACTCTATGTGCATCATTCATGTGGAAGGGTACAAACACGGAGGGAGAAAAAAAAACCCTAATAGTGTATTAGGTTATTAGAAGTGAACACTGTACCACTGAGTTACTTCAACACTATAGATGCTAATTCACTGTTATGTAAATACATGTCACAGACAGTAGCTCCTGCACATCCCTTTAATGATTTAGTAAGTTACTGCATAGTAGTTAGCTTTACTTTATGACCACTAAAAACCATTAAATACAGGACATCAGGTATTAAAGATCTCAGATTATTTCATATTGCCCACTAGACTTTATTACAGCAACTACCGAGCACACCAGAGATAATGGAACTAAAACAGTTTACAATAAAATTTTAACCTATAATATTAAAAAAAATCCTTATGCATGTGCTCTCATGCCTGTAAAGATTTTGAGTAGCCTCTTTGATGATATTTAACAAAACCAAATGGAGTAAGGTGTAGCTTAAACTTTTACAGCTGTATATTGGATGTATGATGACCTCTTGCATGATGATGCATTAGACTAAAAGCATAGGATTTCCATAAACTATCAATAAAGACTGTATATCTCCCTCATCTGTTGTTTATCAGACTAGTAGTTCAACAGCTCTTGCCATACTCTCTGTTAATGTGCATGCTCCGTTTCCACTGACTTTTGTACTGTTGTTGTGATCTGGTAGAAAAATCAAATCTAACACTCCTTTAAAACTGTGCACACTTCTTGCTTCTGAACTGTTTTTCCATTCATAATACACTGTTTTGATATTTCGGTATTGTTAAGACTTGTGCTCTAAATTAATATGTTTCTTATAACTACATGTGTGTGCTTTAAATGTTTTGAAGATATTAAATAAAATTCTATTCTTGTCATTAACAAACTATAGTAGTTTTTGTTTAATATTGATGATAATACTTTAACACAGAGATTAAAACTTAGAAGATAAGATACTGTACAGGAAAATGAAGGTTTATGCAAACAACTCCTGGATGGCATGCCTGCTTTATGTGACAACTCTGGTATATAAACACGTAGAGCTACAGCAGAGCTGTGTCGGTCTATAAACATAGAACGGGGTGTGATTTTGAGCAGATTTGAGATTTATAAAGAGAAAAAAATATATTACCAAAAATTTAGAGAAAAAACACATCTGGTGCAAGAAACTACAAAGGCTTCTTATGCTGAATATTAAAGAGCCAAGCTTCCAGAGATTTTCCTACTCAATTTCTGTGTAGATCCTTTCCGTTTTTGTGACACAAATTGGGTGTGTGATGCTCAGATGCAAATGGTGCAGCTGTTCTCATATTATGATGCCATTATCATTTCAAGTGTAAATAACAAAAGGTTCCAGCTGCAGTGAGAGAGGGACAGATTGCCTGAGGGACAAAATGAAAAACCTTGTGTCCTAGAAAGACAATGTTCCTTCATTATTCACTGGTGCTGTACCAGGAACATATCTGATGTTTATCATGGTTAGAATAAAAGATGCATTTTTACTATTCTAGGCAGCCATTTGGCACCATTTATTTAGGTTGTCCTCCTAGAAGTATGCTAATTCCTCAGAATTCTGGTGATGTGCATATTCATGATAGTGCAATTTTTACTTTTTGCTTCTGAGTTTCCCCAAAGCCATTTAAAATGTATTCTATTGAATAGTTGTCTGGTATCTCCTCTGAATTGCAGATCAGAGTGCTGTGTTTAAGCCAAACTGGCCAACCTGCTGGTTCTAATTAGGTTCTGTGTTAAAAATGAGTTTTCAAACACATATATCCCAGTGGGTAATTCTCTAAATGTTTTGCATATACACTCTACAACAAAAAGAGCTTTAATTACACAGTAGATACAATATAGCTCTGCATAAATAATGAAGCTGAGTCTTTATTCTCAGAAGTATTTTTGTGTATTGGATGTGTCTATACATTCTGACTGGAGGAAATTATTTGCTGCTAAACACCACTTGCTTTTTACCTGTAACAAAGCCTATTTTAGTACAACATACACTGGGGTCAATGGAGTCATCATTATTCATAAAGCTGCGCATTTTCCCATTCTTTTAGTGTAAACTTTCCAAAACTCTCTAATGTTATTCTTGTTAGAGATCAATGAATGAAAACTTTTCAACAATTATGAAACTGCTTACTTTTACTCTTTCCTATTTTGGCCTCATCTTATTTATTCTTCTTTTTTCAATTATTGTGCACTGAGCAGTGATATCAGCAGCTTTCTTAGATATGTGAAAGATGCATTTCCACACCATTGTAAAATTATAATAGCTTTTTTCTAAAAATGGTGTGGTATGTATGTTTGCTCTGCGGTCTATTGCTAACTGAATCATGTGTACTTTACTCTGCTTTCCGGCCTTTTGTGGAAAAAAAATGTTTCTAGTGGGGTATAAAGTCTTTGCTCCAGTTTGCTAATCAACACATCTGGTTGTATTTTTCTATACAGAATCACTGAGCTTCACAATACAATTGCAATCCTTCACTAAGCAGCAACAGGGATGCTTGCCCAAAACATCACATTGCTCCATACAAGAAATGTGCCGGTTTAAAAACTAAAATTCAGTTCTATTCCTGGCATCAAATTCAAACATCATTCCTCAAGCTCTTCTTACACCACTCACCTCATTGTGCTTGAGTGTGTACATCCTCTACATAGTAAGACCCCTCAGAGATTCAGGAGTTCACCATGTCATGTGAAGACATTTTCAGTAAATTTTCAAAAGTTAAATTCCATCCATTAAAAAACAAAAGAGATATGGATATAATGAATACTAGAACTACCTTTAATTAAATTACCAGAAACCACATTTGACACTGTGTAGAATATCAGTGCTGTGAAAAGCCCATTCTGCATATCTTCCCATTTTTATTCTGACATGATGATGCTCTCAGATTTAATTATCATAATTACCATGCAGTCTGATGGTTATGAGCCGAGATGGGGAAAAAAAACTAAATTGCAGAGCACAAAAGTGTGCTTTGTGTATATGTGTATATGTGTGTATTCAAATATGTGTGTCTATTGTGTCTGTATGTGCATGTTTGCCATCTGCATGCATGACTGTGCTCATGGTGCCTCTTCTGTTTGCCTGCGAGAGAGTATCGAACATTTCATCCCTACATGCTCACTGGCATTAAAGAAGTGTTTGACAATTTTCTCTCTGTGGAACAAGGACTAAAAATGGACCAGCAGGATAGAAATAGTAAATGACAAATTACACAACAGATGGTTCTTATATTTGGAGTGCTTAAACAATGCTTAGAAGTAAGTTTATGAAGATGGTTATATAATTCTGCAACACTTTTCACACTTTTAAAAAAAAAAAAAAAAGGTAACTAATTACTAGTTGAATTGTAAATAGGATCAACTCTAACAGTTTTTCATCAAAGTATCACTTTTTTGTGGCATCTCATATTCCAGAGTGGTGTTCTGGACAGTAAATATGATTTGATAAATTAAGAACACAAAACTTAGTGTGTTGATAAGGTCACAGTTCAAGCAAACAACTGCCAGTGTGAGGTAGTTTTCCAGAAGAAAAACCTCAAGTACTCTTTAGAAACCTTATCATACTGCTACTATTATTTTGTTTTTTATTTGCTGTAAGTGAACAAAAGAGAATTATACCAAAATAAATATATGTGACATATTTTACTTTAAAGGTAAGATGCATTTGTGTTCTTTTTAAGCCCATGTTTTCAGTAAAATGCTCTATTTCATCTGTTTTGCGTCGTGAAGGTAAATCAATATGCACTTTCAACATTTCTTGTAGCTGAGCCAGTTGCTTCAATAAATAGCAAATCTATGGTAACCCATCTCTGTCAAGACGGTCCCTTTTAGTTCTGAACAATTTCACCACAAATGCTGTGGCCTGTCCATTTAGTCCAACACTCTTCAAAATAGCTTGCTTTTGCCTCACAGGAAATGACTGTACCTGTTAGAAATTACAAGTATTAATCAATAGTACAGACAAAGAACGTTCCCTTTTAGACCTAAAGAATACAATGAATGGGGAGAAAAACCAATACTTTTCAAACAAATGGGCTGCCTGGCATGTATTCACTGAATCTCACAAATCAATTATCATTAAATCTCTAAAGTAGAGACCAGCAGGGGTGTTCTGTAATTTCTTTTAAGCAGCTGTTGGCTCTGGTGGCTTTGGATCGGTTAATATTTTTGTTCACAATGAGGCATCCCAGAAATGAAGCTCTATGGAATAACAGTATTTAGGCATGTGAGCAATCAATTTCTTACTAATCGATCTGAGCACTTGAAAAATACTGTAGCAGAGCTGATCAACATATAAACAAAAGTGACTATAGTTCAGTAACTCCAGTCTTTTAAACATTAAACATTCCACATCATCTGTTGGGTAATGTTGCAGCCAGTCACATGCTTTTATGCAAATTATTTATATGAAGGTAGCTCATCGAGAAAGAAAAGAGTTTTCACAGATTTTCTAAGATATAATTCATTTACGCAAAAAAAAACAACATAACGTTTCAGCAGAGAAGTATGCCTTTATTCTTTGCTGCAAGTTCAAAATGGATGGCTTGTCTGGTCAGAGTCTGTGTCGCTAGTCATAAGCGGTTATATGAAACACCAGAAAAAAACAAAACATTACCACTTTAGATTGATGTCTATAGCTATATATGTATTTAACTATAAATTAATCACTAATGGTTGAGCAGTAAAAGGTAAATGTTGGCGCCATTCAGTGAAGTAGTGAAGTTATGTGCGTTGTTAGACCTTTAGTTACTCAAATTTTAGTTGAATACCCCTGATGTATAGTATAACATAAACAATGACATTTCACTTACAGTATCCATAGTTAGACTAATTCATCATGCTGTCATGTACAGCATATAGTTGCAAAACAATATCACTACAAAATATTTTACATACCACAACAGATTTGGAGAAAAACTCTCAATCACAGAAGTATTCACTTTTTGCTGTTTCCTTATAGTTTTTTTCATTCTATCTGAATTGTTTTTTTTTTTTTTTGACAGATGAAATTAGGACACATAACATATGCTGTTTTCCTTCCGTGTGCCTTTGAGATTGTGTCAAACACTGTATTCTTGTTCACTAAACAACAGGTCACTAAACAACAGTATTGATCTTAGTGGTATAAGTCTCTGCTGTTTTGACAATGGACCATCTGTGTCAGCTTTCTATTACAGCAGGCCATTAAACTTGTTTACAATTTAAATGAATCTCTGGGTTGAGATGTGTATCTGCCTCAGGTCACCTTTAAACCCAGCATAGTCATTACAGATGCAAGACGAAAAGCAGGAAGAGACTGCTCTTAATCAATTCCCAATTAACATGCTCTTCACTAGTTGATTTCTACTTGGTGTTTCCATGCTCCTAAATAAATGCTTGTTTGCCAGGGTGCAGGAGTGTCAAGTGAATTGGGAGTGAGATAATTGCTAATCCCTGTGTCCTGGAGGGACTAATGAATGTTAATTTATGACGTTAAACGATCCTAATTTTGTGTATAAAATTATATATATATATATAATTTGTATATAATAATATAATATAATAATAATAATAATAATATATATAAAATGTAAAATAATAATATAATATTAATAATGTGTGCATACGTATTCCAATGCATGACTTTTACAAGATACCCCAGTTTTTTTTTGTTTTTTTTTGACGCTTAGCATCACATTTTAACCTCTGGAAATCAAGCACTTGCACCATGGCAAAAAGCATATCTATCTGTCCTTAAAATGTTTTAAAGGTAAGCTTACCTGTTTCAATTCAATTTTTTGTATAGTACTTTTAACAATAAATATTGCCAAAGAGAAGCTCTACAGAAATCTAGATGTAGATGTACATCCCTTAAGAGTAAGCCAGCTGCGACAGTGACAAGAAAACCTCCTGACACAACATCAGGAAGAAATGATGAGAGGATCCAGACTCAAAAGGGAATCCATCCTCTTCTGGGTGACACCAGATAGTGGGATTATAAATCATCACTCTTCCACAATTGTAGACTATAAAGTCAAGCAGTAAGTGTGTTGAAATAAAGTTTAGTGTGAGCATATTGTGAAAAAGAGTGCTGAGATGAGCATAGGAAAGGCTTTATGATTACAGCTGCAGCTCTTAAGTACACGACTACAGTATCTAGGTGCAATTATTCACTGAAGCAAGTGAGAAACTAATTACCGTAATGATAATAATATTTGGAAGGCAGGTCACCATTATTTTTCATTGGAATGTCAAGAATAAGGTCTTATCAAAGCACAAAATGTTATATTAAATGATATCCATTGTTCCATATACATCTCACCACTTGTAGATCTAGAAAATATCCTAAGAAATGGTAGGAACATCACAGAGAAAAGCAAGTGCATCACAGAGAATCTTTTTTTTTTTAATTTAAAAGAGAAATTTGCATGTCCAAGCATGAAATATTGATCATGTTCTTAGATTCAGTGGCCACGTACTGCTTTGAAATGCAAAGGTGAGCTCTATTAAAGGGTGGTGGCCAGTGTTTCCCAATCCAGGTCCTAGAGAAACATGCATTCTGCATTTTACTGTTTTTCCTGATTTCACTGTTGAAGCAGGGTGAACATTTGCAGTGCAGAGTTACTCTCAGACCAGAATTAAGAAACAATGGATGAGGCAGTTAAGACCATGAATGTTTGATTTATGAGACCAGCTTTACTCTCTTTACACATAATTTGCTTCATGTTTACTTTGTTTGCTTATATTTATTGATCTATTTTCTATTTGGTATAATTATTTGTATTACTTGCATTACAAGTTTTTTTTTTCCTGGATAACATTTTAACCTTCATCACAAAATTTCAGCTGTCAGTACCGAATATAATCAACCTACATATTACATTAAGATGAGAACTTAAGATGATTACTTCTCTCTTAATTAGTTTAAAATTAATGAGTTTTGTATGTGTAAGGGTGTACAGGTTTAATCACTGCTCATATGTTCTACACACACATCTCCCAGCACAGGTTCACTAAGTGCCTCTGTTCTCCATCCCCTACCCCCAACCCAATATCAGAAAAAACACTGCTTCACCATATGGGGCCTGCAAATGGCAGTGTGTGCATAGACCTGCACAGGAAGTGATATTGACAGGGGGAAGTAACAATGAATTTGCCATCACTAATCTACCTAGATCAAACAGGCTTCATCAAAGGCAGACATTCAACTACTAACATGCACAGCCTACTTAACCTGATGCATCATTCATCACACCAAAAATTAGAAACAGCCAGTCATACTTGATGCAGAGAGTGCCTTTGACAAAGCCAATTGGAAATTCGTATTTCCCACATTAATTAAATTACGTGTAAGAGAATCATTGTTTAATCATTGGATTAATCAATGAATTCAGATTTTTTACACTTCACCTAAGGCCACAGTTTTTATTAACACAAAGTTTCACACTGCACAGATATACCAGGGATGCACCCACACCTCTTGCTAGTGAAACATTAGCTGCAGCTATATGCCAAGATGTAGACATCAATGACATCAATGACATTTATCATGCAACATAAAATCAGCTTATACGCAGATGATATTTTTACTCTTCTAGCAAAATCCTTCATCTTCAATACAAGAGAATATCTAGATAAGTATAATTTTTCATAAAAGGTTGAGATTTATCTTGACATGTTATTTGTAAGCTCATGGACGCATCATAAACATGCAATATCAAATGATTATCAGGAAGAGTAGACTTAAATAGATACAAATGCAGTTAATGTTTATTAAAGAACTGGCAGACAAATCCAAATCATGAGGCAAAGTAGAAAACAGAGAACAGGCAACAGTCAGGCGATCAGCAAAAACATGAACTGGGCTAATCCAAAAGGCAAAAACCAAGAAACAAATGAGATCAAACCCAGAATAACAATTACTGAATAAACAGTTCAGTCAGATGATTAAACACTGAATGTCACTTCACTCCAAACAAAGAACCACAAGGGTTTAAATACACAAACTAATTAAGGGGCAAACTGAAAACAGGTGAGAGTAATCAAGACACACTAGGGAGACAACCATTGACAAGACATGGGAGGAGACAAGACATGAACCAAAACAAAACACAAGTGGCAATGTAAACAAACACATGACAACACGGAAGAATGCGTGCTGAGAGCCTCTGCATGCAGTGCTCATTGCGGGAGGGAAATACGTGACAATCATACCATTTGACAAAATGTAGGAAGAGAATAAAAAGGACTTTGTGCATGTTTTGCTTTCTTATAACTGAAAACTTTATTCCCGATCACACATCAACACGCTAATCTAATTGTTAATATGGTTACACATAATCCCTTTATGAATAATTTTTTTTCTTATTTTTGTTATGCTATATGACAATGAAACACGAACAGATGATTAGCTTAAGCTGTTGTTGTTAATGCTCTTTGTCATGGTTATATTTACATTGTTTTTTACATATATTGAAAGCACCGATTTACAACTGATGACATTTTCTCACCAAAAACAAAAATTAGTATGTTGTTTTGGTTTCAAACATGATGGCTATCATGACCTTATCATGAATTACTGGTCATAATATCATGATAATATATGATAATATATCACTGGATGTGAACTGTCATAGACACTCATGACAATATATTTTCTGTGGTATCTTTATAATTGGTTATGTCAATCTTGTAAATATCAATGACTCTGTATTCAAGTAAAGTGCAAAAATAAATAGCTTAACAACTACGGTCAGAGTGCAATCTATTTGCAATTACAACAGTTTTTCACTGTGCAGATTAGATGTTTATAAAAAGGTTTGGGCTTCCACTATACTTGTAACACCATTTTGAAAATGAGAAAATATAAGAAAGTTGAATTACTTCAAGACAAATGAAGCAGATAAAAGGTCTGGAGTTGATATCAGGTATTGAGTTGGCATTTGGCAGCTGTTCTACCAATATGAAGTCCAAGGAGATCTCAATGTGATGCGATCCCAAGTGATGGAGGCCATCATTAGGCTGAAAAAACAACATAAATCTATAAGAGAGATAGCAAAAACCTTAGGTGTGGCCAGGAGTTTATACCTTTGCATTTCATTATGCTTGTATGTATGTTTTTTTTGTAACCTATAAAATCTCTTCTGTAGTTATAGTGCATACTCTGGGAATCCTAAAATATAAATGTAAATCTCATTTGGAAAACTATAGGCTGAATTTTAGTCATACAACACTTTAGTATCTATCTATCTATCTATCTATCTATCTATCTATCTATCGATATATATATATAAATGATACCATTAAAATATTGCCTTGTGAATGAATTGGAGACATGCATAAGGCATCACCTCTGAATGGTACTCAGGACTCTTCTTTCTTTAATGTGTAAGTAAATCTATTCATTCAGTAGGCCTACAAAAGTTAGAACTTGGTATAAGTAAAGTACTTGTGACAGGATTGCTGAGAATAAAAAGCATTGTGAATGTAGATGCTATGAAAGCATCATTCTGTTACAACTGTTGTATGACTACATTTCAGCCTATAGTTTCTAAATGAGATTTACATTTATATTTTAGAGTTCCCAGAGTATGCGCTGTAATTACAGAAGAGATTTTAAAAGGTTGCAAATAAAACCAAACATACGAGTATAATTATCATCATCACCAAGATCACTGATTCTAAAGTCAAACAGCAGGCGATAAAATGGAAGTCTAAGACCGACACAGCAGGTGAGATAGTGCAGTAAAAGTCTGAATCATGATCTCTCAGTACAGGAGGAGAAACAAATGTTGTATTTTGAAGAAACCAGGTCAGTAGCTAAGCTAAGAGGACCTGTAGAACTAATAAAAATTCTGAGGAAAAGGCCTTTGACTAGTCACTCAGTAGTTGAGCAATGAAAGCTTCTGTTAATATTTCACATTTTATAGCTTATATTTCAGCTTATAGCTGAATTTCTACAGGGTGACACCACTCTAGTGTTTAAGGTTCTGTCCTGAGCTTGGGTTACTTTATGTACTTTGAGCTTAGTATTTCTCCTATTGCCTCTCTGACCAGAATAAAGCAGTTACTGAGGATGAATGAATGGATGGATCTTCTGGTGAGGTGTCAGACAGTTTAAATGATCTGCTAATTAAATGGCTAGGTTTGGGCATGTCAGAAACAGGTTAATTTCTTCACAATGAAAAGAAATAGTATCATAAATTACCTATTAAATGACCAACATGCTTTAAAATGTGGCACTCAACATCAGGATCGAAATAGAATTCCACTATTGGGTGTCACCCAGAAGATGAACAAAGTTCTGAGAAATATTTCTGCAAACCCTCTTTTAGCCTCTCCTCGTGGATTGCATCCATATGAGTCATTGCAAACAGATACCAGTTCGGCTCTTTCACAGAAGCCCTATATATACACGTATATGGGCTGTTCACACTGGCACTGGCTATACTGACTGAAAGACACATTAATGCCAGGTTTAAGCCTTTTCCTCAAGTCATGCTTTGTCTCTTCCTTACTGCTGCATATTTTATCATCCAGACAACCTGTCAAAGGCAGCTGACCTCATATCATGCATTTTCCACTGATCATTTAAGCTCCATTTCATACATTTTATCCAGATTCTGTTAAAAAAAAAAGAAATTACTTGATATAGGAGAGAATGGCAGTAAAATAAAAGATTTGTAAAAAAAATAATATAAAAGTAAAAAATGAGGCAGAAGTAAAATGAATACAGATAGGCATCTTTCAGAGTGTCTCCTATCAACCTATCAATTGAAATTATTAAAATACATGTGTGACAAAAAAAAAACAAAAAAAAACTACGGTAATATGATTTCTCATAAGCGTGGTCCTTACTACTTCAAACTAAAAACAAAATAATTATTTCATTATAATGCAAAAAATCCTAATACTGCAAAACAAGATCAATCAAATTAAAGCTTGCCCGTTCCCCCCAGTGGGAATTCCCCCACTGTGATCTGACTGAATGCTGTAGCCCTTCCTAAAGATCTTGCTTCTGGTATACAAGCTGAGAGGTGGTGGTGGTGGTGTGCCCTAAAACTGTTGAACCACTCTCAACCTAAAAGAATTTAAGACATCCATTTAATTTAATGTCCACTTGCATTCTATCAAAATAATTATTTATGTATGTTGGGATGGCTTTGGCTGCCGTACTGAATCATGTGACTTTGGTTACCTGAGAAACCCTCCTCTTTCCAATTGTTGGTGACTGGAATGTTTTTTCTTTGTGCTAATTCAAATGCCAGACATTTCTTTGAAGTAAGAACATATGGACAGTCAGACAAGTTTTTGACATGGTGTGCACTCCTTTTCAAACTCCTTTATAAAGACCTGCTTTGCCTCTGCTGTTCTACTGCATCCTACTGCTGTAAGACTGTCATTTCTTCTGTCTTATGTATGGGTTTTTCAAGGGCTTCTTTGTGTAGTTAAGGGTTTTTAGTTTCCTAAAAGGGTTCTAGTCTGCAGTACTTTCTGATAAACAATGTGTTGTATGGTTCTACCTACAGTAGAATCTTTAAAGGTCCTAGAGACAACTTCACCTTCCTTGACGTCACAGACCACTCTCTCCATTTTCTCAAGCAGTGTTGAGACCCAGCCTATTTTGTTCTTATAATTTTGTGGCATGGCAACATTTCTGTAATATTTAGATATGAAAAACAATGGCAGTTATGAATTACTACATTGAAATGCTAGTTTCTTTGCTAAAGGCTTGACTAAACTTTGGTGGATCAGGAAGTTTAACAACTGTTTGTTTTCTCAGAACTTTCTGTGCTGACAATAAAGAGGATTGGTCCCCTTCTTACCTCAGGCTGAATATGCCCAGAACGCTCCACACTACTTCACCACCCAGCTTTCAGTGTGTGCTAGGGTACCAGCTTCCCCTCTTTCCCTGGATTGCAACCACCATCAGTGCTCCAGCACTTCACAAATGACAACATGAGAATGTCTTATACAGCACACATCAACACCTAGAAAAAGTCAGCACTGTGCAGCTTCATCTATGTTTGAACCAGAGGACAGGGCGTGACTTTCCACTATAGATGCTTGTGTGTGTCATTGTTGTAGAAAGGTCATGCATGAATACACTGGTCCATTTAAGACACTGCAACACATCAACAAAGTAACATACGAGCTTGACTTGCCTGTACAATAACACCTATCAACATCATTCCATGTGTCCTTACTAAAACCTTTGGTAGCCAGTCCTTTGTATCATGAATCCCCAGTAAACTATCTTCCACCTCCTCTCTATCAACCTGACTACACACTTAAGGAAATTGTAGATTCCAGATGTTGATGAATGTATGCAGTACTTCATCAACTGGCAGAGAAATGGACCTGCAGAGAGATGAGTCCTAACCCTAGATCTGTTTATCATCAGAAAATCCCATGCTCACTGTTCAGCTCCAAGTCCAAGAGGTAGACCTTGTAAACACGCACATTCTGTGACTAGGGTCATTAATGAGCCTTTTTCATTTTGCGCACACTATTCTGCTTTTGACCTTGTCTGTCGCGTTTATTGAGTTTAGCCTTGTCTAGTCTAGTCTGTTTGTTGAACACCTGTCTCACGATTTTGACTCTAATATGCCCTTTGGATTTGTCTACTTTGCTGTTTCTTAATAAGACCTTACACCTTCATCCTGCCTGTGCCTGACACATCATTTGATATTATTTGATAACCACTGAAATGTTCACTATGAAAAGATTTCATTTATTTCACTATTTCATTTTAACAGTTCACACAAGACCAATAGGATATTGTAGGATCAACAGAGCTGTATTTCACCGATTCCTGGCACAAATTTGTCTTATCAACTTAACACAGTTAATGGAAAGGAGAAAGAATATTTATATATATAGCAACATTTTTCTAAGAAATCACTAGTCATACATATAGGCAAGTTATTTGGCTACATTTTAATATCGCTAAATTGCTTTCTTTTTTGATGGCCTGATAATGTTTTATCTTTGGCGACCCAAATGAAGTCCATGTTGGATGTCATCCTTTTGCCATTTCAGCAGTCTGAATATTTTAAAAGCCAATCTGATATGGGTAACATAAAAAAGACAGTTTAAAATGTGCACTGGCTTTGAAGGGTTTTTTTTGATAAAATTCTAATTAACTGTGGAGGGGAATTACGTATGATGGCATTGGTAAGATATAGGAAGCTTGAGAATGATTCCTCAAGAAAGACATCCAGATTGCCACACCAGACCTACATTGCTCATCACTGTTCCACAGTTTTGAAAATTAATATTATTATTACTAATAATATTAATATTATGAATATCATATTATAATAATATTATAAAGGAAGCTTTTAAAAAATGTTTAATTAGTTATGATTTAAATTAGTACTTTAAATAATGTTAAATAATTTAAGATAAACAGTTTGTAGACACATATTTAGACCGGTGACAAAATAAAGGAAAAACAGTGGCTCTGTTATGTTGTGGTGCATTTTGCTTGCATCATTTGTGTCCACTTGTCCCCATAGAGGGAAGTGTAACTGCAAATCAAAACAAAATTATTCTGAATGATCACCTTTAACCTATGATGAAACATTTCTATCTAGATAGGAGTTGTCTCTTCCAGGATGACAATGTCTTCATTCACAGGGCATGCGGGCTCACCAAATGGTTTTATGAGGATGAAAATGATGTAAATTTAATGAAATTTCCTGCCTGGTATTAATAATGTGTTGTCCTGTCTTATCTTATCTTATCTTATCTTATCAGTCACCTGATCCCAACCCAGTTGAACACCTAAGAGAGATTTTTGAGCAATGTGTTAGACAACTCTCTCCACCACCATCATCAAAACACCAATAGAGGGAATATCTTTTAGAAGAACAGTGCTCATTGCTCCAGTACAGTTTCAGAGATTCACTCAGGTGAGCTCATTCCTGGATCCCCTCCAGTTTGTCTACTAGCCATAGGTAGGCATGGACATTGCAGTAATCTATTTACTACAGACAGCCCACTCACACTTGGACTGCGACAATACCACAGTAAGAATCATGTTTTTTGATTTCTCAAGTGCATTCAATACCATCCAACCCCTCGTACTAATTGCTAAGTGACAAGATGGGTAGAATGCCAGTCAGCACCTCTATAATCTCCTGGGTCACAGACTATCTGTCAGACAGACCTCAGTTCATGTGGCTGGGGAGCTGCCCGTTCGAGTAGCTACTGAGCAGCACCAGAGCACCACAGGGAACCATTACTCTTCACCATATACAACACTGACTTTCAGTACAAGTCAGATCACGTGACAGAAATTCTCAGACGACTCTGTGGTGGTCAGATGCTTCAGGGAAGGACAGGAGGAGAAGTATAGGGACCTGGTGAACAACTTTGTTGAGCAGTGTTGAGTGAACAAGACCAAGGAGATGGTGGTTGACTTCAGGAAGAAAAGGACCACAACAAGTCCAATAACCATCATGGGACAGGATGTTGAGCTTGAAGCTCAACAAACTGATAAATAAGACTGGCTCTTGCCTGGGATGGCCCTGGACAGTTCTGAGGTTGTTGTGGAAAGGAAGACACTAAGCAAACTATTATCCATCCTGGACAATGTGTTACATCCCGTCCATGCTCCACTGGTCAAACAGGCTCATTCTGCTCCACTGTAGCAAGGAACAATACAACAAATTATCTCTGTGCCGGGATTTTATCTTGCATTAGAGCCTATTCCTAGAGCACGCTCATTGGACATATGTTACATTTTTGCACTTGGTTGCATTCTGCTTACTGCATGGATGCTACTCATAATATTAGTGCACTGTACAACTGTACAACTGTAGTTGCTCTGTTGATCACAGCTACTGTGCTACACATCCGTGGTTCCATACCTGCTGTTTTGCACTGTTTGCACTATATATTATGCTAATCATTCATCTTCCCTGGGGTAATACGCCAGTATTTGCACTGACACTTTTCACATTTACTCAGAAGACTGTGTATATAAAGCTATACTCACTCTATATCTAGTATTGTATTTTAGAATTTTTTTTATTGTTGAATACATTTATGTTTATTTTTATTACTCTGAATATTGTTGCTTGCACACTCTACTTTTTGATTGCTGCTGTATTCTTTGAATTTCCCTCTGGGGTTAATAAAGTGATCTGTCTATCTTGTAGAATCAATCTCAAGGTACACTGAAGCCATTCTGAGAGCATGTAGCAGTGCAATATGTTACTAAGACACTTAATGTTGTTTTATTCCTATAATTTTTCTACATGCCTGATAAACCAAACATGTCATTTACTAAAAACATTTATTATTACTGGCTAGGTTTATAGTGGGCTAGGGCATAATAACATTTGAAGCATATCTGCATCTTCCAGCTGTGTCTGGGTAGGATACTGTAAAATATTTTTTCTAAAATATCTGAATTATGCCAACAAGGGAAATTACAAATCAGAACATGAAATGACAAAATCTGATCAGACATGCCTACTCAGTTTCTCTCATAAGAAATTTAATAAGAACTTGCCAATAGCACGCTCTTCTTCACCTCTCACATTTTGACTGTGAAATAGAGGCCTTGACCTTTTTCAAATCACTTTTGATTCTCACACCTGAATGAATAATTCCTTTTCTTTAGAAAAACTTCCTTCTCAGCACCATAAGGCACTTTAAATTTAGACATATGTGCCTCCTCTTGGTGCTTTAGAACAGAGCAAACACAATGCGCCAACTAAAGAATGACTGAAGGTCATTAGACTGAGATTGCCAGCTTATTAAATGTTGGTATAATGAGCAATCTGCACAATATTATTCTGTTCAGCAGAGCCAGCAGACTTCCCTACAGCAGTCAAATGAATGGAGATTCGATCTTAACAAACTTTGACAGGCTTGATGTGAAACATGGCACACTAGAAGATACCAGTAAAAATTAATGCATTATTCAAATTGCCAAAATAAATTCATTATTGGTGACTTCACTCCACATTGGTTTAGGTATGCTTATGAATCCAATAAAACTATTTAAAACTATTCAGACAGAAGTGATAATGAAAATCTACTTAGAGTAAGGGATCAATACTGAATGTATTTGGCTTAACTCTTGATTAAATCACATTACTTCACTAGAAGGCCATATAACTTTCTATTGTGAACTCTTCTATTCAAATTGTTTGGATATATCTTGGTTTATCAAAAAGAAACAGCCACGCATCTTAAGTATGTAGCTTACACAGGGTCAGTGTATAAACCCGCAATCAATCAAATCCAACATTGTGGTGAAGCTCTTTACAGCTTAAAGATGAGACAATTGCTCCAACTGACAATGAAGCAGCTCTGCAAGATCCAATCTCTTGACCTTTTTACATATTGTCTTACAGTATTTAAGCCTTTTTAGAACAATAGTTTTATTTACTTCCATATTTACTTCATATCTTGCACACATATTTATATTGTTCCAATACGAAAACCTGATAGAATGCAATGTTGCATGCCAAATACAATAATCTTGCCAAAAAGCTTAAAATATTGCCATAATATTTTAAAATATTGCTCTTAATTATTCTTTACTGTGTATCATACTGTATAAGAAGTCAACAGTTTTACAAGTTCAAATGTTACATAAAACATTCTCTAATCTGCCTCATTGGCTTGAAAAACACTGCACTACAGTAAACAAGATGTTCACCACAAATAAGCACATCATGGTAAAGGATTCATGTGCCATCAGTCATGCCTACTAAAATTAGAGTGAATTTAACCTGCAGTAGAAGGAGGAGGATGGTGGTGGGTGTGTGAGATGAGGTAAATCCTCATTTCACAAAAAATCTTCAGTGAATATTCAATCACTGACTGCAAGTCGATTGCAATATCCAGGGGCTTTGTGAGGCTGCATATAAATGATCTATTTTGCATGGACAGTAGAGGATGATGTTTTAGTGTGTCTCTTCCTAAATGAAAGAGCACTAAAATTTTTTAAGTTAAGATGGTTTTAAGGCAGCAACTAACTAATTCATTCAGAGCCTCTGAACATGAAGTACTGCTGAAAACGTGGTCAGATTCATCCTGATATATTCCATCTTGAAGTATATGACAGTTCATTCAGCTATTATTGAGACTTTAGACCAGCAGTCCCAGTGATTTTACAGACAATGCAGATGCTTATATTGCTGTTTTACACTTGATGGGTACATTTTCTATTGTTCAAATAAAATGGCAAAATAGAAACAATCAAAAATTGTGTTATATTACCAAAAACATTATAGCAGTACTGTACAGAAACTATTTCTATCACAAAAGAAATATGCTTTATGGCTGAAAGTATGTGGACACCTGACCATCACACCCATATGTGCTTTTTGAACATCCCATCCCAGATTTAGTCCCCTTTTTGCTGTTATAATAATCTCCACTCTTATGGGAAGGCTTTCCACTAGATTTTGGAGTGTGGCTGTGGGGATTTGCCCATTCAGTCACAATAGCATTAGTGATGTCAGGCACTGAATTCAGGCAAGGAGGCCTGGGGTGCAGTTGGCATTCTGGTTCATCCCAAAGGTGTTCAGTGGGTTTGAGGTCAGTGCTCTGTGCAGGCCATTCGAGTCCTTCCATACTAACCGTGGTCTTTATGGACCTCGCTTTGTGCACAGGGGCTGGAACAAGTTTGGGCCCCTTACTTCCAGTGAAGGGAAATTGCAAAGCTACTACCAATGCCATCATCAATATAACATTTTAGTTGCATATAATGCGCAAATGTAAACTGATTAATGGTATGTTAATAAAGTGTAAGTGTCCAGAAAATGATAGTACTACTGTACTGACTACGTTAATAAAACGTAGTCCATACCATGTTTGCTCTGCTCACATAACCCATTGTGCTAAGATGTGCAGAAATCCTTAGACACACACAGCATAGATTATGAGCCTATTAAAATTCATACAAACACAACAAGAAGCAAAATATATAAACAGATTTATACTAAGCCATACATTTTGGTTGGGTCACTTTATTTACAAATATTGGTGAATACAATTTCTTTTGTATGTATAAGATTGTTTTAGTTTGTGGAAAATTGTACTTGTCTTAAATGAATTCCATAAAACTCTTCCTACAAACCATGCCACTTTTAAATACATTCTTAATATATTTATTCTAAATAATCTTTCCCCATCACAAACATAAAGGCACAATGACGAATATTACAGGATATTTGACAACACACCATAACATACAGAGGTCTGATGAAGATAGACTTGAAAAAGAAAGAGAAGACAGCAGAAACAGCAGATTCTATCACTCCAAAAATTACTACAAAATAGACCTTCATGACATATGCCCCTCATGACAAATCATCCAGAGCTTCCATTTGTGAAGAAGACAGTGATAATTATTTCAAATACATTGCTAGCTACTAAGTAAATGCATGTCCCTTGTACTTTGTGCAAGCATATTCAGTAATACTTTATGGAAACATATAACTTTACCTCTCCCCCTCTAATAGGTAAAAAGGAAGCACAGATGTTTATAGTGTTATCTTGACTGTCATCCCGTAGTGCTGTCCTAATGCATAACTTTAGTTATAGTGTTCATGGTTATGTATCTGGACCAGGTTCTTCCTCAATCTGCTGTAATCCCATGAGGTCACATGGCAGTTGGCTGCCCTGCTGTGGAGGGAACACCAATTTTCCGTGATGTTAAAACAACCAGAATTCTGTTTTTATTTAGTTCAACCTTTGATATACAGACTGGCGACAAATTAAATGAAAAACAGTGGCTCTGTTATGCTGTAGGGGCATTTTGCTGATGTAGTTTGGGTTCATTTTTCTCCTTAGAGGGAAGCATCACTGACAATCAATACAAAGTTATTCTGACTGATCACTATGATGAAACATTTTTATCCTGTTGGAGGATGAAAATGTCCCCATCCACAGGGTACAAGGGCTCACTGAATGGTTTAACGAGTATAGAAATTAGGTATATCATATGCTATGGCCTTGGAATCACCAGATCTCAACCCAATGGGAGATTTTGGACTGACAGGTTAGGCATCCTCATCATCATACGAGTTGATGGAATATCTTTTTGAAGAATGGTGTTCATCCCTCCAGTACAGTTCCAGAGACTTGTAGACTCTGTGCCAAGGCACTATTCTAGCTTTTCATGCTAACCCAAGACACTTTACCTAATTTTTTTCTTTTAATTTGTCACTCGTCTCTATTTATGTGCAGAGTAAATGATGGCTTACTTTTGACTCGCATATAGCAGGAGTTACAGAAGAGCTGTTTGTTTCGTATCCTGACTTCAGCTCCACTTTCTGAGCCGCCAAGGTCAATTTTGCACTGAATGCACTAAAATATGAGACACAGGGACGCAGAGTAAGAAGACTGTGTGGAGGCCAAGTGCATACTCACCAAAATGTACAGATGATCTCTGACTCAGCGAGGTAATAAGTTATCTCTATTATAATAAAAAAACCTTAATATGAGAGGAAACCATTCACCAACATGCCCAAGAACAAGCAGAAAATAAAAATAGATACAAGCATATAACCCTTATGAAGCTGTGATAGTGGGGCGCCCAGCAGGGATTATGCAACTATGTTGCTACACAGATATAGAAGAAGGAAATGCAATGAGATAAATTGCGAATTCTACAGAAGCTGGACTGTTACAATCACCCTGATGCAGATGCAACCATTCTGGAGAGAGAAAATGTTAGTGTCAATTATTCCTATTTCATGTATGCAAAGTGAGAAGGATCTGATTAATAAGGTCTGAGTAATGCAGGTTAGACATTAGCCATTAGCAGCCAGGTTAACCCGAACCCCAAGAGAAGGGAGTTCGGAACTCTCACCTTAAAGCATTGCAAATGATAACATAGCCCCAGGGACTCGATGATCATTGCTGCTCCTTTGCCCAGTGGCATATCACAGTAAGTACACATTTTCTTGCCACTGACTGACCTAAATTATAGAATGTAAACATGACCTGAGAGACCAACAAAATGAACCACCACATGATTCAAATGACTCTGTTTGTGTTCAGGCACTCTAGACATGATACAGTACACATGGCATTAATGGAATGTGAAAGCCCTAGGAATGCATCTAATTTTACATCTAACTTTATTCTCCTAGAGAGCAATGTTTTCTAAATCCTAACTTGGTCATTGTATAATGCCAGTGTAACACTGTAAGGCTGAGGGCTTTGCTCACAGTTGCTGAAACTAAAATGGTTTAAAATGGTTAAAAAAATATACAGGGCATCCCTGGTGTTACGATTGTTGCTCAACAGCCCAACAGTGAGACTCCGGCAGCTCTAGCATTTGACTCACAATGTTCCAGAACATTTCTAACCTTTAAAACAATGTACACAAAGTACCTGTTTCGTGAGGATGGCTGAGACTCGGGATTTGTGGCGGTGGTGGATGTGAACTGGGGCAATGATGGTCTATGGGAGTTCAGAGATTGATATGAAGAAGAAGAGCCAGCGAGAGAGGAATAAGGACGGCTATAGTCTGGGATGGAGGAAGTGGTGCCCGGAGTCCATGATGACCTCCAGGAAGGGCGGTTTGTTGTCATGTCCAGGTTATCCAGAGACTCACCTCTACCAAGCCAGCACAAAAGCCAAATCACACAATGAGTCACTTTCATAAAATTATAGCATTACACTGAACGTCATATGCCACGTTACGTATGTTTGCTATATATTTGCATTGACTTAAGGCTTTTTTAAATATGTCAGTATATCACAAGGAAATTAAGTTTATAGGAAAATAGGAATGTCCAGAGACACTGACCACTGTCCTTCAATTCATCCACATACTTTTTTGATCCTGTCATCTTAGCTAAAGATAACATACACTGACCTCCTCATGGGAAGGTTGACTGGCTGTTTGTTCATACTGGTGGTAGGACTTTGACGGATCCAGCTGTTGTCTGTCAACAATGCAGTCTTCTTCTTCATGTCCTGAATGATCTGCTGCCTTTCTGCTTCAGCCTGAGATACCGGCTCATTCTTATTCTTACTCAGAGATCTCTCACCCAGACCACTGCTTACAGCTGGAAGCAAGACATCATTTGACATTATTTCAGGACCTCAGAGATAGAATTATAAATAGAAATACATGCACAAAGCACCACTTCATTTCAAGTCTGCAGAAGCTGCTGTAATCAGACAGTTGGCTCACATGTATGGCATGCATACATGGCTTTTATATCCTGAATCACATTCTGGTGGATATTGATTTCATGGTGAAGACAGAACACATTCTCAATCAGACTTGATTACATTGATGATCATAGATTTTTGCTGATCAGGTGATTGGCCGGGCTTCATAATTGACATGGTCACAAGCCATGGCCCACCTCTCTCTGGATTACTGTATCTCATAGCACTAAGGATGTTTCTCCTCTCTAGTTCCAGCTCAGATGCAGCCTGCTGTCTCAGGATATGGGGATCTTTCTTCCTTCGTAACTCTTCCTCCAGAAGCCAACCTGCCAGGCCCCTGTGCTTGCTATACACACCTGCATACAGCCGCACACACACTGACACGGCTCTGTATTGACTAGTTGTAAGTTCTGCGAATTAGCTTCATTAGACCAGACTTTTTCTGTGTAGCCTTTGTTCAATGTCACTTTCATGAGTCAGGATCTGATATAACTTCACATATGGCACATATACTGACCTTTAATATCAGTACTTTCTTTGTCATCCAGCTCTGGAGTAGATTTGGACTTGGCCCTGTAAAATTGTTAATAAAAAATGGTCACAAAATTTATATAGGATTTACAGAACCAATATATATATTACAGAACCAAACATCTTTTTTTCTAATTAGGCAGCTAATCTTCTTAAAAGCAAAAACACAGTTTGTCACATGCAAATAAATTATTAAATTTACCTGTGTGAGTAGGATAGCTCAGGGAAAGTATACTCCACATCACTGTGATCAAACAGCAAAAGCAGCACAGAGAAGCAGAGGTTTATAGCATTCACACACATGTGCACAAATAATAAAGATTGTGTTGTGGTTTGTGGTCTAGTTGTTAATGCATGACAACACACAGCAGTGAGTATTTGTCATTCACAGCAAAACCATGCAGTAATGGTAGAAGCACTTGACAGAACTCTTTTTATTACATACAATAATATGAAACATGGCACATGTAAAATGCAGCTTCAGCCAACATGCAGTGCCACAATTACTCCAAACTCTTTTATTATTGAATCTATACTTTCCTTAAATTTTCAGCCAAAGTTCAACCAAATACTCAGCAATCTAAGTGAGAACACTGCTACTTACTTTGCCTGAAGTCTCCGCTGGGCCTCTTGGCGCCTCCTCTCCTCCTCTTCTTCTCTTTTCCTCTGCAGTCTCTGTACCTCTTCCTCTCTCCTTCTCTTTTCCTCCTCCCTTCGTTTAAGCTCCTCTTCTTCCTTCTTTCTCTCCTCTTCCAGTCGTTTCTGTTCTTCCCTCTTTTTCTGCTCTTCTCTTCTTCTCCTTTCCTCCTCAAGGCGCTCCTGTTGCTCCCTTCTCTTCCTCTCCTCCTCAAGGCGTTCCTGTTCCTCCCTTCTCTTCCTCTCCTCCTCAAGGCGCTCCTGTTGCTCCCTTCTCTTTCTCTCCTCCTCAAGGCGCTCCTGTTGCTCCTTTCTTTTCCTCTCTTCCTCAAGGCGCTCCTGTTGCTCCTTTCTTTTCCTCTCTTCCTCAAGGCGCTCCTGTTCATCCCTTCTTTTCCTCTCCTCCTCTTTCCTCCTCCTCTCCTCTTCCTCTTTGAGGGCCAGTCTTGAGGCCTCCTGCGCCAGCTCAAGGCTCCTCATCTCCTGTTTAGTGGCATCACAAATATTTCACATTGGGGTACTTTGGAAGGTCTGCTTTCTATTATGTTTGCATTTTTAAATGTAAGCAAATATTGTACATCACAGTTTGTAAATACAAATCATATACTCATGCTGTAGTAATGTTTTACTGTCTAATGTAACAGAGCCAAGGGATGATTATACATGATTATCACTTGTTTACAGCAATAAAGTAGAAATTGTTCATTATTATATCTAAGAATGTTTTGGGAATAATTATTACTTTATTCAATTTTACTATTTCTCTCAGCTTAAACTTTTAGCTTCACTTAGATACTTTTCTGACGACATAGTTGGAGAAACAACATTAGACAAACAAATTACATTACTGCTTGACCTAACTCACTAACTGCTACTAGAAACTTAACATAGACATCCAATGTTGAAAGCCACACACCATTATCATAATTGATGCTTCCATTAAATCAGTCATGGCATCATAATTATTTTACTGTAGAAGAATTGACTACATATACATATTATATCTTAAAAATCTTTTCAGAAATCTTGTCAGTTAGCTGTCTTGTATTAGCCAACACTGAAGACTGCAGTGAAGTGTGTCTCCCACAGCTACAATATCGCAGCTTGGAGGAAAGCTTTGATCATATATATATATGCATGTATTTTTTTGATACATAAGTACCTTGATACTTCAGTACATGTAATATCAGATATTTTTTAAACTTACACTTGAATAATTTTTTAATTAACCATGGAAGACATGTCAAGTAAAGCATCTTTCATTTTTTACTCAAGTAAACTGAGTTCTTTATATAACACTTGATACCTCTTGATATTGTTTTGTGCCTTCCACTAGAGCCTCTTGCTGGGCTTTTCTAAACTCCTCCTCCAGCTTTTCTTGATCTCGTTGATATTTTTCCTGCAGGAAAGCAAATGAAAATACATTTTCATACCTTGGGCCAAAAGCTACTTCTGTAATAGCACTAAAACTCTAGAGTAAAAGTAAAATGTATCTTTGCCTTGAAAGCATTACTTGATATATTTCACAAGCAAAGGAAAGTACATCCTATAACAACAATAATAATAAAAAAAAAACTGGTCAAGTAAAGCCTGAAGATGCCGTAACCCCACCCATCTGTTTATCAGGAAAATTTTAATCTGTCAGCAAATACAGTTATACAAAGAGTCATTTTTACCTGGAGCTGGCGCTCCTGCTCTTTTTGCCATTTCTCCTGTCGCCTGCGCTCCTCCTCGGGGTCCCAGGACCAGCGAGTAGAGGAGGCTGAGAGAGAGGGAACTGGAAGCTAGAGAACACAGGCACATTTCTGTCAGTTAACCAACAAGCACACATGTAGTATACTGGACAACTACAATTATCACTAGCAAAATAAACCCAGTATATTATATAGCTGGGATTGTATATATTACTTTTAATTTCCTATTTGTTCTCTCCTTTACTTACTATTTAGGTTAGGTGTTTAATTTTTTAATGCCATGCCAGTAACAAGGGCTATATTCATGGCAGGAGCAAGGTTATAAATAAATAAATAATTAAATAAAAATGCATAAATAAATAAATAAACAAATAAACAAGCATACAAACGACTAACAGGCATACAAATAAATAAATAAACACAATTAAATAGGAGACATTTTAAATAGTAAAATTTTAAAGTATAAAATATTCCAACTTGCTATTTAATATTTAACATATATATATATATATATATATATATATATATATATATATATATAGAAATTTGGTATTTATTTAAGAAAACTTAAATTCAGTGCTTTCCCATGCTATTCTGATGATGCTTTTCATATCCTCTGACAGTCTGACTGAAATATGTTTCAAATAATATACATTGTACAAATATTACAAGCACACATTTTCACTTACATCTGATATTTGATTTTCAGATCCACCTACAAGAAAAATGAAAATTAGATGGGATTTCTGGAAAGTAATTTTTGAGTTGTAACTTTTTAAAATGGAATCATTAAAAATAAATTCAAATGAATTGTATCATCATGGAAATAAATACTGTAAAACCTTTGTTCTTGTATTATCAGTATATTATTTCCAGTTGACATGCAATTTAGTCACATGCAAAAAGCTGGCAAAAAGCCCACACTTCCCAATATAAATAGTCAGATGCTACATGCAAGACACCAGACCCATGCTCAGAACAGCATGCAAAAAGGAAGAGGAACATTGTGTTCAACCTGAACACCATACCAACACACACCACACTGCACCCTACTATAGAATTTGCATCAATGGCCTTAGGCACTAATTCCTAATAGGCTCATCTAACTTGAGGGTGCACAGCAAGAGACGTAGATTTGTAGACCAAGAGGGGAACAGTGCATGCTAAACAGTATATCTCAATATTTTTTTAAAATAATTTATTCATGAATGCAAAATCTGACACAGAACTGATCAGTGGAGTCCTAGCATATACTATAATGTTGAGTCTTAGAGGGTCTTTGGGTGTTGATATGGTTTTGGTTTGCAGTCTTGTGGAGCCCATACTACAGTTTTGACCATACAAGAAAAGAAATATGTGCTACATATTTGTTCAAACACGAAACTGCAAACCTTTAAACTATAAAAATAAATTATTTCCCTCTTTATGCCATCTATTTTTTCATATTTATATGCTCTGGGGCTACTGCAGACAGCATGTCAGTGTGTGGTTGTGGAAGAACACTGCACACTCAATGGTGTTTACCACAGAGATAGACCAGAACACTGACTGTGTTCTCTGCAGAGCCTGAGGGAAGAGCACATGGGTTACAAGGGCTTCGGCTGCGAGGAAGAAAAGGAGGATGGCAGCATGAAGGCCTAGTAATGCCCAGCACCACAAATACATAGTGAACAGGGGCTGCTCTTTTACCTTGTTCAAAAAACTCCGATCTCCTTTTAAGGTTTTTTAAAGAAAGGGATTCTAAATGGATAATAAAGAGATTAGAGAAAGGACACATTGAGAAAAGGACAAGGATCAACTCAAGTAAATGAAATCCAGATTCATGGGTTCACATTGGGAAAACATTGCATTGAAAACAATTTTATTCTTATGAAAAAATATTGACAGTAAATAAAAAACCCTGAAAATTGCAATGCAATATAAAAAAACACTAAAAACATCATTCTACACACCAGGCATAAAACACAACATCCAGTGCGCTTTCCATTCTGTTTAGTGTATTGCCGGTCACTGAATGGGTAAATGTATGAGAAATATGCTTTACCTTTGTTTCTCAGAATCACAGGTTCCTCACGAATTCCACCATTAATGCCATTGGAAGGCAGACTCTACAACACAGTACAACAGTGATATAAATATATTCAAAAATATTATAGCAATGAAGGATTACATTTCTCATGTTCAGTGCTTGAGGTGCTCACATTGACAGGCTGGGAGCTGGAATTCAGAGTTTTCACAGTGGAATCCATGGCTGGGTATGAAGTGAAGTCCAGGCTCACGTTGGCATATGGCTCAGGGGAACCTAGAGGATCCGCACTGGTGAGATTGATGACCTTATGGCTTTTAAATGGAAGGGAAGGTAGGTCTTTTCCCCAATCTGATAGTTGCGCATTGACGCAGTCATAGATTTTAAAAACAGAGAATTAGCAACTATAATACCAGACACATGACTACACATAAGCGTCTGACAGAACAGCCTTTACTATCAGGTCTACGTTTCTAAAAGTGGGGTTTGACAGACAGACCACCTTCCCCTGTCATGCAATACACAAAGCGCCACACACCAGTATTACCAACAAGCATACACCTCCTAGCACACCCATGTGTACCCCGTTAGAAGATACAAACAAATCGTGATATTAGTATTATAGGGTGTTATAAGTTAAGAAGTAATGGGAGACAGAACCTTATAATACTAGGGTGATGAAATGTATTAATAAATGTAGTTAACAGGATTACTAATGGTATAGGCTTGCTGGTAAATATAAAGACTGTTACCAAATAGCACAGCATGGTTTCACATACTGGTTTAACACTGCACAGTTGACACAGGACACAAGGATATACAGTGAACAAAACCACCATGTAGCATGGGTAAGAAAGATATTAGGACTGGAAAATATGAGAAGGAAAAAGACTGATAGGACATTAGCTGACAGGCAGATAGACAGACAGACAGAAAGACAGACAGACACATGCACCTACTCAGTTAAGGGACATACTATACTGTAGTGGTAGGAAACTGAAATCTAATTTACTATTTTTCAAGTTTCTAATTTACTCCTGGTATATCCCCAAATGCTTAAAAAGTTTTTCTTTCTAAGAGTTATTCTAGATAAAGAAAGTATTATATGAAAGTAGTATAATAGTCTATTATCATGTTTAGGATCTGAATACACACACCTGGCTATGAGGAGAATGCTTGCATTATTTAAACACGTATTGTTGTAAACACGCCTTTTTAAAATTTTGGTCAGACTACTATCAGTGTTACTTATTGTCAGCAAAGATTGATGTACACTTCTCCTATATCATGTGACTCCACTAGCCCAGGAGGAACTCCTACTTCAAACGAATGCAACCACAACTTTCAAAACTGCAAAAGGAACTGCAGATTAAGCAAAATGATTGGAGAACACACCCTGACCAATTGACTGTATTACCCAGCAGTGACACTGATTAACTCTTACTTTGCTTGTTTTGCTTAATAGGAGACTAACTTTGCTATGATGGTGTGACCACTTGCATCTGCCATACCTGCAAGAAGGTTGAAGGAATTGTTTCCTCAGATCAGACACTTAAAATGCAGAGGAGTGTGGAGGAGGGCACAAACTTACTGCTCTTTCCCTGTCTGCGGATGTCCATAAACAGGCTACCCTCCTGCAGGGCTTCATCCATGCTCCTTTTCCACTGCTCATAGCTCATGTCTGCCACCTTCTGCCCATTAACTGCCAAGATCTTATCCCCAACCTGCAGGTGGCACAGCTCTGCCGGACTGCCTATAAAAATGCACATGTACACACTTTTTCATGACACACAGAAAGGGCTGCAAACCATTAAATCACTTCCTCTTACTTTTATTAAGCAGAGTGTTCCTAGATTTCAATCCACCACCAAGAGGATTCTGTCCATCTATTTTGGAGATATGTGCAACACATATTTGATTCGTATTACAAATCAAATTGCCACAGACAGATCCTGAGCTGTGGCTCATAGCTATGAAGGAAATAGTTTCCATTGTCAGAGATTAGATTTGCTGAGCCCAATTATAAAAAAAATAAAAATTCCTTAGTGCTAGACATCCTTGTGGAATCAAGCCTAGGTCAAGCTTATAATGAGAAAATAGCTATTCTGTCAATTTTATTCTTTTTAACAAACCACAGTAATTTAAATGCAAATTGGATATGTTCAGTACTGAAGCCAAAAGAATTCTGAATGTTAGAGTAAGGTAATGTAACAATACAGTGCAATGTCACAGTATGTCCTTGAGCATCAACAATAGCCATTAGAGTGTTTCTATATTTTACCTGTACAACTTTACAATGAATTTTCATTCAGTTATACATTAGATACTAGATTTGCGCTTTCCTTGTGCTGTCCAAGTGCCTAGTAACTAATCAGAGATGACCTAGAAAATTCTGGTCTACACAGCCTTATCAAGGACTGCAGAAATGCTTTTGTATTAAGTTTACAGCTGAGCACAAACAAGATGAGTTAATTAATATATCCCTGCAGTACTCTCTAATGAAGAGCTTATGAGTTCTTCATTAAAAAAGATGAGGAAAGAGGAAAGTTATTTATATCATGGTTCAATAAAACAAATCTCATCCATCTGTTTGTTTATACCTCGTTGTATAGATTTGACAGCGGCCCCTGTGGAGTCCCAGTTAGTCTGGAAGCCAAAGTCATGACTGCTGTTGGGTTTCTGGTTCAGGCTGATCCTCATTTCACTGTAGCTTTCCTAGAAGACACACAGGACAATTCAGCCAGTCTGAACCTTTTACTGGCCTAAAATACCCACACAGCATAAAAGTCAATAAGTGAGCTGTTTTTGCACTGCAAAAATGATATCCTAGCAAGTAAGTACATCTTGAATACAGGACAAATTCAACTAATATTCCTCTTTATTAGATTGCTTTCAAATTATTTAGAAATTATTTAATAAGATTACTATTCTTATTTCTAGATATGTTTGCTCACTTCAAGCAAAATTTTTGGCAGGTAACTCACTTCACGCAATTCTCCTGGCAGATAATTTTGCTTATTTCAAGTGTTTATTTCAAGAAAGAAGTAAAATTATCTGCCAACAGAATAAGAAATTTTTAAACCTGGAATTTGTAGATATGTCTAAAATATAGGCTTACTGGTCTTGATTCATGTCTTTTAAAATATAACAGTTGAAAAAGTATAATAACCATATAGGGTTGTTTCCAGTCTTTTCAAGGACATCATACTTATAATATGTAAATTTGTCTTTGCAAAAATTATATAAAAGCTACACAAACCAAACTAAAGCACACATATCTGAGTACTTCCCTTTCATGAGTATTTTTTTTTTTGTTCACATATCAGTGCAAGCAGATTCTCACAAAAATATACTAGACCAGTTCTAAACTTACCTGCTGTGTGCTGTTGACAGGAGACACTGCTATGGGTTGTGGAGCTACACGACTGACTGGAGTCACAGATGTGGAGGTCTGAGTAGGGGGAAAAACTTGCTCCTCTTCATCCCCTTCATCCTCATTACTGCTTTGTACAGAACTGGTCTGGGAATTAATGTCATCTTCTTTCACAAATGCTGCATAACGGCTAGGTGCTGTATTATGCTTACTACCGCTTGTCTCACCATTAAAGCGCTTCTGAGATTCGTCCACCTGGGATCAGGCAGGGGTTAGTATTAGTGTGGAAATGTTGCTAAAATAGATCACTGCATATAGCAAAACCTCAAAGAATGTATATTATACTACACAGGATATAACCTCTGTATTGTCATTATTATAGTTCCATGTGGCATAAAATACCCCTACACTGAAAATAACAGGTCACATAACCATTTACATGGCAGACATGCTTATGTAGCATGATTGTATGTTACTGCACTTTCGTTAATGAACTTATTACTACTTCACACTGTTTCTCTATATTCATCTCAGTTCCAAACAGATTACTCACTGACTATATATATATATTTCAATACATTATAGATTACAAGTATTAGGTGAACATTCATCACTCTCTCAAAATGTTTTAAACATAATGGATTTTTTGTGAATAAAGTGAATGAGGCCTCTCACCATATAGGTACGGGGCAGGGAGGCAACTTTGGTGCTTGGGACACCAAAAGGTCTAGGAGTGACGACAGAAGTGATCCGTGCACTATCTGATCTCTGGTAGCTCCTGGGGAGTGAGGCAGAAACCCGAGGTGCAATGGGTTGCTTTGTTTCTGTTGAAACTGGTTTATACAAGGAAGTCTGGCTTTGGTTTTGCCTAGGTGCAGGCACAGGGTTAACAGAGTTGCTGGATTTTGTAATTGGTTTTAAGCTGTTGTTGGCCTCCAGTGGAGGACTGCTGAAGATGGTGCTGGTGCCCCTTGACTGAGTGGTGCTGGTGGGCTCTAGTAGAGTGGGTTTGCTGGTGACACTAGTAGGAACTGGATCATCCAGAAGGCTATGGCTGCTGGAGATGCTAGTTTGTTTTCCTTGACTTGTATGTAGAGTGGTCCCTAAGTTGGACTGGATGGGACTGGATGGAGCATCTACATCATTTGATGGCAGACTGCCAGCCTCTGGTGCATCATCTAGCAAACTGGGCAGAGAGCGCACTTTAGATCGGTTCAGGGAGTAGGGATTATCGACGGTATAGCTGCGTGTTGGTAAAACCCTGGTCTTGGGTGTTGGTTCATCAAAGACATCCTGGTCTTCAGAAGTGGAGAAGGTAGCGAAGCGACTCTTGAAGCCTGGCTCTCGGCTTTCCCTGCATAGTGAAAGGAAAAGGAGGATGGAGGCAGCCCTTATTAAATTACACTGGCACACACAACAAGCTGCACTTTCCCTAGGGCAACTAGTGAAGTAGGGTTATACAGACATTTGTAGTACATTAAGTGCAAGACTAACTGCATTTATGACTAGGGAAAACATATCAGTTACCTAAGAAACACTTATTATCAGGCAGATTTCTGTGTGTATATCTGTGTGTATGTGCACTTTACCTCTCCTCTTCCATTTCCTTGAAGGTCTTTGATTTCCGGGTGCTGCTGCCTGAACTAAGTATCTCAATCTGCTCTCTCTCTTCCTTCTTCTTCACGATATCTGAGTTAACACTCCTGCGCCTGTTTTTCCATTTAGTGAGATCCTGAAGACAAGACAATGATGCTCAAAACCCATAACCTTCTTTCACATACTCAGTCAAAGATAGAACAGCAGAGCATGAGAGACAAAAAGAAGTAGGGAGAGGGAAAAGGGCGGGGGAACATGGACTAGATTTTAAGGTGTACTATTTATTTTCTTGGCTCCACTTGCCTCGTGCATTTGGGGCCCGTATGTGACCTAAATACTGTGTTAAGAAAAAGCCCTTTCCAACACAGTCACCTTCACAACACAGCTTCATACTATTCATAATAGAATGTCACTTTGTGTGATTATAACACTTATTTACATTTTATGGTACCTTAAACACCTCAGATTCTATGAACCTTATAAACCTTATAAACCTTAGAAACATCCTCTAAAACACAGAAAATGACAACTCTTAGGACCATGCATGCAGTGAAGTGTAACACAAGGAAAATACATCCACTCTCACAAAGTAGTAATGATTGGATCATGAATATAGTATCTTATGATCAGCAAAGCACAAGGTAAGAAATCTGTACTGTCGTTGATGATTCATTGGCAGACAAGAGCAGAATACAAAGGCAGAGCAGTTGAGCTGATACTTACATCCTGCCACTTGTCTTCATTCTCCTTCACCTGCGCACGAATCTTCTGCAGATCCTCATATTGAACCTTTTGGACTGTCTGCTCAACAGGGATGTCACTCAATGATTTAGACCTGTCAGCACAAATTCACAGAGCGATGCTTTATAGTTGAAAAAGTACACAGACTATGTGATTCTGGAAATAAAGAAAAAAGAAAGAAAGAAGATCCCCATCATTCATACTTTATTTTATTTACATGGATGCAGAAAATACTGAAAAGGGAAAGAATAGTTACTCAGAATGGTTAATTCAAATCTTTTACATACGTATATTTTTTATACATGACAGAACATATTCCTTGGTGTTAGTAAAGCTGTTACGGACAAAGCATTAGTACTCAAAAAATGCAAGCTCTGTAAATGAGAAATCTGAGAGTCTGAATGCTCTGGATATTTCCTGAATTATTGATGCACTACTCCTCAATACAGTGCAATTCAAATTGGATTTTATTAGCTACCATTGTGCGTATCTGTTGATTCCTCTTTGTTTTGTGATGAAAAGAGTTGGTCTGCAGCCCACAGGGACCAAAGCAATGTGAATAATGTTAGTGTTTATTGCTGGGGCAAGCAGAACCACACAAAAGCAGAAAGACATTACAACACAACTGGACACACCATGCCACATTCCTGGCCCCAGATATCTACTCACCCGTCACTATCTGAGTTCTTTTGCAACAGTCTAGAGAATCAAAGAGAACCACACAGAAGGCAGTTTATATTTTGTGTATTTTAGACAAGCATCTGGCTAACACCAATACAAAGATTCAGTGAAATGCAAAATGTTTCAGTTTCAGTTACCAGAGAATAACTTTTTCTTCACAGAGCAGAAGAGAAGCAGTTATACTTTAGATATCACCTTTCTACACCCTGCAGTGTGGCTGCAAATTTGTGTGAACACAAGCTATTGACAATAACTCACTTAAGGAAAAGTTAGAGGTACACTAACTTCACAGGAAACTGGAGTTCCGTAAAGGTTATGGTGAAATAACTCTTTATAATAGGTTAAAGGTGTGAATGTACCCTACCAATTGCACTGTTTTGCTTGGTAATTACAGGCTAGGTGTGTTTTGAAAGTACATTTCCATAGAGACAAAAGTGAAATTTCTAGCTTTTACTGCATCTCATGGCAATGGGGAATTTCTAAGCAGCACAGCCTGTTGGCAGTCTTGTAAAGGGTGGCTGTGTCTGGCTGTGTTATTTATAGACATTACTCAGATTTTCACATTCCTCGACAGCTTTGGTCATTACACTCCAACTTCCACAAATCTGTGTGAACCTCTGAACCTCTTTTAGGGAATAGCTAGCTGACTGAAATGGAAATCTTGGTATCTCATTTTCGTTAGGTGAATTCATCACAAAAGCTTTTAGTAATACTTTTATTTATCAGACAAGCAGAGTAAGACAAAATGCCAGGCAATCTCAATCCTTTGGAAAAAGAATTAATCACAAAAAAACCCAGAATTGTTATTCATTCATTTTTAAACAATTAAATAGCACTCATGCCTTTTTGGTGGTGTTGTAGCAAACTCAGACTCATGCATTCTTAATGCATTTGTATATATCTGAAAACATATTAGCAATACACTTTAACAAATAAAAGGTTTTGGAGAAATAAATACCACCTAAGTACATCAATTAATACTGTTTACAAAGTTCTCTAGCCTATTCATTACGTGTTTACATAATAATCTCGAAATTATTTCCAGTAATCACAGGCTTAAAGAGCAACAGAATACCATCCGAAAGCGCGCTTAAACAATCCATGTTAGGCTACAAATGGGATAAATATAAAAGGGATATCAGAAACCATGAAAGCATGCAGGGACTCAGGTCATTCCTACACACTCAGAAGCCTAACCTCTCCACCATCAGCCTCTTCTTATATCTTAGGCGACTGGCCTCTCTGATGGCCTGCCATTTTTGGAGATCCTCCTCACTGCAGGATGGCACACTCGGGCCTGTTTGAGTTCCAACTGATCTCTGAGATACCTCAGTGGGATTCTGGACATGCACAATTCCAAGCTTCCTAACTAGCATATCATCTATTTTTCGGTTTGCGTCCCCCTTCTGTTTCGCACGCACCTGAGCAGGCACCTGTATTGGGGGGCACGGGGCAGATATCTTGGCCTGAAGTTTCTGTGGCAGGGCCCAGGGCTCAGGAATAGGCACAGGGTGATAGTTATTAGGTGCTCCTGAAAGGGGGCGCAGTGTAGACTGATGCTGTAACCTGCGGGTGACCACATCGTCTTTCTCAATGTCAGGGTAAGTAGATTTGGCATCGCTGTGCTGAGTGACCACTCTGATAGACGGCTCAGACCTGTGATGTGAGGTAAGCAGACCCCCATATTTCATCCTGGCCAGCTCAGTGTTAGAGTGGAAGGCATATGTGCGGCGGCTAAACATGTCATCATTTTCCAAGTCAGGGAGAATGTCATCAGATACATTGTAGGGGTCGTTAGGGTGCTCCCGCCCTAATAGTGGATGTCTTTTGCACTTAATCAGTCTTGGACCTGAGGTGGGGTCTGGCCTGGGCCAGAAATCAGGGAGCTGAAACCTTTGGGCTCCAGAGGTCTGTTGAGTGAGGATGAGTGGCTGTGTGGTAGGACTATATGTCGAGTGAAAAAGGAAAGAAGAAGGAAGAAGAATTTCAGAGGATAGGGATAGTGTGCAAAAGTACAAGACAGCAAAGCAAGGAGACAGGAAAAAAGTGTACAGGATCGCTTAATTTGCTTTTTTTTTTTTTTAATTTACTTATTTGCTTATTAATTTGCAGGCTGCATAATTTGTTCTGAAATCCAAATTACTTCTGCAAATCATATGCAAAATACTGGGGGCGTATGTGAGTTCATCCTATATGTCCAGACTGACATTGTATTAGTTATTTACTGAGATGAACATCATTCAAAAGAATGATGAATGTTGTGTGAAGTAAACAGTGTAGGTCAGTAAGGAAAAGCTGAGTAGGTGAATTAATTAGTGTGTGAATTAATTAGTGTGTGGAAGCTAATTTGAAGCCTGGGCTACTGCCTGTGGGGGTGTGACAAGGACCTGGGAGTGATGGGACTGAGTTGTGCTGAAGTTTGTGCGTGTGAGGAAGGGGGTTCAGAATGAGAGGGAGAGGACACACAGAGCTGGGGACTGACATCACAGTCGGAGTCCTCTGAGGATGAGCCAGACTTCTTCTGGCTAGACCCAAGTCAGGCAGGTCATGAAGAGAAAGCATAGAGAAGGGAGACAGGAAAAAACAGAAAGAGAGAAAAACCCAAACCTATTAGCCAGGAGAAAGAAGACCAAAAGTGTAGACCAAATAAATGAAGCTATACAAATGTATTCTGATCATATACAAAGACTGAAGTAAAAGCCCATAAGATATTGACAGTTGAATGAGACCTAAAAATATGTAGCTATTAAAAAGTCTTCAAAAATAGCAACAGTAAAATGTGTAACTAAGTTATATCTATGTATTTAATGTTAGTTGTTGTTTTCACCAGTGCCAGACAGACCTGAAGCCCTGGATCTTTCTGTACCAGGGCCGACGCTGTGAGCCCATTCTGATTTTCTGCACGTGCATGTCTTCCTCCGGTGTCCAGAACTTTGGGAGAAATTTATCATAGTGCACAGTGGAAATGGGCTGGACTACTGTCAGGCCCACTTTACGAGCATAAAGGTCATCATGAACAGGATCAGCATAACCAATCTCATCATCTTCTTCCTCCGAGTCATCATACATGTAGACATCAGCAGATGCAGACCTCCTAGCAGCCTTCTGAGGAGGCCTAGCTTCACTGCTGCTCAAGAGAGAGCCGAATGGATGAATAATCGCACACGGCCACTCATCAGCACACATTAAACCATCCATAGAAGTCAACATATTAAACACAAAACCTAACTAAATGTAATAAAATGAAGGTGGGCACAGATTTCAACCAAAAGATAAAAATGTAAAACACAGCAAACACTATTGAATGATTATGTTATACTGAAGCACAACAGTCTCTGGGGAGTGTCTGACCTGAGATAGGTCAACGTTGGTTGGGGCACATTAGTAACCATGACCTTTGGTCTGGTGGTTTGGGGCATAGTGGTGGATTCCCCTGAGGTCACGGGTAATGCAAAGTTGGTGGGTGTGACGACAGAGGGGGTGTGAAACCGGCGGCTGGCCAAATCATCAAGGAGCAGGTCAGGGTCCGGACGGTCTGCCTCTGAATCACTGCTCTCATACCCGAATGGCCAGGCAGCTTGCGTAGAAGTTTGAATGCCTAGTTCATTGGTGGAGGACGAGCCTGTGCCTATCCTGTTACCATATGGCCATCATCCAGGAATTGGCACAGACATACACGCATACAGGAAGAGTCATACACATACACACAACACAGTGTGTCATGAAAAAGGTAAGGCATTCTGATTTTCCACTTGTCATAACCAAACACAAAGACATTCACATAAGTATCACCTTTCAGTCATCTGTGCTCTCACAGAAAGTGAAACTTTAGGCTTTCTCCAAACTGAAACACTGATGTGCTAAAACTTCCTGGCAGATTTAAAGACTAATTTTAGTCAAGGAGGCTCATCTACTGTAATAGATAATGCCTGCAACCTGGGAAACGTTGAAATAAAGAATCACTGTAATATGTGTTTAAGAGGACTGCCATTACCTAGAGAAAGATCCATCCTCCTCTGTAAACATGGGACTGGCCCAGCTGCGTCTGTTTTCATCATTGCGAGTGTCAGCACGCTTCTTGCGTAGTGGTGCTGGAACGTAGCCTGACTGCTTGTCTTTGCTTGGCAGGAACTGGTTGAACTGAGTGCTGGTCTTTGGAGTGACCACCAGTGAGCGGCGATAGTCCTTGTTTTCTGACATCATGGATACCAGCTCTGTTTCAGGGTAACTGAGACTGCCTAATAGAGAACAGTGAAATTCAGGGGTAGGAAATTATAAATGTCTACATACATGACAGAGGCAATGGAAGGAAGCTCATTTATAAGCTGGTGTGGAGTATAGGGGAATGTCTCACTGAGGTGAACATAGAGCAAGTCTAGAGAACTACCTAATTAACCATCTGAGGAGAAAAACAAAATTCTGATGGACAGAGTGTAATAGGAGGACATTTGTAATAACTATCAAAATCAGCAGGTGTCTGCTGAATATCACGCTTGTACCACAATGTAGGAATGTGGAGGAAAAATCTGAACTGCTGGACTGTGGTCTTGTGTTCAGTTTGTTTAAAAAACAAACAACACCTAATTCAAACCAGCAGGGGGCACTATGCATTTGAGTTGCAAACATTTGGCAAGGAGCCAAATCACATTTTGACATATAAACATGCTCATTATCCTCAAATACAATACTGTGACAAAGGCAGGGCCTGTCCTTTTGTTTCCAATCAAATGGCCATTCAGTACTCAATTATTAATTGTCAATTATTTGGTGGCAAACAATAATGATGGGAAAATGTACAGCACATTAATTCCATTTTCAGTCAAACAGCACACTTGTACTTACAGTACTTATTTATGGAGGTCAATATTAAAGTTCAATATTCCACTGTGTGTCCATTATTTGATTTTTCCCATCATTTTTGTTCATTATTGGTTATAAATCACCCAAAGATCTTCAACAGTAAAAACAGAATAAAATCTGTAAATATTTTATTTGTAATACTGAGCTTTAATATTGACCTGCATAATTAATTTTCTGCATGACTGAGAGAAAATGGAATTAACGTACTGTACATTTTCACAGTTTCATTATGGTTTGTCAGCAAATAATTAATAATTAAGTGCTGAATGGGCATTTGATTGAAAACAATTGGGTGGTCTCTGCACAGTACTGTATATGCGTGAAGCTCGTTCACCTTTCTAATACCAAAACATTAAATATGGGTGCCATTTTTTTTTTCATTCATCCAACACTATTTGTACAAGCAGTGTCAAGTGTGCATTTCAAATATTATCAGTTACAAATATTAACAAAGCAAATATGCAACTTGCATGCTCAGAATGCATTACATACTAGAAGAATTCATGAGATGCCATGAATAAAAAGTAAAGAGCTGGGAGATTTGGGGTCTTACCCTTAGTGCTGTTTTTGAGTCTTGGGGATATTCTGTGAGTCCAGGAGGGAGTCAAGTGAGTTCAGGCCGTCCAATGAGTCCTCTCTCCTGTTTGCAGCCTGTAGTGGGAAGAGCTCCTGTCTTTTTAAGGAGCAGGCGTCTCCAATGCTGCTGTCTCTTACACTGCCCCGTGGAATAGCGCAATCTTCAAGTGCCTGTCGAGTACAAGGGGGGAAGAGTGTCACTCATGAACACGCATGCACGCACACACACACACACACATGCACACACACACACACACACACACACACACACACTTGACTCAGCTCTTCAGTATTTCTCCAATTCTCAGTGTAAAGACTCAGTCAGACACTGACTACTTATAAAAATGCTTGTTTTTTTTATTCTACATGGAGCAGAACCTGTACACAAAAGACTTCAGCCATGTTTGTTATGGTTATACTGGGCTCCCTGTGCATAAAGAAGCTTTTTTGGCTTGCTAGTAGAAAGCATTCGCTGGTTGATGTATAATACCTTTTGGAGCGTGGCCATATTTAATATTTTTATTTGAAATATTCTGCATTATATAAAATATCTATATGTATAATACTGCATTTAATGAACAATTTATCATGTTTACCCATCAATCAAACATGATTGGGTATGTGCTCAATTTACTTTGTGCTTTAAGATTACAGTCCTTTCATGCAAACACTTTTCTTCATTCTTACCAGTATTTGTTTGAAATGCCAGAGTGGATAGACCTACAATGACTTTTTGAGCAGAAACCAGGATTTAGAGCAATATCTTCTTTAGCTTTCCATAGGGTGAAAGTGCTACATATCAGAAGATCAGCAATGAGTATTTTATGAGTATTTTATCTTACCTTATAAAATATTTTGCCTACGAATTCCTCAGAAGCATTTAGGTTTAGGTAAGCTCCATTAAAAAAGGGATTTTATGGCTTTCTGCACAGATTATTATCAGAATCTGAAAAATGCAATTACAGTCACAACTCAGTACTGCATCATAGTCACAAAACCTACTTGTAAATACAGACAGGTGGGTGACATCAGAAGCATTAATTGTTTCCAAGTTGACCCTGAATCCCACACATGGCTATACAACCCTTTAATATATATTACTAGGTAACAAGGAGCCCATAAACCACATACCACTGCTTGGAAACAGTTGTGGTAAGGGTTTTACAGATTCAGAAATATGGTAATTAAATCCACTATTACAGATATATCTTAGTATCATCGTAAGGATCATCAACATTTGACATTAACAGAAATGTGGCAGCATTTACACTTACATTTTTAAGGCTCCTGCTGCTCTTCTGATGCCTGCATGAGATAAGAGCTGTATGTTATTAACCGCTCACAGCGTGGGAAAAGGACAATAAAAGACTACAGTGATTCTCACTGAAAGATCTGGAAAGTGAGTGCACAGTCCAAATGGTGCCAGGCTCCCCTCACAACACTGCACAAAAGGACCCATGTCAGTGCAGGAGGGCAGAAAAACACAGTCACTCTAACCAGCCTATATACACAGGCCTTACACTACTACAACAGCAAAATGGTAACAAGATTAACACCTACACCCTGAACATTCACAAGTGTGGCTAGTTAAGGCCACTCCTAAATAAAAATTCTTCGTCGCAGGAGGTTCAAAGGGCAACCATAAACATAACGAACATAGTACAGTTGGACCCAGGAGCCTGCACTGGACCGAAAATTGTCTAAAGGTATTCAATGTATGTCCTTCCGTAGTCCTTTCTGTCACCTCAGTGCTATGTACAAGAACATTAATAAAAGAAAAAGACGCAGATTGTAGGATTTTATTTTGTACTCTCATGTGCTTCCAGTCACATGACAACTACTGACACTGGCCCTCATTTTCAACTGCAGTTTTTTAGTGAGGTACAGGCTACACAACAAGGCTTAAACCTTTAACTTCTCAGCTTATTATTCAGCTATTCATCTTAAAGCATATTATTCAGTAACTACAAAATAATCTAAAGAATGTAAATACAACAGTGAGGCATTTGGGTCTGATTGTTCTGGTAGTGTAAGGGGTTAAATAACTTTGAAAAACAAAGCCACACATGGTGTGACTAGACCATGACAGTTTGAAATATACAGCCATCTCCATACAGTACATTCTTTGAGATGTTAGGAATACAATAGCAGGAGCAGCACATGCCAGGGAACCTTTAAAGTGATAACAGTGGTACAGCTGGAAGAACCTGCTAGAAAAGCATGAACTTAACATACCAGGCCAATGGAAAATCATTGTAACACCCAGTAACACTGATTTTTGAATGAGACAAAATTCATCAATCCATTATAACAGTGTTAATCTCTGGCCTGATATCTAAAATTAGAAATTCCGCCACTCAGATCTGAAGGTGATGATAGTGCTCTGTGGCCTGTGGCTTTTCAGCAGTAGGAGAACCAACACAACGGGTGTTTTGAAGTGAATTAAACAAGGTGTTCAGTCGACCAGACTATATAGATTTATTGCTCCAATAAAAGTCGTAAGGGGGAAGAAATTCCTCTCTCTTTCGTAGGTTGTAACAAAGTCCACATTGGATGTTGGAGTGGAAATTTCAGGAACAATTTACATCAGCATGGATTGCCTAATTTTAATTAAAGTGTTCTGCAAATGATAAAGACTTCCTGGGGAATGAGTTCAGAATAAAGGAAAGATTTCTGCTCAGAATCCCAGGGGCCTGACTGTGGAGTCACATGATCAGCTCATGTGAAAGAGAGATCTAAAAATGGATTTAAATGTAGTGTTTTACTGTTTCTTAGCCACATACGCAATACTCCATTTCATATTTCTGATGGGCTTTGTTGGTGGTGAAAAAGGAGATAATTAGCAAAAGAAAAGAAATACTTCATGAAACATGTATGTAATTTTGGACACTTATCTGAAACCACTAGAACAATTAAAGATGGTATAGAAACTGTTCACAGTAACACATGCTCTACCAACTTATCACGACACTTTCAGCTCCAATGATTTTATGGGTTGTATATGTTGCCAACCAAGACCAAGGAAAATACTTGTAAGGCAAAAAATGCTATTTCTTTCCCTTATAAAAGAAAACCAAGGGAAAACCTTCTCTTAGATGTAATGGTTTTCAGATTTTACAAGTATATTAAATGGGTAAAACCCACTGATCAAGCCTTTTGGACAACATTAGTTTTTTTTTTTTTTTTTTTGGTACAGAACAGTTTAAGTATTTTTATCCATTTGATGCTTTATCAATAGCATCTGTGTTTGAAATAGAGGATTTGCTAAGAGTAATATGTGATGTCTACTTAAACATCTACTTCACACAGACAGCCCGAGGAAGGCAAATGGGAATGCAAATTCTAAGTATCTACCTTGAATGTTTTTTTTTTTTTTTTTTTAAGAAAACAGGCCTATGATATATAACACAGCTTACTACTTTTTGATTTCAAATGAAAAGCTTCCATTTTTTTTTTTATTCTGGTCATAAAGTTTGACCTAGAGTCTTGTTATGTGAAAATTCCTCCCTGCTCATTATGCAATTAAATGTTATTATATGTATTCAATATAGGTGAGAACAGTAACTAGTAACTTTAAGAAATAAAAGTGAAAGTTTTAATAAACAATATCCAGTTGTCTTCTGTTACCATGGTGTAATGGTATGCGACATTGGTTTAGATTGGCACAACTTATGATGGACCAAATGCAGCCGATCCACAGTCAAGCTGTCTAAGGCTTTAATGGTCATAAGTGAACTACCTGGATAAATCACCTGGGCCATCAGTCCAGTGTCTAAAACACTCTCAACCCATCAATTATCCAACAGAATTTATACAGGTGGAAACAGTGGTATAAACTTTCATCCAGATGCATGAAAATGCAAGTATTATAACATAACTATTAATATCTCATTTCCAACTCATTAATTGACTATGCAATTATGGATAGAGCAGGTGGATGTCCAAACCACAGAAGCCCATGCAAATGCTCTGTTTGAGAACAAGACAGACAGACTACTACAAGGGTGAGGCAAACCATTCACTTATGAATGATATGAATGTCTGGTTTTCAAGTTGAAGTATGTCATTACTTGTGCTCTGGTGATAGTGCATGTATAGTTTGTAAAGAATGTTATTCTTTCACATGCCAGTCAAACCTCACCAAGCTCTGCCAGGCAATTTGATATGAGAATAAGCAGAAAAATGCTTTAATAAAATGCAAACACCTCCGTTCAGAACAATTTGTTGTCAATTTGATCAATTTGTAAGTAAAAGTGTGTGTGTACATGCATACAGTATATATTAACCCTGCCTACTGAGCTATTAAGGCTTCATGGCACTGCTCATTAACATTCAGCTAGTAAATAATTATCTCCACTTACTAAAACGGCAATCAAACTTTTCCACTTAACACCAATCATTTTTTTTTGAAAATGTCAAACATTTCTACCTCACAGCTCATATCTTGTCCATGTATAAAGGCATAACCTGTGAAGACAGTAATATGGCCCTGAAGGATGATTCTTTCAAGATAGCTGTGCAAGAGGCACAATACCCACCCACAACCCAACCCCCACCCTCCTGTGTGCCCATTTATGGCACAGCCTATTCACCAAATTCCTACTTTTCACAATTATGCAATACATAACTCCATCAGTGCTCTTGTGATAGTGACGACCATACAGAACTACACACCCAGAGAGCAAACACTGTATTCATCAAGGCATCTGCCCTTCCTTTTGGCTCAAGTATCAAATTTCAATAGTTTGAATGCCTCTGAAGTGAGAGTGCAGTCATAAAATGATTTGAAAATCAAATGAAGACAAACCCAGGGCACAGACAAGACATGAAAACTTTTAGTTTTATGTTAATTTTAATACAGCAATAGCTTTAACTTTTATACTACAACATTGCTTAAAGCTTTACTGAAGTAACAATAGATTAAAATGATCAAATGCTCCATAAGGATGATAGGCTGCTGTTGAGAGACAATTGTAGGTGTGTAGTTACATAACTTGCATACCAGACACTTTTTGTAATATTTTAAAAGAATTATTTCAAAATTGCTTAAGGTAAATGCTAAGTAGTGTTTGAGAAATGTCTAAGTATGATCTGAACAGAAGACAAGTAAAAGATAAAAGTAGCAAAAAAAAAAAAATCCTGCATAAAATAATAATTATAATAATAAGAAGAATATACATAATTACATAATACTAATTTCTAAACATAAAATGTAATAGAGAATTTGTTCTGAAATATGTACCTATTAAATTAAAATAAAAATTTAAATTATTAAAATGCACAACTATATTGTCAATGAAAAAGGAAATCTGTAAAGTGGGCTTTGAGTACTGCACAACAGTGACCCAAGCACAAAGTTCACATAGCACTGTTTACTTTTCATTGTCATTGTATGAAACAGCAATGAAGGCGTCTGAACTATGATTCAGTATTAATATGATCTGACATTTCACCACGATGTGTTCAGGCCATAGTCCAGTAACTCCCATTAACTTAAAATGCGATCATCAGCTATTGCTTTTTAAAAACACCTATAAAACACTTATATCTTTAAAGTGATAGTAAGGCATTCGAATGATATTACCTACATGTCATGTAAATGTATGAACTAAGAAGTATCAACGCGTTATCTTGAAATGCTTAAACTTTCTGATTATTATTCAGATATTCACCTTAAAGCATATTATTCAGTAATTACTATTAATTATTCAGTAACTACATTAAAACTAATAGCAAAGTGTCCACTTAAGTCGGAACCCAATGATGGTTGTTGCTAGGTGAAGAGGTTAAGCATTTCCTGTAATTTAGGCATCAAATCAAGGCACATTTTTTTCTAATCCACAGATAAAGACACTACACAAGCTGACACTGAGTATGCTCCATGTAGACATAATGCATAAGTGATATAATACAAAAGAGGAGCCCAGATGCTTATTACTGGGAGTTGCCTATCCTGCTGAGATACCTGCTTTTCATGGTCTGATGAGTAATGATGAAATAATGCATGGAGCTGTTTGCTTATCAGGACAGTTCCTTATATTAACCTCTCTTTCTATTGCCATTTGGGTGCTATGAAAAACCTTTCATTTCACTAGCAAAGAACTGGGAGGAAGACAGACTTTTATTACACAGGTCATCAAGGCCATAGTTTTTCATTCTCTGAGCAAATCAGAAGCAAGCACACTGTTGATATGGATTCATTACGCACATTAAGGAGCACTACATAACTATATGGCTATAAATCTTCAACAAAATTCATTCATTACTAATTATCCAGTAATTAGTTGTTCAAGATAGATCATCTGAAAAGCAGAAGAAATTGTATAAGCTTCCCAGGCAGTCATGTGTCCAGCCTATTTGTGTCCAGATGCTTCAGGTTTCAATTTAAGAGACATCATGAAACAACATAAAAGGTTTATAAGCTGTGAACATAAGCATGAACCTAAAGCAACACGAGAGGAGTGTAAAAAAAAAGATAAGCTAAAAAAAAAACAGAAGCCACTAATCATGTCACTAATCATGTCTTACCCCAACTATCAAAAAGTGACCTTTCCATTCTATAATTAGAAGCAATACCCTGCCTACACTGAAAGAGACCTGACAGTGGACAGGCACAACACCACACACACACACACACACACACACACACACACACACATACACACACACAGAAACCACAGAGAGCAGATAAACCACAGATGATCAGTGTGGTTGCTAGGGCTAGGAAGGTGTGGCATGGTTACCGTCATTAGCAAAGCTCACTTTGTTGTACCTCAGCTCACACTTGTGACACTGACCACACTTTCACTTATGTGAGACAACAAAACAGAAATGCATAGCTTAAAATACTTAAATTATTAATGATCTAATAATTCTCTTTATTAAGAGCATAGTTCTAAAGTTAAATTAATGAGCTCATGTCATATTCAGTTATTGCAAAGCAGTGATCAAACTCAAGCTCTGGATAAGGGCGTCTGCCAACTGCCATAAATGTAAATGTAAGCTGTCGCAATAATTAATATAAAGGAAATGCTTGCGTAGCTTATCATAAACAAGACAGCATTACTGTCGTGGTGAACATGTTAGTACGGGACCACCCAGAGACACACCTGTGAAAGAACTGAACAGGTTGTTCAACATGCCATGTTTGTTTCACCCTAGTCTCAGGTGAGGAGCAAATCTTAAAGCAGGTTAAAACACCCTGATGAAACACATACAACAAAACAATGTGACCTTTTGAGGCAGTCTCTAACCTCCTTCAGTCTATAACCTGCTGATAGGCCAAGTCAAGACTCTAATTTCATATCAGTGACAGTGATTTGGCACTCACTTCCTTTCTAATGCAATTAAAGGTTATCTTTTTCCAACAAAATAAACTAATTATAGACTTTGGGTTAGAATACAAAAAAGTGTACATGACAAACACTGCAACACCTCTACCTAAAGCCTGTGTAACTACTCTTCAGAGCACAAGCTGTAGATGTGATTATTGACTCAGTTAAATTTAAACCGAGGGTCAGTAGCACAAGATCATTTTACATGGACATGTGGACAACACTGGCAATCTGTCAGAGTCAACATGTTCTAAACCATAACAGGATTCAGGCATTTTCAACAATGTCACAGCAGTGTCCTCCTTAGCAGAGGGTCAAACTCAGTAGACACACTAAACAAACTTATTAAAACAAAACTTACTTGAGAGTTGCACTTGCGTATATATCCTGCAGGTACCCGGGATGAAAAAGCAGGCTTCTTTTAGTCCAGGCACAAGCCTTAAGAAGGATGTTGACGTTGTCCTCTCGACAAGGAATATGTGCCAAACTTCTGCGTCAGGCTGTAATCATACAGGAATTCTGTGTGCACACAGTTCAGAAATCATTGCATCCAAAGTTCAGAGCTTCTGTGAGCTCAGCTGGGGGTGGAGAGGAAGTACCTCAGGTAGCAAATAAAATGACATTACAGAAAGAAGGCAGGGTTTGCTCAGTCCGTGACAGATGTGTGGGAGGAGGAGCTTGGCCTTGGGACAAGGCAGAGAGAGGTTGTCTAATCGCAAGTCTCACAACGTTTCCTCCCACAGTCATGCAAGGCACTCAAACACACTTCATCACCCTGCCTTACAGGTACACAGACACGCTAATGTGAGTGCATACTCTCTTCTCACACCCAGAAACTGTCATTGCACACTGCTATGACATACCTGTGGCAGCAGCTGGGGGTGGATTATTTTGGAGACTGTAGTTGCTATGACAGTGAACAGGTGACTGACATGCAAACTATTTTTCCCCCAAGCAATTGTTCCATTGGGGTGGGAGAGGGTTTGCATGCATTAGAAATTCTATTTTCCGCTGGCTGTGTACACATTAGGTGCAGGCATACGCAACATAATGCATTCTTCATTAAGTTATAGACACAATTTTAGATCTTTCACGTTAACTGTGTTTTTATTTTGTTTTGCATTATCTGTGCAAATCTGTCCATGTGGATGGTTTTAAAACAGCCTGAATAATCACAAGGTGCTTTAGGTGCTTTAGCTCATAGGCATAGGTTAGGGTAGCGATGGTAGGGACATATGATAGCTGAAATGTACCTATCAATATTTGAGCTTTTAGTGAAGGGTAAAATATATGACAGTTTTGTCACAGTTCCTAATGTGTCGTCACATTCTTCAGTCAGACTCAGAGCAAGTCTCTCTTAGAAGCTGGTTTATACTAAAGGTGTTTGTAGTAGAGGTATAGTAGAGTTTAAAATCCCACTCCCACCCATACCTGAATGAAATCTGACGAATCCCACCTGCTTCCACATTAAATCTGAACAACCCTACCTGTCCAGCAGTTATTATTTTTACTTGCACCTGTCCATGATATTTTCTAATAAACTGACTTTGTTCTGTTTCCTAAAATAAAAACATATGATTAATTTAAACCACAGCAACTCTGACCAGGATAAAGCATTTACTGAAGATGTACAAGAAAATTGACCAATTTCAGCTCTAGGAACAGGTGTAGTAAAGGAATTTTTTTTTTTTTAAAATCCAGAATAGGTTAAATAGCAAGATGTTTAATAGCAAAAGGCAATTCAGAGATAAACTCTTGAATCTGACTTGACTTGCCAGTCAACAACAGACTGATGGAACATTGGTATTTTTGGGTAAAGGAGGTCACAGTCTTTCAGTAATAGGACTTGCTTCCCGGAAAGAGTCACATTCTGTGGCTAGGGGACACAATAGACTATAGGCAGTGTTTAAATGTGATTATGCCCTATTTAACTGATACTTTTGTAGAAGGCAAAAAAAGGCAAAAAAAAAAAAAATCATGAGAGGTCATACAAATAGCATATTGGGTGGACCTAAATAGCTAGACATTGTGCTCTGTGCATTCCTCTTCCTGTAACTGTGACTTTGGTAATTGAACATAACCTATGATGAAAATAATTTAAAACAACTTAATTGCTGAATTTCCAATCACACCACTTTTAATGACATTACTATAGTGGTCAAGCAGAAGTAGAAGAAAAGGATTTAATTAACGGAGTAATGTTATAAATGTACATAGTTGAACCCCTAATTTAAGATGGACTATTCCCCCAGACTGGACCTTTTATTAAACTCTAGCACTCCTGGCATTTGAAACCAACTTCTGCTATGAACAAAATTTCAACTCAGCTGTAAAACATGCAGTGATAATGATTCTGGGGAAAAAAAAAAAAAAAAAAACATGCTCACTTTGTAGTTAGAAGATATAATCCTGAGAAAAATTCTGAGCCCATCCAACAATTATAATCCACATAGGAATGTAGTCCATTCAAAAGTAATTATTAAGTGGTCACCTTGTTAAGTCAAGTGTAAATAACCTTAAGTGTTAACAGAAGTGACTTACAATCGCCTCATAGGGCTCAAGTGTCCTTGCTGATGACGACAAGATCTGAAGACCAAAGTAGACAAAAGTACACTAAAATCCTTACCTGAAAACAATGCCAAAGCAAACTGAAACTAACTCAACTGTGTATCCTCAGTCATCATGTTACACTGTCCTATCTAATGAGGAAGAACATGCTAGCACGAGACCTAACACTCTGATGCTTGTGTGTAATTACAAACACAATAAAACTCCACCGTCAAATTATAATAAACGTGTGACGTTAGTTTATGGAGTAAACACGTCTGGTGGTCTGTGGAAAAAAATCTATTAAAATAATCCCTTTTGCCAGTGGTGAGGCTTGATTCAGATATATCCACCCAGCTCAATTATAGCCTGTTTACAGAGCTCGGAGCCATGTGCAATCATCTCTCAGCTCAACCTCAATATAAAGACTATGCAGAAAGACTTTTCTTATGTGGTCCAGAAGTACACCACATAAGTGTAGGTTTCCTCTCCAGATTTTTAAAAGGAGGATCAGCTATGTGATGGGACAGAGAGGAAATCCACAGCTTTGGCATTTGCTGGAACATAGAACCCTCCACCATGGAAACCTGGTCCACAGACAAACCGAAACAAACCCATGGATAACGTGACAGCTCGCATGTCAAAGTCAATAAATTAAAATTGGCAAAAATCCACTCTTACCATAATAAATCTTCATTATTCAAGATTTATAGCCTACGAATGTGAATGATATGACAGTAATGATGATTATATGATTTCAGAGGCCAGAATAAGTGGAAAAATAAATTTCATCAGTCATAAACACAGATAAATAGAGAGCTCTGTGTTCACTGCACATTTTTGTTTGAGTTCAGGATCTCAGCATAGAGCCATTCAGATGGATGTTTAGTACAGTAAAAATATACTCTAAATTGGGTATGTTTTTAAATGTTTTCTTTAGCATGCCTGTGTGAGGATATTTTAATTCCCAGTTGAAAGTTTATACTCAGTAAATGTCAGGTTTGGAATTATCTCACGGAAATACCACTGTAATGCTTTTTGGGCATGGGGATGCTTATCCAGGTTTAGTAAATATCCTGCTGTTTTAAAGAGTAATGCGCACCAAAAAGATTACATGCTTTGCCACAATTTGGGCTTGACCCAGGTCTTGGGCCACATTTATGTTTTTTAGAAAAAGTCAAATATTAGAGTGTTTATTCTTCTTATTATTATTATTTATTTATTTATTTTTACATAAATATGGTAGTTAATGTCAGCAGAAAACAGCTCAGTCACCTATTCTAGCTTTTGCTCTTCACACATCATCCATAGTGGCATTCTTCCTAAATTTCCATAACAATCAAATTGATATAATTGTAATCGTGGTATATTATATGTGATATTTCTACATTTCTATTCACTTAGTCTTACTGCAGTTGATTCAGTTAAATACCTTAGAGCACACGTGGATGAAACAGGGTGTGTTCGTTTAATTATGCTTGCATTTAAAAAAATGCAATAAAAAAACAGGAACTCACCAGGCCAGCAATAGGTGTGGAAAGTCTGTTAATACTCTTGATTATGGCTGGCTTGATCTTGTTAACTAGACTGGAAGAAGGGAAAGAATGAGCAATCTCACAATCACACACTGATGCACTGTAAGGTGCATCTGAATGAGTTTATGGCCTCTTTTAATGTTTCACATGTGGCTTTGCTGTACAAAACCATCTGACCAAAATCAAGTTGAGCTTCTGTTGTAACATTTAAACATTTAAAACTATTAAAGTATCCAGACAAAAGAAGTTGATTTTACTGTAAAAATCTGAATCCAAAAAATAAATGTTAGCATATTGTAACATTCATTCTTTATCTAGATAGAACCTTATAATACTATGATCACAACATATTGTATTTATATATTATGTACTATATATCTTTACTATGTGACTTTTTGTCATATAGTACATTTTTTTATGAAAAACATACTTTTAAAGATGTGTACTTTCTTCCAATGTGTCTATGTTTGTACAGATCGCTATTAAAGTATCCAGACAAAAGAAGTTGATTTTACTGTAAACATCTGAATCCAAAAAATAAATGTTAGCATATTGCACTCTTTTGCAGTACATTGATATGGATCAAGTACTTTGATATGAATATTCTGTGATGTAACACAGCCATTACTGACTCAGACTGTAATCAAGCAATTGTGCAACAAGAGGTTTCAGGAGGGAGTAGCGAGCAGCTGCGATGTAAAAACTGCACTCATCAGGATGCTGACTCACTGATGTGACACCAGGGTGTCGAGCCAGAAATGCTGACCATCTGACCACGCATCAGACCAAAAGCGCCCAGTTACGTACAGAAACGGAGCTGAAAACCCTGAGCTTGCACTAGCCCTGACAAATCTCACCTTCACTGAACAGCTGAATCTCACCCACAGCATGCTATGCCATTCAGATTTCCACGTGCAGTGACCGTGAAACACTTAAATAACAGCTGTCCTTCACACGCTTCCCTATCAGCAGTGATATTATCTACAGCGTGCATGTTTCCTAATGTTGTGCTCAGCTGTGTCTAAGTCCTATGTGCTAAAATTGGCTGCTTTTAATGCCCTAATCTAGAATTACTGGAATGGGCAGAACAGTTTTCAGTACAACAGCAACAGAGCTATTTAGACAAAAACAAGAACAATGCAACACCCAGTAACGCATTCATTTTTACCATTGTCTCTACACAGCCTGGTCTATGTCAGCTCTGGTGTGATTTCAGTCATTCCTCATGTTAATGTAAGAGAAGAGATACTATATAAATTTTAACTGAGACAATAGCTACATAACAGGATACTGTCAGGGAAACTTAAGTCATACAAGGCACAGTAACCATTTCTATGCATTACACTAAAATAATTATTTCTCTATAATAACAGAGTATACACTCTTACATACAATACTGAGTGATGTTTAAATTTCTTAGCAGTTGTTGCAATGGGGAAAACAGTTCTGAGAGCTCATAACAAAACTAAATCAACGAATTTTTACTTTGAACTATTGGCTGAGCTGCACCATAAAGCTAGCAGAGAAACAGTATTACTTACCAACACAAAAGAAGCCCATTACGGAGAGAACTCCGGAAATCTCTGCTCCCAAACCTCTTCTTGGTGACTGCCTGTACTGTCAGAACAAACACAGGAAGGTACAGTAGGTGAGAAGGTAAGATGTGCATTAGGAACGATTTTCCAGACTTTGTCCTGCTATCCTAAACTGACCTGCACAACAACACGGTGTAGTTTCTGGTGCAGAGGCTTGGCTTGCTTGGTTCACCTCACTTTTCTGCCAGACCTTCTGCAAACAGGGCCGGAGCCCAGCAGCCAAACCACAGAGAACAAGAACATTTAAAAAGAATGTGACCATACAGAATAGAACGCTAGCCTCATGCCTTTCCAATGATTTTAAGCAAGTGATGCAGGATATAGCCAGACACCCTATTGTTGCTTATCCACAAGAGGAAATACTTATGTTGTTTTTATACCCCCTTTTACACCGTGCTCTCTGAGCCACTGTTTTACAGCTCCTCAAACATGTTCTACTAGAGAGTGGGGGAATGTTTTGTCTTATCAAGAAGATATGAGATTGTTTTTGCTTTGCTACAAGAGCAAAGGTTTTATGATATCCCTTTCCAATAGGAACAGGTCGCTCTTTTACTCCAATGTAGATAGGAATAAATACGAGATGGATGTAAGCCTGTCTTGTGCAATTAGTCCAGGAAACTATTAGGGTCAAAATCTAAAAGATGAAGCTTCATATTGAGCTTCATGATGTATTTCCATTAACAATAGAAAATTATATGTATTTACAAAAATAGAAAAAGTGACTGTAAACTGCCATAAAAATAATAATGATGATTAAAAATCATCCATTAATTGACTATCCCTTGAAATCAAATGGTAATGACAGTCAGTACAGCTCAGTGTGAGAAACAAGTAAAACTGGATAAGCTGGGATCAACAGGTGCTGCCTAAAAATCCTGAGACTGGTTTTCTGTCGTTGTTCTCTTCAATTAGATCAGAGACGTCCAATCCTAGCTTTCTAACCAAGCATGAACAATCTAGTTGCACTGTTTTAATCAACTGATCCCTGTTTTCAAACCAGTGTTGAGCAGGTGTGGCCCCTGCTTGGTTGGACTGAACCTGCAGCTATACAGGTGCTTTATGACCAATATTATGAACCAACCACAGCTACAAAGAACACATGCCATGTTTTCAGAAAAAAAGTAGAGGGAACATAATGGTGTGTTTCAGGTGTGCTGGGATGGAGAGGGCAAAAATGTTGCTTCTCTCAGTTTACTGTTTCATAAGTTACCCTAACAAATACACACAATAAATCTGAGCCTATGCTGAAATATTTTTCTTTTGCTTAAAATTCTGTACATTTTCACTGAAAATGTAATAAAGGCCTATTAATATAATACGTAATAATCTAATAAATTCCAATGGAAGTTCCTTAAATAAAAAAAATTGCTATGTGCAAACAAAACATAACCACCCACACAAAGCATTTGGCTTTCTGAGCTGTGCAAATGCATGCAGGCAGGCCAGCATGCCAAAGAATTTCAGTATTTAAGCCCTTAAAATCCCATCGCATTATTCAGGTATTCATCTTAAGACATATAATCCAATGACTACTACAGTGAGACTAATGGTAAAAGTATGTAGTTACTAGAGTGAGGAATGTGTATGAGGACCCACTGATAAATCCTGCAAAGTGAAAGGGATTAAGCAAAAACAGGGAACACTGAACATTTGCATTATTATCACTCATATGATGGGTCATAAGAGATTAAATTTTTTTTTTCTGGTATGCGAACCATAGCCAATTTTGTCCCAAACTACAACTGACCCCATCACTGAGGCAAGACAAGAATGACTGTACCATGAGAATCAGAGTCATGGAGTCTAGCAAAGGAATGTGGGCATGTGACAGACTACCCTTTCCTCTTACACGCAAACACATACACACTCATTAACAGCCCTGTTAAGTGGGTCCTCCCATGTGGCAACCTGTTAATCATTCAATAGGGACGCCCAATGTCACACTACCTTCCTACACAGGACACCAGGCTGCTCTGAAATGCTCCTGCCAGAGACCACGGCCCATCACTATGAAGCTTTATATACATGCAAAAAGCCAGTGTTCGACTAAACAAAGTCAGTGTTTTTCACTGGAATAGTGAAATGTCACATGGTTTGAATGATTATAATTATACAAAAATAAACTGCAGCCTACTGTTTGGGCCTGGATTGGTGTATACAGGAGCAAGAGGAAGGATGAATGATTAGGGTGGGGTTAAATAATATATGGTTTCTGACCTTTACAATGAAAAATATTCATAATATAATATAAAATCTGTCCATATTGTGCAGAGAACATTTCGGGCTAGGAGGATTTCTGTAAAGATTTGTATATAAAAAAAGGAAAGAAAGAAAGAAACATGAGTAGGAATCAAAAATAAAATTATTTCTGCAAATTTGACAAAGAGTAGAACAGAAATGTTCAACTAGTCTGAAGTTAAGAAAACTTCAGGCAGTTACACAAAAAAAAAATTATTTCCCAAAAAGACAATGATTTTGTTATCATTGAACTGCAGCTGAGACAAGACAAGGATAAAGTGCTTATTACCATAAACAGTACTTTAAACGTTAATGCCACTATACAACACTGTGCTGTTTTGTACTAATGTTTAAAAGGGCACTATATGACACTTCCAGCCATCTTTGTGAAAGTATTGTATACTTGTACCCATGCTCCCTCCCTCTGTCCAGCACATACTGCTCAGTGTTTTTAAGCACTTTCCCCATCTGAACTGTACAAATATGATACTAAGACTTACCTATTAATTCCAGAGCTAAACACACAGCTTGAAACCAGAGTCATTTCTACCATCCTAAGAGCTCCTACAAATTACATTGTAATAAGCCTGATTTCAAAATGTTGAACTTTAGCTTTCTTTTTCAGGTTAACAATGTATTTCATATTACCAGCGCGCCCTCTAGTGGAATAAAAGAAAACTCACATTATAGGAGCACATTTACAGTCAAAGGGTTGTCTAAAATTTGATAGTATTGGTGTTGCTTCCCAATGTTTTGCAACTTAAGAATCTACATCAGACACCAAAACAAGTGTTATGTTACTGTATTTTCACAAAGCCAGCACACACACTCACCAGGCCACTTTAATAGGGACATCTGTAGCCCTGCTCATGTGTGCAATTATCAGCCAAGCATGTGGCAGCAGCAGAGCAATGCATAAAATCATCGAGCTTCAGTTAATTTTCACACCAAAAACTGAAATGGGGAAAAATGTGATCTCAGTGGCATGGTTGTTGGTGTCAGACTGGCTGGTTTGAGTATTTCAGAAACTAATTAAGAGATTAAACTAATTAAACTAATAAAGGGATTTTTATGCACAACAGTCTATAGTTTACACAGAATGGTGTTAAAAAGAAGAAGAAGAAAAAAAAAAAACATTCACTGAGCAGCAGTTTTGTGGGTGGAAATACTTTCTTGTTGAGAGAGAGAGAGAGAGGTCACAGGGGAATGGCCAGACAGGTTGGAACTGACAGGAAGGCTACAGAAACTCAAACTACCACTCTTCACATCCATGATGAACAGAAAAGTATCTCAGAATGCACAACACTTCAAAATTTGATCCCATGGGCACTGGCTCACAGAAACTGGACAGTTTAAGACTGTAAAGATGTCCAGGCAATGCTTTTCTAATGTTTAACAAAAGCAAACACCAACATCGGGAAAATGTTGATCTGACAAATCATTACAAGTCAACATTTACAAAGAGCTTAACCTTTAATGTAATTTTATGCATCATGAAAAGAGAATCTGTCTGGAGCATGTTTTACACACAGGATTCGTTCTTTTGCAGTGTTTAGAGAAACCACCACTTAATTCTGGTCTAATTTAAATTAGGTGTCAGTATGCAGGACAGAGCAGAAAAGGCATAGTTATAATTCAAGTAGTAATTGAACATAATTTAAAAAAAGCCTATAAATGCGTACATGGACACATTCAATTTCTTTTGTTTCATTATTAATGACACCTCAGGTCAAAGAAATTTGCAGCAAAATATTAGCAAATAACCATTTTTTTTGTAATCCACTGTGTAAGAATGCAAACATTCTAACATTTGCGAATGGCTGGCAGTTTCTTCTTGAGTAAACAGAAAGTAGGCGAGTGTTTTATGCTTTGGAGAGAGCCACAACAGTGAAGCGGAGCTCTTGGGGATCACGAGCCATGAATTTCTTACAGACCTCTGCAGCATCCTGCAAACAAACAGAGATAAATTCTCTCAAAGTCCTAAATTACAATCTTAAAATCTCCCTCACTTCCACACAAATATCGGAATAGCTTATCTTAATAGCCATCTGAATAGCTGAGTAACAAGTTGTTCCAATACAAAAACAAAGTGTTCCATGGAAAGCAGACATATTTACCTCAAGGAAGCTGTCCTCTGTGGTTTTCCCATGAACTATTGGAAAAGGTTTCCGGCCATCTGCAAAGTAGCCAAACTAATTGCTTAACGTCTCCATCATCACATGGCTGTGCAGTGTTAGGTGGTAAGATCTGATCTATTTAATATTATTTAAAAAATTGCAAAAAATATATATTACCAATTACTTACCCAACTCATATAAATGCCCTCCAACATTCACAAAGGCAATAAAATGTAAATCCACCTTTTCATCGACACTGGGAGCCTGTTAAACAAGTAGTTAAAAAACAAATCATTATTAAGATACGAATAAAGAAATGATTTTCATATCATATCTAGGTCTAGGTTTTGCTGAGAGGTAGGGGATCACGGTTTTGGAACACCCTTCCCAATACAAAATTATTCTGACTGATCACCGTTATGCGACAATGATAACGGGAGTGGTCTTTTCCAGAATGATAAGAATGACCTCATCCACAGGGCATGAGGAATCACTGAATGGTTTGATGAGAATGAAAATAATGTAAATCATATGCTATGGCCTTCAGATCTCAACCCAACTGAACACCTATATATTATTGGACTGATGTGTTAAATATCATTCAGTCATCTCTCCACTGCCATCATCAAAAAACCAACTGAGGGAATACCTTTTGGAAGAATCACCTAGGCTCTAATTCTAGAGCCGTGTAAAATCTATGCCAAGGCTCAGTGAAGCTGAAGCTAATATTTGGGCTACTACTCATATATTTTATGTTGATTTTTTCTTTTGTCACTCATCGTCAGTTCATGTGACTCAAAGGTGACTTTGTCATAGGATTTAACCAACCTCTGTCTGTCCCTCCTGAGCACTTGACTCATGTGTTACACGGATACTCTGAAATGGACAAAAATATATATTTAAAAAAAAGAAAGAATAAAAGAAAACACAAAACTTCCCAAGACAATTTCAACTACCTAACCAACAGGTTACTGAATTTAGTTCAATGTCTCTTGACAACAGCACATAATATTTAAACAACCTCATCTTTTTCTAGGAAGGCTGCTTTCTCCTCCGGGCTCATCTTAGAGGACTGCATAATAAACACCTTCAGTGGTGAGTCAGCCTCTGCAAAACAGCAATCACCCATAATTCATTACAAATATTACAGATATAACACTGAGTAAACCTATAATCAGACACTAAGTGATAGCATATAAATTTAATCCAAAACGAAATAAAAATGTATTAGTAATAAATAGTAATTGGAATACATAAAAAAATGAAAACCTTAAAACACAATTTCCATTTTAATAGCTCAGGAAATAATCGCTTACCAAACTCAAGATGTGTTTGGTTATTTGCTACTGCATGAATCAACCCTATTGTCCCACATGCATTTCCGATAGTTTGTTTCATGAAGTACACCTCTGATGACACTTCCTGTCCCTGTGCCTTAATCTTTGCTTCCTCCTCCAGTCTAAATGACTCGTACTGTAAAAATAAAAATGATGTACAGGAAATTAGTGATTCCATCCTTACTAATTCTTATCCAACATTGACGCTAACACACTGAATCACACACCAACATTACAATATACACACACATATATATATATATATATGTGTGTGTGTGTGTGTGTGTGTGTGTGTGTGTGTGTGTGTGTGTGTGTGTGTATACACATACACGTACACACATACACACACACACACACACACACACACACACACACACACAAACACACACACACTCACTGTCCACTTCTTTAACAGGAACACCTGTACACAATCATACAGATACAGGTACAGAGCTTCAGTCAATGTTCACATTAAACATCAGAAAGAGGAAAAAGTGTGATCTCTGTGACTTTGATCGTGGCATGGATGTTGGTACCAGATGGGGTGGTTTCAGAAACTGCTGATCTCCTGAGATTTTCACACACAACAGTCTCTAGAGTTTACACAGAATGGTGTGAAAAACAAAAAACATTGAGTGAGTGACAGCTCTGTGGGTAGAAACACCTTGTTGATAAGAGAGGTCAGAGGAAAATGGTCAGATTGGTTCGAGCTGCCAGGAAGGATATAGTAATTCAAATAATCATTCTTTACAACCGTGGTGAGCAGAAAAGCATCTCAGCATGCACAAAACATCCAACCTTAATTTCAGTGGACAACAACAGCAGAAGACCACACTGAGTTCCACTCCTGTCAGTCGAGAACAGGAATCTGAGGTTATTATGGGTACAGACTCTCCCAAACTGGACAACTGAAGATTAGGGGAAAAAAATCATCTGGTCTTTTTCCAGTCTTCAACTGTCCAGCTTGGGTGAGTCTGTGCCCACGATGGCCTCAGATTCTTGTTCTTGGCTGACAGGAGTGGAACCTGATGTGGTCTTCTGCTGTTGTCTCTCATCCACCTCAAGGTTTGAGGTGTTGTGCTTTCTGAGATGCTCTTCTGCTCACCATGGTTGTAAAGAGTGATTATTTGAGTTACTATAGACTTCCTGTCAGCTCAGACCAGTCTGGTCTAGGTCTCCTCTGATCTCTCTCATCAGTAAGGTAATTCAGCCTGCAGACCCTCTGCACACAGCATGTATATTGTTTTTCAAACCATTCTGTGTAAACTCCAGAGACATCATGTGCAACATCATGTCATGTGTGAAAATCTCAGGAGATGTTGCTTGCACCAAAATCTGATCCTTCTACCAGCATGGATTTGTTCAAAAGAATCTGGATTTAACCAACTAGACAACTATTCCATTCCTCAACGTTTCAGTTTTAATGCTTGTGCTTACTTGGGACACACTTTCTTGTTTCTTCACTGACATTTCTTGGCACACAACATGTTGTTTAGCTCTTCTAAGAGAAATTGAATAGGTCATGTGTTCTCAGATGACCTTCTGCACACTAATCTTAAATTTAGATATGACTGTAGCTTGTCTGTTTGCTTGCATGCTACTTGCCATTTACCTTTGAATTCTGTAATCCTCAAGCTGTTTTTATTTTACCCTGATGACAGATCACTCACAGTCCGTCCGTCCCCCCACCATTCTCAGTAAATCCTTAAAGTGGTTGTGCTTAAAAAAATTCCAGGGTGATGGAAGATGCCAGAACCGGCACACCCAACACCAACTATCACACCACGTTTAAGGGCACTTGTTTCGCTATTCCTATGTTTAATACCAACTGACGCCTGAAGTGCTGGTTTATACCACACACACACACACACACATCACAGTCATGTGACATATGTCATGTTGGAATTTGGGTGGAGCTGAGTGTGTGCTTAATGAGCTGGCAAATATTTATAGTGTATATTGTCAGCTGTAGATCATGTTCTTAAACATGTTATCATTTTATTCGTTTCACTGTAGTTTCTGAATAGTTTATAGTAGTTACTGAAGAATATGCCCTAAGATGAATAATTGAATAATATGCCCGGACTTAGGTTAACAAAGCCATCTGAACATTCCTCATTTGACAAATTATTGGGATGACATTTATCAGTTTGAAAGTGCTTGAGCCATCTTTGTACCTTTTCCGTGACAGGGAAGAGGAGCAGGACAGCACACACAGGCCTTGGCACCATCGTAAGAAGCTCTGAGTCCAAACTATATACATCTCCAAACTGCCAGCTAGGTACTAAGCCCAACTGTCGTAAAAACTACAAGACACAATAAGTCAGACAGACGAAAGAAGATGGCATTTTAGTGGGAGATGTAGAAGTGATGAGTTATGAGTCATGGCGTGCGCCTCTCAGTGATAGTGAAGGTCATGAAGAAGACTGTCACATCACTTCTGACTGCTGTGTGTGTGTGTGTGTATATATATATATATATATATATATATATATATATATATATATATACACACACACACACACACACACATACATACATACATACATACACACATACACACACACAAATACATACAATATATATCACATCACATATATGGTGATAAATAATAAAGATAAGCACCATGGGAGTTTAACTTTCCTCAGTTAAGAAGTTATTAGCTGAGTCACATTAACATGTGACTACACCTGACTGTGGGTTAGCAGAAGCCCAGAACTGAGTCAAGCCATCTACTCACTTGGTTCATGACCTGGAAGAGAGACAGCAATCAAACCAGTTAACGCAAATAGTGTCTCAAGTTTAAGCTCAAGAACGTGACCTTAAGCACAGGTTTAGTGCAATCTTAATGCCTAACCCACTGAGTCACAGTAAAAGAATAATTACTGTATTCATTTTAATGGCGATCTAGCTAGCACATTGAATGAAAGTAAAAGCTTCCATACTTCAGGATTAGCCTCCAGGGGTAACCAGCGTTGTCCTTCCATTTCAACTAAAGTCCCAGGTACTGATTTTAGCGACAGAGTAGTACAGTTCCCCCTCGATATGTAACGAGGATATATTTAGTCCAAGCGTCAGATTTTTTTAATGGCTAACAGGTAATCATATGGATGGTAGTAAAGCGAATGCTACCAAAAAACGATAAGCTTCCGGTTTCAACTTATTGGATCCTTCAAAATAAAAGTCCCGGGTTTATGAACGCGGAGAAACCGTGGCTGAATATTAATTGTATAAAATATATTTGCTTTTTACACTTTTATAAAATATTTCTACCATACTCATTATGGAATTTAAAGTCGGGCTATACTATAGAAAATCACGAAATTAAGTACAATTTCAGATTGTGCAGCAGGAGGCAGTAGGGAGCATTGGGCTGTTCGCGTGAGCTAACGCGCAGAGGAGACGAAGAAGAGTTCGGAGTTTCCGCGGCACTGTTTGTGTTTGAATCGACAGTAGCATCTAACTGAGGTTTGTGTACAAGCTTAGCTTACATGTCAAACATGTTGTAGTCGTATTTAGACAGTTACTTTAACTTATATGACCTTTCTCAATTAAATGTCTAGTCTACTTGTTAGTTAGTTGACGGAACTGAACGTTTATATCAACTCAGCTGCTAACTAACTGATCAAGCTTGTAACAGCATTAGAGTGGCAGAAGCTAGTTGTATTGTTGGGTTCATTGGGTTCACGGGGTTCATGTTAAAAGAAAAAAAGATATGTAGATATTCTAGCTAGGTATGTTAGAAGTAATAAGCAGTCAAATGCCTAGGCTAGCTAGGTTATTGCTAGCGTTTGACAACATAAATGTTAACTAACAGTTGTAGTGTTTCTAACAGTCTCATTATTTCCACCATGCAGCCTGGACTGCAATGACTCTTGCAGTGGCGATGGAGAAGAAACCAAACACAATAAAGCAGACTGCTGCCAAGATAAAGACAAAAATTCACAGTAAGATTTCCATGTTTATTTGGGGTTTTTCTTGCATGCCTTGTAACACCTTGTATGTCATTCATGCATTTATTTATTTATATTCAGTAGTATTTTGGTCAGGGTCTCTGTGGATCTGGTGTCTGTCTCGGGAACACTGGGCATGAGTCGGGCGTGCACCCTAGATAAGCCACCAGTCAATTTCAGGGCAGCACACACACACACACTCTCTCTCTCTCTCTCTCTCTCTCTCACCTGGGGTAATTTAGAGTCGCCAATCCACCGATTAGCATGGGAAGTGGCAAGAAGCCCACAAGGTGACACTCAAACCCGGGACCCAGAAGCTCTGAGGTGGCAACGATACCCACTGCGCCACCATGACGCCTTCTATGACATGACATCTGACTGTTGATTCTGTTTTCTTTCAGACACATCATCATTCTTCAAGCTCTCTTTGAAAACCAACAACAAGGCCCTTGCCTTGGCTCTGGTCGCTCAGAAGCAGAAAACCAGGCAGCTTGAGATGGAAACGGTGCGTTTACAGAAAGATCTGCAGAGCCTGAGCTTTGACCTTGCCATCCAGCGACATAAAAATAAACAAATGGTGAGTCTCTGGAGTTCATAGAGGAAGGACAGACACAATGATGCTAAAGGCTTTTTTTTTGATGATTTTTATTAAAAGAGTTAGATTTAAGGTTCTCAATCCAATCTTAGTGTTCCCAGCCAGTGAGTTAATTTGGCTTTCACAAATAATTCTTTATTTTTTATTTGTGTTTAATGACTGTGTGATGTGGCAAAAGTCATCTCCTATGAAGGCTACTGTACAGCCTGAATATAATGGCCAATTCCTCTTTCAACTCCATAGTTTACGGTTCTGCGGGAGTTCTACAATACCTCCATCAACTGCATGGCCAAGGCAGTGGACCTTATTTCCAAAGAAGAGGTAATCCATTAGTAGTTATTTTGTACGTGGTCAATGCACAAAATTATCTTTGCAGGAATGTTTGTAACAAAGCTGCAATTTATTATAATAATTTATTCCATATTAGGGTGTTGAGAGCTTGGACACAGAGATCACTGAAGGTATGAAGATTCATTAAATGATGTGAAACAGACACCTGTGTGTACAATTAAACAACTATACTATAACTTTTTGCATTAGCTTGTCTCATAGCATGATCATGTGCTGTAAGATTAATTTTGTTTGTGTGATTGGTTTATAGATTCTTCTCAGACTGAGAGAGATTTAACTGCATTGTTCCCTGAGCAGAAAAATAGAACCAGTCTGTCCAACTGTGGGCAACAGAAGAATGTCCAGGGCCCTAGTGGAAATGTGTCAATGGTAAATGATGGTCAACCTCAGAGATCTTCACCTAAAAGCAAGGATAAGCCTCCCAGTCCAGAGGTGGACCATACAGCACCTCAGAATACTCTGTATGACTCAGAGATGGAGATCACTGTAGTTGACAATGTTGCTGAAATTGTCACAGTTCAGACCAAGCCAAAGAAGAACTCTAAGGATGATCAGAGAAGAACTAGAGAAAACAGTGAGTCTAGTTCAGCAAGGAGTAGAGAGAGCAATGTGCTTAATTATGATGAAGCAGCAGTGGAGTCATCTTGTCTAAAGGATACAACTGTGAATGCGTCTATGCGAACATCCTGCGAAACACAACTCCGTACAAGTACACACACTTTTGCTAGCAGCAATGAAGAGGAGAGTTTGCCTCAGCGGATGGAGCCTCCGTCTGAGGAGGAAGAATCAGTCACTGCACGCAGAAAGACTCATGTCACCTCTCGTTACACAAAAAACAACAGGCGACTGAATTCCCAAAAACACATTGCAGGATATACCGATACAAGGCAAACTTATGTAATCTCTCCCCATGAGTCCAGCTTTATTTCCCCCAGTGATGATTTAGATGATTATTTTAGTGACCAAGAAGTACAAAATCAGAGAAGGGGCAAGGAAATTTTAAATGACTTTAATGTATCCAGAGACAAAGGCACTGAAAGTGAAGCTGAAATGCTGAAACCCCAGAACAACAGTGCAAACAGCAGGAAAACATATGTAATCCCACACAAGTCAAGACCACAGAGCAGGACGACTAAAGTTTCATCTTTCAGTATGGATCAAAGTGTAAAGGAGAACGCTGAATTAACTGATGTTCACAATGACGTCAGGGAAATCTCGGTCCGCTCAGAAAAACGTCAAAGCAAGCAATCAACTCGGCCACTCTCTCAGACGGATGAATGCAATACACTGAGAAATAGAGGAACATATGTGATTCATACAGGTCAGATGTCTGCCTGCAGTGACCTCCTGAATCATACATTAGACACTCATGCGAATGTCACATCTGGGGAAACCGCAAATGCAGTGACGTTGGAAAGCACACATGATGCACAGTGTACCTCAGGTATGATTGAGGGGCAGCAATCAGAGCAAGAGGTGTCTCAAATACCTGAAAACAGAAGTTTTTTAAAACACTCAAGGGCTGCCGGCGATGAAAGTCTTTTAGAAAATTCTCCAATAGGGCGCACTATAGCCCAGAAGCTCAAGACAGTGGTGATGAAAGAAAGAAAGAAGAATATTGCAACAAGAGAACATGCATCAGGGAAGAGAAGAAAGCACAAGTCTAGCTCTACACAGATTGGTGACATTTTGCCAAAAGAAATTCCAGTACCAGGTGACAATATAAAGAAAAACAGCACTTCCACTAATGTGTTACAGGATGTAACAGAAGGGTTAAATTATTCTGCTCTTGAGGAAGCCTTTATGGATGAGCATGTAATTGAGACTGAGGACACAAGCAGCACTCATGTGAGACACTTTGACCACAATGACGACTTGGATACCGTTAATGACATTGGCGTAAATATGAAAGATGTCAGTCCAAAGCATCGCAATATTCAACACCACAAGAGCAAGTGCAGAGAAACTTATTCTGTTTTGTCCAATTTCACTTCACAGTTAGAGGGAAAGGAAAATGTTCTGGTTTTCAGCAGCAATGAAGAGAGTTTAACTGCAAATAAAGAAAGTGAGATTTCTTTTGTTACAGATAGGACATGTGTTCCTCATCATGACAGTGATAGCCAGTCAACCCCAAGAAAAGCAGAGCAGCTTAGGCAGAAACACAGTGGATTATTCTCTGAGGACAGGCCACCATGGGAATCCCTTGATTTTGGTTCCACTGGGAGTTTTACTTATGACAATCTTGACAGTCCTGTCACTAACCAGAAGGCTTCACAAGAGATTTCATCACGAACTATGGACATTTATGAGGAACCTGGGTGGAACGTGTCACACCAATCTCCAGGTAATTATAGATTTAAAAAAGAAAAAAAAGAAAATTGTCAAATGGGGCAATACTAGAAAAGTATTCTCCCTATTGTCTGGAGATCGCAAAGTTGAATCCTGATGATGCCGTAGCCGGGAGTCCAATAGAGCGTAATTGGCCATGCTCTCTGGGTGGGAGGGCTGGGGTTATTCTCACCTCTGTCAATCAGAGCAACACTAGCCAATTGTGGGCATCTGTGAGCTCATGTATGCGGAAGAGGGCAGTTAGCTACCACTTCCTCTCAGTGTGTTCAGCTGTGCTGTGATGCTGCAGTTCAAAAAGATGCAGTTGGCTGGCTTTACGTGTCTCAGAGGAAGCACATGCTAGCCTTTACTCTAACCTGTTGGTAGCTGTCGTGTGATAGGGGAGAGCTAGATAGTGGCTGGAAATTGGCAACTGGCCAAAATAGTAGAGCATGGAGGTTAAAATTAGTAATAATAATAAGCTTGTCAGATCACAGTTTGTGCTGTGTTTTATTATTATTTTTTTTTTTTACCTATAGCTGTTTTATGTTTAAATTATAGATGAGAGGGCAATGAAGAGCTTAACAAACAGAGACTTGACAGGCAATCCTTTAGGCCGATCCCGCAGGAAGGCAGCTCCTGTGTCATACAAGGAGCCACCTCTCAACTGGTGAGAATTGTTTTGTTGATCTTCCATACATGAAATGCTTTAGCTCTAGCTGCATTGTACGGTTGCCACTGCTTTTAATTTTTACTAGGCTTTTCTTTTTTTTCTTCTTCTTCTTCATTTCGCAGCAAAATGAGGCGTGGGGACAAGTTCTCGGATACCAGATTTTTAAGTTCTCCAGTGTTTAAAGACAAAAAGAAGAAAAAGTTTAAGAAAAACATGGAGTAAACCACCTTACCCATTGTGAATAGAATTTGTACACTTAACGTTATACAGTTAGCCTTTTTTTTAATGTTTTGATTGTATTTCCTTTTTTGTTTTTTAATATTTCAAAATATTTTTGCATCAGCATTTTTCTAATTTAAATGACTTCTCATTACAGGGTAATTCAGAGAATCCTTTGTTTAAATGGCCTATGAAATTCCATCTCTCTATTGGTTGCTATGTTACTAAAGTACTGAAGTGACTGTCAAGTAGTGAATGAATAATTCAGATAGTGTTCACCTGAGACTTGTACTGTTGCTGCAGAATAGTCTTTGTGCCTTATATATAATACACAGTAAGTGGTTAGATTCTGCTTGTCTTTTGTTTTTTTTTTTTTTTACTTTTCTTGTATGTGTTGAATGTGTTCAGGAGCATTTGGTGAGTTTGACTCTTTTATTATTTCAGTCGGATTAAAAGACTTCACCTGTGAAGGTTCATGTTTTTGCAAGTGTTCTCTTTTTTTCTCTATTTGTGTACTGATTTTGAAAGAATGTACACTTTGCACACCTTTCTACACATAACTTGTAAATTCTGGTTTGTATTGGTCTTCACAGATGTCCTTTTGAATTCAAAGTCATACGCATAGGCCGCTTTTCCTGTACAAAATAGGATTTCACATTTGCACTGTGTATGTTATTGCCCTTGGACATAGATTAACCTAGAGGTGAGTGGAGACTGAAATATGAATGTGTAATGTTCTATAATATTGTTGTCTTTTAGTGTACAGTGCTTTTTTTTTCTTCTTCTTCTTCTTCTTTTTTTCTTTTTTTTTTAAATTCGGATATTATTTCAGTGTGCACATTTGGAAATAAATGTCCTCCTGAGCCAGTCCTGATTGTTTTGTTGGTTATGTGAAACATGGAAACCAGACAACTGAAGCGAAACATTGAAGCCCTGCTGTAAGTCCCTCATGAGGCCTTCAATAATGAATGTGATTTGTAAAGATAAAAGCTCAATTAAATAGTCTATTACTCTGAAGATATCTGCACATAGGCATGTTGGCATAGTTTCAACACCATAGTGACATTTTATGAATATGATAGAATATATATAATGTCGGTATGAGTATGATGCGGCCATCATTAAAACATTCAATGTACATTATGAATAATGTGACTTCTTTAAAAGGCAATATCTTTCTTATTTTATGAGTGGTCATTATATTGGACAAAAGCTCAGGGAAAATGGCTTTGACCCCAAGGGGAAAGGCTCTTCCTCAATGCTGGATGATCTGGTAAGAATCTGATTATATAAATAGAAAGCCATACTCAGTATAGGTGTACTATGTATGGTTTGTATGGTTTTGTACTCCATATTATGCAAATTACAAACTATTAAGCCTATCACTGCTAAAGATGCAATATGTAAGTGTTTTGACTTGAAATAAGATAAATGAGTAATCAAGAACTATGTGTAAAATGTCATATAGGTTCAGTTTTATTTTGTTCCCTTTGCAATCAGTCTGGCACTGTCCCAGTGATGTTTCCTCTGACCTTAACTGAACTAGAGATGGTTGGATTATTGATGATATTTTAGGTAGTAGGTCCAGAAACAGATGAAATGGATGTTTTTTGAGTAGAATCACAGTGCAAACTGTCTTCGCATCTTTAAGTCTGACTATGTCTTTATATACAGGCTCATTATGATTTAGCCATAAGTGTGGCTTTATGGTGGCTGAATGAGAAAAAGGGTCGAGATGCAAATGAACTTATGTGAGTAATGTGTTTTGTGTGATTATTAAAATAAAAAATGTTTATACTGCTCATTATTTTTTGCATCCTGAGTGTTTTCGCAGTTCTACCCTTGCTAGCAGATATTTACCTGTGAACTATCTTTGTAGAGGAGCCATCAGTCCCAGCCACAGTTACTGTCCTAATCGACTGGAAAGAGAGGCAATAATCCTCTCATCCTTTGCAGGGATGCTTTTGGTACGTTCATTAGATAGATCTATATACTGTATAAGGTTCATGTTGATAACCATGTCAGCAAAATAAATATTTTATATTTGTTCATTTCAGAATAGCCTGCCTGTAAATGAGATCCTGTCGCTGTATAGCTGCAAGCCAGCTGCCTCCTGCCCTCATCCATACACTAAAGTAAAGAAACTTGTGAGAATTTATAAAAGTGCATTGTTTTAAAATATGTAAGAAATAAAACACAACAGGGCGTGCTGTGATATGGCTCTGAAGTTAATTATTTTCCAATGACAGCATATTTTATTCCTCTTATATCACAGCTATTTTTAATTTAGTAATGACGTCATACTTTTACTTATTTAATTTTGTGGCACATCTGCGAGACAAGTTTTGTTATATGAGCTATAAATGGTAATAAGTTAATAAGACAAAAGTTGATAAGACAAAAAATTCAGCATGTCATGATACCAAGAAAACCAGAAAGCAAAAAGTCCTCTGTTCTGAAGACTCTCCTGTGGCAGAAAACTTACTGACCCTGACTAAGTCCAGACACTTCTTCCATAAATGAAAATAAATTTCACCTTATATAAAGCTTCACCATAACAATGATTTTTCTTTGTTAAATAACAACAAAGAAAGTTTTTTAATCTGTTTATTATTATTATTGTTAGATTATGTAGAGTGCCTGCCATACAAGTACCTGTGAATGAACTGTTACTATAGAAACAATAACATATTAGAATTAGCGCATTAATATAAACCTGTGATTTGAATTACAGATGGCACTTTTGTCTGAGCCGTGCCATTATAGAAAATTAATCAACGCTTTCTGACAAATTAGATTTGAGGATCCAAAAACCCTGTGGTATAGGTAATTATATATGTAATAAATATCAGAATATGGATCAAAGTATATAATTCAACAATACTTTATTAAAATTAGACATTGTTAGTCAGTGTTTTATGTTGTAGAACAGGGGGGGGCTCAACTTTTGAAGGGCCGGAGTCCACAGTTTGGTGATTTCCCTGCTCATTTACACACCTAATAAACTTGCTAGCCTTGCCTACTAACCTGGTGAGTTGAATCCAAGCAGGGAAAGAAAACTGTGCTGAACTCTGGCCCAGCATGACTGGAGTAGGAACTACTGTATCATCTCACCTCCACTGCTGTGATTTCCACAGAGCAACATCGTTCATCCTTTCTCCTTGTCCTCTCACCCATTTGCCATGCTCAGTTCTTTTAAGGCAGTAGACCGTTCAAGAAAACACAGTATGTACTCTATGTGACACTGTGCATTGACTATTCTCTGGCAGTGTCTGATATGTGTGCATCACAGAAAAATGCTTTTTGTTTATTAGCTCTGATGCTGAAAAGGTGGAATACTCTGCGTAATAAAGGAGCATCAGCAGAGTTGGAAGAGCTGAAGGCATCCTCCCCAACCCCCTCTTCTCTATCGTCTTTCAGTGTGAGTTCTTAAGAATCTGCCAGTAAATGAACCACTTCTTTTTCTCTCTTGATATATTTGTTTATAAAGCATTGTCTATTTCGCTGTATCACACATTTGTCTGATTGTCAATCTTAACACAGTTTATTATCCAGCCATCCATTATGAATCATACTACTATGAATTATTTAGCAAATACAGTTAAAATACAGTAGCAAATGCAGTTAAAAAATTTAATCTACAGTATAGTTATACATATAGTACCATATGTATTGTAACTCCATAGACTGAGTCTTACGCCAAACTGAACTCACATGTGGGTCCTTGGAGTTCAAGGGCATAACCTAAGCCATTTCATTAATGATCTGTACTCTGTTGTGTACAGGACAGTGAGGATTCCTTGAAAGAGCAAACAAAGCACTATGAAGGCTCTGAGGAATCGCAGCAGGATTGAAGACTCCTCATCCAGTAGCTAGTCTTTAAAACATTCTGGTAATGCTGTATATCTTTTAGATTTTATTTTTACCTTTAAAAAAACAACTCAGTTGTAGTTTGACCTTGTAGAAGTCTTGGGTCATGTTTAGTAATTTAAGTAAAAGCCAATGCCTAATACACTAGTGCATGAAGTGATATGCTATTAATATAACTTATTCACATAAAGTGAAATTTATCTACTATTTCTCATTATGCGATAATTCTATCAACATATATACAATTATTAAGCCTATTTCTAGACATTATATTTCTAATTTCAAGCTTAAAATTGTTTTGTTCCACTGGCAAATAATTTTGCTTCTTTCTAAAAATAAATGCTTTAAATAAATAAAATTATCTGTAGAATTTCAGCAAAAAAAGTATAAATCCATGAGAAATCAGCATGCTATGGTTTCACCTGACCAGGCTTTCCAGTAGCTTGCTACGCAATAGCTTTTGCTGGAAACTCTAATGCTGCTGTGTGGCTATTGTGGTTAACAGAATCATGATTGTGATATACTTGAAAAGTTCTGCTGAGAGAGTTATTTTCTGTAAATGGGGTATTTCTGGTCTGGAAAAACATGCACTACACCAGAGTTGACACCAACAGTCAGCTCAAAAATATGGTAGGGAAAGTGTGACTTCTCATGTTTATTTTTATTTATGGGGTCTGATATTATTTTATAAATATATCTGTTTTTTTGTTTGTTTTTTGTTTGTTTTTTTGTGTGATTGTGTTGTGCTGTATTGTTACATTAACCAGCAACTATTTCAAACAACTTTGTTAACGATGCTATAAATTCATTTTCTACTCCTTTATAGATGCACTGGGTTTTTTTTCCTTATAGATTGAGCTGAACATTTATTTGTTCATTATCAAATAGGTCCTACAGTTTGACAGATGCTCACTGGCATCACTGGCTCATGTATGAGTAGCCCAACTCTAGAATCACACATTACTGCTAAAGGCCTATGAGTAAAAGAGATACTGGGATGCAGTGAGTCCAGAGATGGACTCCATCCTTTGTCTTACACACAAATTTCTTTGTCTTACACTGAATAAAATGCTGTCAGTCATTTAGGGTTGTTCTCTTGCTCTTTTGAAGTGGTTTATTTTCCAGTAACAGCGCTTCCCAAAGTGTTTTATTTCTCTTACACCACAGCAATTTGCTTATGACTACAATTTTTTAATTTAGTAATGAATTACGCATCATATATTTTAACCATTTATTATTTAGTTACATTTAATGCTGGGGAACTTTCACGAAACAAGTTAGTTCTTGTTATCACTTACATTATAACAGCTATAAACAGTCATTCTCTCACCAGCCTATCTTTTTTTCTCTCTTGTTACAGAGAAACCGGAAAGCACAGAATATTTTACAAAGCATTTGCTTTGTAAATGTCTTAAATGTCTCAATATATCAAACCATATCAAAGATACCATATCAAAGATTATGCATTTTTCTTTGTTAAATGACACAGTATTTAACACAGTATTTAATCTATTTATTATTAGTCTTAAATTATGTGGAGTGTCTGCCATACAAGTCCCTCCGAATGAGCTGTTACTATAGAAACAACAACATACATGTTAGAATGAGTGTATTAATATAAACCTGTGTTTGCTTTATTGCTGGCACTACTGTGTGAGCCATGCTAAGAAAAAAAAAAAAAAACTAATGAAGACCTTCTGCGTTCAATAGCAATGTGGTATAAATTTTTATAATTATGTTTTTCCTAACATAATTACACAGGATCTGAGTTTTTTACTACAGCTTAGATTAGCAAATTATGTGCACAGTGTATTGTTTGTCTCTCAAATAGTTGAAATGGAATTATATGATACATATTCATTCCATACATTAACAGAGATAGATGCATATTTTTCTCTGACCAGATGCAGAGGTCTGCATTTGCAGTGTAGTTCTTTGACTGAATGGAGTATTCAGGGCAATTATCTCCACTTTACATGGCTCTATAAGTGAAACTGCAGCCTGTATTCTGTTTATGAATCCAGTACTGGCTTTGAATTAAATGTAGTAAACATTCAGTAAATGCTGTATAGTCTGGAAAACAGTAGTTCATACAGTACATGAGAGTTGGGACTGAGTACCTGGTCTCATTGTCACACAGCCCTTTAAATGCAACATGTACTTTCCATATTGTTCTGTTACTATTGTAACATGGACTAGTGGGTACCACACCAGTCCTTTCCCTTTGTCTTTGTATGTGGGGGAAAAAACAAAACTATCAGTTATGTATTCTTGCTTCAAATTACAGCACCAGTTTTGTTCACTAACACAACTGTAAACGGTTATGCTGTTAGTTCTGTTGATTTAACTGATAATACTTTGTGAAGAGGAGTATAAAAAGCTTGGGAAACAGAACCTCTCCACCAGACATCATGGGAAAGGTGGGATTTTTTTGTACCACTGTTTGTATTAAACTAAAGCATTAACTGCCTTACACTATTCTTATGAGTAATGTCACCATTGCTTTATATTCCAGATTATTTTTTACGAGGACAGGGATTTCCAAGGCCGTAGTTTTGAGTGCAGCATCGACTACGCAGATCTGCACTCCTATTTCAGCCGCTGCAACTCCATCAGAGTGGAGAGTGGCTGCTTCATGATCTATGAAAGGCCAAATTACATAGGTCACCAGTATTTCATGAAAAAAGGTGACTATCCTGACTACCAAAGTTGGATGGGTGTCAGCAGCAGTATCAGATCCTGTCGCATAATTCCACCGGTATGCTTGTTTGCCATTCTTGATATACTGTGGACTAAAGGTGAAACTGTATGAAAAAGTGATGTTATAATAACCAATCCTCATAAAATCACAATATTTGGTCCATAATGGTATCTGGAGTATATCAAAACAATATAGAAATACCATTTTTAAATTTTCCCTCTGTTATATTTTTTATTTAAAAATGTAGTCTTTCATATTTCAAATTACGCGCAAAAGCAGATCCTTTTTTCCAAATCTGTTGTGTGATAAATATAAATTATCTTTATCTCTCATTGTGTATCATACATTCTGAATACATTCTTTTATCTGACTTCAGTACAGGGGCTCATACAGACTAAGACTCTATGAAAAAGCTGACTTTAATGGTCACATGATGGAGTTCACGGATGATTGTTCCTCTGTTTCGGACCGTTTCCATCACCGCCGTGTTTACTCCTGTAAAGTGATGAATGGGTATTGGATCTTCTATGAGTATCCCAATTACAGAGGCAGGCAGTACTTCCTAAAACCTGGAGCGTACAGGAGGTACCGCGACTGGTGTGCTACTTGCTCCATTGTAGGCTCTTTCAGACGCATCACTGAATTTTAAATATTGTTCTATGTATTAAAGAGTATTTTTCCTTCATAGAAATCCATTTTATATGATTTGTTTGCTTTTCTACAAATAGATAACATTGAATGACAAGCAGGATGAATAATATTTAAAGTATATATATTTATTAATGGTGCAGTGGTATCTTCATGGCCATAATCATCATTCTTTGAAACTGTAACGTTAACAATAAAAAGTTGCTTATTACAAAAACATTTAAAACATGAAAATTATGGTATTAAGTCATTAATAATATCAATATCAAACAGCAACTGAATCAATGGTGATGCAAAATAAAAATTTGTCAAGCTGTGCTGCAAAAGAAAGCTACTGTTTTAGCTTCCATTTGTGAATCTGCATTGGCTTTGATATTAACTTTCAACTGTCTGTGTAACTAATGCTCATATAGATATGTTATAACTAAAAGTATATTAATTTAATCACTATCAATAATATTTGATAGGGTCTTATACTGTGCATAAAATATTTACTTGATTTTGTGTATATATATATAAAATACTCAAATACTCAAATACTCTGCCCTTCCCTTTGCTCCTCCATGGTGTTGGGTACACTGATAACACACAATGTCAAATGCCCTGGAGATAAGAAAAAAAAAAACAGCACCTCCTCAGGATACCACATATAATACCGTTTTAAGTCCAGCAGCTGCGGAAGGGCTGTAACAGATGCCCTACTCAGCCAAAAATCATGCTGAATGTCCCCCATTTCAAAAACATGCCTCCTTTTATATGATCTGTTACGCTTGGAATATACAACCAACCTACTCAGAATGAACGAATCATCAAGAATCAGTGTTTTGTATCATTAATACCGCAATTTCTATTTTTTTAAATCAAGGTCATTACTGCCAAACCTTTAGCCATCAAGTCCCTGCAAGACACCAACCGACAAGACGGCATAGGCGTCAAGGCAGCTGCCTTCTGTTTTGCACACACCCAAGAAGATTATACAAAGGCAACTATACTGGTTATTCTAGTACCTGTTTTGCAGTACTGGGGGTGAGTTGGAACTTTTAAGAGGCCATTTTCACTATATTAAAAATAAAAAGAATAACTATAATGCGAAAATTTAATAATGAAAACCAAGTCTTTAAAACAACCATGTTTATTACTTTGCATTCATCTTAGGAGAACTGAAAAATTATAACACTTCTATCTTGAATCTGAAGATTTTAGGAGTCTTTTAGGAATTTCCTTCTTTATGTTCAAGGACAGCAGGAATTTGCAATGACTGTTAATAGTGCAGGAACATTAGGCTGGTTTTGTAAAGATTTTTTTTAAACCCTGATTTATATTTTTTTATTTTAAATTTAGGAATAGTTCATTCTCTTTTGTAATCAATAAACTATGGAGTATTAATGCATGTGTAACATTTTACCGTAAAGAATCAGTGTTATCCTTTAGAGTTTGAAAATGAACTGTTTAACTGTTTTGATTAACTGTACACTCAGGACCATCAATAACCCACCAAATCACAAAAAAAAAAAAAAACAATTTGGAGACAATGAATTGAAATTTATTGGTCAAACTCAACTGATCAAGATTTTAGCCATTCACTTTGAGTAGATAATGCGCTTGATGGACCCAATCCTTGGGGTTATGGCGCCCCAGTCACTGTATCTCCTGTATTCACCAGGTCTCAGCAGATACTGTCTGCCTCTGTAATTGGGATGCTCATAGAACAGCCAGTATCCATCAAGCACATTGCAGGAATGGATGTCGTTGTAGTGGAAGCGATCATAGACAGATGGACAGTCATCAGTAAGCTCCATCATCTGTCCACTAAAGTCAGAATGCTCATAGATCCTGATTCTATGAGACCCTTGATGCTAGGGATGAAAAATTTTTTAATATTGATATACACAAAATGAACAATATTTCTATAAATATATTTCTATTATACAATGAGGCTCACCTGAGGTATCATACGACAGGATCTGACGCAGTCGTTAAAACCCATCCACCCTTGATAATTGGGGTATTCCCCTCTAGGGAGAAAGTACTGGTAACCCATAAAGTTTGGCCGTTCATACACCATCCAGTACCCACTTTCTACCTGAATGGAGTTGCAGCGGCTGAAATGGGAGTACAGATCAGCACAGTCGCTGGTGCACTCATAGGAACGGCCCTGAAAGTTCCTGTCCTCGTAGAAGATAATCTGTAACCAAATATTTTTGTTAGATGGTATGTTTAATCAAACATTTTAAAACCTAATTAGATCTTCATTACAGATGTGATTATAAGTGCATATGAATAGAATAAAAAAGAGGAGCTAGTAGGCTTACCTTTCCCATAGTGATGGATTAGCAGTGTATCACTTCAACACTGCCAGTGATTAAACAGCAACTCTTTTATATCGTTTCAGATAACCCACATCACCAGCGACATCAATTAACTTCTGATGTCAGCTTTTTTATTCAACAGAATGGTCTGCTGTCAAGCAACAAAGGGTATTTGCACTACATTTGTTCATTCTGGCAAAGAATTAAATGGTAATAGTTAACCCCTTGTATGGATTCGTTTTATAACAGAATACATGTTTATGGATTCTAAACAGACACAGGAAGAATATGCAGAACCCAAACTAAAGGTTAACCCTGGACCCTAGAAGAGTAAGGCACCAAATTCATCTACTGTGCTTCCCCCTGCTTGAGTCTGAATATTCTATATCTTAAAATTGCTATGCCTCCTCATTTTTTTAAAAGAACCACTTTTTCATGCATTCTGTAGTCCTGGAAATCATGTTTGGTCCAAAAGTAGGTCAAAAGGTCAAAAATCTCCAAAAAGGTAGTCACGCATGACTACTATCTTTTCCATATGCTCTACAATAGGTCACAATGTGTGTCCAACACTAACTTACTTACTATGTACATTCTTAGAAACAAAAAATGCTGTAATCTAGAACCCTTAAGGTTCTTCGCTTGTCCCTTACCGGTTTTATGCAGGACCTTTCAAATGTGTGTTTCCCTATTGGCTCTGAACTAGAACCCTTTTAAAAAGCTAAGGACCCTAAACTATACAAAGAACCCTTGAAGACTTTTTGTGTGACTATAATAGTATATAATATAATATTTGTCATTCAGCTGGCTTTAGTAGTAATATTCATCCTAGTACTATATACTTCAGCTGGATTCAGACAATGAGCACATGCAAAAAAGTATCATAATGTAAGAGCAGGGCTTCATCTCAATTACACTGTTCTCATTTATAAAATTCACACTATCTGTGATCAATTATACATTGGAATTTAAAATTACATCACTGCTTAGACAAAGGTTATATTTCTGTAACTGTGCTAACAGTCATGACTTGGATTAAGTGTGGTTCATATCATCAAAATATTTCTTTCCTTTCAAATTTGCCCATTCTACCATCTCAGTATCTCCCTCTAGCGGTTAAACATTATACTTACCAGTGTTTATTAATGCACTCTTTCTTTCTATAAGGCACAAATTGAACATATTTAAAAATGGACAATGTAATAGAATTAGAAGAAGAGTATATGAAATATAACATTCATGAAAAAGAGATAGAAAAAGAGATCACACATCCCAAAGTGTGTGCGTGTGAATAAAGAGAACTAACAAAACCTTGTTTGGGTGGTTGCCAGTCAACTCAACACTTTCCCCAAATAAAGTGATACAGTACAATGAGGTAGACCATGCTGATGACTCAGGAGATTTGTATAATGCCTGGTACTTATTCGAAGGCTACACTGCTGCCACAGAGGTACAGTATACTCTGTGAGTATAAGCAAACTCTGTGAAGACCTACAACAAGTGTTTATCAACACAGATTTTAAATCCATGTGTATTCATATCTCCTTATAGGCATCTACTTATGTAGACTATTTAACAGGCAGTATTCAGGACAGATGATGGATCTTGTGGATGACTGCCCCAGTGTGGTGGACTATTTTCATAATTATCTCCACTTTATATGGCTCTATAAGTGAAATATATAAGTTAATATTTCTGTGAGCCTTGAAGCTTCTTAGTCTGGTTATAAAAGTTGTCTCAGTGCAGTACAATAAGTGTATCTCCTACTCCAACCAATAAGCAGCAGATAAATGAAATGATAATTGAACAAGTCATGTTAATCATGTAATCACAATGTGTGGAATTAATTTATTGTTTTAAACTACAGCCTGCTTTTGTCTGTAACAATTTGTTCAGGTTTTAATTTATCATAACTGATTAAAAACCCTGAGGTTTTTAAAATACTGGTTCTATAAGATTTTGGATCTGTAAAGTGTGCTCTTCAATACCACAGGGGTCTTACAATCAGACATGCACTAACACAGTGGGTGTGGCTATAATTTAACACAGTGGACCATGTGTTAATTAGCTGGCAGTTGAGATGGGATCCTGCAAGGTCATCATGGAGACACCCCTGCTGTAGTGTAAAAGTAGGGCAAATAGATGGAGACATCTAATACAGTGGCAGTGCTTACAAGGGGAAAAGCATCTAGAAGGGCTTCAAATTGCTATTATGCTTACAATAACTCAACACTTGCTAAAAACTATGCTTAAGTCTCACTCATTATACAGTGACTAACTTAACTTAAAGCTTAAACTCTACTGAAATAAAAAAGACCCTCATGCTTATACTGAAGATCTTTCCAGCAACACACTTAGCACTGCTTGACTCTATAGTATACAATTGTAGAAGCGTAATGATTTATATTTTTACTATCTGGTGTCACACAGAAGAGGATGGTTACCTTTTGAGTCTGGTTCCTCTCAAGGTTTCTATCTCATGTCATCTCAGGGAGTTTTTCCTTACCATTGCTACCTCTGGCATGGTCTTTTACGACAAATCTAAATCTATATCAAGATATCTGTAAAGCTGCTTTGTAAGAATGTCCGTTGTAAAACGCGCTATATAAATAAAATTTAATTGAATTGAATACGATTTTTGCCATCATTTGGGTATTTTTCATACTTTATTACTCCGGTATTTGGCAAATAAATAGTAATGTGGCATCAAAATTTGCAGCAGTTGTCATGGTTTTGTTTGGGCCATACAAAGGTTGTAAACTTCATTTAAGCTTGGGTGCCCGAATGTATGTTTTATGTTTAGTCATGTCAGTTTTAAAGAATCCACACGTATGCCGTGGGAGTTGAAACTGTTTAATTGGCTTTCAAGAATGTAATTACATGTGTATGCACAAAGTCATAAAATAGTGTTATTCTTCCATCATGCTGTGTTCTTTTTGCGAAACCAAACAACGAAACGACAAGCATTGCAAAGTTGCTGACCTGCCCCATGTTGATTTGTTCTGTTTGCTTAATGCTTTAATCAGCACAGCACTCCATTCCCAAGCCACGGGTTATTTTTGTTCTGCTGGGTCACTGGAGTTCCACAGCTGAGAGGAATTACTTTAATCCCATGAAAAAATGCACAAGTAAACATTCCAGCCAGGACGGTTGCCTTGTAAGGCAGCAGAGAACAGAGAGCGAAATGAGTCGTATGCATTAAAAAAGCAAAGGCCTTTTTCAAAGGTAGCCTGATGCCTGTAGATGCATTTTCCTGAAGTAAGAGAGTGAGAAATTGAAGGAGTGAGAGAAGAGGGTGGGCAAGAACCAATAATATATATTGTAAGCATTTTCTGCAGATTAAATAGTAGATATTCCAGTCACTGCATTAATTATTATTATTGGTTGTAGTTATTCTACACATTATTTGAAGGAGAACATTTCTCTGTAGTGGATTGACAGCCAGTGCCACCCAAGGGAATGACCTGTATTATTATTACCTGTTCACTAAAGGACAGAGTGTAGCATTCACCCCTTGAAAGTATTTTATTGGAGTGTAAACCAAGCACCTGCTCAACCCTGGTAGCATCCTCTCTGCCACACACAGCTTTTTTACTGTCAGTTGGAAGAAAACCAGTCCTTAACCATAAAGGTTGTGCAGTAGATATAAAAAGATAATGGCAGTATATCCTGTAGCTCATTTGTTTCAAGTGACCGTGTATTCCATGTACTACCCTGTTCTTCCTATTAATCTACTAATCTCTGTACGTAGAAGGTCTAGGAAGTAATTGTATTAACCATTTATCCAGCATACGAAGGCACAAATATGGACTTAATTAGTTCTATCCTCCTTTGTTATAAATGGATACAGGACTTACCACATGACCATGGATTTATAGAAAAAGACAAGGGCCATTGGTTCTGAGTTACAGTTGCTCATTTGATTAGATACCTGAAGAAAAAAAAAAAGAAATCATCATACTTTCAAGAACCTAAATGATATCTATTACCTAATGTATTACTCTGAACATTATCACTTAAGCTTTAAGCCTTTATTGTGTTGTTAGAAGTGTGTATCTGCTGTGACAGGATGTGATAGGAGTGAAGTAGCACGCTGAAGCCATGTGCTAATTACACTCCCATCAGGTGCTGACAGATGCCCCATCATACACCTGGCTGAGGATGGCATGCTGAGACCTTAATTATGGAACTTGGCCTGGGATAGATGACCTTCTAGTGATCTTTTAAAAATACACACATACACATTTAGAGTGAGTGAGCACTCTCGGCCCTTAACACTTTATGGTCACAATCTCCCATGATCTGACACAATGAGCCATGTAAAGTGGTTTAACATTCTGATGGTATTGGATAAAACACTAAAATAAACTGAATTAAAGGTTTATTGAACAGTAGAGTATTAGTTGTTTGCCATAAGGTGGCAGCACTGAATTGATATTTCGAAGATGAGAAACGTTAATGGTAGGCAAATATTTAATCAGGGATTGCAGGCTGAAGGGAAATTTGCTGTGTGTGATGTAGTCTGAGTTGTACTGTATGTCTTATACGTGTTGTGTAGTCTGGTGCTGATTTTTTTTTTGAGCAGATCGTGATGCAGGGTCGCATGAAACCTCTCAGAAAATTGATCACGAAGTGATCATGCTGTCAGACATGATTGCAGCTCTATTTTACTTCAACTAGAGCACCCGGTGACGTGATCACTCAATCACGCTATAACCTCAGAGGAAAGGGATTCACCAAGAGCAGCCGCGTGACGTCAGCATGGAAAAAAAAGTATTGCCATAGCAACCAATCTCTTCGTCGCAACCCATCCTTGCTTCAACCGAAAAAGGCTACTTCTGACACAAAATCGACCCTGTGCATACCCTGTGATAGCAGACCGTGTAAAGACTTAAAGAAGAGAGAGAGAGAGAGAGAGAGAGAGAGAGAGAGAGAGAAGTGGTGTACAAATAAACTAAATGATATGCAGTGACATCATCTTGACAGACACGCTTAACATTTTAAAGCAAAAAACAGCAAAGCATGATGGGTTCCGATGTGAACTGATTGGAAGCAGGCGATCTGAGAGGAAATGTGAATGCTCAGCTGCTTCACATGATGCCTGCTCTGATGCACAGCTCCTCTGTTTACTAGGACACCTTCATTTACCGTTTACTTTTTATTGGCTTTTCCGACGTGACAGCTGCACAAAGCAAGCTAATTAAAAAAAAAAAAAAAAAACCTTTATGAAAATCTGCGTGGATGATCAGCTTTTTTTTCTGTGTTCGAGCTCCAACAGCACGCAATCAGGAGGAGAACACACACACACGCACACACACATACGCACACACATACGCACGCGCGCGCGGGGACAGACTGTAGGTAGGTGGTTTGACTTCTCTACTCACACTGAGAGATGCATCACTGCAGTTTCAGATCCTATACCTGCTCACAAGCTGTGAAATGTTCACACTGGTCAGAAATGAAACATTAAGATACAGCCCATTGGTACTTTCAGGATGTCACTGTTATTATATGGTGTTTTGAGCAGTGGTGGCCTACTTGTTGTTGCTGTTTGAAGGTTGTATTAAGTCTCTGTTTGTTATGTTAGAAGATGTAGGTCAGTGAATGGTAATAATTAGCTTTTGAAACTTGAGACTTTGATGCTTGTGTTCTGCTGAGGCAAAATTACCAGTTTACAATTTTTACTGCTCAAAGTGGAACCGTACTCACACTGGTTTTCAAGGTTTATTGGTTCAGTTTCTCTACTGAACATGCAGAAGGCCCACTTTACTTGTGGTGCATCTCTTACACCCTCCTTCTAGGGGTGTAACGCAGCATCACTATCTGTAGGCTATGTGTACCTGGTCAGTGCTCCAAAGATCTGTACCTGTATTCAGATTTAAAACAGAAGTGGATGTGGCCTGAAATATAAATTTGCGCTGTTTGTTTTTTTTTTTTTCAAAATCCTGCTCCCACGGTTATTATTTTTATTAATTATCATCATCATCATTATTATTATTTTTATTATTATTAATTTTTTTTTCAATGTCACCCAGATGAGGATGGGTTCCCTTTTGAGTCTGGTTCTTCTCAAGGTTTCTTCCTCATATCATCTCAGGGAGATTTTCCTTGCCAGCGTCGCCTCTGGCTTGCTCATTACGGAAAAATTCATACATTTTAAAATGTATATCTTGACTGTATTTATTTCTGTAAAGCTGCTTTGTGACAATGTCGATTGTTAAAAGCGCTATACAAATAAAAGTGAATTGAATTGAATTTATAGCTGCGCACAACATTTTCTAGCAAAGTATTACCAACCATGACCCTGACCAGTCACTAAGGATGAAAGAATCCATCGCTGCGAATGTCCATTCATGTCCACGTTAAGGAATGTGGTCCTTCTTCAACCCACAAGCTTAATATCAGACAGTGTGATATCTCACACCCGCAAGCTTCATATCTGACCACTTTCTCACGCTTACAGGAAAGTAAAAACCTTTCTGGCAAGCTTCATTTAAAAAAAAAGTAGTGCAGCTCTTATTAATATCTGTATTTGTATCTGTTTATAACACATCTGTTCGTTACTAATAATGTATTTCTATTCAGTTACATCGCTAGCCTTTTTATATTTATATTACACATCAGACCACACCACCACACCAATTACTTTTTACAAAAATAAAACGAGTGAATTCACTCTATATTACATTTCCTCCATGTCTTATTTGCACTCATACCAGATTAAACACACCTGATGGTAAGAGCATCTCGAAGTGTGAGAAATAGTACTGTGTGTCTTTACTGTTTCCCAAAAAACAGAGGTATTCAAGGTTGCAAAATTTATTTTCTCTCTCAGTTGGCCAATCATTCTGTCAGCTGTAAATATGACCTGTGAACAGTAAATCCATTGCTAAGTAGCGAACAGAACACAAGGGCTACGCTGCAGCATCCATCTGTGATGACGGTAAACAGGCTTATGTCATGAGGAAATGAGCTGACAATCACACAACCAGTACAGGGTTCCCTACTCAGTCAAACTGCAGTCTGGGAGATTGTTGTTGTTAATCATAATAATCATAATAACTCTTCTTATCACCAACACCTTGGTAGCAGAGTTACCTTTGGCTAACACGCTTGTAGACACAGATATTAATACATTTTACTATACAAATTCTCAGTGATTGAATTTTTAATTATTCTGGGATGCTTTGGCCAGTTCCTTTTCTCTCAAGGCCAGTCCCTGAGCACTTGCAACCCTAACCCAATAATATTGCCATATGGTGTGTTTTTTTTTTTTTTTTTTTTTTTTTCTTCATATTTACTGCATGGTGTATTGAATTAGTCATTTTTTCCATTTGCACCTCTGTATAGGTGAGAAGTGTAAATGGATAAAACGGGGCATACTGAGAAATTCTGAGAAGAAGCAGCATGTCTGCTTTGCTCTGAAATGTTTACAGTGTGTGTAAAGGGGATCCTGGGAGGCTGCTATTTATAGCACTTATTTCATCATTCCGCTGCGCAGAGCAGTGAGCTGCGGTCTGCATTCTAATGACTGAGGCATGGAGCATCCCACTGCTCTGTCAGAAAGCAAAAAAGAACCTCCTTAGTACATCCAAGTGGAGGCTTTAGTGCCAAAAACAACTTAAATGGTATAAAAGATATATGTTCTCAGGCTTTCTTTCTCCATGCATGCATTTTTGGCAGGATTATTAGAACATATAAATTGTTGTAACTGACACTAATGATAGATATACACAGAACTGTACCTACAGTTTTGGAAAATGCTGTGGCTGAGCAGTCGTATAAAACTGGGAGTTCTGTATGCATGCAACAAAAGGCATTCCTAGCTGCCAAACTGTGTTTGACAGTGAAGTGTCTTTTGATACTAAGCACTGTGCATGCAGACACAGTCCCTCTAACAGTGTTTCTCCTAAGGTTGTCATAACAGATGGAGTAAGATTATTATCAAACACTATGTGCGTTTGCTTTCTCTCTAAATTTTCCATGCCATATATATATTGCATCAGATATCATTCATTGTTCTTTGGTGGTGAATAATTCAGTGACTCATAAAACAGTAACTATAGGAGTTAAAACTGGAATAGGAAAACATAACTGAATTGATTTCCACAGTTTAGGTTTAGCTTACTGAATACAGTATCTAATTTCCGTTCCAGTTCAGTGTGATATATTAAGGAATAAAACCTATATTTTGTATGGCTGAGTGGACAAAAGTCAGCTGCTTTATACTGGGGAGTGGAAAATACAATAAAAACCTTGTGTAGCATTCATTACCTGCCTCTTTTAGGTCTGTTCTTGACCAAGTTAGTCCACGCACTAGAGGGGTGCATCGGGACTATGATCCTATGGGACCTAAGACCAGTCGTGGGAGCAGACGGTTTTTGCTCTCATGCAGAGGAGAATGAGTGGTCAGTTATGAGACTCCAAGAAAGGCCATGCTGATTAACATGGGAACATACTGGATGCAGTCTGGTGCTTGTGTGGTGCCATGTGGTTCATTTACTGCATACATTCATCTTCAGTATCTGCTTTGTCCTGGTCAGGATCATGGTGGTTTAAATTACTTACTTACCTATATTTTGGGGAACTAGACCCCTCTAAGTTCATTAGAAAACATTGCAGCCATGTGCAAACAATAATAACTGCAGGAATAGGAATATTTATGACTTGTAGTGTGTAAATTATAATCGAATTTGATGTACAATTGGCAGTTGGAGTCTCTTACTGGCATTTCATAATTCGCTTTATCAGCCTTTACATATATGCTGAATTTTTAAATATATAATATAACTTCCAGGCAAAAAAAGCTCTCTGAACGAAACTCCCTCAACACCCTTTGAGTGTGTTGGTATATATATATCTGGCGCAGGCTGTTGCTCAAGGTTACGTGCGTCATGCTATTATTATTGCTAATATGGTGTATGCTGCTTTTATTGTATTAAAGCTTTGTTTGACTTGCAAGTTTATTTTACTTGTATTATGACTGACAGTTTCTGGACTAGTGTCTGCGGCGCTGTTTTGTGCTATAGATGAGGTCATTCACCAGCTTCTTTAACAGTGAATTCTGCATCATTTGTAAATCAGAAAGAAAAAAAAAAGAAACAAGTGCCAGCCAAATGTATAAACCTAGTTGTACATAAATGTTATAAAGTTTGAACAGGGATTTTATACATTGTGATTAATCAGTGTTTGGTCAAATGATTCACTCCTGCATTCATCACCAGATCAGTGGAAATTTTAGCTTAAGCTCCTTCAACTACAATGTTAAACTAAAGTCAATACAATATTTTAAAATGCAGTTTGTCGACCATAATGCACTGCAGTGAAATGCCTGGCTCTCACTAGCTGCCTAGGGATGAGAGCAGTAATATATTGTCCTGTACCCAGCCAGGATAGGTGGCACAAATGGAGCATTTTAATTAAAAACTGCTGAGACACAGATATCCAAAGGGAGGAGAGGATGCCAGCACTCCAAGGTTTCCCTACCCAAATGTACCAGCCATATCTCTGAAAAAAAAAAAAAAAAACGGATAATGTTGATTATGCAGGCAGAGAGAGTTCTTGAATAATTTACTGCAAATATAATCGACACTTGCTCGCAGCTTATACACCATAAACAGAATTTGTCTGACTGGATTTTTGTTTGCATTGTAACTCTGTAATCACATCCCTTTTGGAAACTATGATTCACTGCTAATTCACTGCTACTCAGATTTGTAACTACAGATGGACTGCTAAATGTTGGCTGCGTTCATAAAATTTTTTAAAATTATATATATATATATATATATATATATATATATATATGTATATATATATATATATATATATATATATATATACACTGTATATTAAGGTAATTTAAAAAGGCTCAATCAATTTAATCATTTGTAAACTTAAATGTAATCATGTGCTTTTGAGTTTGATACACTGGATATTGCTGTGTTGTAATGGTGTTAGGTATATTTGTGCACTAATGGAAGTGTATTTTCAACTGAGAAGCAGAAAGTATTGGTGGCCATTGTGATGTTTGCTTGGATCCCAGGCTCCAATTGCTCTGCTCACAATTTCCTGAGAGATTTCCATTGCCATGGTGACAGCAAGCTGCTGACGTCATCCAGACCAGGTTCTTGGGGTTGAGCGAAGGTGTGCTGCGTGCATCCCCATTTTCCCCTCTGTTTATTTTCTAGAGTAAGACTAAACACCAGGCTCAATCAGAATGAGCTTAATCAATCTTATTGGGGAATTCATCCTTCATCATATTCTGCTGTATGCATTAAATCATGTTAATATGAGGGTCTGAGAAATATTTGTAGCGTTGTTGGTTCTCAGGATTATTAGGTAATGCCCAACAGGCACACATGATGTAGGATTACAAAGGCATTAGAAACCATGTAGTCTAATAAGACATGGGCTTTGGGCTCCATAGAGAGGGACAAAAATGATCACCAAAGTTGATATCACATTTTTCATATTAATCATTGGCATATGAGTGTCTGAAAACTCCTGGACTGGTTACTTTCCATTGTTCCATCCAGATGATAATTTCCCATTCGTAATGAGTCCTGGAAGCATCTTAGTCTGGATCATAGCTGCTGGAATTGGAAGAAAGGTCAGGGTGTGTATTTATAGCAGTGCAGCTGGAAAATACAGTATCTTAATCTGTTAACAAAAAACTAACATTTGTATTGTAGTGTGCATATTGTATTTTATCAAAAAAGGAAGGCTAATATACACTACAACATATAACTAATACAAGATAAAAATGAATACCTACAAGTGATTATTTCATAATAGTCTTTTCTGTAACAGTGAGTTTGATTATTTGACAAATAATTTTGATTATTAATTCATGCAGAATAAGCAAAAAAAAAAAGGGGGGGGGGAGGCTAACAATAAATATATCAACCATAGATGCTCAAAATCACATTTTGAAGAAGTTATCCTGACTCATTGCACTGTAGAATTGTGTTGCCTTTTGTTCGCTGATAAATATCAGTTTAATAAATAAGTGTAATCTTTTTTTGCCTAGGAAGCTGCAATTCAAGTGAAATATTTGACCTGTTTTCAAGGCACATATTGTAGCAGCTTCTTTAACAAAATTAAAGTTTTTAAATACACAGACAACAATGAATAGACTACAGTGCATAAGCTTGTGATGATTAATGGCAAATGATCATGCTGTCCTTACACAGGTGGCATTAACACACCCAGGGGAGCCTCTCTCACAGGGGAACCCGTAATTTTAAAGCTATTCCTGTATCCGATTCTCTTATTTGCCAGCTAATTATTTTCACCCTAGCTGATAACTATCTGTCAGTGGTGGGTGTGATGATTAGTTGTCACTGATTATGGCCCTATACACTCCTCAGACACACTAAAAAACCCCTGGTCTATATAGTCTGCCTCAAAGAATGACTCATTGGCTGCAGTTATTCCACTCTTGGGTTCCCCCACTGTTCTCTTATTATTCTCCACAGGGTTTAGCTGAAGGACTATCACAAGAGTTTTTACTCTCTGGCCATTCCCTCAAGGCTGATTCATTTTACCAGCTAGGCTGCAATGTCTGTCTGTCTTCTGTCTGCTCAAAATGAAATCAGTCACCTGAGAGACCTTGCGAGAATACTCAAATGAATATGCTAGCAACTGCTGATAAGAGGATTCAGCAATAGTATGACTAGTCTGACATGATTCATCCAGTTCAGTTTTCAAAAACAAGTAACACTGATGTGAGGCAATTTTTCACTCAGATATTTTTATTGTATTGCTGGTTCTCGGGCAAGTAATGCCCAAAGGGAACAATGATATAGGATTATAAAGGCTTGAACAACATGTTGATTGAATGGGAGAAAAATGTTCACATCTGATATCAGATTTGTCCTATTGTAAGTAAATATTTAATCTTTGAATCTTAGTAGTCGGAAGGGTGGGATGTACAATGTGATGATGTGTTAGTTGTATTTTATAGAGATAAATTATGTGATGAACTGAGTTTCTGAGTGTATTGCATGTTTTGCTAGAACTGTAGGAAGAACACTGACCAAGTGAACAACATGTATACCAAAATGTTTACCAGGTAAAACAAGCGCCAGTGGTATCACACTGTAAAATTATTATTGTTTACCAGTTAAATTGCATTTTAAATTGAATTAAACAGTTGTGTTTATAAATCAATTTATAGTTTTTTTTTATTGTGTCTGTACCATCACTATTTTAAATACAGTAGAATTCAATTTTATAATATTTATTCTCTATCATGTAAAATATTTAATTACATTTTACCAAATTGTAATTAAGAATACTTGTGATTTAAGATTAAAATAAAGTCACCATCTTTTTTTATCGCCATCTTAATTAGACTTATTTCTCTACAATTTAACAAAAGAAAAAAGAAAAATTATTATTTTGCTAAATCAAGACTGACTGTTCATTAATGACCATTCCTTATGTTGCCCATTCTCCATACTTATCGATACTTAATGGCAGGTGCTCCCTAAAGGGTTGAAGGGTGATTTCAGTGGTATTGCAGTGGAAAAGTGAATGGCTTTAAATCGGTCATTTTCAGGGATATACAATGGATATAAAAAATCTACACATCCCTCTTAAAATGGCAGGTATTTGTGATGTAAAAAAAAAAAGATAAATCATGTCAGAATGTTTTCCACCCTCAATATGAAATTACAACAAATAAAAATTAAGTGAAAAACAATCTGAAACATTTTAGGGAAAAATATGGAGCACCACAATGACATCACCAAGAACAGGATGTCCCTCCAAAGTTTATACTGTAAAAGTACTGATTACTCTCTGCATGTGACAACAACCTCTCATATTTTTGACATTCAAGCTCAACTAAATCACCCCAACCCATGTTGCAAATTGTGTTACAGTCTGATGAGACCAATTCCAAAAGGTATAATAATTCCATAATTCCAAAAGTTATGTTTGGTGCAAAAAAGCACATCATCAAAAGAACACCATACCCATGGTGAAGCATGATGGTGGCAGCATCATGCTTTAGGGCTGCCTTTCTTCAGACAGAACTGGGGCTTTTATCAAGGTGGAGGGAATCATGAATAGCTACAAATACCAACTGATTTTAGTGCAAAACCTTCAGGTGTCTGCTAGTGTGCTGAAGATGAAAAAAGGAATTTCACTTTTCAGCATGACAGTGACCCAAAGCATACAGCCAAATCAACAAAGGAATGGCTTAACCAAAAGAAGATCAATGTTTTTGAATGACCTAGCCAGAGCTCAGACCTGAATCCAACTAAAAATCTGTGGGGTGACCTGAAGGGGCTGTGCACAGGAGATGCCTTTACAGTCTGATGGATCTAGAATGTTTTTGCAAGAAAGAGTGAGAAAATATTGCCAAGTCAAGATGTGCCATGCTGATAGACTCTTACCCAAAAAGACTGAGTGGTGTAATAAAATCAAAAGGTGCTTCAACGAAATATTACTTTAGGGGTGTGCACACTTATGTGATTATAAGTTTTTTATTTTTCCTTTTTTCCCTAAAATGTTACTGATTGTTTTTCACTTTATTTGTATACGTTGTAATTTCACATTAAAGGTGGGAAAAGATCTAACATGATTTATCTTAGTTTCAGTCATTTACTTCACAAAAACCTGCCATTTTAACGGGGCGTGTAGACCTTTTATATCCACTGTAGGACACAGTGTTACAAACACACAGTGTTACACACACTGCTGATGTAAAGCATTCAGCTGTATGCTACTATTTATTTCATATGTAGGCAGATTGTTGTAGTAGATGTTTATGATGTGGTTATTTTGCTATATAGATAAAATCACACAGTTTGAACCCCAGTGAGGGTAAATAGAGAAATGTAGTGTAAACCTGGAGGAACAACTTAGTGAGAGTCAATGAAGAGCTAAAATAAAAGTTTTTAATGCACACAGACACTAAAGTGCTAATGATGATGTCAGAGGAAATGCAGGAGTGAGAGTAGGCGGCCTGCAGAGGAAATGAGAGCTCTGTGTATCCGCAAATGTGTGCACAACTGTAGTGATGGCAAAAAAAAAAAAAAAAAGAACCATATATTTGAACCTTTTGTTATTTTTCTTACAAGTAAAAGAAGTTTTCTTTGGCCTCAAACTGGGACTTCGACCAATGACATGGTTGCTTAAGATAATCATGGAGTTCTGATCTCAGTAATTAAAAAATAAAATATAATATGCCAGCATAAATTTCTAAATATCAAATATTTCTAAACCAGTACATGGTAACATAAGTGTGTTTGTTGTAAATTTGAATATATACAATGCCTATGTATTGCATGTAGTACATGGACTTATTTACATCAATTTTTTTATTTTTTTTAGTGGAAAGACAAAATGAAGGTGTTTCAAAGGAGTTGCAGCGAGATTATCACCTCTGTTTTTGTGTGGGTGTAAGCACACACAGGATGGGTGCATGTTCATGAGAATAAAGTCGGAGAGAAAAAGAGCTGAGTGACATTTTCGGCTGTACAATATAAGATGCGATAGAGCATCACCACAGCTATATTCTGTTTACTGAAATATAACTGACAACCTACATAGCACTAAAATTCACACGAACTTTACTTTAAAAGGCAGACAGTCACATGATCATGTGTTTGCTTTTGAAATTATATATATTGTGTGCTCGTCTACTGGTGTTCCATTTAAAAAAATTTTATAATATTTATTCACATTCCACCTTTTACAAACCTGGACATTTACATGTTTTTTTACTGTCGATCTTGATTATATATACAGTGATACAGTCAGGTCCATAAGTATTTGGACAGTGACAGTTTTCATAATTTTGCCTCAGTGGATTTGCAATGAAGCAATCAAGATGTGATTGAAGTGAACACTTTCAGCTTTAATTCAAGTGGTTTAACAAAACTTTTGCATTAACTGTTTAGGAATTACAGCCATTTTTTTTGTAGAGTCCCTCCATTTTCAGGCTCAAAAGTAATTAATGTGTAAGTAATTAATGTGGTGTAAATGTGGTGGTGTAAATTACTCAAATTGTGTCACTGTCCAAATACTTATGGACCTGACTGTGTATGTGTGTGTGTGTGTGTGTACACATCTATACATATATATACATATATATATATATATATATATATATATATATATATATATATATATATATATATATGAATACATATTTTCACACACACACAGTGGTATGTATGCAGTATACTGTACATAAAACCTAAGGAATGTAGCTAAGATAATTATATCCTAATAACTTGTACAACATTACACAATATTTAATAAACCAAGTTTGTAAAACTGAATTATTATAACTCTATTTCTTTATAAGTTTGTGAAGCTATTTTCTTTTACAGTACATGGGAAACTGTATCAGATATAACACAGTTTATTCTTTGTATCCTCACCCATCCTATTTCTCTGGCTCATAATCATTTTACAGTCCCTGAGTCCCCCTGGGTTGACCCTAACTGCTGTGGATGTGTATCTGATTAGTGTAATGTATCTGCATAGCTGCTCTGATGGCTGTCTGGCCTCTCCAGCATATGCTGCTTATCATATCTACGGTTTCATTTACTGTGTAGAAGGAAAGAAAGAAAGCCTTATTTCCATCCAGGATTTGCACCCTTTCTTGGTTCTTCTTCCAAGTCATTTTATCATTCGTTGACTCAACAGAGATGTTTTGCAGTGCAGTTTTTGACATCTGTTGCATGCAGTGCCTATAAATATAGAGGATTACACAGAACAAGAACAATACCACTCACCTTGGCTGTCTCAGTGACCACTAGCACAGGCTATTTATAGCTGGTGTAAGAACTAATAGTCTGTGTCCACATATAATGCAACATAAATCTCATTCAAGTCATCCAGAATCTCTCTTACATTGGAGGTTCTATATATAAATTTAAAAAGTGATTTTTGCGAATGGATAGATATGCCTGTGTTTCTTCACCTTAAGAAGCAGTGACAACCCGAGGACTAAAAATAGTTGAAGCTAATACATCTTCTGTCTTCATTTTTCTGTGACAATGTCTACCTGTCTAGCTCAATACACACACACACCTGTCTCTCTAGCTCAAAATAACACACACACACACACATACACACACACGGAGTCATAATGTTGAGAAATCTCCTCTTTTTCTGAGATCCCGATTGGTTTTATTTAGTCCTCAACTGATTACAACAGGCTTATGCAAATTTAATGCCTGTCCTTCGGTTATATTAATTTGTGCATGTAATCACCATTCTTGAAGTGAATTTCAGGCTGTGCTAAATCACACTATGGATGCTAAATTTAATCTATTTGCATACACCACTGTGTATTGTGCACGTTTCTGCATATTTATTAAGGCAAACATGCAAAACAACAAGATGTGCTAGTTTGCTCTTATGAAAGTCGAACGTCTCCATGTTAAATCATGCATCTTTTTTTGGCATGTATTTTTACACTTGCAAACCTCTGCCATGGCCTTATCATGGCCTTATACCAATGTTAAATAAGTCACACAGTTTATGATTACAGCATATATAACAGTTAGATTACAGTATTGAATCGAGAGAGTGAAATAAGATCTAAGCCTGCTGAGTGGCACATGAGCAAAGCTTTCACTCAATCATTGGGAGATGCAAGTTTGAATCGCGACAATGCCATAGCCATCCATGGCCATGAGTCGAAAAGAGCATATTTGGTTGTGCTGTCTGTGTGGGAGGGATGGTCTTACTCTCTCCCCTGTTGATCAGAGCGATGCTAACTAATTGTGGGTGTTCTGTGAGCTCATGCATGTGGAAAGGGCAGTTCGTGCTTTGCTCTGAGTTCAGCTGTCCTTTGACATACTGTAGCATGAGCAGCAGTTTGAGATGCAGTGTCTGGCTTCATATGTCTCAGAAAAGTGTTAGCCTCTGTTCACCCTCTCTGGTTGGTTGTGTGACAGAAGAGAACCAGCCAGTGGGTGTGAATTGGCAATGAACAATGGGGTAAAATCCCCCAAAAGTCCACTGGATGCAAATAAATGATGTAAAATTTATTTTAACACTGTCAACTTTACAATTATTGCATAAACATTTCTTGACATACATCTGGATATACAGTAAGTCTGACAGATCTGCCCCACTCAGTCCTAACCCCTGGATTTATTTGTACATTTTTTTTCACACAGTAGTAGGCAGTACAACTGTGGTAGACTAGCCGCATGGTAATTTATTCATCATTCATAATGTTGGCTTGGCGTAATGTTGACTCTTCACTCCAATTGACAATGATGAAAATAAGAGCAGGACAGGATGTGAAAGCAAATGCTCTGTTGGTATGAAGCAGAGTCTCAACTCATCACAGCAGAGGGGAAAGTCCCAGAGAGACTGACAAAAGAAGAAGAGAGTGAGAGAGAGACAGAGCGGGAGAGAAAGAGGTAGAGATAGACAGCGTTATCTTATATCATGTTTTAATTTTTGTCATGTCATTGCAGTGCATGGTTGTTTTGCTGTGTCTTTGGCAGTTTGTTCTTGTGATAGCACGGCTAGAAGATGACGCAGTGCGTTGTGTCTTGTTTCACCTTTGACCAACTTACGTGCTTTTGCTTGTGATGTTTTACATCTTATTCAGCATCTACAACACAGTACAAAGAATATATGGCACAGGCACTAATTAAATGCTTTTCTGTGGTAACCTAATATCTGTTATTATAACACTACCTGTTGTTGCAGCACTGAGGTAAGTTCCAAGCAAAGTCACTAGCAGCTTATGTCCTGTCATAATAAACTCTTGTTTAATACAAAGCGTATTAGCAGGTTTGTAAATGAAATCTTTTGCCAAGTATAAAAGAATGAAATAGAAAAAAAAAAATAAATAAATAAAGCAAGGGTAAATAAAAGAAGAAAAGAAAACAAATCTCAGTTACGCTGCGTGAAAACAGTCTACTTTTGAACGTAGAAGTAGAGAAGTATAGGAGGAGCACTTCTGAGCTATTTTTGTCCATTTGTCTGCTCTACAAATTAAGCAGTGAAGTGCTAGTGTTGAAGTTTAGCTGAACAATGACTGTAACAGTGAAATTTAACTGATAAGCAGCGACCTCCTTTTGAGTCTTATATACTGTACATATATATATATATATATATATATATATATATATATATATATATATGTATACTATTTGCAGAGAGGCATCATTTAAAAATATATTTAACTCAGACATTCTTTTGTTCCATCATGGAGATCAGTTGTTATTATATGTTATGAATTTTCCACTCACTTCTCATCATCTCACTTTCAAATTTAGTACACTGTTTTAGGTTTGTGTGAGGCATTTTGATTTTGCAAAATCAAAACTTATTATATGAAGCTTTATTGTTTTTACTTCCTGCAGGTGTAAAGTGTGTTAAATAACAAGTCAATGACAGTCACTGAATTGGTGCCGACATATTTATTTTAGACCTTTATTAGTGACAGTCTTTGTGGTGTCAGCTTTGTTTAGGATAGTTGCAAAGAAATCTGTTACTAATTAATATTATGTTAAATATAACATTAAAAGACATCTAAATACAAAAAAATCACTTCAGTTGTGGTTTGGCACTGCATTTTTTATCCAGACGTTTTGTCCAGGGGAAGAACTGGCCATTTATGGGTGTTGATTGTGTATGTTAATGACCACTGCTCCCATTGTCTATATCAATAAAGGGCGGGGTTGACTTTGTGCAGGGGTGCTAAGTTTAACAATGTTTGCAGAAGTGAATTGAAACTATGACCACCGATGAGTGCAATAATGGCAAATTCTGGTTGATACTGGGCAAAGTTAAAGAGAAATATTGGCAGTAAATCAGCACTTACACTATTATGTAGAATTTGGTCACTGAAAATAATTTTCAACCATTTTTTTTGTGTGTGTGTGTGTCCTAGCTGGCTGCCTGAGAGAGAATGAACACATGACCCATTGTCACTAATGAAGCCAACAGGGGCATGTTGGTGTCTTTTTACAGTGGATATGATGCAAACTGGGGAAAGTGAAAACAAAATACTGAAAATATAAATTCTGCGTGTTTAATTAGATGGGGTGATTGATCATTTCTGTGTCACAACAAGTGACAAAATCAGCAAGTCTGTAAAGTCACGTTTTCTGAAAATACAACACAGAGACGGTTGTAGTGTTATTTCTACATACAATGACTCACATATCTCTGGACTAGCAGGGAAATGCTATGCTATGTGTCCTTCATTTTAATACTTTTTTGGTAATGTAGCAAAAGATGATACATACATTATATGAATATGAAAATACGACCAATTAATTTGCTGTCTGTAAATAGAAATCAATAAATTAAGGTTTAAAAGGTAGAAATCAGTACATTAAGGTTTCAGGATGTCATTCAGGATTTATCTCACATCACACACAGGATCTCTATTTTTTTTACTTCTCATCTAAACAAATACATGGGATCACACAGATAAATACATGTGCTCAAAATAGTAAGGCTGTGGTGAGAAATGTGACAAACTGAGAGTAGGGCAATGAGGCATGGGCTGTGATGTTTGGGCTGGTTCACAGTGGTCACACTGGCCCTATTAGACACACTGATGTTGTACTGTCGATGGAGTGGGGGGTGGAAACAAGCGAGAGAGCACGAGCGAGAGAGAGAGAGAGAGAGAGAGAGGGAGAGAGAGAGTCAGAGAGCAAAAGCGAGAGAGGGAGAGCAGTCGTCTCTGTGTAAACAGGCTGTCAGAAAAGAAAGTGCAGAGACATTTCTGCACACTGCAGCTGAGAGGAGAGCATTGCATAGAAACAGCAGACGGATAATCACGAGAGGAGAGATGTTTAATTAATTCATGCTGGAAGGGGGAGATGTTGCCACTGAGTAAAAAGGCTCAAGTGCTGTGTGTACACTGCTGCCTGTAGCTTTGTGCTCGTGCCTGCGTGCCAGTAAGCGGGTCTGTGCTCTGACCATTTGAGAAGCTCATGATATCATCACCTGGATTACCAGAGGTAGGATGTGATGCCCTGTTTTTCTGCTGTTTTCTCTTTTTTGTTCTCTGTGAGCCACTTTTGTTTTTCATTCATTTTTGTCTGTATATGTGATACACAGAATGTAGGTACCTGATGACTGACATCCTTGTGACCATTTAGCTCTCGGCATTACACTTGTGCTCTATATACTGTAATGCTTATTACAAGCAGACGGCAGGCGTTTAGGAACTGATTGTCATGTTTAATTTTGGGTCTCATTAGGCTGATTGCATGTTTTGGTTTTCTAAAACTGCATATAAATGCCATGTTTAAGCTTTATTTACCCACATAATTAAACACATACTTACTGTATGTAGCTTGGCTGAATATTGTATATTACATGACATTCTTTTTCAGTATGACTGTATATATGTAGTAGATTGTCAGGTTGGGGAACATGGTTACTACTTCATTATGATCCAATGGTTTATGTAGTCTTCTGTATGGGAAAAACATCAGCCTACTGTGTGTACATTTTACATCCTGCACAGCCTCTTACCAAAAAGATAAATACCATAATAGTAAATTGTAGTGAGTCTGTGGGAATGGATTTCGGTTATGTTGAGACGAATACACCGCTCAACCATTTTGCTTTAGGTTTTGCACTTCTTGCACTGCAACATTGACTACCAGTCTGCCTTGTTTCTAATCAAATACTTCTGTAGAGCTAATATGTACATTCCCAACATGTGGAGGGTGTAATCAATAGCAAGGCTTGCTTGCTTAGATATGATCTAAGAGAAATCTCAAATACCATGCTTAATTACAGCTCATTGTACAAACATATGAGGTTGTGGTTCTTCGGGTCTTGTAAAGATCTATGATACGGACATTAATCGCTCTCTTTATGTGTATGAATGTGTATGTACAAATTATGTCAAATAATATGTCAAAGTCTACTGGGAAAAGAACATCCCAAGAATCTATACAATATTACATACGTTAAGCATATATTAAGTAGTTAACTCAGATGACTTTTTCAGTATGTCCTTAATTTCTTATGATCATGACCAAATAAATGTTGGCATAATGTTAGAAGAATGTTTATTTGACATATTAGGAGAATCAGAGTTGAATCCTGCTAAAGATCAAGTACTCCAGTCATAAGATTTAATCACTAAAATAATAATTCCATTAACTGTTCATTTGAATGCAATTACCGGTCAGTAATTGTGTGTGTGTGTGTGTCTGTGTGTATATGTATATATATATATATGTATGTATATGTCAATATCACTGTTATAATTGTTTATATTACATACATGCTATATCATACATTTTACCAAGTTAAGAGGAGACCATGTTGGTATGTACTTATTCTGATATGTATGTATGTATTTCTTTATTTATTTATATTTATATGCTCCGAGTATCAGAGAGTGAATCAAGTTCTATATGGGTTCTTTGTGCCATTCACCATCTCATTTTACACCTCTTTACTGACTTTTATTTCCATTAAGAGACACTGAAATGAGACTGTACAGAGGGCAGCAAGTTTAAGAGAAATAGAGCATGTCCTGTTTAGATTGTGGCTTTTTTTTTTTTTTTTTGGTCATTGCATTGCAATTTCAAACTAAAACCTTCTGTTGCCATGACATCCATCCAAGCTTTCTCTAAATAGTTGCAGTATTTTTGAGCTCACAAACAACCAGAAGATAGTAAAAGACAGTATTGTAATATCCTTAAATGTATAAATTTATTTATGAGTTCTTATAAGCTTGTATGGTTTTTTTATGTTAAGACAACTATCAATTTTCAGAAATCATGCAATATTAATGAAACATTTGAATCATTATACGAAATGGTCATGAAACTTGGAATTTTCAGAAGAGACAGAACAGACTAATTTATTAATATATTGAGAAAAGATAAAATTGATACAAGATTAAAGCAAAGGCAACTACACATAATTAATTTAAGTGTTTTATGAAAGGCAGGATTTCCCGATTAAGGGTTTCTTAAAGTGTATAATCCATTTGTTGGTACTGGTCTGATATCAGGATATGAATTTTTTTATTTAAAAGAAAAGACTGAAAAAAACCAACAACAAAATGCTATCATATGAATAAAAAACTGTGATAATAAAACTGTGCTTGTTTTGGATAAGTATGACTCACAGATGCTTGAAATCATGTGAAAATGGGTAGAGATGCAAAATGAGTGATATTGCCTGAACAGAGTGATGGCACAGCTCTGCGTTATCGTATTTTGCCTATCCAAAGCAGGCGACTCAAGCACACAAATTAGCCAAGAGGCCTAACAGGTGGTGGTGAATTCACTCTCTTCAAACAGTGCCTTAATTCTGTTAACACTATAGTATTAATGTTGCTATTTTCATAATTGCTTATGAACATGAAGAAAATATGAATCAGCGTTTTAAACTTTTCCCATCAATCAGAACACCAGCTATGTGATAAAGATGTAAACAAATTGACTAGGTTGCTAATGTTGCTAATGCATCATGCAGAAAAATTCCTTCAGTTCCTATAGCAGCAGTAAAACTTTTCGTGGACACCTCCATTGTGTGTGTGTGTGTGTGTGTGTGTGTTTTAATGAGAGATTTGACTGCTTTCCCACTTGTGCCATTGGTGTTTTTGATTTTAAAAAATACTGATTTTGTTTATTAAGCTTTCAGTATACAATATTAGTAAGGTATGTGTTTATATCTAAATCCTCTAAATTATTTTAGGCAATATTGCAGTATAAATTATGCAGTATGTAAGGAATAAAAAACAACTGTGCATATTTTATAGGAAGATAATCAACAACAATGCGGTGTGATGTAGTCCTGTGTAATGCAGAGTTACTGTTATCACCCCAAAGTTGATTCTTTTCTTATAATAATATGCCCCGAAGTGTTTTATTCAGTCTATACCACAGTAATTTGCCAAAGATTACAAATTATTATTTATTAAGAATGACACTTTGTATATTTTATCAGTTTATATTTATGTTTAATGTTGCGGAACATCCAAGAAACAAATTAGTTCCTGTTTTCTCTTGTGTTATAGTAGCTATATACAGTCATTCCCTCACCAGCCTCTCTTTTCTCTCTCTAAAAAAATGCAGCTTGTCATGTTACTGAAAAACCACAAAGTCCTCTAGACTTTCCTGTGTCAGAAAACCTAAAGGAAGAGCTCCGCCTCTAACATGTACACACTTTTTTAAAATTCATTTATAACAGAGCACATTAGTACGAGTGCATTAATATAAAGCTGTGGTGTGTTGCAACCAAATTACCATCCAAGTGATTTGAGAGTTTTGAGAATTTTGAGAGATTTGAGAATTCAGCAGCGCTGTGGTGTAAAATACATAGTACTTTTTTTTCATATGTAATTCAAATGTTTGTAAGATAAATAGGAATGACCTAGGAATCTTATCAGTTATGTTTACTTAATCCAGCCCTTCTACTTTAATTTCCATTTCAGCAAACTAGTAGACTTAAGTACAACATGCCTGCTATCAATCATACTATAACTCCCATCATGTTATTCACTATTTCATGCGGAACACTTGTGAGTGATGTTTCCTACTGTGAAATGTGGCTTTATCACTTCTTACCCAGCCACTTCTGCACAATGTGATAATGGCATATACAGTATTTAGCAGTGCTAATATTACATTACAGTCCAGTGCACTTAAATCTACTACAAATACAAATCATTATGACAAGTCAAGTCAAAGTCTAATGTAACTTGAGTGTTACTGGAGGATCTGGAGGACGGTGTCCTGTGTGTGTGTGTTTGTGTGACTATAGCCACTGCAGCTCCGCCATGCCTGAGGGTGTTTATTACAGTAGCATTGTGTGTGTTTATGGGTGCTCGGTTGTTTGCAAGATCCAAATTACCAACCTCTTAGCCTGTGAGTGTCTTATGATCAGCCACTTTTTTCAGGTTTCTATTTAATGTCTGTGTTTGGCCCTGTTGTAGGATGAGGATGATAGCAATGTGGTGGACAGTACTATATCTCTGCAGCTTTTTTTAATCCCACGTGTGATCAGTGTCCTAATTTGGCAATGCAGCTTCTTCAGCGAAGCAGTTAGAGATTCAGAGATATCATTCAAAATGCTTTCTCAAAGAAACAAATTCCATTAGGGTAGCAGAACTTGTCGCATGACATAAAAAATGTACATAATTCAGTTTCAGGCAGGCCATTTGCCATGAAGAATGCAAAAAAAAAATCTGAAAGGTACATTTAATGCTTTTTAGAGAGAGCTGCATGGAAAATGTGGTGTAATTAAAGTGCCAAGCAGGAATTGAGATCAAATGGTGGCTCTGGATTATGTCAAACAGCACTACAGCATAATATTGCAATTTCAACTGCATTTAAAAACTATGTACAATATTTAACTGTTGATTTTTATGTTGTTTGTGAAATTACTTGACAACGCTGGTCTTTAATCTGTTCTGTTTATGAATGTTTTGAACTAAATATAATATTGGACTATTTTGAAACTGTTCTTTAAATTAGAATGGAAAACTCCTGCTAATGGAGATTGTTTGGAGGGAAAATTTTAGAGGTTTTGTGTTTTAAGATTTGTGGTGTTTTGCTTTAGGACTAAATAATCTTAAGACTGTGATAGCAACGCGGTGCTTTATTCGCTAAACAGAAAGACAACTGTGTTTTAGGTACTGTGTGTGGGGTAATATAACTGTCGTCATTAAGAGTTTAATGGGTACATTTCTGCTACTTTCCATAAACTGTCTAATATAATCAGTGGATGAGAGAAAAGCTTTTATTAGATCAGCCGTGTTGTGTAGACAATCATTGGGTGTGGCTGTCATAAAGAGGTGAGCGAGAGGCACAGGCACATAAATTCTACTTCAACAGAAGTGTAATTAAAAACCAGTCTGCTTGTTCAAGGGGGAAAATGAGATACAGAGGGAGGCAGATAGACAGAGAGTGAGAGAAAGAGGAAGAGAGGGGATAAGATGGAGAGCATGACTTAAAATTGATATGAGGGGGAGATTTAAACAGGCTACTATATTGGGGAGAATATAATGGAGTGTCAGTGGAATAGGCAATCAGGGAAAGTACATGGAGGTTCTGCTGTGAGACAAAGAAAGAGCAAACAGGCCGTTATTATAAGACACCTACTGTTTAATTAAGCAAAAGAAGATATAACCCTGAACTTGACTATCATTGAAAAGTCTTCTTGTTTGACCGCACAAAAGAAAAAAAGAAAAATGTGGCTCTGATTGTCCCTTAAGTGGCCGTACAAAATATGTATTTTAAAAGCCAAGCCGAATTCAGAGAAATGTAGTCCGTGCCAGGATAGTTGACAGATGAAATGTGAAAGAGAGACTGTCCAACAGGGAAATGTTCATTCCTCTTTTTCTTTCTGTGTAGCCTGAATACCTGAATGACTCAGGCTCATTATCTCTGTGAATAGAGGTGAGCTATGGAGGACGACAGCGCAGTTGACGCTGACTCTGTCTAAGAGCCTTTTCTTTAAAGTCTCCCTTCTTATGTTTTAAACATGAACATGCTCCGATTTGTCTCTCAATGTGTTCAAATATAGAACATAGTATTAATAAACCAGATGAAATCCTACCTCATCTAACCTGTTCCTGTTCCTGTTCCAACAAACTCTAGCCTTATAATACAAAGTACAGCGTCCTAAAACTGTACATACACTGTCTGTTACAAGTTCAGAACTGAAACGTTGGCACTTTGCTTTTTTTATTTTTATTTTTTAAGCAATGTTCGCCTTTAAACAACCCTAAAAACACTTAAGACAGAGATGTAAGACATATAATAATATGTATTATCACACATACGTATGCATACACATAAATAAAGGTGCAGTTTAAATTATTTTCTTTGCATCTGTGTGCTGGGGTCAGAGGGCAGGGTCAGTCATACTGTGGTGTCTCTGGAGAACAGACGGTTGCTCAAGGGCCCAACAGTGGCGGCTTGGCAGTGCCGGGATTTAAGGAGGTATCTGGAGAGGAAGGAGGCGGTGCTATCCTTGACCTGGTTGTTCTCAGAGCAGCATCAGGCGAAAAGTATAAAATGAGCCATCACTGATACTTTCTGGAAATAGGAAAAACAAGAGCTTTAACTGACAATCAAAAGTGATTTAAATAATATGTGGTATATTTGATGTGCATTGCATTTCCTGATTGCTTTTGTTCTTATATTGTTATGCTGCTAGGCTACAGACAGGTACTCTAATAGTCACACAGAGACACACACACACACACACACATACACACACACACACACACACACACCAAACCTTCCTGTTTCACTTCATCTCCTTGCAAATGTATGACGTCAGGTTGCTAGGCAACTGGATGAGCAAACAGAATCCCTCTCTGCATGGAGGGGTCGCCCCATCCTTCAGATCAGCACGTGCCTGTAGCAGCCCATTAACAATGTACACGTATATAAACACACACACATACGCACATACACACACACACCTGTTAACCTTGACTCTTCTTTTTTCAATGCTTTATATGTTTACTGGCTTTACCGGTCTTACTGCATCCTGCATCCTAGTCTCTAATGTTGTCTGAGAAAACAACTGAATGAGAACAAAAAATATGTATTTTATGCATTTTGAGAAAAAGGAAAGAATGCAAAAGAAAAATGGTTATATTCAACTTTGCTGGTAGCTTTCAAATATTATAACATGCATACATCAGTTTTAAAAATTAGATCTGATGTATTTAACATATCTGTTAAATATCGTATCTTTCCTTGCACAGTATTAATCCAGCATTACTATCTGTCAGTTTGATAACCACAATATGTCAACCTAAAATTTATGTCTTGGGCATTGTGAATACACTCAGCAAACAATGGAATGCCATTTTTATGGCAAATATTAAATTTAAAAAAGTTAATAAATAAAAAATAAAATAAAAAAAATAATTAATTAAGTAATTAATGGTCACTGGCTCTCAACAGTAGATAACACATTTTCCCCTGCAGCAAAAGCTTCACATTACTGTACATCCCTGTACTTCTAGTTTATCAAGCAAAAAATAGGATGTGATAGATAGAGTGCTAATTTGTAAGCTACTGTATAACATTCATGGAAGCCATATTGTTAAAGTAAACTCAATTTGCAGTGATTAACATGATAATTACCATTATGACTATTCATGCAGCAATATATCGGAAATATACAAGATTCCTAAAAACATATTTATCTTTTAATTATATTTCATCGTATTAGTCTGTTATGTATTTGTTTATTTTTAAATTGTCTCATTGTGTTTATAATAATAATAATATCTTAATTTACAATTACAAGACAGAGACAAACAAGAAATAAAAAAAAAAAACAGACATATACAGAGTCCTTCAAAAGCTGCCGTGATTTTTTCAGTGGCGTAGCTGCTCACAGTCCCACTAAAGGCCTCCGCAACGTCTCATACAGCCTGCACAGCTGCTGCGCCACCAGGCACAACCGTACTGAACGCTGCACCATGGACCTACAAAGCAACACAGACACATTGTTGAAGGGAGAGCTAAGTACTGAGAATGTCAAACTGTGCCATCAAGGAAAGAAACAGATACATGGAGACTGATCAAACACTGCACTGCGAGCAGACGGACACATGCCATGCATGTTGGCTCAAGGCCTTAGGAAATCCACAGCAACAGAGGACAAATTCGACTAACATCCAAGAATTAATAAAACAGTAAATAAATACCAAAAATACAAATACAGAAAAATGAAAAAGAAAGAGTAAAATAAAAACTCCCTGATTTCTAGCACTCCAGATTAAAGTCAAGTGTTGAAAAGTGATGGAGTAGATGCTACTGAAAAAACAGGTCTCGGATATTTCTACTCAAGAAAAATCTGACAATCTTAGAGTCTTGAACTACGCACAGGTAATTTAATAATATGAATGGCTGGCTCAAACTTAAGCACTTGCGTAAACAAAGTCTGAATACAGAGAACTTTCCCTGCATAAGTATTGGTCAAATGTTTGAATTTAACTCACTGACTTTTAATATGGTTTTTATTCCTTATCCCATCTCTAATCCCTAATCTGTTCTTAGAACTAGAACTTTGGTGTCTTTCTACACAGGTAATTGAATCACTGTGCCAGAATACACACAGACACTATATTATGCCCGCTATCAATCATATTATAATCCCCATCATATTGTTCACTTTATTCATAAGTAACTCTTGTAACTGACATTTCTGCAGTCAACCACTCTGAACTGTGACTTTATCAGTTCTTACCCAGCCAGTTCTGTGCAATGTGATAATGACACATATTTAACAGTGCTAATATTACAATACCGTCCAGTGTACATAAATTGACTAAATACAGTCAAATAAATATCACCATGACCAAAATGTCAAGCTAAAATTTAATGTAACTTGTAACAGCAACTGAGTGATACTGAAGAACTTGAGTCTTGTATGTGTATGCGTGTGTGGACTACAGCCATTACAGCTCCACCATACCTTAGGGCATTTCTTACAGTAACATTGTGTGTATCTGTGTTTATGGATGCTCAGTTATTTGCTAGGGTGACATTACCAAACTGCCTCTCAGCTTCTTCACCGTAATTGTATTTCACCATAATTGGTATCTGCATACATGCAATGTAGAATCACAATCACAATGACAGAATACATGAAACTGAGATAAGAATTTTCCCCTGAATTTGATATTTGCACAGCTAATGTTTAATTGATTTATTTGTTATGGTCATAGCAGAAGATTAGTGTAGCTTCTATAGTCTTCTACAAGTCTACACTGGCATATGGCTATAAAAATATTAAACAATTAAAACGGGCTCTTAAGTCAGCAGCAGCTAGCAGACGGAAATTATACTCATCTGTTTATATTCCATCATATTATTTCTGGCTCAGGATGATGGAAAAAACTATAAACAGAGTATCACCTTTGCATCATTTAAGAAACTTCATAGGTCAAAGTTACAGTAGAACTAAAATAGGTTCATTCATTTCTGATTAAAAATAAAAACAAAGTCAGGAATGGAAACAGTTATAAACACAGCAAAAAAGATAACTCTACATTTATGACTAAAAAAAGAGAAAAGGAAAGAGATGGTAAGATTGTTATAGATGAAGAAATGTTCAGCTAAGAGACCAAAGCTCTGTTGTGTGATTTTGACATTCTCCTTATCTTACTTATCAGTATTCCACCTTTGATTGTCTTTGAATTTTGTTTCTTTGGAAGTTGCACACCTAGTTTGACTCAAAGGTTTGGGGACATTTTAATAAATGACAAATTTCTTGTTAATATGGAACATGATAAAAACTAATTAGAGTTTGGAGAAAAATATCATACACTGAAACAATGAAATCTATACATTTCTCAGTGATATTTTGCTTTTTTGTGTGTGTGTGTGTTTTTTTGCAGGAGATTTGTGGAGATGGTTAGACATCTCTCTTAAATTAGTGTGATTGGTTTAAGGTGTGGTGGAGCAGGCCTGTGTCTGTTGTCTCCAAATATTTTTTGTATGACTTTGTGTCCACAAAATTTTCACTGGCAGTGATATATACAGAAGTAATGCTAATACTAGTTTTTAAAGAAACACCAGTCTCCAAAAATTATATACTAAAATATCCTGTTCTGATAGAACTCAGTGTATGTTTGACTTTCAAGAAGCAGAAGTACAAAGTTTTATTTAAAGCCATTCTCTTTAAGGCTAAAGCTTGTGTTGATGACTACGGAGGTACCAACAAATCAGTCACCAACAAATCATGTTGCAAGTCATGCTAATACTACATATATGTATCTGAATCTCATGTTTCCAAATTAGGATTCATAATGAGTCTGATGTCACATTTGGCAGGACTATAAAGAGTTTCGATTATAGGCACTCAAAAATGACGTCTGTTCAGTGATCCATGGTTATCCCATAGGAATAGTAAAATCTATTTTTCCATTTCTCCCGGAAATTCTTGAGTTCGGATATTCTAGGAGAAATAGAAATGCATAACTGTTGTTATGGGATAGCAACAAACGTAACACCCCTGATTTATAGACAAAAATATATTGTAAGATTAAATACATAATGTGAATTTTAAACATATACTGTATACGTACATACGGTTGCCATTCATTAGGAGCTATTGTTGTTATTTATATAGCCGTTGTCATTTTCAGACCATCACATACCCTTATCAGATTCTTTTAAATCAAATCATTTAATTAAACATGAATAAGCACCACTAATCAAACCCAATCTAAATCAGTGTTTCAATCAGTGTCCATCTTTGAAAGATTAACATGCCCTATATTAAGTTCCTGTGATGGTTAGCTGCCTCTCTGATGAGACAAAGATAAAACAAAGTGATGGGTTACAATGAAAATCTATGGATGGTTATGGATAGTCTCACAGCTAAACAGCAACTAAAGAGCGCTTATCAAGCTTACATTAACCAGAATATCTGGCAACACCTCCAAGTTCTGGAACGATTTCCTGTTTAATGTGTTTAAAGTACACCAGCATCACTTATTGTGAATATATTCTCACGGCCTTGAATATATCGAAAACTCCAGCATAATATAAATCAATATTTTATTAATGACAGTTTTTGTGAAAAGACATTTGAATTTATTCATTATGATTAGGCATGTATTCATGATTTCACTATAGTTTCCCAACCTTTAATCATGGTTTATAAATATAATATTAGATTTTTTTCTGACCACAATTACTAGTACTTTCCATGTCATCACATGTATTTGCACTGGTTATATCTACTGTATAACTATCATAATTATATGAATCTACCATATAACTGATTATTTACACATCTAATTCATTATACATACAGGCCAAAAGCAGGGAACCAGGCAGTGATTTTTAACCATAGAATAGAAATGGCATAAAATCCTTTTGTTCTTTGTCAATAAAAACGTTACTTTGTCTTATATCTCAATAAAAATAAGTTTTTTCATGTTTTTTCATTATTTTTAAATGCCATTTTTACAGAGTTTGTGCACTCCAGACTGCTCTCAAAAACCTGTTGATAGTAGCAGGGGTGTTTCTAGGATGAATGTGATACTTGGCCAATATCTTTTCTCACTAGTTTAGTCTATGTTAAATGTCATGTTTTTAAAAGGGACTAAACAGGTATAACAGATGTCAGTCGTGTCCATGCAAGGTTGACACATTACCATCAGCTGCACTAAGACTGTGTGACACTATTAGATTTTTTTCTTAATGCGTTCTTGTGCCAGAATTATAGTGGAACAAAAACATCACTATGGCTATTTTGGATGCACTACTTTTCCATTTATTATGTGCTTAAAATAAAACCCAGTGAGTTTACATTTATCAACCTGATATAAATGTTGTGGCATGTGTGTGGGCCCTTAAGTCTTTAGACCTGCCTGTACTATATTTAGTATATATGTATACATAGAAATGTTATAATGTTCAGAAAATTGGAAGTTAGAAAATTAACATTAAAATTTTAAAACATTATACATTATACAAAAAAATAAACATTAAATTAAATTAAATATTTAAAATATTAAAATAATTACATTTTCATAATGTTTCTAAGACAATTACACAGACTAAGTGCTAATTGTGCAGCACGGAGTCTTGATTATGGTCATGTTTTAAAACTAGGTGTCAAATTCATTTGTGTGAATGGCGAGTAGAGCTGAGCTCTACAGTCATTTCTTCAGTCAAAGACACTGGCTGCATATGTAAGATTGATCGGCAAAGTGTGTGTTCATTTTGAAAGTTTATGTATTTTGACAAAGCTGCAAATAATTAAAGTCTGGGCACCCAATAGTGAATTAAACATTTAGGACATAAACAGATTTGTTAGAAACTTGTTTTAATCATATTTTCATTTGATGAATTTTGGCAACTCCAAACAGCAACATATAAATGAAATGATACTTTTCCCATATTACTGGCATGCCCCAACTTCCTAAATCCCAATTTAACTCCTGCTGTCCTCTTGCTCTTTTGCCTCTTGATATTTGCTTGCAGCTAATTAATTTTTATCCCAACTGCCAGAGGCGAAGATTTATCAAATTTATCAAATCAACCAATCAACACTAACACTATGTAATAAATATGTTGATTTCAGTTAAACAAAAAGGTATTCTGATTATGTCACTGCGATGAATTGTTTTGTTTGAGATTGTACAGTAGAACTGATACTGATTCTAGATAGTAAGCAGTAATGAGAAAGTAAAGAGATGTATAATTCAGGAAGCATCTTACATACACTTGTGTGCTGTTAATCCATGAAATCTGTTGGTTTTCCACAAAATAAAACAGAATGAATATTCATCTTTGGCATGCCTTAGCAAATAGAACATCACCTATAGATTTTTCATTTCTTTTCTCTTTGCTTCTACCCACTTCATCATTGCAGTTCCTCTTGATCAGTCTCCTAACAGAGGTTTTATGGGCCTTGATCTCCTGTTCTTCCCATTCCCCATGGCAGTGCTGGGAAACTGCTGTTGATTTTTCACTGCGCTAAACCTCACTCTGTTCTCAGAGAGGGAGATGCATTGATTGGTGCTGCACACTGAGCGCAGAGGCAGGCCATGCACATATGTGATTCAGCTACTAACCGGCCCTTTGAACATGAAATGGTGTGGAAGACCAATGCTATGTTGTTTTCTATGGAGTAGAATTTGGGATTAATGATATAGACACCTTTTCAGCAATATAAAATGAAGAAATGTTTATATGTATAGCACTTCTTCCTATATTGAATTTAAATAATTATTTAAATTTTAATGATACTCCGATGCTGAATATCATTATTGGGCCAAAACTGATTTGAAATTTTGGATCAGTATCATATCAGATTTGACATAAGCTCCCTGGCCAAAAGAATTAGTTGCATCCACCAATAGCATAGCCTTATTGTATGCAGGGTGTCCCAATGGTCTCCGTACGTAGGGGACTATGTATGCCGGCACCACGTCAGTCGTGCCTTCGTCAGTTCATGTTTGTGGACGTCCATTTCTCGGTTGGTCTGCAACACTTCAAGTCTTTTTGAATTTGTTGATAAGTTTGGCAACAGTGTTGTGTGTGATCTGCTTGCTATGTTTCCTGTTAAAGTCTATCGCAACCTTGTGACAGCTTCCTTATCCAGCCATGAGAATGATTTCAATATATTCTTCTTTTGTCAAAGGCATTCCTAAAGGCTATTTAAAAAAAATATATATATATGTATATATATATATATATATATATATATATATATATATATATATATATATATATATATATATATATATATATATATATATTTATATATTTATATTTTTATGTCCAAGCAGAACACAAACAATGTCATTGCTACATTCCAGGATGAAGACTGCAATGTGTGACTTGTTCAAAAAACATGATGGAATACTCAGACCCTTTGGCAATATGACAGTGGATTTAATAAAATGTAGTTTGTTGAATTTGAATTTGACATGCCAAATAAACCCACACTGAGGTCTGGTGATCAGTGACTGGGTCAGTCACTCTGTCCCAGTGTTCTGTCATACTTGTCAAACAAGTCACACACAGATTTGGCCCTACAGTTGTTATTCTGGAATGTGGGATAGGATAAGGCACTGCTATTGGTGGATGCAAATTTTTTCAGATTTTTTTCAATCTGACCTAGTACTGTACTATGTTGACTGACACTTTAATACACATGAATAAAGGACACTAATTGTCTTAAAGCATTTAATTGTTGTGCCTCTGATATTTGTATAACTTACAAAAACTCTGGTTACTTATACTTACTAGTAAATACAGAGTAGTTATTCACACTATTAATTTATATTATGAAGCCATTAATGATTATTGATTACTGTATATACATTTACCCGAAGACTCTATGATTGAAGTAGGTATAATAGTATTTAATTGTCTGTTTGTCTCTGTAGGTTGCTGTGATTCATGGACAGTCAGTTCTCTCCTGTGTGAACTTCCCTGCAGTGCAAATCACAACCCCTTCCTGTCACACCTTGTCCGTTTCACCTTGACTCTGCACTTGTGCCCTCTCAGCTCTCCATTCCTGCGCTTCCCCACTCCAGCACCACCTTTTTGCCATCTGGTCACTGAGGGAGTTGGGATGATGCCAGTCATGCACACCTCCATTTCCTATTTCAACCAGGGCTAATCAGAGGCGTCTCCAAACACCCCTCCTCGCCACACACACTGCGGCCAGCGAGATGGGCGACAGTAGCTGGGTGTGTCTGAGCCCAGCCGAGTTCTCTCAACTTCAGCAATACAGCGAGTGTGAGTACCAAGCAAAAGTCATCCACAGAGCAAGTGTGTTCTTGATGGTCTGAATCCTAGGTCTCCATGCTGGCTTTGCTCCTTCATGTTACTCCAGCTGGCTTTGATTATTTAAATTGTATAGTTTAAATGAGCAAAATGAAGCCTTCATAACTCATCACCATTCATAGGGCCCTATGAATTCAATTTTCATATACATCACACATTAAAGAAAAAATTAACACACAGACTCACATCGAATTGTACTTAATACAAGCGTAGATTCTTTGTAATGTCTAGCTGTATAATATTTGCTTTGGTTTGTATTTTAATTTTCACATGTCCACTGAACCATGTTTTTGTCTCCTAAATGCATAAAAATTTATCTAAGAATGAATATTTCTTAGCTCATTCTTGGTCTTTGTGATGCCCACTGGTACATAGCCTATAACTAACTCAATATTAGTATCACAACAATCACTGCCTTGTATAATAAAACAATAAAAAATAGGAAAGTTGAAGCTGTCCTCAGAAATACTGCTATTATACTAATATAATACTAAATTCTCAAAGACATACCCATCTGCACTATTCAAAGACACTCTCAACCATCTTCAGGTGTATACATATCAACATCAATAGCATCAATACCATCCAAGAGACTAATAATAATACGTTTCTGTCAGCCAAGTTTAGGGCCAAGCAGAAATCCAACATGGGCTGGTACACTGTGAGGCCTGTAAACACACCACTGAGTGCAGCCACAAGCACACAGACAATGAGCACCATCACAAAACACAATAACAGGCAATTAACTTTGGCAGAAACAGCAAGAATCCAAATCACATGAAACCAGGGAGTCAGGTGCAAGTGCAGTGATTTTAATGACAAACAACTAATAAAAAGACTGGAAAAGACCCCAAAACTAGAAAAACCTAAAACAAAGGACTTGACTAAAGCAAGACAAGACATACAAAGAAAACTGAACATGAAAACAAATGCTACTCACGGTGCAAATACAACATAACCATAGAAAATACACAGAACTTAAATAGGGTAACTAATTAGGGGAATGCAAAAGAGGTGTGCGTAAACAAGGAAGGACGCAGGGCAGACAACAAAAGAAGAATTTCAAAAAATGTGAGTGAGGGTGCCCTCTGGTGGTCTTGGGGTGGGTGGGGGGATGGGGGGCAGGGTATTGTCCATGGTGGAGATAACAGAAACCTAACAAAAAAAATGGGGGGATTTGGAATATAAGACAGGATTGAAAAATAAAACAGGAAGCATTCATTCTACGTGTAACTGTTCACCCCTGCAGTGATTTTTTTTTCATTCATCTACATTTTGTTTAGAATTTCTAATATTCTGTATTTTATTTTTAGGCAGTTGAATGGTTTTATTAATTTGTAGTCTGTTAGGAACCTAAATGTAATGTTTTGAACATGTAATTTGGTGATATTATGCACAAATGTCTCTGACACCAGGCTTTTGGGAATGTAGGCTATATTGACAGGAAGTATTGATGCTGTGCTAGAGTTGTCTGTGCCATGAAACATCAGGAAAGGGAGCACCATAGGAACACCCATGACCAGATTTTATTTGGGTGGTGAACCAACCACAGCAAAGTGGTGTTATTCACAGTGTGTGTGTGTGTGTCACAGTTTTGGGTTGGGTATTGTCCACAGCTAAAAATATCTATCTAGTTGCAATCTGTGGTCAGAAACCCACCATCAGTGAAGTACTAGAGGATGAATAACATAAATTGTGCATGGAAAAAGATTCTATTTGGAGTACTATAGTACAGTCATTGGAAAAAGAAAGTACGCCCTTTTTCAATTCTGTGTTTTTATTTATCAGGGCCTAAATAACAATTGCGTGGCCCTCATTAACATCTATAAACAAACAAATAACCTCAGGTGACAACAAAAAAAAAACACAACAGATTTCATGTAGTCATTTTTTCCAAAAAGTAAACCAACATTCAGAAACCAGGTTGGAAATAATAAGTGCACTCTATAATTCAGTAACATGTTAGCAACAATACCTTGTAAGTAAACGTTTTCTGTAGGAGTTTCTCAGTCTCTCACATTGTTTTAGAGAAATTTCGGCCCAAGCTTCTTTACAAAATTCCTTCAGTTCATTGATGTTTAAGGGCATTCATTTATGCACAGCTCTCTTAATATCCCACCACAGTATCTCAATGGGGTTTATGTCTGGACTTTGACTTTGCCATTCCAGCACCTTGATTTTTTTCTTCTTTAGCCACTCAGATGTTGATTTGCTGGTATGCTTGGGATCATTGTCCTGGTCTTGGACTGAATTTGCTGGGACACTCACTCCTGGGAAGATTGGTAACTGTCTCAAAGGCTCTCCATTTGTAAACAATCCTTCTCATTGTAGAATGGTGACTTTCAAAGTGGCTGGAGATGGCCTTATAACCCTGACGAACAGCAGCAATTGATTCTCTGAGGTTATGGTTGATGTCCTTTCTTCTTGGCATGATGTAGACTCATACCTGAGTGCTCCAGATCACCAAACTGCCAAAAGTTCTGCTTTAATAGAGGTAGTCACACTTCTTGATGATTAACTAATCTTGTGCATTTCATTAGTAACACCTGCCTGCTAATTACTCTCTTAATGATTGTGGAAGTAGGAAGGGTGTACTTATTTTTCCCACCTGGATTCTGAATATTGGTTTACTTGTTGGTAAAAAATAACTACATATTGAAGACTGCTTTTTTTGTCACCTGTGGACATTTGTTTATTTGTAGAAGTTGGTGAGGACTACACAATCATTATGTAGGCCCTGATAAATAAAAACACAGAATGAAGGAGGGTGTACTTTCTTTTTTCCCGTGACTGTAGGTGCGTCTAATAAAGTTTCCAGTAGGAATATACAATATTTCAAAACCCCAATAACAGTATCAGTGCTGCATACTCTACCATGGCACTACTTTGTCAATAATACTGGGAAAATTAAAGTAGAGCAATACAAAGCAGTTAAAATGAAACTTTTAGCATTTACCAGATAATAAAAGATAATCAAGGCTTAAACAGCCTAGTACAAAAGCTTTGACCCTCTTTTTTTGACCATACACAACAATTTTGTGCTCCTGAAAAAAAATTGATTTACTGTCATTACGAACTTTGTAACATTGTTAATAATTATTAGATCAATTTATTTAGCCATGGAGATTTCTTATTTAAATATTAGATGACTGTTGATGAAAGTTGTGCACATTATGTATCTACCTCCATTATAAATGGTTTGTTATATTACCCCTGCCAGCGCACGGGTTTGTGTGTGTGTTTTGGAAGAATATACGTCACCAGTGGCCCTTACGTTTTGGTCTCTCACACGTACGGGTACAAACACAGAGGGACTTTTTTTTCCCCGAGTCCTCACACTGTTCAGTAGCTCACCTGAGCATAGCATCTACACATTCAATAGTTCTATGCATATGTAACAATGCATTTTTTATTTGTGTCAGCTGTATAAGTGTTAGTGGACAGGTTAATGTACCTTTAGCTAAGTCAGATGGAAATTTGCATTGTGCTCTCAGGTAGATAGACACCCTGCTGTTACCCTGCTGCCGGCTACAGCATTAATGGCACAAGTCACAAAGCAAATAAATAAAACTCTGTAGGTCCTGTCAGATTTACTCTCCTCTGTGACATTCCTTGTGCATGTGTATGTGTGTGTACCTGTATGTGTGTGTGTGTGTGTGTGTGTGTGTGTGTGTGTGTATCGGGGGACTGACTAGTAATCAGTGAAATATATTTGCAAGCTTGAGTCAACGGCAATGACTTTATAGCACAACCTAAAGAGATGTGCTTGTTGATGTTGTCTCAGTATCAGTGTGTGGAGGTTTCTCAAAGTAAGGAGTATAATGGGTCTCTGGGTCTCTGCCTCATGTCAACTCAAAGCTCAGTTTGTTTAGATGTATATAAATCAGTACTAATGGCATTTAGCTGATGTGTTTGTCAGCGCTGCATGGCCCTCAGTCATCATATGTGTTCATCCTCTCTGTCTAATGTCTGGCATTTTGCAGTAAAGAGGATCATTTACATGGAACTGTGATCAAAACTAAACAAACAGTTTATAAATCACAGACTCGGCCAATGCCAGTGTGAGGTCATACTTTCCTATCTCACTAACCACGAGTTTGCTTTGTCGCTGACTGACCCTGTGGAAAATGGCTCGTTTTTGCTTCAGCCGTGAAGAGGTTAGGTTTAGTTTTTGCTCATCGTTATATTTTGTGAATGGTGATTCATTCTGACTAAACTGGCTCCTTCAATTTGGAGGGAAAATATCTTCCGACCACTCACTCAGTAGTAAACTTTCATAGGTGCATTATAACATTTAAATCCAAATATTGATTATAAAAAGTTATGTTCCTTTTGATTGCTTTGTCATTTATTTTTGATATTGTGATCATTTCATGTATTTATATTTTTTATTTTTTATTTATGTAGAAAAAAAAATCACCTAGTATTTAATCTTGATTTTTAAAATTGAATTTAATATTTAGCTTAAATTTAATATTATAACATATTGTATTATAATAGTATACATTATTGTAAGTTTTTTTATGGGGTAGACAGTAAACAGGGGTGCACAAATCATAAATTCAGTCCCATGATCTGGTTGTCCAGAAACTAGTTAGCAAGAGCTAGTAAGCAAGTAAAGTGCATTACACACTACAAGATACATATTTTATATCAGTGTATGATCCTTATTCTCTTCTAAGAGATAAGTGTATGATCCTTGTTCTCTTCCAAGAGTTTCTAATGTGGTACTTCATGTTACAAAAGTCGGCAATTTGTTGGCCAACATTACATCACATGTAAAAGATATTCAAGTTGGGGGATTTTTACACACAACAGTCTTTAGAGTTCACACAGAATGGTCTGAAAAACAAAACAGTTTTGTGGGTGGAAATGCTTTGTTGATGAGAGAGATTAGAGGAGAATGGCCAGACAGGTTTGTGCTAACAGGAAGGCTATGGTAACTCAAATAACCACTCTTCACAAGAAAACCATCTCAGAATATAAACTGAAAGGGGGGCTGGGCTACAGTAACAGCAGAAGATCACATCAGGTTCCACTCCTGTTGGCCAAGAACAGGAATCTGAGGCTGCAGTGGGCACAAGCTCACTGATACTGGTCAGTTGAAGTTTGGAAAAACATTGCCTCATCCTTTTCCAGACATCTTCTACTGTCCAGTTTCAGTGAGCCTATGCAATCTGTAGTGTACAGGTGCTCCTAATAAAGAGGTTGATGAGTGTGTATGACAGATTTGCACTGGATTTTTGATGAAAACTTGGGTTTTACAAAAGTCAAAAAGGAATATGGCTTTTTGTTTCTTTTTCTGGTTGTTGAACCTACTTGTCTGCTGGGTAACTATGAATAAAAGTTAATAGCCTGGACATGAAAGCTGCTTGACCCAGCACCTATTGGTCAATTGGGGAGATTCCAGTGTCTCCCACTGACAATACATCTGACTCAATGTGAATTAACTGTTTACATCTCACGCTATGAGCGTGAGAAACAGTTCATTCACATTTGACCATGTTGACCATGTCCAGTTGACCATGTTCAGACATGAGAATTTGCCTGCAAAAACAACTTCTGCTGTGGCAAACTAAACTACTAATAGACACGATGACTCAAACATAGACTGGTGGGTAAGAGACAACGGAGTGAAGCTGGGGATGGCAAATTATTAGCTAATAATTAATTTTCTTCTGAAATATTCTCTGGCTTAATATCTCTGTTCAGACTGCTCTCTGTGTCTTCTGTAACAGATAAAATCGAAACACCTGAATTTTAACTCTCTTGGATATAACATTTTTAACATGCATTTTAAGTAGAGTTGATACAGAATGACAAAGTAACCTTTAATCATAAACATGTTTCATGATGGTATATTTATAAAACTTTTATCATTAAAGTACATGGTACACAGCACCACTATTTTATATATTATATATTGTATTTCAGAATAATGCATGTGTGCATTATTTGTTGGCATTACAATCCTTATTGTGTTTCTAAAAGTACTGATATGAATATTACAAATGCATAAATAAGGTACAACACATGCCATTTAGAACTACTTTTACTAGGGTTAACTAACACTAGCTAGTTAGTCCTGCTAATCTACAGTGTCTAAGTCTTAGAAACATTCTGTAAAAAAATAATGGCATGAAAAGTTTCCAAATATAAAAACACACACAAAAAAAAATCTATATTTGGTGTGACTGCCTTTAAAATGTCATCAATTCACTTGCATTCAGAAGAAATAGTAGCTTTCCTTGATACCTTTAATGTTGGACCTTTAATGTGTATCCTTTACATGGAAATGTAGATATGGTTTACCTTTGAAATGATTTACTGTACATAAATGTCATTTATTTTTAGCATAAAGCTTTTACGGTTTAACTACATGCACCTTTCTAGGTAAAAGATACACAAGGTACAAAAGGTGTCCTCTTGAGGGTACCACCTGAGTGAGACGGTAAAGTATTGTTTAGTGCCATTTTTTTCAGAGAGTATAGGTATACCATTGTGCAGTTTTATAAGGAATTCACTTATAATTTGTTACAACCATCTCGGAAAAAAACGCCACATTTCTTCTGCAGATGTTCGTTCGCACTTCCTTCTGTCTCTGCAGGTCCTAGACATAGTTCAAGATGATTTTATCTGAGTCAGTGTTCTTTAAGTTAATGTTAATGTTACTTTCTTTATAAATAACAAATCATATATAGCTACAAAAATTTGTTTGTAAGATTAAATTTATTTGAAATTGAATGGGATCTAAATCTAAATGTTACTATTTCTGCTGACCCACTAATACAGAAGATGTCAAATAAACATAGTATTATATGTCTATGGATTTACTGTAATTGACTAAAATCTATATCTATAGTTACATACATAGTTGTATTTAAAATGGCTTTTTATCATACGCAGATTCCTCTAAGAAGCTGAAAGATGTTTTGGAGGAGTTTCATGGAAATGGTGTACTCTCCAAATACAACCCAGAGCAGGTATGTCTCCTATATGATCTGTGGTGTCATTTGATTAAATGCCAGGTAAATACACATTGTGGCCCCAGGCTATGAGGTAGCAGGACCAATCAGCAGTACAGCCTGATTCTGACCCTGAAGTACTTCATCATCAGCTACTCAGTCCGGCCTGGCCCTGAAAAGCCCATGCATCAAGTTACATTACAAAAGGCAGATACACTGATCATTTGCTTTCTTCCACCTTGACACAAATATTACGCTCGTCTGGGTTTGGCGCCACTGGTTGTGACCCAGAGCCTCACCTGGATCAATACAGAATAACAGTGGTACAGTCAGCAGGTCTGCAGGCAGCGTCAGCGAGCCTGTGGTTTAACACTGCGTACATGCTGTCTTTAGTGCAGAGTGCAGGGCTTTCCAACATATCTGCTGTCATGACAAGGGAATCAGACATAACCAGAAAAGGAAGATTTACAGCCTAGAGAAATGCTTTATCCCTAATGTTTTAATACAATAAAGTAAAAGTACTTTGGCTTAGGAGATGCCCACTACCCATCTCAAGCGTAAGTCAGAGCGTGCCAGGTTTGTCAGAATTATTTTTTTTCTATGTCATTTGGTTTAATAGATTAAAAAATAACTTTATTATTAGCAAAAACAGCTTTACTATTAGCCATATGACCTGTTTGGCTGGATATCAAGAAAATATGAAGTCATTTCTTTGACAATTCTATGAGCAATTATTGCCTTCTGCCTCGGAACACATACTGGACGTGTTCTGGTGAATCTCTTTCTCAGTTGCATGTTTTATCAGTTAATGAGACTTTCATTACTTTGGAATTGTTTTTTTTTTAACATACACAGGTATGGGATAAAACTGCTATCCAGTTCATTTATTATCCAGTATATAATATATCCAGTATATTTATTGTCATTGTTATACTTTGATAGTTTTGAGAACTCCTGATCCAGACAGGAGGTTTTTTGTTGCCTCAAGCATTTTTGCACTTTCTATTCTAGAAGATGAACTTACTCGTGCTGGAAGACAGATCTGGCTCAATATAACACTTGTCGTTAGTATTCATATTGGTAATATAATCATTTCAGATTATAAGGAATTCAAACCTGTCGTATGTAGTCATATGCTCGCCACATTAGTAGTGAAGCAGTTCTTAGCTAACTATATGTGTGTACTATATCACATGACTGTAATGGTACTGTATGTAATGGTATGACACTGAATGGTCTAAAAATGTGCAGTAATTTATGGTGAAGTGGTGTAGTGCCCAATGTGGTCCCTTTATAGCAAGCCTCATCTCACTCACTATGTGTAGCAATGGATTTACATGCATTTACATGTATTTGCATTGATTTTATATATGTACACAACAATATAGTAATCTCCCTGTTACCACATGTTCCCATACTGCATTACAGGCATATACACATGTGTGTTTTCCTCAGTGTGGCCTGTGGATTTATACTAGTGTCACTCAGACTTGAATCTTTTCAAGGGAGATCCGATCATGTGAGTTCATGTGCTCCTTCTCCCACTGCTCTGCTTCGTGCCCTCTAGCCTTTTCATCCTTGTCTCTCTGAATTACTTTGTGGCTTTTACAAAAAAAGGTTTTAATTTTAACAACAGGATAGTTCCAGAGGACTCTGTCAAATGGATCACAGTAGGCCCTGTCATGACCCTCAGCATAACTAAGTCTTATCTTAATCCTATGTTTTTGTTTCCTTTTTTTTCTAAGTTATGTGATGACACAAATCAGCACCAAAAAAGGCAAGGAATAGCAATGATGACATTTTAAATGCTGGTCATCAGAAATAACAGCTAGACATCAGTTCACGGAAGCCTACCAAATGCACCTTAGAGCATTAGAACTTAATTCCCTTTCTGCTTCTATCCTCATCCCTGTGACTGCTAAACAGAAGCAAGATGTTCTCAACCAAGTAAGCCAAAGCCCTCTGGGTTTGCATGCTCTGTGCTTCAATGTGTCTACATGCCCAAACATAATACATAACATAGTGCTCCACTCCTGTTTCTGTCAATGCGTCATGCACAGATCATATTGTCTCCTAAATTTTAAAGGTCATATCCAGCTTCTTCTGTAGCTGCCATTTGTTTAATATCTTTAAAATATGTTGAGTGTTGTCTAACACCATTTTATGTCTTAATATCTTTTGCAACTGTACATTCTTTCTTTTTTATCAGCAGCATTTTTGCGGTTTCAATTTATTTGCTCTGTTTCACGGGGTTTTCCAGTCTTCTTTATAATATCTATATGAAATTGTATATTGCTATACAAGTGCAAAAGTACTTCTGGAAATGGGCATCTGGCCTGTCGCATAGTGCTAGCGAAATAATAGATACCCTACTATAATTAACTGAGATGGGGGTATATTTTAAAAAAGTTAGCCATTACATATGTCCAAAAGAAGTCTGTTTCTTGTCTCCGGGAATGTTCTACATCTTCTCTCTCTCATCATATCTTTGTGTGTTGCCTATAGCCTATCGACTATGAGGGCTTCCAGCTCTTCATGACCACCTACTTAGAGAATGACATCCCAGAGGAACTGTGCCAACATCTCTTCACTTCGTTCAAGAGTAAGACCGGAACAAGCAGTTCCCCTGATGTTCCACGCACAGGATCAGCACTGCTCGGTAAATACGCTTCTTAACTTACTGCTAAATTCATAGATATATATATATATATATAGATTGCTAATCCATAGCCACTCTGAAAAGGTTGTGAGATAGCATCTGCAAAAATAGCCTTGTATTTATTTTCACTGTCTAGTGACTGTATAGGTATCACCAGCTTAAAGGTAAAAAGATTAAAAGATTGGAATAGAGTTTGGTCATAATATGTGAAATGTCTAGGGTTATCATCATTTCCTGTATCAGTTTTTTCTTTTTGTAATCACCAAGTGTGCATAAGCAGAATGTTTATGAATTTTAAAATCTGGAAAAAGCCATGATAGTGATCTTTAAAACAAAGCAGGAACTTATTGTTGAAACTTATTACATCACATAAGTTTGAAACTTGTGTTTGCAAAGATTGTATTATACAAGGACATGCACACAGGTCCATATATACTCACTATATTTTTAAAACAATGAAGTTTCGGGTGGCAGAAGACCTTGAGCCAAACTGTTAGGAGATTTTCAAGTGGCTGCTCTGTTGGTGTAGGGAGACCTGTTTTCTCCCTGGCACTGCTTCCTCAGGCTCTGATTCTCTGTTTATACTGGGTGAGTGAATAAACAGTCCAGATGGATGGATCATGCCCCTTTGCATGCTGAAAGGTTTCAGTCCATAAGACCACCTTCTGTTTAAGGGGGTGGGCTTCAAGTCAATGCCTCACAGCCCTCTGCTCTGTCACGACTTTCTCCACAATGTACAGATTGTGCTACAGAGATGGTCAATGGTGCCATCTAGTGCTAGGAAATGTCTACATTTAACAGTTTTTCAGCTGGTGATGAATGTTATCCTCTAGCAATTACAGATAAATACTGTATCTCATTACTTCAGAAACTATAAATATGTCATCAACATTTCTGCCACTAATTATGTGAAATTTTCTCCCTCACTGCCTTACAAACAGCAAAGAACATTTAAAACACACCAACTTTTTCTGATATTTCCAATTTTTCTTAAACTCATAGTGTCCCCAATCTTTGTCTTCTTCTGTCCCCTCCTTTACTTGTCTGTAACTCACTCTGTCTGCAGAACCCAAGTCGATTGATGCAGGTATCTCTATTCAGACAGAAGTGGCCTGCGCTCCTATAACAGGTACCTGTGTGTACAGTGCAGCCAGAGAGGCATCATCTGTAGCAGCTTTCCACTCCAGAGATACCACATCACCTCATCATTGTGTTGGTTTTCAGTGTTTTGGCAAATGTGTGACAAATCATTAGGATTTTGTGTTGTTATTTTATCTTTTTTAATAGTTCATGGTGAAGTGTAATTGTGCTCACATTTCATATTCCCCATATTCTACCCAGTGTTTAAATACTGTGAAGTGTTGCTTTTATTTCTGTGCACTGTGGTGTCATTCCTCCCCTTCAGCTATGCAGCACTAAGACCTCTGAGTCACTCTCCTCACCTGCAGGATTCTTGCAGCAGTCTGGAAACATTTCCTGTTTTTCTCTCTCCTTTGTCACATCTCAGTTATTTCTGTTTCTTGTCTTAATTATTCCCTCCACAGGGATGAATGGGAAAAGTATTCTCAGTGCTATGGGCAGACACACTCCAGAACACCCAGCTGGTGTGATGCCAGGATCAGGTGCCACCACCTCGCCATGCTCCTCCCGCTCCTCCTCACAACGCTCAGGCACAGGGGGTCACACTCCTCATCGCTCGCCCAAACCCTCAGCAGGCAGCAGCTGCAATGCCCTGGCACCCTCCAAGAGTGCCAACTCCCCTCGACTCTCCCCAGGTTAATGTCCTCAAATCCAAATGTGATTGTTCTTTTTCATTCATTCATCTTTAGTAACCGCATTGTTCTGGTCAAGTTCATTGAGAATGTGAGGTCTATCCCAGGACCACTGGGTTTGAGGTGGGAATACACCTTGTAGGAGATGCCAGTCCACTGCAGGGCACCATGGCCACACACTAGGTCAATTTAGATTAGCCAATCAACCTATTAGCATGTTTTTGGGAGTAGGGAGGAAACTGGACAACTCAGAAGAAACCCATATGGACAAAGTGGGAAAAGAATAACTCGAGCTCAGGATCGAACCAGGGACGCTGCTGTGAGGCAGCAGTGCTACCCATTGCATGTTTGTAATAAGGATGTAATCTTTTTATTCCTCACAAATGTTCTTGTCTTTTTCAAGAAAAATGATTGTACATGTAATGCAGGAAGGAGTAAATGCATTTTTTGCTCAGTATTTTTTACTAAAAGTAGAATGGTATTTAAAAATTTTTTTTTTCCTTCACTGAAAGTGTTTGGTTTTATCTCAGTTTCTCAAATGAACACATCATATGGTGCACTCAAATAGATATCATGAATTTGTGCTTTCAGTGTGGAAGCAATTACATTATACACACACTGGTCATCTGATAAAAATTGGGAGAACATTGTTTTTAGGCAACTGTGAAATAAGGAAGCCTTTCTTTGTAGGAAATGGCAGTGGAAATTAAATTATTGGAAATCTAAACTTTTCTCTTAGACGTGTTAGTAAATTTCTAAGAAAAGACTCTGCATGACTAAAATTGCCCTGTAATTACATTAAGCATCAACAAATGCAAGTTATGTAAGTTCTGCCATATTGAGACCCGTCAACAAAAGAAACCAAAAGGTAATTTTACTGCCTGTGCCATGCCATCCATCTCTTATTTGCATTTCCATTACTTGTGCATACTGTACACCTACCATTGGGAGGACTTCCAAACTCATAAAGGGGTTTTGTGTGTTTAATTCCATTAATATTGTTTATGTTTAAATGAACTAAGATTGATTTACTATATTGGGCATTTTAAAATAAATTTTTAAAATGATATTGATATTGATAAATTAAAAGAGTTTGCTTAATATGATATGATGTCCAATATGAGAAGTAAACATGAGGGTTAAGAGACAAAAACTTGTCTTTAGTACGTGGTCACTGTTATGTCCTCAGAGCGAAGTCGATCAGACAAGGGGGTATTTCTGAGGAAAAGTCCATCCCCTCAGAAGAGTTCCACTCCATCCTCGCCACAGATCGTCTTCCTGAAAGACATTGTGTGCTACCTCTCTCTGCTGGAGCGAGGGACTCCAGAGGACAAACTAGAGTGTAAGTGTGGGATTTGTGTTTAGTAATACACTCATTAGCTCCCTGGGCTCATTCCTCAGGCCATTATTCAGTGAAGAAGAACCATTCAAGCAGAGTAAATTTTAGAACCTATATTTTATTGCAGCTTATCATACAAATCACCAGCACACACATCTCTAACAATATAATAAGAACACACAAGAAATAAAAAAAGAAGGATGCAATAGAATAAATTGGTTACGGCTATGGCTTCTTTATCATATGCTTTACTCTTTATAACGTATACTATAAGCCACTGAGATGACAAATATTTTCCCCATTTTTATATTTGTCCATTATAAAAGACATCCTTTCATATGCAGGTTTTTTTTAAGCTCAGCAAGACACATATTTTTTGCTTTTATTAATCCATTTAGCTGTTGAAGCCAAACATAATTTAATACCAATTTCATAGTGGAAAGCATGTGTTTTTGTAAAGATGAAAAGTCTGCTTTTCGGGTGGAATGCGATTTCACAGAAATGAAACATTTTTAGGAAAAAAAGATTTGGTGTCATTTTCAAAAATGCTTAATAAACTGTGAGAGAATTGCTCTCTATTTCCAATTTTTTTCCTTTCAGTCGTTATGAACACTTACATTGTGCTCAGATTGTATGGCTTAGGACCACAATTAGATGTATCCGGTGACTATATTTATCAGACTCTAAACTTGAATGAAGCTTAATGAGATCTGTGGCTCTGTATGCTGGGCTTCTGCCAGTGAGCAGGAGGAAGGAGTAGGAGGAGGAAAGCTGTGCTTATATTCAATCATATACGCTTCTCTGTATGTAAGATCAGCTCCTGCCCTCAGACAGCATCAACCCGCTTAAGCTCAGGTGATACTTAGAGTTATAGCTACTTAGACCATACATTTAAACCACCATTAAAAATGGTGTGTTGTGTTAGGCTCAGGGAGCACCCATCTTTTCTACATGTGGCCTGTGTGTTAATGAAGTCCCTAACATTTACAGGATGGGCTCTCTTATCTCTCTTACTTTTCTCGCTTTGCAGTCATGTTCCGGTTGTATGACACAGATGGCAATGGCCTGCTGGACAGCTCAGTAAGTCAGCTACAGTTCTTCAGTTCTAGGTTTTATATAAACTACAGTCATTTTGGTTCTATTGAACAGCTACAGTATAGTCTTTTGGATTCAGGACTATTGGATTCATGGATTACTGTATACAGCATCATCAGAGTTCATTCCTTACCTCCTTCTTTTAGCATTAGACAGCAGCAACTTAGAGAGGGAACCTCAGATGATGATAAGTCTGGTTTCAGTAGATATTTAAAGGAAGCCTGACAGGAAATCTTACATTGAAAACCAGGGTCATTCAGAGATGGAGTGGTTTCAGTCTGCATAATGCATTTATTATCATTAAATATTAAACTCAATATAACTCTAGCATAAATATCCACTCAGGAACTGGACCGTATCATCAATCAGATGGTCCATGTAGCAGAATACCTGGAATGGGACTCAACAGAGCTGAAGCCAGTAAGTTCACCCTTGTATCTGAAGTTCATTTGTGCTTATAGTCTACTGCAAAAGTTTGTATCCTCCATTCTTTTTTAAATGAAAAAGGAAAATATATATCTATTTTACAATTTATCCACAAATAACAAAAATTCCAAGAAGTTAAAAATGAAATGTTTGTCCAATCCAATATACAGACAGACATAAACACAAAAATAGACTGAAAACAATCAGAAGAAAAATTCAGAGTTTTGCCGTGATGCTCCTGGCATGCATACCTGATTTGATGAAGGCCGTGTATGATATCTGGCTAAGTTATAGCAAATATGTCAATAAGAACATTACAGTTAGAGCAATTCAAAGGACACAGAAGAGGTTGGAGGCAGATAAACAATTTAACAGAGGATATTTGTATCACTGATATCATTTTCATCAATATTACATAGATGAAATGTCACATAGAGTATTTGATTATTGTCCTCTAAGGAGTATGCAGACTTTTGCATTCAACTATAAACTGTTGTTGTACAATACAGACCAATTTTAGTTGCAAGGAAAAGTTGGATTGTCCTGGCAGTATTGGTAATTACTATTACAGATTATTGCAATTATCTTGCAGATAAATAAGAATATCTCAATTTATTACAGAAATATCATATGTCTAGTCATTAGTGTAATCACTTAAGTTTTAGCCAAGTATTTTCTGACGAGATACCCAGTCCAGCAAGAGAAGTGGTTGAAATAAAAACAATGATTTTGGTATTGAGTGTATGAAGTTCAAGTATGTTGAACCATCATTTCTGAACAATGCATGACTACACTGTACACTTTATAGCATATGATTCATGTCTGAATGTACATATGTGTGCTTCTGTTGCAGATCTTGAAGGAGATGATGGAGGAGATTGATTACGACCATGATGGAACAGTCACACTAGAAGAGTGGATCAGAGGAGGAATGACCACTATCCCCTTGCTGGTACTGCTAGGCATGGAGACGGTGCGTCAGAGTTCCTCTGTGTGCATGTGTGTGTCCTTCTGATACTAAAGTTGTGAACCCAGCTGAACTGAAGGCTGAGCACTGGACTCTGAAACATTAGGGTATGTGTGGTATTTGAGTGATTCTTTCCCTTCTCCTCTCACATGCAGTGTTTCAAACATCTATTCTCAGAATGTACAAGAAGATGGGCAGCATGTATGGAGACTGAAGCACTTCAACAAGCCAGCGTACTGTAACTACTGTCACACCATGCTGTTAGGAGTGCGCAAACAAGGCCTTTGCTGCTCACGTAAGCATCTAATCTGTATGCTGAGATACTATGATGATGTGATGGGATTATAAGGGAAATCCAGTAAGTGGCATTCTCCAACAAGAATATAAATGATAAATAGGAGTCAGGAAGATTTTGGGGTTGGGTTTTTGTCATCTTTTTGTATCAGTTTATGGACTTGCTTCATAGTGTCCATCATAAAAGTGCTTTGTCTTTCCATTTAATTTGCCTGACAGCCATAAACATAATTGCATATAAGTATAATCTGATTTATTTGTGGACATCTCACTCCAACCTTCCCTCCAAGCTTTATGAGTAACTTCCCCAATCCACTCTTCTTTGGCAGTATGCAAGTACACAGTCCATGAGCGCTGTGTGTCCAAAGACATTGCTGCTTGCATCAGCACCTATGCCAAGTCCCGCAGACACACCAATGTGAGTAAACCAGATACACTATACACCCTAACATGCTTTTACAGTCTAGCACAGGTCATTAGTGCCCACATAAGTACCTCCTCTACTATACTATACTATACTATACTATACTATACTATACTATACTATACTATAAAGTAGATCATTTTTCCAAGCCTATTAGCATTACACTGTTTATTTTCCTAGCTTCTGTTTTAGAAAGGCATGGCATGGTGTGTTTAAATGTTTGTTTCTCGATAATCTTATCTACCTCTTAAGTTAAGGAACTTACCTCTATTTTTAAACATTTTTTTAAACATACCTCTTAAGGAAGTATGTTTAAAAATCAGTGTTTCTTAGCAACTACAGCATATTCCAGAGCGTATTCCTATAATATTTGCAACTCACTAATGGTCCGACATTCCATTATTTTTACTAATCTGTATCTAAGCCCTACATCTAAGCCCTCATAAATGTGTCAGGGAGGTTATAAGAACATTTTGTGCTTAGTAACAAGTAGCTGTGTGAACAAAGAGAGAGAGAGAGAGAGAGAGAGAGAGAGGGAGTAGTGTAAATCACGTAGCATAGCTTACGCAGTTAACCTCTAACTTGTCTTAGTGATTCAATTAAACTGACTCCTGGGCTTGGCCTGTTTGTGTTTTCAACAACTACAGAAACGATGCTCAGCATAAGCAGAAGATATGTGTACTATGAGATTTTTATCATTTTTGGTTGCTCATTTTATAGCACATCAATGTTAATTTGGTATAGAAGCTGCTATTACTGCATCAGTTGACAAAATTGTGAGATAATAATGAATATTTTAATAAACAAAATGCGCCCATGTAGAAAGTAGAATGATATTTTATAGTCAGTGATGTTTCTCTTTCTTGGTTTAGCAATTTCAGTATAGAATAATAATACTGTTACATCAGATACTCTGTTCTTTGTGTTGTTGTTTTTTTTTTTGACATGAAGACTTAAATAATTTTTGTAACTGAAGTAACCAAACTGTGGCATACAGAGTATTAAATCTGAGAGGTGTGACTGGTTTACATAACAAAGGCAGACAACTGCAGAGAGTAGAGAAAGAGAAATATTTTCCAGAATATGGGTCCAGTCCTTATTTTTATATGTTGATTATCTAACTCTGCTGTTAGATAATCTCAGTCTGTTATCATAAAAGATTGTATAAGGGCTAAATTGAACTCCACTTTGTTATTGCACTCAGTCACTGTTTTGTGGTCAGAAATGAAAGAGTCAGGTGGCACAACATGGGGTGTTACATTGGAAATGTGCCAGAAAAGTGGCATTTTCGAACTGACAGGATGGGAGAGGGGTAATACAACCATAATTTGGAAAATCTGTTTTTGGTACTGAATTGCAGCCTGTTCATCTCTTCTGTAGGTGATATATCCATTTGTGCAGTGAGAATGGAAGCAGATAAATGCAGATTAAATGAACATATTTAAGAGAAGTTGATGTGTTGATGTGTTATTGGTCACTAACCTGATTTTTTGATTTTTTTGATTTGTGGCCCAATACCTACAATGACATTTCGAAAAAAAATTGAAATTTTTATTATATTTTATTTTATTTTAATTTAGTTTGGTTATGTTTTTATGTTTTTGCATGTTTTCTCTTTCCTCTCTGCAGGCTATGCAGCATGTATGGATGGAGGGCAATTCTCCAACCAAGTGTGATCGATGTCACCGCAGTATCAAGTACTACCAGGGCCTTACTGGCCTTCATTGTGTTTGGTGTCAAATTACTGTAAGTATATATCACTGTCTGGTGGCTGATAACACGTTTACGTAAAATTTCTGCTTTGACTTTGAGCTGTCTGTTGGTGATTACAAGCTTAATTGAAAAAGATCTCAGTGTTTCAGTGTTTGAACAGTGACCTCAATTCTGCACAGTATTTAGATGTATTTTACTGTACATTAAGATTTAGTTTTGATGGAATTAATGAACAATTTTAAAGAATAAATATTCTATTTGGTTTCAATAATACAGAGAATATTTTAGATTAAGCTGTTGTAATGTGCAATTTCTTCCTCTTGGTGGCAATATTTTCTTTAGTTTGTACTATCCTGCTTAACATTAGCATGCCCAGAATAAATAATGCCTACGTTCAGTCAAACTAAATGCTACATGTTCGAAAAACCTTTCTCACACACAGAATGCTTGCAAGGTGGCGCTCAGCGAAACATCAAAATTAATTATTTTTACTAACATTGTGTTCCTGTATGAGTCAGGGGAAAGAGGTGCAGACTTTATTAGCTCAGGCCATTGGTGAGTCTCTAGTTCTTTACTGCAGATTTCTATTTTTATCTTCAGCTCCATAATAAGTGTGCATCTCATGTGAAGCCAGACTGTGATGGTGGAGCACTGAAAGACCACACCCTCTTGCCATCTTACATCTGCCCTGTTGTCCTGGTCAGTCCAGCCTTATAATTCTTGCACTGCATGAGTTTAGTGTTTGACATGCTCTAACACGTTGCATGTTATTGCATAATTTGGACACTCTGCCTTTTCTCTTGCCCAGGATCGTCAGTCTGTAGTAAAAAGAGGAGAGGGCGAATCATCCCCCAACACCAGTCCTGATGACTCCAACCAGTGCTTTAAGTTCACTGGAGATGGTCAAGCACTACAGGTCAGCAATCATAGTGCAAGCTGGTTGTTGTTTGAACAGGCTCAGACACTTTAACTGAGTCTTTGTGTTTTAATGTAGATGTGCTCTCTCTGTTTTTCCTTTCCATTTTCAGATCACCCCTCTTCCTGGAACACATCCTCTACTGGTGCTGGTTAATCCGAAGAGTGGTGGTCGACAAGGAGAAAGGTGTGAGGCGCTTCTATTTCATTCACTTTTTCATGTACTGTGGTATCTCTCACATCCATGAAAATGATTAATTTACCTGACCATTATTTCACACCAGAGCATTCTATGTGTTGCTGTGTCTTACAATTTCATGATATTATGTTGTTTAAGTGATTTCAGGACTTGAGTGTCCTTACTCATAACCATTTCTCAGTGGGCAGCATTTCTGCTTTCTGTAATCATAATGTGCATATCTAGCATGTCTACCATGTCTATTCTGCTATTCCTGCTTGTCACTCTGTCCTAAATATCATCAAAGCAAACAGGAGGCAGCACTGCTGTTCAAGAAGGATGAATGTAGGTGTTGTTACCGCTCTCACCGCCTACCACACATCCTCAATTTGCCGAGGGACCAATTTGGGATCCAGCAGGAGCGTCACCATAGCAACGCACTTATAAATACCAATAATGGCCCGATTATTCCCTATTATTAGACTCGCGCTCACACAAAGACGCGTTAACTGCCCCAGATCCAAAAAAGAACACTATTTGAACTGTTCCCTTGATGCAAATAAGTGAATGTAGTGGTCATCAGTGAAACAGATTTGGTGCCTATTGTATTTTTCCACTGTCTTCACGGTGTTCAGTGCTTTAAAAGCTAGCTCAGGAGGTTTAGACTCTTGACGCTGCCCTTATGTTCTATCCAAGTGAAAGACTGGCATTTTTAATGCTTATAAGGGCTCAGATTATCGCTTCTCCCAACATAATTAGTAATGCTCTAGACTAAAAGCTTTTTGTATGATGTGTTTCAGACTTTCAGACTCTCTCTCTCCTCCTCCCTTTGTTTCCACTACTGAGACAAAGAAAGGAGTAGTGAGAGTTCCATCCATCCATCCATTTTCTGTACCGCTTATACTACACAGGGTCGCTGGGACCATGGAGCATATCCCAGGGGAATTGGGGCACAAGGCAGGGCACACCCAATCCCAGGGTACCCATCCCGGGGCACAATCACACACACGCTCACACACTGTGGACAATTTAGAGATGCCAATCAGCTTGCAATGAATGTCTTTGGACTGGGAGAGGAAACCAGAATACCCAGAGGAAACCCCCGAAGCACATGCAAACTCCATGCACACAGGGCACAACCCTGGAGGTGCGAAGCAAACGTGCTAACCTCTAAGCCCCTGTGCCCCCGAGTAGTGAGAGATAAAAAATAAACGTGAAGGGCATTGCAGAGATTTATTCATTTATCATTTCAAGTAGTACCTGCTTGTCACATATACTAAAAAGCTGCTTAACAGTGTTGTGTATGTGTGTGTGTGTGTGTGAGAGAGACTGTATTAGGTGCATCAGTTGGTCTTCATGTTTGCTTGTATTTATTTATATAATTCTTTTTATATAAATCTCTCCATACCTTGTTATCTCACTCACTATAACTCACAGTTGTTTGTTTTTCTCCATAAGGGTATTGCGGAAGTTCCAGTACCTGCTTAACCCCAGACAGGTTTACAGTCTAGATCGTGGAGGACCCATGGTAGGGTAAGTCACCAGAAAGAACACTGAACATGAAAGTTTGAAGGATTAGGGAGAGTACTTTTGTGATCTTTTCTAAAGGCTTGTGGATTTAGTATAGACTGAATGAATTACGCACTTGCCAGCCTTTTTTTTTTGCAGAGTATCTCTGCCTTCTGACTTTGGAGTATGCTACTAGGAAACCAACTGACATATGAATCTGGAATGACTGACAGTTGCATAGGTGTTTTGAATTCCAATGTTAACTGATGACCCAGAAGCCCTGCCCCCTTACCCTCATCTCACATATTAGTAATCTCAACTCGATTTTCTTGCTAGAAAGATATGGTGCACTCACTTTCCATCAAGGTAAATGGAGAAGGTTTTGAGTTCATTAATGTAAAATAAACTCTATCAATGTATGTTTGACTTAGCTAACATTAGACAAGTTAACATCAGTTAATTGTATTTTATTCAACCAAAAACTTCCAGCCAAAAAATCGTCAAAATGGCACTTTTTTAATTGAAAGAGAAGAAAAAAAACAAAAAGTTTAAATAGGCCTACAACAAAGTGTCAAATCTATGACTTTTAATGGTAATGGTAATTAAAAATTGACTAAAAATGCTGTTGGTTCTCCTGCACCATTCAGTACATACATGTTCATGACAGTCATTGGTTCAAATGGTCAAGCCAGTTGCAGTAGAAACTGGAGTGTACATATATACTGGGGTTTATGGTAACTACCAGGCACTTGGAAGAGCACAAGAGCAGCAATTTTTTTCCTCTAAAGCACCTGGTGGTTACAGTAAAAACCCAGTATATACGTTCATTGCAGTTTCAACCTTGGACAAGTGATTTGTGAGAGTACTGTATTGAATATGTTCTGTGTTTCCTCTGTCCACAGAAAGCACATATCACCACTATTTGATCCACCAGTGCTTTTGAAGTCATTGTTTCTTTGGTGTTGAATGCCTTGTCCAAAACCTGGAGCATTCACACCATTTTTTGCAAATACACCCCTGTCACATCTCCCTGCATGTCTGTAGAGCTTAAATCAACTAAAATCAACTTGGCCATAGGGCACTTCAGAAAGCATAGGACCAGCTGGCATCTGACCGAGCAGACACATTTACTGTGACTCACAGAGCCAGTTGTAAAGTCCCGTGTTATGCAATTGTCCTTTTCAAGCACTGTACACTTAAAGCAGGATGAGGTGTTTCTATCTTTTAATTTCCATAAAAAACTGCAAGACCATCACTCCAGCTTCTCTCAGGACTTACTCATAAAAACACCCACCTGTTCCAAGTAAATTAACCTCTGGACCCAACACAATTAAGTAACTGTCAGGCACTCCACAAACCTAACCAATGTGGAGTCTTGTGAACTCTTGTGAGACCCTTCCACAGTATTTTATTTTCTTGTGGTTTAAAGGTGACATCATTATCAAAAGGGGGGTGTAAAAGAGCAGCATTTGTGACCTCCTTTGTTTTTCTCTGAGTTCAGAACTCCAAAAATATAAAAATGGCAAAAGAAATAGGGTCAAGTTAAATGGCTTTATTAAACATGCACAAAAACCCTTTGGAAATTGATTTAGTGCATACGGTATGTATCAACATTGCTGTCTTGAACAGTGAGAGTGTGTTCCTGGGACAAAGAATACATTCTAGTCTGGTGAAGCTAAGAACCAGCCTCAGCCTCTACTGTTCCCAAAAGAAATTTCATTTGTATAGTTCAACAGAGTTTTTTTTTTTTTCAGAAAGACAGAAAATGTTTGCTGGTAGCGCTTTCACCTTCGGAGAAAGACAAACTTGGGCATGTACCACATCTTGAATCTTCATTCATTCATTCATTCACCTTCAGTAAATCCTTTAGCCTGGTCAGGGTTGCGGTGAATCCTGAACCTATCCCAAAATTACTGGGAACATGATGAGAATTCACCTTGCATGAGACATCAGTCCATTGCAGGGCACCATATGTACACATACACACATACTTGTCAAGGGGCAATATAGAGGAGCCAGTCCACCTAATGACATGTTTTTGGGAGGTGAGAGGAAACCATAGAACCTGGAGGGAACCCATGTGACATGGGGAGAGAATACAAAACTCCATACAGACAGTAACCCTAGCTTAGAATAGACCTGGACACCCTGGAGCTCTGAGGTGGCATGTCTGTTATCTTTGATTATCAGGTGGCAGAATGTTGGCAGAAATGATAAAAACATATCTATGAGTCCTCCTTCTTGAAGAAGATTAATCATTGTTTTCTCTGGAACATGAGTCATTGAGTCAGGGATTGAGAGAAACATTTATCTGCCAGACAAGTGATGGAGCCATCTGAACCATCAGTAGCAATATAGATTAATCCACAACAACTTTCTAATGACTAATTCAAAGCATCTGGTACAGAGATGTGATTATCAAGATGTGTGTTGCAGTGAATATTGTAAGAACTGTTATCACGTGGATAAGTTACTCATAGTTTTGCATTTGTGACACTTTAGCAATTAGTGCACTTCACAGAAACATGAACCCATGCACACACACATACACGCACACATACATGCGCACACACACGCACACACACAAACATGCATGCATGTTACGCTTGAGTACATTCTGTACCACTGAGTGAGTTGTTCAACAGGGCATTTCATTCAGGAAAAAAAACAAGAACAAAAGGTGAAGTTGTAACACAGGAGAGCAGCCAACCCATTCTCTCCCACATGCTACCCCCCACCACCCCACATACACACACAGTCACGACCAGAGCTGTGCTCAATTTGAAAAAGCCATTCAGGGAAAAGAAGGAGAGGGAGCTACTGAGAGCTGCTCAGGCAGTGAAGTGGGAGAGCACAAGAGAACTAAAAGTATATATTAAAAATATAAATATAGCAGAAATGTGTAATAATAGTTTTATTATAAGGATCTTTTTGTAAATTAAGCTATTTTTATAGTTACAAGTACACATTGTAATTGTTTTTTGAAAACGGATATGCAATTTTTAGCAATCGTGCTCTCTCTCTCTGATTTTACCATGAATGCCATGCTTCAGGTTTACCTGGGAAATTGAAATTAGGAAGGGATAGCTTTGTGCGTTATGTCATAGCTGTAGGCGTTTTTACTCCAAGACTGAGTGACTAAGACTTTCCTGTTGATTGGACCTTGGAGCTCATGTGTCTCTTGTACCAGGATACAAAGGGTGGGGGGGGGAACTTGTGCTTGGCTGAGTTTCTGCAGAATAAGGTGAATTGTAATGCATTGTGAATACAGACTTCCAGTTTGTTCTTTGCCTAGACCTCAACAACAAAACTCTGTGCCTTTCAAACAAAACATATAACAATCATTCTATGGGTATTGCCACAATGTAATAAATACGACATTTGTCTTGCCACATTTACAGTAATTATGGTCAATCCTTATTTCCTCATAGTTATACTTCTCCATATTGACTCAATGTCTCAATGTTCATCATGTGTGCAAACATGTTTGAATGTAGAGTTCGAATGTGTTGGGAACTTTTTAAAGATTTATTTCAGTCCCTGTGCACATTGCATTATACGGTAAGGGTGGGAGGGTTGGTATAATGTAAACCAGGGCGTGTAAGGTGCCATGTAGGTATTTGGGAGCAGTTAAAGACTTCCATTTAAAACTTAGAACAAATTATGTTTTTGTTTTGTTTTTTCATTTTATATGCTGAAAATGCACAGAAATTTAAACAATATAGATCAATAATGAGTGATATAGCTCAATTACCAATTATTATATTATACAATATATTTTATACTATACTATATTTTAGTATTCTATACTATATTTTATTTTTTCAAGCCCCCATAAAAAAAAATGCAAGACCACTTTCTGCCTGACCTTCAGCCTTTTTTTTTCTTTGCCTTCCAGGTTAAACTTTTTCCGTGATGTGCCTGACTTCCGAGTATTGGCCTGTGGAGGAGATGGAACAGTGGGCTGGATCTTGGATTGCATTGGTAGTGTAGTGTTTAAGTTTTTTCATTTGGCAGATGCTTTTTATCCAATGCCTCTAACAATTGAGCCAAGCATTTGGCGGTTAAGGGTCTGCTCAAGGGCCCAACAGTGACAGCTTGTCAGGATTTGAACTCCCAACCTTCCGATCAGTAATCTAGGGCCCTAACTCAAATTACATATTTGACTATATATTAACTGGAGCTGAAATCATGGGTGAACTAAACTATTTTAAACATTGTCTCACATGTTCTACCACAGACTTTTTAACTATGGCCAGTGATTTGAACATTAAAGCTCAGTGGGCTAAATTGAAGAAAACAAATTGCAGGACTCAGTGAGGAACTTGCACATATAATCATAGTAGCATTTAATGGGCCTCTGAAAGGATTATAAATTCATAAATTACCTAGGAAGTGTGTACACTCATCTGTGACTTCTTTCATATGACTGAGTGGTGGATAGCAGTGAAGAGATAATGGCCTGCTTTTCCCCCCACTGACAACCATGCTGATGTTAATGGGTAAGCATTACAGAGGAGCCAGTGTGTGTGTGTGTGTGTAGGGGGGTGATAGACAGTGCCATTAAGTGCTGATTTAGAATAAGTTTCATCTGATCCTGGATCGGTGATTTTGAGCTGTTATTCTCATGGGAGCAAGTGAGTGTCCATTAGTAGAAGAGCAGGAGAAAGCCGACTTTGTTGAAGTAGCCTGAGTGCTGATTTAAGAGCACCTTCATTGCTCCTTTAATGGCAAAAACTGACTTTTAATTAAATCAGCCTGATCCTCGATCAGCTTTCTGGAGTTTCTGCTAGCTCCTCACCCACACGAGCTTAACATGCATTAGAAAATAGCATCTGATGGCAGACGATGATTAATCTCTGTGGTTAGGCAATAAATCCATGGAGTATCAACAAATACAAGATCTCAGCAGGCCTTGTGCAAACTACAGGACAGAGAGCCACACTAGGAAGATCAGCAAATGAAGAAATACTGCGTGTGCTGTCCTATTGGAATAAATATGAGAGACACCCATGTCTATTGTCTTTTGCCTAGTAGACTTGTATTATGTACTTCATGCTTTTGTGGGCTTTTACTGTCTAACAACATACAATTTATTTTACGTATACTTTATCTAAATAGTGAAAAGTTAACTGGCACCACTGTGATAGGTGAACTGTCAGGATTTTTTTTTTACAGTAAACACAGTAAGCGCTCAGAATGCATTCAAGTACTTTTGGATTATTTGCAGTGTTTTCTCACTTCTGTTCTATTCTCCAGATAAGGCTAATTTTGCCCGCCACCCTCCTGTCGCCATCCTACCGCTGGGCACTGGCAATGACCTGGCACGCTGCCTCCGCTGGGGTGGAGGTGAGAGTCAACTTTATATGTGCTTATGGATTGGGAGGTATTTCCTACTGGAGAACTATTCAGGTTTCTTTTAAGCCTAAAATTTGTACTTGAGTTATTAAAATGTCCTTTTACAATGTCATCCTTAATGACAATACCATAAATATATTTTTCAAAGATTGCCAGATTGACATGAATTAAACACAGGCTATAGTATTGTTTGCTATTTAATGTATCATGAATTACTGTAGGCTTAAATACATTTAATTATTACTTCCATCACAAAATCAGTAAATCTTTTTAAAAGAACATTTTACTTCATCTCTTAGATCTAATCACACAAGTCATACACTGATAATGCCAGAAACCACTCACTGGTATAAGAAACAGGTATAATATACTGTACTGACATCACTTTACACACCAACTGCAAACATGATGTTCTTATGAAGACTATTCTGGCTGCCCATGAAGATTTATTTTTATAATTTTTATAAAAGCATACACATGTTTATTAGGGATATATAGGAATCAATTATGACACATCATCACAACTACAGTATGCCTTACTTGAAGACTATATAAATTGGGGAATGTGTGGAAGATGAAAATGTTGGAGCACAATGTCGGATACAGTGGGCTTTTAGGCCACAGTGGATTAAAGTTAAAAAATGCATTTTCAGCTGTTAGGCAGTTGTGTACTTGTGGGGATTGTGGAATAATTACCCTATTACATCATGTCCCTATTTCCGACGTGAATGAGTTGTGCTTTTTCCACTGGAGAACTGCTGTCAATATATTTTTGCCTTGGCAAGAGTGGCACTATGATATACTGTATAACTACAACCTGACTCAATCTGGTGCCAAGTAGTGGAGTGAAAACTGAAATGTTTATTCAAAAGTTAAAATTAAACCTCCTAAAATTGAGCACATACAAAACAACCTAACCTATGTATATGCAATCATTAATGTTAATGTTAATAATTAATTTTACAAGGCCTCTATATGATTTGTGGTTCCGTGTGAGTGCGAGTGTGCATAGGACTGTGTTCTGTTCATGGAGGAAGAATGAGCTCCAGGTGTCATCACATGTGAGCCCAGGCACACAGGGTTGCCAGGAAAGTGTCAATATTCCTGTTCCAGTCACAGTGTGTTGGCCCTTGTTAAGACATAACGCCTCCACCTTGGTGAAGTAACACCCAGTGCCTGTGCCCTACCCACTACGTACAACTAATACAGTAATATAAGACTGTATTACACACTGGGGAGTCTGTCTCTGGGCAGAGAATGTCAATCACATCATCCATGTAGTGCTGACAGAATGGCCTCAACTTGCAGCTTGATTCACTTGTCTGTTGCAGCACTTCTATTTTTACTTCCCAATATTTATTTTATTTTTTTGTCCACTTGAGTCTCGTGATGGTGCAATAAGTCAAACGTGTTAACCCGCTGTTGTCATTTCTGCGTATCTCTTTTGACGCATACCCAAAAACACAGACACGAACAACATCTTGTGGCATCTAGGAGCTGTGGTTCATTATAATTCCTCTGTTTAATTTTATCACAGTAATTTGCAAATGATGGTGATCATTAAAAAGGGAAAACCACCTCCTTCATGTTTCATTATAGATTTCATTCAAGGATTGCAGAATAAATGTGCAGATGCTACTATGTGTGCATGTTTACAGGTTTCTAACCTACTTGTCATGTAATATGACTATATTCTGTCCTCCAGGCTATGAGGGAGGCAATCTTCTCAAGTTCCTCAGGGACATTGAGCACAGTAGTGAGGTGGTGCTGGACCGTTGGAACATTGACATTTCCCCCGATGACAAGGAGGAAAAGGGAGACCCTGTGCCATACAGCATAGTCAATAACTACTTCTCCATTGGAGTGGTGAGCACTTTTATGCTGTGCACTTTTTTCTTATTAAAATCTTACTTTGCTACTACAGACATGGTGCTCAAAAAGTTCTAGTTAAAAGAGACTGTTTGTACCAGAGCAGATGTCACAACTTTGCCACAAGAGCTATTTTCATTTTTCTAAATAGCATCACAACAGAAACGGATCAGGCTAAGAAAGTATTCAAATATATTTCCCTAATTGTACATTAGGTCTTAAATCTGAATTAAGATGATTTAAAATGGTTTAATTGCCACTCTTAAAAGGGTTATTTGGATAGTTAAGGGTTCTTAGCAGCCTCAAGAGATTATAGTTAGAGTGCTTTCTCTCACAGGGAAACAGTCTGTTGTAGGGTTCTGTGTAAACAGATAAACTGAAGAACCCTTTATTTTTCTAGCTTTAACCTTTTTTTTCCTAAGCGTGTATAATTACTAGTATTTACAACACTGTAATGTGTATGGCCTCTGCAAGAACCTTTCAATAGTTTGACCATGTTATATCACTTGAAAGTCTGACTGTGTTTCAAGTCATGTAGGTTCCACTTTGTTTTGTCTAGAAATTGGGACAGTCCAGTAGAATCCAGGTAAAACCAACAGAAATAATTAGCAATCATTTCATCTTCACCTCTACTGGAGCCAGTTGGAGTTTAATCAAGGTTGTGAATTTTTAGTTCAACACATTTCTGATTATACAAGTTTTAGATTAGATAGATTGTTTTATCCACATGAACAACTTCCTATTCACGTTCCATAAAATACTTTATATATTTTTACGTACTTCCCAAAGGCTGTAGTTAATTCATTGTCAAATGATATTTGTAAGTTTATGAGATATCATTATGTGTTCATTAGACCTAATGGGCATTTAATGGGATACTTACCATATGTAATGTTAAAGGTAAGCATCATTACATTAGAGGAATAATAACTTGCCCAAAGTTGAGCAGCATGATTTTCTGTGGAATGGAGAAAATAAGGAAATAAGTAGCCTGCACTCAGTTACTTAGCAACCGCACTGTTCATTGCAATGTTATAAATGCCATTTGTTCACAAGTTTGGTGGGAAAAGATCAAATTGATGCTAACCTATTCACTGTGAAGTGCAGCCTTTCACAGCAATTATGGCAAGAACTTCAACCAACATTCTGATTCTTGTTCAAGAAGACACCACTGTTGAATTGCACAAAAGATATCTGAGGAATTCAGCATAATTTAATTTAGGATGATTTAGAAAGATTATCATAATACAACATGTGACTTTAATGCTTTTCCTACTTTAAGGCCCTCAAACTATGTAATTTTGATCAACCCTTTTAAGACTCAGGTTGTTGTTATTATTATTATTATTATTATTATTATTATTATTATTATTATTATTATTCATTTGTTATGTGTTTTAATGCATATTATTTAGTAATTACAATGAATTATTTAGTAACTACAGTAAAAGTGAGGAATGTACATATATTTTGCACACTTACTGGAGGGTTCTGTGAGTTTAAGAGTTAATACATTTAGTTCCTGGAATATATAAAAGCAAAGGCAAAAATATATGATCTTTTTGCTTATGAGTATATACAAATCTAAATGGATTTTAGAAGAACACTAGACAGTCTCCAGTTCTAGTCTGTCACATTATGAGTGCCCACGTACTCCCCTCCTTCCTTTAGACAATGATTAATCCTTAGATTAATTTCTGTGCTGTTCATAGATGGGTGCGCTATAAATAGTGTGTTTCATTTTGGGGAAAAAATATATTTCAATCTGACTCATGCCAGGTGTGTTGGTTACATGCTGCTTCATCACTGTGAGGGATACCAGGTAGCCCAGGTCACATTTAGAATATCCAGAAATAGAGAAGAGAACTGAAATAGACCACCTGATTTGAATGAAAGGGGTGTGTGAATTGGCAGGGTCAGACACAGGAAGGATTAGGCAAGGTAGTGTGCAAAAATAAAGAAAAAAAAAACTCACAGGAATGTGACACACTGCAGTGCCATTATGTAACTAAATTCAGCCTCCTACTGACTAGAGCTCAGGCTCGGTTTTCCTCAGCTATCAACATCCACCGACTCAGGAGAAGCTGTGCTAGTGTAATACTCTGACTCTTCAGAATGCTGAACTAATGGAAAATAACACCTAGAGATCAGATTTGACCAATCTATCAGCACTACTTAAAAAATTTATCATCACGTTCCCACTGTACCAAACAGCATGCTCTTTCTTTATTATCATAAAATACAGGAAGAAACTAAGTAACAGTGTTGTGTATTGAGAGTATGAGGCGTGCATCAGTGATGTGGTGGAGTGGCAGTGTGACTGCTGACTGTGGACAATGGATGCTCTGTGAATCGTGAGTCTTATGATGAGTATAGGCTGCCTGTGCCAGGAGGCTCCATGCATGGCTTGGCACCAGTTCTGGTCCTCACAAGGCGAATAAATAAATCACATTAAAATTTAAACAGGCTTTTTTGGATGTGATTTGAAATAACCCATTGGGGAAGTATGTAGCACTTTGTAGATGGTTATTTATGATGGATACATGGATGTGTATTGTGTATGCATTGAAAGTATTTCAACATGTGCTGCTGAATTCTCAATTCTGAAGGTGCTGATTTTTTGTTTTTTTTAATAACTGCATGGCTCTGACAGAAGTGCCAGCTATAATTCAAATCTCAGGTTTTTATTATTTCGTAGGTTTTTTAAATTTGTTATAGTACATTATGGTCTATATTAACAACATATTCACTAGGATGTATATAGCAGATGCTTACATAATTTAAACCTAACAATAAGTGGATATAATAATTGATATAATAATTGTTTAGGTGAAGCTTCCTGTATGGAGACATGTCAGCTTTAAGTGAAGCTGTTAAGTTTTCTGCCATGGAAAAAGCTGTTATAGGTGTCATAATGAAAGTGATAAAGGGAACTAACTTGTTTCTAAAATATTCCAAAACATTAAATGTAACTGTAAAAGGATAAAACATACAACGTCATTCTTTAATAAATAAAAAAATGGTTAAATCGCTGAAAATGGGCAAATTGCTGTAATAAATTGGGACGTGCTGTTGGAACATGCTGTTTTTGAAAAATGATAAACTTTGGGGTCATAACAGTAACTCCATCACCCCGATTGATTATTTTCCTATAACAGCTCATTACATCATGTTATATTCCACTTATATTACATAGTATATTACAATATTACTTATTGCAAGCTTTGCATCCAACTTTTTAATTTTATTCCTAGTGTATACCTTGAGTAATAAATTATAGCTTCAGTGATGGTCACAGCACTGTGGCAACAGAGGCCCTGCTCTCTGTCGCACAGTCATGGCATGGTGTTGGAGCAAAGGGACATGGTGCTGAGCGTCCATGAGGAGAGGACAGATGGCTCCACATCGGGAGCCACTGACACCTGAGCAAACCAGTGTGGTGACTCATGTGCTGATGTAATCATTAGCAATGCTGCACTGCCTCATAATTCCCAAAAGGGAACATTTTCCTGCCGCCTTCCACCGGGGTTGCCATGGCATTAGTGGTTACCAGGCCACTATTGCTAGCTAGCTTCAGGGTCATCTGTTTCATGTTCACTGCCAGTTAAAAGATTACATTTCATCAAAGAAAAGAACTGCTCAAGTAAGACAGGTAAAAAAGCAGTAATACATTCACATCCTAACTGTTCAGTAGCAAGATACCACGTGCAGATGAAGGTTCGGCATTTGTGATTTTAGTTACTTTGGGCTAAGAGAAAGTCTATTTGACAAGCAGAGAGAGTGATGAAACTTTGCAAATGTGACCTGTTCCAAACTTTGACGTCAGTTTGACCCAGAACGACATTTTGAGTTTTATACAATGGTTTAAAATGGAAAATCTCAGCTATTCAGTTATATAAATGTTAGCTTTTCAGAAGTATTTACCATGATGTCAGTGCTAGTGATGCCTTTATCCCACATGGGAAACATTGTGATTGAGCAGGCAGGAAAGATTATACTTTTTCATCCAATTGTTCTGTATGTTTCATCCCCACAGTTGTTAATTCAAGGTTTTTTTGTTTTTTTTTTACAATGTGTAATACAATAGCAGGGTGGATGAGGTGGTTAAAAAGAGAAAGAAAGATAGATATAAAGTATATCTCACTAGCTTTTGCTAAAGTTTCAGAGGTTTCAATATATATTTATTGTTGACATTTATAATATTATATATGACACAGCATTGAGGAAGAAAATTTGATTTATTTTAATCAATAAAATATAAAAAGAGCCCAGAATTGAGTTTGTGTTTTAAAATCTGATTTCTACATAAATGGACCATTGTGATTTCTGACCCAAAGTGATATGACTTGTTACATGTAATTATTAATCAATAGATACACTAAAGTATGGATTCAAATCAGACATGGGTAATATCATCCATAATACTTTCCTGTGTAGTTTGGACAATTTTTGCTTTAAGTTTCATGTTGATTCTGTATTCGCACTAACATCTGACACCCCAGAAGATATGAGAATGAGTGAGACCCTTTAGTGCAGTCTCAGTTTTACCTCTGGTGACTTCAAGTAAGCAAGTCCAGTTCATGAGTGAGCTATGAATTTTCTAAGACATTTCTTAATGCAGGTTACTTAATACAGTGTAGTGATCCTGCTGAAAAGTGTTTGCTGCTTGATCAAGTTCCTCCTATTTGGAAAGAGTGTGTCCTGGGGAATTAGCGAAAGCAACCACAGAACGCCAGTAGGCATTAAACACACGTCACCTTGCTCTGCCCATAGCAGGGGTCTGCTCCCATAGGCCTGGCAGATGAAATCTAACCTCATCTCCTGCCATCAACAAGCTATCTGTGTCCCTGTTCTTTCCTCCCTAGATTGGCAGTGGGTGAAGCATAGCTCTGGTATCATGTTCTCTTGTATCATGTCACACTCAGTTTTTCCCTTCATTTAGCTGATTTCAGATGAGTTCAGTTGTATTAATGGTCTTTGCTCCATATATGCTGTGCAGTCTAGCAGCTCAGGCATGTGGTAGGGTTATTGCTGAAAGAGGCTGCCGTGGTAAGAGGAATAATCAGGGATCAGAAACAGCCAGGAAACAACAGTATGATAAGTGTGTTTGCCCTATGCTGCGTGTATGTGTATGTGTGTGTGTGTGTGTGTGTGTGTGTGTTTCTCTGGCACAGGCTGAAGGTCAGAGGAAGTATCAGTGTCAGGAAGTGTTTGTCTGCCAGGTTCAGACCAGGTTACTGCTGTAACGAATGGCTGTGCTGAGTAACACCTCGAGAGTCTTAAAGAGAGAAAGAACACAGAACTTTTCCCCTCAAGCAAACATGAAAACCAAATGCAAAAATACATACATACACTACAAATGCATACATTTATTACCAGGCTGATGATTAGTCCCATGTGCACATTCTGTGAGAACCACAGATTAACAGTAACACAGTGGACTAATATAATAACTCTGTATGTCAATCACTGTGACATGAATATCACCACATTAAACGTTCTAAGACTTTGTACACTTGCAGTACTCTCCCAGATGTGTAGTATGGACTGTCTGCATTTTTTCAAAAGCAGCCCATGAAGACCTTGGTAATTGGCTAAATAGTGAGGTTAAATGAGGTTGAATGCTAAACTCTTGTGTCTCACACCCACTATTCAGGAGAACGTTTATACTGTGGGTGTTAGTGGACTGTCACTCTCTCTCTCTCTCTGTGTGTGTGTGTGTGTGTGTCTGAGACAACTGTGTCTTATAGACACTTAGAGGCCGTGCAGAGTTTGTTTTTTTGTACTGCAAACACACCCGATCCAACTGATCAGCTAATTATCAAGCCCTTCATGAGTTGGCTCGGGTGTGTTGTGCCAGGGGAAAGTTCACTCTGCAGGCCAGTTGGTTCCAAGGGCTGGATGTTCCTTGGCTTATGGGAGGGGTTATCTACCCGAAGACATACTGTTACCTTTGTTGAGGGACCATGACATCACTCTGAAATATTGGTAAATTTTACTCAGTGATGTCCTTCAAAAGGCTACATGACACCTGCATAAGCCATTTATGACAACTGACATACAATAGATCTACATAATGCATTTTCATTCATTCATATTCAGTAAGCAGTTTATCATGCTTACGGTCACTGTGGATCTGGAGCCCACCCCAGGAACAATGGGCACAAGGCGGGAATACATCCCAGATGGGACACCAGTCCATCGTATACCATTCACATACTGAATCACACCTTGGGGCAATTTTTAGAGTAGCTAATTCATCTACTGGCATGTGCTTTTGGAAGTTTAAAGAAACCCACAGGAAACCCACGTGGATCCAGGGAACATGTGAAACTCCACACAGACAGTAACCCAAACTCCAGATCGAACCAGGGACCCAATATACCACTTTGCCATACACATGAACATTTTAACTCTTTTTACCAGAGTCCAAAAAAATGGAATTCCCACCTGTTAGGAGGTGTCTGTGTTCAGCATCGAATTTTTTTCTGATGTGGCCCAGCAGTGGGCTCACACCCCTCCATTTTCACATCACCCTGCTCACCAGCATGTCATGATACTCTACACACAGAAACCCAGCAGTGTCCTCATTAGTCTTTATAATAGCGTTGCAGTGAAAAAATAATTCGTTTGTTTATACTGATTGAAAATGTCTGATAAGTCAATTTCCATTTCTTGGACGTATTAGGCATCATCACCAATATATGACTTTGATGTACCAGAATTACACTGATACAATGTCAGTTGTCATGATGTACTAATGGAAGTCAGTTTGGAAAGTGTCATAACACAACAAAAACCTGTCACTTGACTCAGGTTTTATATCAACTTGAGTTCAATTTTTTTTTAATATTTACATTAGTTGTCAGGAAGGGCTTATGTAGGTTTCATGCAGCCCATATGAACCCCAGCTTTAAGTAAGGTGCTAGTATAGCACTTCAGTAGTGCTATAGCATACATAGCAGTATACCACATCTGTGTCTGAAAGTATAAGTTACAGAAATGAAGGCTGAAGAATTAACTTAACCCACTGTTGATGTGAGTGACATTCTCTGGTGCATGACTTGGTTATTTGTCTCTATTCTTTCCCTAGTGCCCCCTTACTGCAAAGGTTCAAACAGATAAAATCAAAACAACATTCACTGGTGTCCAACTAGAAATGTCACTGCACTGTGCCACATATCTAAAGAAATGCTGGCAAACATTAGATTGTACACTGTAGGCCAGTGTCACTTAGTGTCACTTAGTGTCACATCATGTCATGATATTAGCTGCCTTGGCTTTCTTCAGCCACACACATCTAGTTTTGCTGTAGATACAGTACATGCTGTACTTCCACATCACAAAAACATCAGCTTGAGCTTATGCAGGCTAAAACAGTCTAAAACTTTTACAACCAAAAAAATGCTCAGTATTCTTTCTTGTGAGATGTAAGATACTTAAAATGTTACTATTGGTGCAAATTCAGTATTTGTATTAATACATCAGGAAAGTCTTATAAAACTGCTCATACAATTCCTGTGGTGATGCAAGTATTCTGTGATAATCTAGCAGGTATAATGCTAAAGTTTGAAGATGTGTTCTGCTGTTGTCAGATAGGGGCAGAGTGCAACCCAAAGTTGTCCTCCCTTAAACCCTCCACCCTGCATGTTTCCTGTTTCTCCCGTCGCTGCACCTGCAGAGCCAGGCAGGAAGCCAGCGCAGGTGCTAACGTAGCTTGGTCCGTTCGTGGCTTCATCAGCGCACCGTCAGCTATCAAACTGTGCAAATCCTGCGCTCGCTCACTTCCTGTCTGTCTGAGAGAGTGAAACAGTATGCACCGTGAGGCGCTGAGACCCTGCTCCATGTCACTCGCTGAGACAGGCGGTGTGCGTGTGTGCATTATTGAGCTTGGGCCTACTAAAGGATGTGGTGGCTTTTAAGCTCCCTTGACTAGGTGCATGCCTGCATCTAAATATAGGGATGGATCTGTTACAGTTAGAAGCCTGACTTATCAATTGGCTTCTCTTCTTTGGCTCTGTTGCTTTGATTTTAATCAAGGTTTAGTGGTTGACAGCAGCACGTACCCTTGAGACAACATCGCTGTGACAACAGCGTGTTGCTAGACAAGGAAGCAGCAAACAACCTCTGACGCTGTTTGCTCAGTGTGTCATAACTCTCTGCAGTCGTGAATTAATTTAATCATAAGAATCAGTCTTCATCCAAGCATTATGTTGGGATGTATCTTAGATATGATGCAGTACTACTAAAGGCAGTAAACAGCCTTGATATTAATCTATAAGTATTATGTGTTATCTATACCCTATATGTGTTATAAGTAATATTATTATCAACCTTTTTTTAAAAAAAAAAAAAAAAAAAACATTATCAAAGCTGCTTTGCTCTGGTTTTCTCCAGTGGTGGAAGGTGGGGCACAGCCCCATCATATACAGTACATCAGCTATTCAACAAATGTTAATCTTCCTCATCAAAAGTTCTCAATCAGAATTCTATACATTTTGAATTTCACTCAAATACAAATTACCTCTTTTGAGTGACCAATATTTTTTCAAAAATGTTGCAACTTGAGAGAAATAAGCCAATCATGCTGCACCATTCTCATGCTATGAACATTTTCAGTGGAAGAGGAGCAGCAGACAGTTAATGACAGGGTTGCTAAATTGGCCTAGTTTAAAAATACTCCACAACTGCTGTTTTTTTTTATAGATCTGGTTTTGTAGCAAATAATAAGAATTAAATCTAATACATTTCCACAAACAACGGCAAAGTAGGAGTGCAGATAGTGTGTCTATGATATACAGAATCATTTCTATTGGAATATATATTGATTAGGAGAGGGAAAGGGAGATTATGTGTAATGTCTGTAATGCTGGACATTAAAGTGGATAATGTCTGTACATCAGAAATGTGAGTGCACCACGGTGACCTTTTTTTCCCACCCAAAGGCTGAGAAAAAGATGCTTGAATTTAGGATCATCTCAGGTGTTTTGTGTGGTATAAGCTGGTAGACTGTATGATGGATGACTGCATGTTGTCAGCTCTCAGCTGCCTATTATGCGGTTATTCTAAAAATTCAGCAGTAGCCTATAGCATGAGTCAAGTGTCATACCCTCTCGACTTCATTTTGTCTGAGGCTATGTCATTATTAATGTCCTGCCCCACCAGAAGTGGGGCTTTTACTACCACATTGCTTGCATAGGCAAACACAGCAGCTCTATGTAGCTAGAGAAGTGCAGGACTTGTGATGAGTCACTGTAGTTTATATTTCATGTACCATAGAGACCATGCCCTTGTCCTGCTGCCTATATACTTTGCAATTAAACTACATTAGATCCATTTCAGGTCTGTAGCATCAACGATGCACATTTCTGTTGCCATTTCTCGTCTTCTATCTCTGTTGATTAAAGTAAATGAGTGTAAATGATTGATGTTCAACAAAAAAGCTGGAAGCTAAAGATAAATTGAAATTTTCGGTTGATAAATGAATTAGATAGTTTCATTAAACATACGCCTGCCCCTCAAGAGATATGTTTCCTAAAGGAGGCTGATTAAGACAATGAGCTCATATCATTAAACCGAAATTTAGCATCATGACTCATTACACTGTAGACTAGTGATATTATAGAAGGAATATTGACCATCATTGGCTCATTATATCATGCAAGCTTGAGTGGCTTAGTGCCATTTTTCAATCCACTATTAAGAACGATCTTTGATAGGTTTACTGTCAGAAATAGAATTAGTTTGTTTCTTCCTGTTGAACATTGAAGAGTCTGTCAAATGTTGTTTTGAATGTTAAATTTCTTATTGTTGCATTCTAAATGAGGTATGTTGTTAATAACCACACCTGAGAAGACAGGAAATGGAGTTATAACGTGTGCATTAAGTATGCTCTGAGAAAAAGTGTTCCTTAAGGGTTTTTTAGATAGTTATTGATTGATTAAGTGTCCTTAATTAGTCCTACTTAGAATGCTGTCTTAAGAGAAAAGACCTCTGTTGAAAGAATTTTGTAATGAAGAGAATATGAACAGTGGCCATCCGTTGTTTTCAGTTGCTGTTGTTATACTGAAGAACCTATGAAATTACACAAAGGAAAAATAGTTTGCCTTTGAAAAATATATGAGTGAGATTTTAATATGGTTTTGCTCTGTCACTGACATGATGTTCGACATCGACATGATGTTCATTTCGTTAATCCTCTGCCCTTTCTACTTCCCCTCAACCCAAGTTCCTGGAATGTTTTCTGTCTGACTGACACTGTCACTTATTTATTAAGATAAGTCACTCTGTGGCCTCACTGACAGGCCTGTGTACTTTTTCCAGTCTGACAGGACTATCTGCTGAAACATCTTCTCATCAGACCGCAGAAACAGGGCTTTCATTCACCTCTCCCCCTCTTGGCCCTAAATACATGAGTATGCTTCATTTTTTAGTGGCAGTCATTTTCATTGAAAAAAAAAAGAAAAAACACTCACCCCAATCACTGACCTGGGAACAGGATACAGCACATTTAAACCACATGGAATAAAACATGGAATATTTTAAAACTGGTGATGGATCAGGTTTCCATGAAGCTTTGCACTAACACTTGATCTTTGCTAAGGGCAATAGGCAGACATGTCTGAGTCACGTCTTGGCAATGTAATGATTGTGCTCTTATGCCCTACAGAACAATATATTTTCAGCTCATAATGCGTGATTTAGAGTCAAAGCTTTTTATACACAACCATGTAGTAGTGCATGCGTTCTGGAACAGTTTCTAAATGTGCAAAGCCTAAATTCCTATTTTACAGTTATGTAAGCTAATCTGTTTTTTTTTCTGCCTCTGTAGGATGCGTCAATAGCTCACCGATTCCACTTGATGAGGGAAAAACATCCTGAAAAGTTCAACAGCAGGTAAAGCTCTATCAGTGTAAATGAGTTAGAAAAAACTGAGTGACATGTTTCAAATTCATTAATTAAAAGAAGAAATAACTACATTTAAATCTTAAACATTGTTATCTGTTTTACGTACTTCGCTGTCCGTCCTGATTGTTTTAGATACCCATTATTTAAGACTTTCTCCTTAAAAAGATGAAATAGTGTGCTATTTCTGGTCTTTCTCCCTTACAATGCTGCGGTATTGTGCCTCTTGTGGCTGCAGCTTTATCTACTGGGCAATTCACCGAAATCAATACATGAATAAATGCCACCTACCTGGCAAGATCAATTGATTACTGTTGCTTGGCTACAGTCAGAAATTGCAACCAGTTTATAATATGTAGCAGTTTTATACAACCAGCCTTTTCAGTGCTGAGTTCTTGACCTTTTCTAGTTTGTATAGCTTATGACGTCTGATATTTCCTTCCTCGCATACAGTATGTTTCAGGGGTCTCGAGTTTTTTTTGTCCACAGTAAAAAGTGATCAGGAACATAAACTTATGCTCCATTAGTCAACATCCTCAAACACAAAGACAATGTTGGAGTGAGTTTGCCTTGTAACCTTCAAAAGAAACTTTGACACAGAAGAGCTTCATTCCTCTTTGAAAACTGTCTGGGTCATTGTCAGGTTGAGCACAATGACGCTTGTGGCCGAGCTGCAGGAAGAGGTGGAGTGAATGTCACTTCATAATTAAATGTTATGTAATGCATCTCTTGTCAATTCAGAATCTGAAGCTTGCAGGGCAGTGGAAGTAAACTAACATTTCTAGTGAGAAGGAAAAGATACAGAACCTTATTTGAACTGCTTTTCTGTATTCTTCTAATTGTACCATTTCATCTGAAATGTAGAGACAGACAAATTTATCAAAGGAGCAAATTTTCTTGATGAAAAAAAAAGTTAGTTTCTGTTATCACTGACATTATAGCAACTATAAACAGTCGTTCCCTCACCAGCCTCTCCTTTTTTTCTGTCTTATGAAGTTAATGGGACAAAAAACACAGCTTGGCATTACTGAGAAACCCCTTCCAAAAATGTTAAATATACATCTCCTTACAGAAAGCTTCACCATATCAATGATTATATGTTTTTCTTAGTTAAATAACATTAGCCTTTCGTTTAGGTTACAGCCAGAACTACTGTCTGAGACTGTCACAGAAAATTAATCCACACCTTCTGATTCGAGAATTCAACCATGCTGTGGTATAAATGAATTAAAATATCATATATTTGTATGTTTTATGGCCTGTTTGTTAGAAAAGTAAAACTTAAAATTCATTAGATATAATATTCACCGATATCATATACCATGTATTCACTGATACCATTTCATACTGTAACTGCCCCCTGAAGACACTGATGTTTCTAAAAAAAATAAATAAATCTATATTCACGCTATACTGCTGAATCAAATTAAAATTTTAAGTATCGCCAGATACCATATTCTGAATAAGAAAAAAACTTTTGGAGGCTTTACATGTAGTTAACCATCACACCGACACTGCATTGTAGCTAATACTGGAACAGCACTTACAGGTGACCACTAGCAGTACCACAATACAATGCATTTGTCACTTAAGAAAGAGGTATTTTGTGCCTCTAGTGCTCTTTACAGTGGCTGGACATAGTCTGCTTTGAAGTGGAGCTGCTGCATTGTCCCGCACTCTCATCAGATGCTGCATCTATTGAGAAAGTAAAAAGCCTATGTAGCCCCTGGCAGGTCAACTTAAGAGAAGTCCTCCACTAGAATAGGGCTGTTTTTTAGTGGCCAGTCATGCTTGGTAGTTCTTCCCTCAAGGCTTCAGCATAATGTGCAGCGAATGTCAGCTTGCAGTAGTTGAACTCTTACAGGGCAGAGAATAAAAGCTATAATTTCAGCTCCAACTTTTAATTTCTCAAAGCACATTTGAGGGTACAGGGAACAGTACAGGGAATAGAGTGGCATAAAGTGCTGTGCAAAAGGCTTCAGCACCCTAATTTCTTTATATAAATTTTGACATTCTCTCTCTCCCCTGTAAATCACATCAGCACTAGCCAGTCATGTGCACCTGTGAGCTTATGTGTGTAGAAGAGGGCAAATAGTGCTTTCCTTTGAGTGTGTTATGTTACCCTGTGGCACAGTGTTTCACAAAGATGCAAATGGCTGTCTTCATATGTCTCGGAGGAAAATGAGGAAAAATAATTTAAGAAAAAAGAAACTTTAATTTCATTATTTTTGAAAAGCATCTGTCTGTGACTTTTGCATAGTACTGTGAGAGAGCATGGGCCTTTTAAACAGATATCTCTTGTATGATGTTGAATAGTTAGATTCAGATTTACGTAAAGACAAGCAGCAAGCTCACCTATTCAGTGAGGCTCATGTTGTTTACAATCTAACAATGTCAGTTTCGATGGCAATAGTGGGACAAAGGCATTATAATCAGATCCTTATGCCTCACGCTGTTGTAGTATGGTAGAACCCAGCTGGGTGAATTAGCTGGTTTAGTCCAGATCTAGTCCCATTATTCCTAATTTATGGACACAACTACCCATATTAAAGTAATATAAAAGACATGTGGCTTCTTCTTGGACAGTTTTTTAGCAGCCTGTCAGTGGTGTCGGTTTCTTGCTGCAGTATTTGGTGAGCTGATTCAAATAGCTGAAGGACAGAGAGACGAGATGAGATGAGATGTGATGTGAAGGGAAAAAATGTTATGAGCATATTGTATTGTTCAATGCCAGGTCCCAGAGTTAGTCAAGTAAGAAGAGGAAAAACTATGTTTCCACTTTATTTGAAACACTATCATAACTGCATACAGTATGTAAGGAATAATGCACAATGGGGCATACTGTTATAGAATAATTCCAATATGTTATCATACCTATAGTAACAGCTAACACAGGGATTGAAAAACATGTGTAATTGTCAGTATGGTACAGCTTTCGGTGAGGAGACATTTATTTTTGGATAGAGTCTACACTGTCTGCTGACATTCCACAATGTTATAAAACAGGAATAAAAAGAGAAATAAAACACGTTGGGACATGAAAATAATCAGCTTCACACTGCCCCATGATTGATTAGTTTCCTGTAGCAGCATGTCCCAATACATTTTAATTCTTACTTAATTTATTTTATTATTGTCCCTAATATTTTTTTCACCCTTTTATGTAATACTTATTCTTTAAAAAATGGAACGAGGCTACTCTGACATCTCTGACACAAACTGCCATCACATTTGGTGAATATTTAAATTTTCTAAGCTGTCCTAGATCACTTCTTCATTGTTTATCTTTTTGCTGTTTTATCATAATACTCTGCATGATCATACACCTTCTACTGCTGCAGGGCAAAATTATATAGAAAATGAATTAAATTTCATAATTTAATAAATATATTAACTATAGGTCATATATTGATAAAAAATTATAGATATAGATATAGGTATGTTAAAAATGTTTTGAACCATTATTCTCCCACAATGACATCATGCATTTGTATTTCCACTCTGTTAGGCCTGCGCTTCCTAACAGAATGGAATAAACATATAACATGCAAATGTTCTGTGTAGGTGGGCATGGTGGCTTAGTGGTTAGCACATTTTTTTTGCATGTCTGTGGATGGAGGTTCAAATACTGCCTCTGCCTTGTGTGTGTGGAGCTTGCATATTTTCTGTGTGCTTTCCTCGGGGTACTCTGGTTTCCTTCCCAGTCCAAAGACATGCATTATAGTCTGACTGGCATTTTCTGTAGTGTGTGAATGTGTGTGTGATTGCCCCCCTGTGATGGGTTGGCAGTCTGTCCAGTACCCTGGGATAGGATCCAGGCTCCCTGCTACCCTGTGTAGGATAAGTGGTACAGAAAATGGATGGAGGGATGTTCTTCTCACAGCACTATATATATATTTCATTCACTTTATGCAAAAGACATGTGGCTGGTACTGGAGTTCAGCTGTTGACAAATTGATTGTTATTTGGATTATCTGGCCCTTGGTGGACCTTGTGTGATATTCTGGTTGGAAAATGTATTACCAGTATGGAGAAGAGGTGAGCAAGCGTCTGCATAGTCCTTTAGAATGGGTTTGTCATAGTATTAATTTATATTAGTCTGATCATAGTTTGTGTGTGCATGTGTTTATACATGTACAACACCTCACTATATGCGTTTGGTGATCTTACTACACTAGCTTGTGAACTCCACAAGGAGTATGTAGACCAAGCACTAATGATCATACATATCACAATGGACCAGGGATCTGTGTCCAATTCCACTCCCACCTCTTCATTATGGGGACAGAGAGGAAGTTTTGGATTAAGAGATATCTGGTTGCCCTGTGGAAAAGGGGGAAAATGTCTTTGCCTGTTTGATTACAATAACAATAGAGATTCTGGCATTCAGTTTCCAAGCAGAACAATGATAAGAAGAGAAAACACTGCTATAGAATCATGAGTGGAAGGTTTATGGTTTATTATATTGCATTCTCACATTCAATTTTTTTTACCCTACTCTAATGATTTATATGCAAAACAGTTTATATGAAATCCATATCTAGAACTGTGAACTCATTCTTCATAGTTACAATGCATTCATAAGCCATTATGCACACTGTAGTGCTTGTAACACAATTTAGCACTAATACGAAAAAAAAAACTCAACCCAATATTGCATAATGCTTTATGTTTAATCATTGTTTTGATGTATATTTTCCCCTGATAATACCAGAGGCATTATCAGAAAATAAACAAATAAATAAATAAATCTCATTTAAAAAAACACTTTTTATTTAAGTATGTCTCATATTACTTACAGCTCACAAATACAACTTTCCAACTATAAGTATTTATAATTAGATTATTTGATTATTAATAGTAATGATCTAATAAGTAATTAATAAATAATTAATAATAATAATCAATGGGTAAATGCACTTTTTGAAACTGAGACTGTGTTTCTTAAGTGTTGATGATGTAATGTGTAATGAACAGTACTGCATTCTGTTCACAGTATATATTGCATTATGAATATGCATACAATAAGCCACCTACAGAATCGTGTAGCTGTATACATACACAATAAGAGGCTGGGTTGAGTAATTATAATAACATGTACAATGTCATAAATACAATATAATATGGCCTTCATAAAGTGTTATAGAGATTTTTCCTCTTTAAAATGTTTACATAATCTATATGGAATGATTATCCATTATTATCAGTGTATGGCTTTTCCAGTCCTCACAAAAACCCTTATTTCCCTGTATATTTCATATTGTTCATATGCATTAGATTTTACGTAAAATGGGTATGGGTGTGAGTTGAGGTTAATACTGAAATGCTGAATGTTGGCCTTGTTGTGAGGTATTGATTATTAGCACATTGTGTTGTGGTCAGTAATGCAGTCGGTTATTGCGTTTTGCTATTGATCGCTGAACAGTGGGTTCTCGATATTGTTGAAATGAGAATAGTGGCTTAAGGTACACACACCACTAGCAAAGTAATAAACAAATGTCAAGACTGCTTAGAGTATGACTCTTAAGCATGTGTTTGCCATGTGAATACAGTGATTAATATTAGGTTAAATATTTTCATAAGACCTGGCAATAAATGGTATTTATGGTTTATTTCAGTCAATTCATGGCTAAAATAAATAACTTCAGGAAAATGGATGACACTCATTCATTCAATCCTTTTCTAGCTTTTAGTGTCCTTTATCTGCCATAAGCCATTGATTTAAATAGCATAGAATGAGGGTTTTTGGATAAAGGTCCAATAATCACGTGACATGAGAGAGGAAAATACCAAATATGGTCCTAAATCCAGCCCCTGCTTGTCATACCAGCTTGGGTTTCATAAGCCATATGTCTGTGTTTGCATTGTCTGTGAGTGTGCCATGTGCCCATGAGTGTACGAGTGTGATGACTGCATATATACGTAGGTGTGCGAATGTGTGTGTGTGTGTGTTTTGTGTGTGTGCGTGTGTGTGTGTGCACACGCCAGGGTCCAGAAGAGACCCAGTGTGGCTGTGTTCTGGAACGTGTCATTCCCTGCTGCTCCGTGCCTGCGGTGTGGAGGGATAAATATACTCCTCTCCTCCTCTCCTGCCAAAAGAACAGCCCGACAAAGCCTCACGCCTCTCTCCTGCTGCTCCTCAGTCGTATACACTCTGCAAGGGGCTGTTACACACCACAGGCTACCTGAACCCAGACCTGAGTCATCCCTCTGCTTTGCCTTTGCATTTTTCTGTGAAGCTGCACAGCTCTGTGTATGCAATTTAGTGTCTAATAAGTGTCTAATAAATTTACATGTCACTGCAAATAGCTGTTTGACCATGACTTGCATTTGGCCCATGCCATTGTTAACAATTCAAGGCACAGTTCAGTCTTTATCAGGAGCAAGTGTGTTGATCTAAAGCAAATTGAAACAGTGGCACATTGCCAGGAAGTCTGCAACTGCAAGGTCAGAGGTTCATATAGTAGGTGTGAGGCTCAAATTACAGCCTGAAGCAAGGGTTCATAAGGGTGATATAGTGCCTGAAAAAGGGAAAATAGTAGAATATAACAATGTGAAAATCTGTAGAAGGGTTTAGAAATCAAATCTTTATTTTGAGCATATCAGCCTCTACATTGTGTGATCTTTTATATTGTCTTTATCTGTTGAATGGAAATGAATGGAAATGAATGGACATCAGTCATGTGGATGGGTGGAGCGGATGGTCAGTGTGGACATTCAGACTGCTGTCTCTCCTCCCCCAACTCGTCTTAAATGTCCTGAACACCCTCCAGGCTCCCCAACACTCCATCCCTTCATACATCACCCAGAGGCTGTCTAGATTGCTTAACTAGATTAGGATCAGTTACTGGAGCACTAAGCTGCATTGTGACTGGTCACCATAGTGACCCAGAGTGAGAGAGCGCCACAGGTCATCGGCCTCTGAGGGGATTATAGGAGATGGCTATCTTGAGATAGTAACACTGAGTTAAGTGTCTGTTAGTGTGGGGGTGTGTTTGGTACTTGTGTGTGTTGGGCTTGAGTAATGTGGTTGTGTAATCCGAAAGGTTCGCTGACCTTTGGCCTATGTACGTCCACATGCTGACCAATGCTGTGATAAGGTCACACATTTGAGCACTCAAGTCTTCATTTGTTCTTTCCACTGATCCGAAGCCGTAGTACCAAAGTGAAATACAGAGGAATCACAATGACAGAGGTACCTGTTAACTTTTGATGACTGGACATTTACATTTATGGCATTTGGCAGACGCCCTTATCCATAGCAACTTACAATTATCTCATTTATACAACTGAGCAGTTGAGGGTTAAGGGCCTTGCTCAAGGGCCCAGCAGAGGCAGCTTGGTGGTGCTGGGATTTGAACTCTCAACCTTCCGATCAAAAGTCTTAACCACTAAGCCACCACGTCCCCTCACTGGACCTACCAGTGCCAACAAAAACTATTTACTTCTAAAAGAAAGCCCATTTTAAACATAATTTCCTAGAACTTTTTGGGTGGGCGTCTCTGCTTTTGGCAAAATGAATGCTTATATGCTGATAACATGCTGCTAAAGAAACTCAATTTTGTAAGCCTTAATTCCAAAGCCAAGAAAAAATCACAGCCTAATTGTTTTGTTACAGGGCTTCTCAAGTGGAAGCACGCTAATGAGGTTAGGCAGCTTGCCCCATTGAGAATGCAAAGCATGTCTAATTGTGATCTCAAATATGCTCATAATCCTTTAATTTGACAGAGTAAAGGTAGCGAGCTGCTGGAGGTGAGAGAGACAAAGAGGCCTAAAGTGATAATGCAGTCTAACATTAAACATGAATGGAGCAGTGAATTTGACAATAATATAGTTGAATGGTAAAGTATTTTTATGGCGTTTATATAATAAATAGTAGATATTGTATATTATATAGCCCTGGGTAGCTCTATGTTTGGATCTGTGGGTTCTCTTTAAATCTCATGACTAACAGATGCAATCCATCATTTGCACTGTCAGCCTCTAGATGCACCAGGGCTCGTTGATTAAACACTCATACCATTATTATCGGCAGTGCTCCACTGTGCTGGACTCTCTCATGGGTAGGCATAGGTGTAAATTGCTTATTTTGTTAGCAAAGTGAAAATACAACACTTTTATGTAGGATGGAGATTCGAAAGGACCCTGTGGTACTGTGTTCATTCAAATGTTCTGATTTCTGTTTCTAAAATTATTCCTCTCTCTGGTACTCTTTCAAATTTACCCACACACACTGCACCAAACGCCCTTCTCTTTCCTCTCTCCGCTCCACACTGTTTCCTTCCTCACAAGCTCTCAGGGCTCATGTGGGATGTCATGCTCAGGTTGTTGTCCACGGCTCTGGTCTCTCTCTGGGATTGAAGCTGTGTTCAGTGCCACTCATGATCTCTCACACCTGTCTGCCCAGGCTTTCAGTGTTGCACATCAATATTTCAGCAGCAAAGGAAGGGCACAGGGTGGGAGATAAGCGCAAAGCTCCTTTGGCAGAGGTAGCCATGTCCTCTGGGACAGGAGAGATTGTAACTGGATACCAAAGAGATAAGATGTGATTCACAAAAAGGCTCTCCTGGTATGACTTAACCTATTTGAAAACAAATTCACTTACCTTTAGGCTATTTGGATAAATTCAGAGAGCTTTGTGAAATACACAAACTCATGACAATATAAAAGAGTAAAGAACAGTTACTGTGGCACATCGATGGCTGGGATAAACATAAATATCTGTACTTGTTGGAAGTGTGTTGTATGCTGGAGATCAGTGGGGGTAACCTGTTTGCTCTGTTGACAACCCAAGGCAGCGTTTTTTCCACAGTGTTTGTTGTCACACCAGCATTAGAATACGGGTGTGTCAACACAAACTTGTTTGTTGTTCCAATGACAGAGCAGCTGCATATTCAGATACTAGTTTAACTTTTAGTCAGTGTGATTGTCAAAAGACAGTATTGTGATTCACACAATGTTATATTGTCTTGAGGGTTTTTAGATTGTTACCATCGCAGATTTATTTAAAACTTTAAGGTCACTACTTGTTTCCTGAATATCTGTTTATCAGTCTATATGTCACTAATTATATATTTCTTACTCCAACTCAGGATGAAAAATAAGCTCTGGTACTTTGAATTCGGCACCACAGAGACCATTTCAGCCACGTGCAAGAAGCTCAACGAGAGTGTGGAAGTGGAGGTGAGTTCAGCCCATAAATCATTTTAAAAAGTGTATCTAAAGGCCACATGGAGTCCCATATTAACTCTATTTTGGCTATCAACTGGCATGTTCAGAATTTTAGTAAAGGCGTTGAAGGCGTGTGGTGCCAGTCACTCTCAAAATACTATTCCACTGATCTACTATCAACTACAAGGTGTTTCTAAAGACATAAACTGTGATTTGTCATTCCAGCCACAGGCTTTTTACAGATACAACAGATTTCAGGCTACTCCTACTGGTCTTATCAGGTATCTGTGCTGTGATGAGAAAACACATCAGCATGAATGGCCCAAAGCACCAAGTCACAGCAAAGTTCTGGTAATCTAGACCAGGCCATAGGCACACAAAGAAAGGAGCTGACCTAATTTGAAGTGGGGAATGAAGTGGGGAATAACACAGGACATATTTAATCAGTGAGGGGCGGGCCTGTGTGACTTTAATTTCAAGTGTTTAAAGAAATCTAAACGAAATGTGAAACAGTGAGCCACTCTGGCTTCACTTAATACAGCTATAATCATACTACATATACTGTAATACAGTATATGGTGTACTGTATTAGGTACATCAACATGTTTTACTCCACTGGTTGTAATAGTTTATGTAAAGGATAAAAAAATAACAGGGCATGCTGTAATAGGGAGACAATTAACAACATGTTTGTGTGACACTTCGAAATTTGTTTTTATCACATCTTAAAATGTTTTATTCCTTTAAAACAACAGCAATTTGCCAATGCTAACATTTTTTTAATTTATTAAATAACAACACATCATACATTTTACGCATTTAATGGAATGTAATAAATGTAATAAATACATGTAGGGGAATGTCTGCAAACAAGCTTAGCTCCTCTTATCACTTAAGTTATAGCAACTATAAACTGTTGTTCCCTCACCAGCCTCTCTTTTCCTATCTCTCTAGAAGTTAATAATACTTATTTAAAAAAAAAAAAAAAAAAATCCAGAAACCAAAAAGCACAAAGTCCTCTGTCCTGAAGACTTTCCTGTTGCAGAAAACTTACTGACTATTACAAAGCACTGACACTGGAGTCTCCTTCCCTAAATGTTAAATAGATGTCTCCTCAAAGAAGGCTTTACTACATCAACAGTTGTAGCCTATATTTTCTTTGTCAAATAACAACACATTTTAAATCTGTTTAGCATTAGTCTTAGATTATGTGGAGCACCCTCCATATGAGTCCCGGTGAATGAATTGTTACTACAGAAAGGATAGAATATTAGAAAGAACACATTAATATAACCTGCGATTTGTTTTGCAGTCGGAACTATTGCCAGAGCTGTGCTGTTATGGTGAATTATAGTAACTTCTGAGCAAACATATTTGAGAATTCATCAGTGCTGTGCTATAAGCTGTATTAAATCACTGTTCACTTCAGGGCAAAGAGAGGACAGCAATTGATTTCTCATTATACATTACATTCCCTTGCGTTGCACTGGCTAAATACCCTTAACATTAAATTAGAATAATTTTAGCTTCTTCATTGTTTGGTACCAAATGTAACCCAAGAGTAAGTGCTTTTATCATCTTATCTTTTCCTAACATCTTGGTTAATTCAAAATGGACTGAAGTACATGGAAAGAAGGAGATATTAGAAACTGCATTTAGCAGCTCACGTACATCATTCATTGCTATGACATTAGGCTTCTTCAGCTTGGTCAGGCAGCATTTTATTTTCACACTTGAATGGTTGCATCCAGAATTTAGGGATCATCAAGAACCCGCTTGTCAAACTATAAATGCTCCAACAAAATGCTAAATTTGCAGAGTGGAACTGTGAAGAGTAAAGTCTCCAAAGCTGTGTGTTCTTATTGCTGCACTCTGTGGGTTCTTCTTAATGGATGTTTCACACTGAAGCATCTCATTATGTCATAAATGTGTCAGCTTTCAGCTTTTTTTAAGTTTGTGTATTTTGGAGTTTAAATCATGGTGGTCACTGACATCATACAGTAGTGTGAATTTTTTTTTAGCTTCTTCTCCTTGGGTATTTTCTCAAGTTTATTTTGGGTAATCTTGGAGAGTTTTATAAGAAGCTTAACAAAAAGCCTTTGCTATTGAATGACTGAATGCATATTGTTCTTATTCTTCTTTATTTGTGTCTCTCCCAGTAGTGTTGTGAATAGAGAGTTTTTAAACTCAATAGTCATGTTGGACTGTGACATTATGGTTGTTCAGCCTCTTCAGGAAGAAGGTTTTTCATGTTTGTATGGTTGCAGCCAAACATTCTTGGGAAAACTGAATACTTGATCTGTATCTGTAGATATATAGTGGGTTCCTTTTAAAACTGCTGTACAGTCATGCCAATGTTTTCCACTATTACAAACCAATAACATGTGTCACATGAGAGCTTCAACTGACAATATTTTGGGCAGCTGATACAGGAGTTTTGCAGTTTATACCTAGCTGGTAGTTACAGTCCCCGTGCATAGTAACTATTAAGTAATTACCATGAATTATTTAGTAAGAACAGTAAAACTAGGTAAGTTAGTCTGGACCCACCTGTTAGGCATTTCAGGCAAAATTTCTATTTAATGTTTTCAAAGCATTATTGAAAATATATACCAATGTCACCCACACACATGAAATATGACAAGTATGCCACAAAAAATTTTTTTAATCTACTGCAGTGTGTGTTCATGTTTAGAGTACACATTAAAATTACTACAGCTGTTTCACCATCATATTCCACTTTTAAGCTTAATTACATTTGATATACTTTGAGGTGTTGAGTCAACTTAAGGCATGTAAAAGTGAACTGCCTCTATACTGCCTCACCACATAGGTAGTTTCATACAGATGATGAGCGACAAAATCACTTCACCACCATTTTTCTATGGAGAGAAAGCTTTGGAGTTTATGCTTTGCAGCTGTAATTATGGTTTTAATCAAACTCAAATCTGTCTCCGTTTGCTGCATACCTTTCAATGCTCAACCACTGAAACAAACCACTTTACTGGCAAGAAGCATCTTAGTTTATACAGGCATGGAGAAAACACTGCAGGCACCTACACACCTGCGTGCAGATGGTGTGCTTTTCTGCAACTACTGTGATTCCTATTACATAACACTTATAAATGCCTAATTTATTATTTGAATTTCAAAATATTCAAATATATGGATTCATCCTTACTAACAATGGGTCTTGGGAAGTGTGACATGAACAAGGTAGTGTGATAAGATAAACAGAAATAAGTTTTACCCTATCTTGGTTTAAACTGGAGCACACAAAACCTTGCATATTATTAGTCTCAGATAGTTTATGTAAGGAAGCATTAAAAAAGAATCTTACATACATGTGTCATGGAACAGTTGCAAATATTGCAAGTATGGTATGTTATATTTTTCATGGAAGGATTGATTTGAATTTTTACTCTTAGTGTGATGGCATCATCCTGGACCTCAGCAGCACGTCTCTGGAGGGGATTGCTGTGCTCAATATTCCCAGCATGCATGGCGGCTCCAACTTGTGGGGAGAGACCAAGAAGAGACGCAACTACAACCGCATGAGTAAGAAACTACCTGAAAGGATGTGTGTCAGTACCGTCACCGACGCCAAGGAACTTAAATTCTGTGTGCAAGGTAAGTCAGAGTCTGGGAACATTCCAATCTTTGGTGCATTTTATATGAGAGATTATTTATATGAGAGAAGCCTTAGGTCCACTTACTCCCCTAAAACTATCAATTTTCACTGTTGGGATACGTTTGAGGTAATTTGCCTGAAGTGGTTTGAGTGAAATCAGATTTCCAGCCATTTCCATTCGAGTATAAAACTGGCAGTTGTCTCTGTGGAGCAACTGGCAATTCAGAGTTGCTTAATGTGCATTATCACTAGCAGCAGCTCTGACTCACCAATAGCTCTTTCACGGCTTTCCTGAGTGAGGCTACCACTCCACCTCTTTCCAGTCTCACTGTGTTTTGGGACTTTACTAATCATTTAGCCTGCAGCACTAATGAAACAGTGTTAATCGGCATTTAGGGAACTGGGTCAGATGCACCACTTTGCAGCCTCTCACAATGTCACATTTGATGCTGGTTTTCAGCACACAGAGTTCCCTCCAAGAAGAATTTTACAGCACACACCTTTGGGACGCTTCCTTCGGTGCACAGCGTCACTATTCACTGCTCAGAGGGAAGAACACACTGTGCTGTATTAGTGGTGCCCAAGGTCAGAGCAGGAGCAGCTGTTGTATGTCATCAGCGGATAACTTCAAACACCCTGAATCTTTGGCATTCTGGTCATTTGGGTCAGATTTGTGTGTCAAACATGGTTTCTTTTTGGATATTCTTTATATAGCCTTCATTTGAGTATCCTTCTGTGGCACATAGGGCAATTAAAAATTTTTCTTTGAGGTGTTATTCATTATCGAGGAGATGCCAGCTGTGAACTGTGTGAGAAGTAAATCATAATGTTGATGCGTTTATGTTTCAGGAGAAACTGACACCTCAGCCTTTTTTATTTGCCTTCTCACCCTTGATAACATCTTTTTGATTTATCACTATCCTATTTATACTTCTCTCTCTTTTTCTCTCACACATTATCTTGCTCTCTCATCCTGACTCCATTCCTGTCTTTCTTATTGTGCAAGGCCTGGGGGTCTCCATAGTAACAGGACTGATGGGAGTCACTAATGTACAAAGAAATCGAGGGGAGGTGTGGTAGGATGGAGGGATCGGTGGGAGGATGGTGTTGGTGCAGTAACATGACTCATATCTGTAATCTGCCCTAGAGGCAGTAATACTCATCCCAGCACATAATACAGCATGTACCAGGATGGAGTGTAGCTCTGTGCACACATCACTTTCGTCCACTTTCACTGAATCATATTTTCAGTCTATCATTAATGCTGTTCTACAAGAAAACTGCATTAACTTCCTGCTGTCCAGGAGTAGTAGGAGAACGCTGCCAGGATTGTTGATTTCCTCAGCTGGTTTTGCTATTTACAGCTGTAAAGGTGGCTGGTATCATTTGACCTCTTCATCCAATTTTTTGAACCCTAAGGAATTTAATAAATTTAATAATTTAAAAAAAAAAACTTCTTAACATATTTTTTCCAATAGAGTATGTCTTATTAAAGACCCTAGAAAGCATCTAGCAGTCAGTTATATATTTGAATGAGACCAAAGTTACTGTATGATGTGATTAATACACAGCTACACAATTAAATTAATTAATTAATTAAATTAATTAAGAATCTTCAATTCAAGCTACCACATCTACAGTAAGTAAAGACAGGTCAAATGAATTTATTGATCAAATCATTTGATTAAATCTAGCATCTGTGTTTAATCATGACTTCTTTTGAGAAGCTGCAATATGGTTCAGTTTATATGTGTTTGTTAAAAGCATAGTGATAGACACATGTGTACAGACTCAGTTGCCTTCTGAGAGATGAGATCATGCTTTGAAGTTGCTATTCTGCTGTTGATATAATCAGGAAGTTTAAACTTTTCCTTAAAACAGCTCTTAAATCAGCATATCAGTAAATCAGCAATCAGCGTATCAGCAAATCAGTCTTTAATTACATTCAGTGTCTGCAATTTTTTAGCCATAATAATCCAACTGAAAAATACTGATTTCTTTATAAAATCATATATTTTGATCATTTTAATAAGGTAGGATTAATGCAGCAGTCATATGGCAGGCATTCCTCTCACTGATCTTTTATCGAGCTCTCCATTTCCCCTCACCTCTCTTTGTGACAGGGTCAAACAGGAGCAGTGACACTAATCGCTTGGCCTGCTTCCCATACCCTCTCACTGTCTCTCTCTCACTGTCTCTCTCTCTCACACACACACACACACACAGTAGAAGTCGAATGCAAGAAGTAGAATCGTTGTGGAAACTGAGATGTAGTTGAAGAGTCTCTTCTACCAGCAATCATCACCAGCCATTCAGCAATCACTCACATTCAACAGACCAATGGCATCTTTAAGAATGACTCTCATCCTTCTGGAGTTCATATTGATTGAGGATGCTTTTGACCTGAAAGGCTGTTTCCCATGATCTGTCTCTTCACAGTTGTGTTTGTGGGACTACTTTGTGAGAGAAGCTTTGTTTGTGAATGGCATGGGAAACAGAGGTTGAGAGTGTGACAAGCGCTTGGGTAAGCAGGGAGCACGTGAACAGTGTGTTAGCACAGAGTGCATAAGAGAGCGTGTGAATAAAGAGCCTTAGTTTTAAATAATTAAGATGCGATGCGTTTATGTAGGCAGCACTAGCATATATTATGCCTCAAGTGGGCTCTCACAGGATACAAGGGAAGAAAATGGATGCCAATACTTAATTAAATAGAAGATGATTTTCACAGTAGTCTATATATTTTTATTAGCTTCTGCAGTTTTGCTTTTTTTTTCTGCAAACTAAGTCATACGATAACCTAAAAAGAAAGAAGATTAAAAAGGGTGCTTGTGTTTTTATGACTTGTGAATTGCTCTTAGCTTGAAAGTTCATAGGATATACATAGCATGCAAAGGAAGAGATCAGATGACCTTGGAAAGAGTGGACTAGAAGAATGAGATCAGTATGCAACTGCAGAAAAACATCTCTTGATTTTTTTGGTATATTTACGTAATGATAGTATTCATAGGGCTACATAACACCTATATAATCCCATGTTATATGTTACGTTGTTATGTTATATTGTTATGTATCTAACTAAAATTAGTATAATTTTACAAATTAATTTTTTACCTTAAATTAGAGGTTGGTTTTAATGTTTGGTGTGTCACCTTGCCATCATTATGTGGCTCTCGCATACCTGAAATACACCGGGCTACAAAGTCAAATGATCTGTCACTTATGTAGGTGTCAGGTGGCTTTATAAACTCTCCCCTTAAGTAAAGTGTTGCCAATTTTAACATATTAGCATATATTAGCATCTCCCTCAAGCAGCCCCCCCCCTCTCTCTCTCTCTCTCTCTCTCTCTCTCTCTCTCTCTGTCTCTCTCTGTCTCTCTCTCTCTTTCTCTCTCTCTCTCTTTCTCTCTCTCTCTCTCTAAACATGTGCGATGGTGAAATAGAGGCAGCTCTTGCACTCTATCCTCATGCCAAGCTACGGGCCGCCCCCGCACCTCCACTACGACTCCACCACGGCCAGTTCCTCCTGACCATCTGCCATTGCTCTAAGCAGCCCAAGAAATTGAGAGTAGAGCTCAGGGACAAGGAGATCGGAAACACAAAATAAATACACTTGTTCAGCTGCATAACAGGGAGTCCTCACACACTGGGTGAAGGCTGACATTTTGGCTACGCTGGAGAAAAGTACATGGTTTTATAAAAGCTCTCATTAAAAAAAAAAAAAATCCAAAATTTCCATAATTGTCACAAATTATGGGTTTGTAGTTATTTTTAAAATTTTACTGTCATTTTTTTACAATTCAGTCACACCCTTTTTTATTGCTAATATTTTTGGAGCTATGGCAGATTTCAATGTACAGAAAGAAATACCTGACACTTTTCTTCTTTTAAATGGACCACATTTGCAAACAGATGCTTTTCAGAGCAGAACTAAATTTGCCTACCAATTCCAGTGCGTTTTGGAGCCGTTGCTGTGAGGTTAGGTGTGTCTCTACTCTACGTCTGGGCTATTGTTTTGAGCCTGTCTGTGTCTTTTGGCATGGCCCCAGAGTAAGCACTTAGGCTGTTGGCAGAGCCGATTTAAGAGCTGATTTGAGATTCGTCACAGTGATCTAATTTGATGTTGGTTAATCTGGTTCGAGCCTGGTGCAAAAAAAAGCCAATTCAGTATGGCTAGGATCTGCCATCCTCACCAGAATACATTCTGCGGGGTTATGTAAGAAGCTGTTTCTGAGTTATTCTTAGCTCGGCCTTTCTGTAATGAACAGCCTGGTATAAAAAAGCCCAGATGAGGCTATGAACATTTATGATGTGAAGAAAATACAAGGAAAAATTGAAGGAAAAAGAAGAAAAGAAGATTACTAATACCTAAATGTATAAATGCTTATGCTTATTGATAAGCTGTGGCACTCAAAATAGATAGGAAGCCATTTTCATATTCATGGTACTCTGGGAAAATTTAAAAAATGCTTATCAGTTTGGCATATAAGTATAAGATCAACTGGATAAAGCTACAGATTGTTCCATTAGGCTTAGGCAATTATCCAGCCAAAGTATTGGTGTGTATTTGCCTTTCAGACTAACTTTGCTAATAGAGCAGACTTTAGGGGAGGGCCACAAGGTCATGGCTCACCAGTCAAGGACAGTCAGCTGTTGCTATTTAAAAATTCTCTGTGCAGTAGTAAAATCATTTTCAAACTTTGTTTTTGCAGTAAGTCAAGGTTAAAACTCAGTCTGCATTTAAAACTGGAAAAACTGCACTCTTAAAATCGATGTGTTAATTAAGAACATTTTCTGTCTTCCCTGTTTAACACGGTTTGTGTTAAGTATGTGTTAACATGAGGGAGAAAAAATATACAACTGGCCAGGATATCATGTGTTAATTTATAACTCAGTCATATTTCTGGCTGCCATTAACTTACCCCCCAACATCTGCATTACTGCTTTTAGATCTTTGCATGAGTCAAGTTGCTATTTTTCTTATTTCCTAATACATATTTTTGTAAAAATAATTTTAAAAAAATAATAAAAATCTGACCACAGTGCTTATGTTAGATATTATACAGCTGGTGTGTTAAATGTCCTACAAAATGAGTTAAATAGATACACAGATGCATTCAAAAAATAACACATCAACGGCGTACATTTTTTTATTACTCTCTTACATATGCTGTAAATTGTTTATAGGTTTATACCTGCTTATATCTTGCAACTATCTCTTTTTTGTGTTATACTGTCTGAGCTGCTCTGGTTATTATATAAATGAAAGTAGGAGTAGGCGTAAGCAGCTTGTTCTTGGCTCAGTTTAACAGTTAGTAATGTTCACCCAAAGGACTTGCTGTGTTACATGTGCCATGATATTTGCTTTTTCAAACATTTAATGACTCACTAACTTGCTTAACTTAATATTCCAATATTCAAGGCTGCTTTCATTAGTTCACAGGGCTAATAGAAAACAGATTTATATTATTATACATACACTCTGAAGGGCTACCATTTTAATGCAACCCTTATGTTTTTTTTTAATATCAGGTGTATTAATGATCTTTGGATACTCCAGGTCTTGGCCATTATCTCAGCCATGGGTTTGACTTTATTGTTGCCTTAAACACTGAACAATTCCGAGATCTATAGTGGTTATAGTATCTACTATAGTATAGTAGCTTGCTTGTTTTAAAAAATTCTGTAAATATTTTATATGCAGGGACTAATTTATCTATTAAAAATATTCAGTTTACAAACCGCCTAGCAAAATCCCACCCAGTCTCTAAAACGGCCCAGATTTTGCCTGATCAGCATGGAGTGTCCCTGTGCTGACCTTCCTGCACAGTTGAGACTTGCATCACTGACCTTGTGTAAACCATCATGCTCTAACATCGTCCAGAATGAGCCAGGAATAATCTTCTCTCTTAGAAAAACATATCTGTCTTATGTCAGGTGACAGTGTGCAATTATTAATACTGTTTGTACTCTGGCACAGAGTATAGGGTTGCATGCCAGCTACATATTTGTTGGTTTCCCATTTAGATTGCAGAATGCATTGTTTCTGTGGTGTAATGATATAGCAGGGCTTTGAATTATAGAGATTACTTGTCTTGAATTGGCAATCTTGCCTAACAGTGTTTTAGATGGTTGAGAAAACTGACCATACTGATGGGTGTGTGGAGTTGAAGCCATTTCTGCATGGTTGTGTTGTCTACTAATTGGCTGAATGGCCACTGAGCAGTGAGAGTACACACCGATTATCAGGGAATGTAGGTCAGGTTTTATAAAGGGACCTGAGAGAGAGGGGGAATGAGAGAGAGAGAGAGAGAGAGAGAGAGAGAAGGGGGAGAGACACATGCCTGACTTGCTGGTTGGTTGCCCCAACAAGCCTTTGGAGCCAAGTATTACTGTATTGTGTATCACTCTCTCTACATGTATATGACTACAGTACATCTGTGCTTTACCTGCCCTTTATCTGAAGTTAAAAACACCCATTGAGTTAGCGTTCCTACATGTTCTCAGGAACACTATTCCAGACATTACGGGCAATGTAGGAAAAACATCTTCCACCAGCTGATCTGCAACTAATCCTCAGGATTAAAAGTAGGCCTGCCTCAGCTGAGTGAAGTGCTCGGGATGGGCTATCCTGTTTCAGGAGATCAGCGAGATATGCTGGACCTAAACCATTCAGAGCTTTAAACGTCAGAAGCAAGTCTTTATAGTCAATGTGGACCTTAACAGCCAGTCAGTGTACTTCAGAGCACAGAGCATTGAATAAGACTGAGGTAATGTGCTCTGATTTTCTTTTCCTGGTAAGGACACTGCATTCTGAAAATACTGAAACTTCCTTAGAGAAGCCAGCCAAGAACACATTACAATAATCCAATCTAGAGTTTATGAAAGTATGAATATGTGTTATTTTATCGAAGTTTCTCAGGTGATAATATGCAGTTGCAGTTGCAGACATGTTACCTGTATGGGAGTTGAATGATAAACCAGCATCTGGAGTTAAACCAACCTGTTTAACTGTAGCCTTTTGTTTCAGAGAATAGCCACTGAGCTTTAGGGTGAAAACAGCAACCTGACTGCCGAAGACTTTTACTCAACATCAGTATTTCAGTTTTGGAGGAGGACGTTTCTATTCATTCATGCTTTATATCTTTTTATACAATATTCCTTTCAGCATACCTATGCCCTTATATCTGGCTGAACTAATAAATAGTGTATCATCACTGTAGAAGCGAACACCAACGTGATGTTTGAGACACTATACTGCACTTTTTTAAGCTCCAAGATATCTCTATTTATGCTAACAAACTTGTAACAGTCTCTTTCGGGTTGGATTAAACCAAAACTAGAACTCGTCTGTGTGAGCTGGCTGTGTTTTGAAGTCATTTCATGATCAATAGTGCGAAATGATGCACTTAAATCGAACTGTACCAAATCAGAAACATGTTCACAGTCCAAGACAAGCAGTGGGTCACTGACCACTTTAGCCAGCCCTGATTTTGTACTACATGTTTGCAGTAAGTGTATGATTTTCACAGAGGTACTTTATAACTCATACATGTCCTGCCCCAGAACCTTGCTCTCTACGCAGATACTGCGTCATTACCATGGCGCGTGTCGCTATGCTTGCATGACCCTGTGTGTGCATGCCTACATGAGCAAGACAGAGAGTTAATGAGTGTGTGTAAAGTGATTAAACAGTGTTCTACAAGCAAGTACTAAAGCTCAGCCTTGTCTAGTGCTAACCCATTGATCTTATTATTTCTGATACTTCTATCTGTCTGTGTTTATCTCAGTCACTTCTAACTTTATAATACATTTTTGCATATTATAATAGTCTTAGCCATAACTCATTAGTTACTCTCTCTCTTTATCTGTTTTTATGGACAGATCTGAGTGACCAGCTGCTTGAAGTGGTGGGCTTAGAAGGGGCCATAGAGATGGGCCAGATCTACACAGGCCTCAAGAGTGCTGGTCGACGTCTCGCCCAGTGTGCCAGTGTCACCATCAGGTTAGTATCTAACAAACACTCTGACTACATTGTCACCATCTTTCCATCTCATATACATATACCCTCTATATACCTATCCTTCAATGTTCATTTGCCTCTCTTTGTGCTCATACGCCCACACAGAAGTGGCCCTTGCCCTCCCTCACAGCCATGATGACACAACAGAAGGTCTCTTTCTGCTGAGCACTTCAGCCAATAACTTTAACCTTTAGCCTTGCACCACTCTACTCAGTCAAGCAGCTTCAGCATTCCCAGCAGCCAGGCCTGATGAATAATAATGTTGGCACAAAAACAGTGATAATGACCGAGCATGCACTGAATGTTTATGCTAGTTTATGTTAATTTACCAGCAGAGAGTTTAAGTAGATTGGCCTATTTGCCTTTAACATTGAAAATGAACAGTTTGCATTTCACTGATAGGAAAAGTTTGTAAACAGTTTTCTCCCTTTCACCTGCTGTCTACCTAATATTTAAAAAAATAAAATAAATAAAGGGCCATTCATTGTCCATCTTCTCCCATGCAGCATTGCATTTATATTCAGTGGGCCAGCTGAAAAGGCTAAACTAACTTTGTGGAAGTGTGTATATATGGGGGCAGGGGTGCTGAATTGTGTGTGTGTGTGTGTGTGTGTTGAGTTTAGTGAAACTGGGGCCCACTGTGGGAAATGACTCGTGGGAACAAAGAAAGCAGTGTGCAGAATCATCCCGCAACGGTGTTGCAGAGGAACCTCATGGCTATATGCTGCCTGCAAACTGACCCATGACAGCCTCTGTCTCTCTGTTTCTCTCTCTCTGTCTCTCTCTCTCTCTCTCTCTCTCTCTCTCTCAGGACATCCAGACCGCTGCCTATGCAGATTGATGGGGAGCCATGGATGCAGCCTCCATGCACGGTGAGGTGACTTTGGGTTCCATTCAGTGTTTTCTCTCATATACATGTGTCAGCCAAAATTTCAGCTCACCCCTTCTTTCTACAAACCATAGCTCATTACACTGTTTCTGTCCTTCTGACAACAATGCCTTTTTTATTCATTTATATAGTTATGTATTAATTACGTACTAAGCATAAGTATCAAAAAGATATATATTTATGGTTTATACAAAATGAAAGACAGACCATTTGGTTAACTGTGTTTTTACATCCATAGCAGCCCCAATCCCTCTATTCGACACATGCAGGCATCTCAGCAAGCTCCCTGTTAATTAAAACACTGTCATGTCACACCCCACCACTTACTGATTATGTTATTAAATAGAGAGGAGTGTGCACAGAGAAGTCTGTCTGCACATATAGCAGCTACAGCACAAAGTCCTCTGCTAAGTATATATAACCCTACAACCCATTATTAGTCTTCTCTCATTTGTCCAGTTGTGCAGAGATAAAGCCCTTGCACAGTAACTGTGTTGTTTTAGTTTCAAAGCCTTTGCACTCACATTATCAAATTTGAATGCTTCTATTAGGCTGAAAATGGCACTGACAGAGCAATGAGCTCATACAGTGTGAGGGCCAGTGTTGCAAAGTAAATTAAATTAACTCTACATGCTTTGTGAAATATATAATACAGTTCACACCCACAAAGCATTTCCTAAGTCTTCTTAGTTGTCTGTTTTAACCAGCATTTATTTTGACCAGGTTTCATTCCTTGAGTTGGGTGACTCACATCTGTCAAAGCACAACCCCCTTCAACCTGCTCTGTTTTTCACACTGTGCATAATTTTTTGCACATGTGCATACGTGAAGCATAAAGTCCAGACCGAAACATTCAAATCACACACTGCCACTTTCCATGCTTTCAATCATAAAATCATAAAGTACAGAAGTATTATGAGTATGTGAACATAAAGATCTTAGAGAAAAATGTTCACGAAGGGTTCTTTGACTAGTTTAAAATTCTTTTTAATGGGGTTCTATTGGAACATTTTCTGAAAGAAAAACCCTCTCCTGTAAGGTTCTACACAGAATCTTTGGAGGATCCCCAGAGGTGCAAACTGATGAACTCTTTGGGTGCTAGATGGAACCAATTTTTAAGAGTGAAGCAGCAGAGCAAAGTGATTGCACAGTAATGATACAGTAAATTCATCTTGCCCCCAACCTATGTTCTATTGACTACACACTGGTATCATTTACACATCCAGTGTCACATCCAGTGTGAATTTCAGGTAACAGGCAACCTGAATGTCCATAGGATTAATGTCCTAACCTTTTTTTCTGTTCTATCCACAGATACGAATTACACACAAGAATCAGGTGCCCATGCTGATGGGTCCTCCACAGAAAACCCCCTTCTTCTTCTTCAAGAAGCGCAACAGAAGTCGAGACTAGGCTCACCTCTAACACACAGACATATCTTCACTAATCTCAGCCACTGTATCTGCTCTGCTGGGGAGGTGAAGAGGGACATCTGAGTGGAAAAATAGTTCTTTGGTGATGGACAAATAGTTCTTTGGTGATGGACAAAAATTAAACTCATACCTTTATCTTGCATGGACAAAGGACTCTGATGCCTGTAGTAGCCTAACCATTAGAGAGACTTCAGTGAATGAAGAAGCCAACCCAGCATCTTGACCAATTCCTGTGTGTTTGAATCTCTGATATTCCTACAATGGGCTGCATAGGCTGTAAATTTTTAATTATTCCTGCCAGAGCCAGGACCACCAGACCATTGACTTTGTATCATACTGCGCTCTCTCACTTCCTGTGAGTGGGTTCATCAGACAATACTGACTTGCAGAGAGAAAAGGGAAGGGATATATGAAGAATAAACTAAAGTGCTCAGGAACATCTTCAAAAAGAGTGCTACAGGTAGTGCTAAGGCCAGGGATGACAACTTGAAATATTCACCCTGTTATGAAAGTTAGAGTGGGTGGGGCAGAGCAAACTGTCGTCCTGAAGGAGTCTGCTGAATTATATATCAGTTCATGGAGAGTGTTCACACAAACACCTCTTTAAAGCCACACAACATGCCACTACTTACAGAGACAAAACAGTGAGCTCATATTTTATGCAGTGTGTAGTTTATGGGCTGTGGGCTGATGAGAAGAGGAAGGCCCTATCATTTGCTTCTGACCTATCTGGTGTCCACCTTCAGACCACTGATATCCAAAGGTAGCCAGTGTCAATTTTGTAAAATAATACATAGCTTACCGGTAGGTGCAGACACCACAGACACTGTTAGGAGGATAATCTACGGAGGTAAAAGAAAGATGTGTTTAGCAAAAAGTCTTTTTTTAGCAATTTACAAATCAAGAGGCTGGACCTTTCCCTAGCCTCAATTTCTCATCGCTCTGGGTATGCACTATAGGTTGAGTAAATAAGTGTCAGAAATGAATCTCTCAGGCCATGTCTACAATATTAAGTAGACCAGATTAAAACCAGCCCTATGGTCCTGCATGGGTATCTGACTGAACATAACCCTAAATATATCACCCTATTTCAGGCACTATCTTTCCCATGAAACACTATACCTAAATACACCATGAAACCATCAGCTCGTAATTTTCAAGTCTGCTGACAGGGGTGTTAAAACACCTAAATCATCCAAGTAGGAAAACAAATCTATGTTACTGTGTTTGTGCCAATGTCCAAGCTTAGAAAATATTCATGTTCTGATGGCTGGACACCATATATGCTGTGAAGTAAACTTTTTTTAACCTTTCTTATATAGCCGATCGAAATGATATCAGCGTTAGACTAAAGATGCCTACCATCATGTATATGAATACACAGTAGTTGTATATTCTGAGAACCTTGTGTGCATATATATGAATGTGTTTGATGATATAACTTGTAGAGTAATGTAATATAGCTTTAGAGATTAGTAGTGTTATCTCACGGGTGACATGAATGACTGACATATTGTCCCCGATATAGATAAGCACTCTATGATAGTCAGATATATTGGCACTGTGTAGAACTGTGCGTCTAAAAGTTAAATTACTTAAGCTTCTCCATTTTAGATCTGGGATCAGATAAGTTTTTTTTTGTCTGAAATGATTTAACTTCGAGTTTGACATTTTTAAGGTAATTTCAGATCAGCACTGATTGTACAGCTGATGTTCTCAAAACACAATTCTTCAAACAGGCAGACTACTCTGCCTCTGGTTCCCTTTAATGAACACCAAATCAAAGATACAGTATCAAGGTCCTTCAAAGTGCAAATTTGTCTAGATAACCACAGGATATGACTTTGTCATTCCAATAAAAAGTTATAGTGTATTTCACTAGAACTCCATTGTCTCCTGTGGTCATCAGACAGTTGCCTTTTATGGTCCTCTGGTGCTTAAGGAATGTTGGTTTGGTTATGAGTGCATGTTTACAATTTCTTTTCATTTTACAATTTAGATGATGTTTGTTGTATAGATATTTTATCTAACGTGACATCACTGCATGCCTACTAAAGCAAAGAAGACAACAATGTCTGCTCAAAGAGAGACCATGTTGAACTTTCTCAAGAGTCTGCCATCTTCTCATGATTATATTCCTAGGCCTTTTCTACCTTTGCTTAATTGTTGTACCCTACTGTCTTTATTCATTGTGTTTTCCCATAATATGTTTGAAACATGTTCATGGTAAAAACACCAATGTGGCTGTTCTTTGTTAGGTTCTCAATAGAGAAATGTCTGGCACCCAGATAATGTATCAACAGGGAACAGAAGTAACATTCGTCCCACAGGCATCATCCCTGATACATATCACTGTCATGATCTTCATTATTTATGTTAATATACAGTAAATAACTAGTAGTCTTAATCAGGAAACACAAAATAGCATTTTGCCTGGAGTAGAACACATTCAATACAAACTGAAAATTCAACCAAAAAGTCATCGAACTTTTGTACTGTGTTGCAAGATTAGTTACCTATTAACATTACTTAGTGGTTGATTAGTATAATTTTGGCCTTCCCTATTATAAAGAACATCAGCCACTGTGTGTCTTAACATCACAAATTTCTTCAGAGTCTTTTGTCATTAATATTTCACATGCACATTTTCTCTAGCTTGTCCTAGTTATTAATGTTTAATACTATTATTGTCTTACATCTGTTCTTACATGTAACACTGTGATATAATCTTTAAAAAAAATGCTACTTCCTGTCTGAATACTTTATTCATATATTAGGAACTGAATCTAAGGAAAACCAATCTCAGAGCAACACATCTTTTAACAGAAACAGCAAGAACGCTATTAAAATGCCTAGTCTCCTTTCTGCATTGTTTCTTTACTCTGGTTTTGGCCTTGTTTGTGGGTCCGACAAAGGCCAAATGCACACGTATACTTAATTAGGGCAGATAAACAGTATTAAATAACAACACAAATGCAGTAGAGCCAGTATTATCCCTCAGTGTGATTGTCCTACATGTCTGTATAAAGCCATGTACTTTGACTTAGTGGGCTTGCAGGAACTCTATCTGTGTAGCAGCAAGGGTCAAGGGCACTGTTCAAACCCTGAGCCATGAACTGAGTCATGTGCTTCATGAGAAAAGATTGATTGCTTCTTCTCTTGACCCTTTTATCACCTGTCCACTCCAGCACTCATTCATTCTAGGCATCTATGTTGATGGACAAAGGATTTATTGAATTAAAGGGCAGGTTGTGAATGGACTTCGGTGTTGTTGATTGGAAAAGAGCTGCTGAAATGCACTTATCCAATAATGGCTCTCAGTTACTGGGTTTATCCTCCATTTAACCTGATTGAATTTCAATTTAATCAAAGTCACAGCTTTTATGCTAATGATGTGAATCCCACTTGGGGAATACTATTTAGTTTGGTTAGTGTTATACTAACAGGACAGAAAGGATCTCCAATATTGTCTCATGCCAACCTCACTATGCCTGTTAGCTTATTTGTTTCATATTGTTTCACAATTACACAAAATACCAAGTATACAGATTATCGCTATGGTCATATGTCAGATTGTCTCCATGGTCATATGTCATGAGCAAAAGGGTGTATTCTCTAGTTCTAACCCTCCAGCCCACTCTGTAGTATGGAGTACACCATTCATATATTTTATACCCTCCTTCGAGCTCATCTGGAGGTGACCTTTATTTTTATTATATAAGGTGACATATGTTCATCATGATTATTACACATATTTAACAGAAAACTTAGGGTAAAGACAGCAAAAATGTGGTTTTTTTTTAAGTCTAATGTATGTCAAATTGGTGTTTTCACAGGAATAAATAAACCAAATACAATATATGATATGTTTACACAATGAACCAGAGTACAGATTGCAAAACACTTGTTTTTCATCGTATGTCCTTTGCTTGCCAAAATAGGTCTTTAAGTATGTGCTGAATATACAAGAAGAAGCTCAGCCCTGGGGTGAAGGCTGGGCATCTTGGGCATGCACAGATAATGAGACAGGAATTATCTCTGTATGAGCTATTAATAGTATGCAAGTCACATCTCGTCTTTGCTTTGGAGACTACCACTGGCCTGAAGCTGCTACCTCCCCTCATTTCACTTTCACCAACCATCTGCATCTGACAGATTTCACATCAAGGTTACAGACATGTGACTCAGCTATGCTTAAAATAGATCATTTTGATTGACTGGGTATTAACATATTCAAATAGTACTGTGACACTATAATAGCTTTTGGGCTTTATAGCACATTTGTAACTATTGAGCAGATGTGCTGCAATATCAACAATGCTTCCTCATTCTTTAATAAATCTAGAATCGAAGTTTTATGTGATGTCTACGTAGAAAACTTTTTCCAAAAAGAGGCAAACTTGTGCACTAACCCTGTCAGAGTAACCACATCACACCACCCAGCAAATATGTGTACTAAAGGAAAGAAAAAAATGGGCCCGTTCCCTTCCCCTTGGACCCTTTCCCTTGTCTCAGTAATCTTTTCCTGGCTCTCTTAAATTTTGTCTGTAAAAAAATTTTCAATGGGAGATATTCTGTAGTGACTCTGTAGTATGTGTCACCACTTTGGATTTATTTAAGGAAAGAATCGGAATAGAAACACAATATGCTCTTGCCCGCCCCCCCTCACCTCCCACCACATCCGCAGAGACCGACTGAAGCATACTATAAAAAGGAGATGTCCACAGTACGGTGTAATTGACAGACCCTCCTTCAGAGGCAATAATAACATCGGTAATGTATCTGTTTTATAATATTGTCTGCCTCAAACAATATAAGCTTGAATCCAATGCTCGACATTGAATGAAGGATTTCTCTCACTCATGCTCAGAGTTGTCTTGATAAATAGAGCCCATAGGCTGTCTGAAAAAATTACATGGTCTCACTTTATACTGTGTAACCACAGATATTGCATGTCAGACTTCTTCCACATCACAAGAGCAAGATCAGTATACAGAATTTGTACAAAAACTGAATTAATTTGGTTTATGAATCTGTGATATCCTGTAAAAACATGTTGTGCCTATTCTATCATATTTGAGCAAAACATAGTTCATAAGCGGATGCACAGTCATGCAGTGGGTAGCATTGCCATCTCACAGCTCCAGGGTCCTCGGTTTGATCCTGGGCTTAGGTTTCCTCTGGGTTCTCCGGTTTCCTCCCATCTCCCAAAAACATGAAGGTAAGTAGATTGGCTATGCTAAACTGCCTCTTGGTGTAAATGAATGTGTGAATGTACGTATGCACGGTGACCTGCAATGAACAGGCATTCCATCCAGGGAGTATTCACGCCTCACAACCAGTGTTCTTGGGATAGGCTCTGGATAGACTAAGTTGGGAACAGGATAAAATAATCTAATAATATTGAATAATCTGCTTGTAAAATAATATATACCCTGTTGAACTATTAGCGGTCTGTTGTAAGACATACTCTTTTGGTGATACAGTGGCCTACCTAGAGAATATAGTGTCCTATATTTCATAGTGTATTCTATATTATCTTTTAGTAGATTGTTGGTTACATATTTTGTGATATACAACGGTGCCAGACCTTTTCAAAGCTGGACGTATTTGGGCAAACGTGTCGTGACTGTTAAAGATAAGCTCGAGGATAATTTTACGTGTGATTTGAATTTTCGGTGCGTGTCTCTTTAAGAGCCTGCGGCGAGGGAGGGAAAAAACAACAAGCTGAATGTGAATGAAACCCAGTCATTCATAAAAATAGGACAAACGCGTACTGTGATTGGTCAAAGCACACCTCATGCATAATTCATTAGCTTCCACCAATCATTGGTTGTTGACTTGACTGACAGGTCAATTTAGCCAATGGAGAACAAAAACTCTTGTCCGTGGAACCCAAGGGGAAACAAGAGCAGTCCATTTACTAAATCCCATTCAAGTTTTGTATCGGGAGCAGAGCGCATCTACTGACTGAGCGGAACGGACGCTAGTTTTTCTCGCGGATTTACAGTCTTTAGCGCTTTTTCAGGACGTCCACACTGGCACGGCATTTTCTATACGGTGAGAGGAGAGTTAATGGTTGTTGTTTTTTTTCATCGTTTCAGATGAAATTGCGTGTTATGGAAGCTTTTCGACATTGTTTAAGTTTATCCTCGACTCTGAACCGCGAATCCAGCAGCTACTGCGCGCTGAGGGAAAGCGCAACGCCATTTTATCTTACACGGGCTTACTTTGGCAACCATATTTTTTGACATGAAGTTTTCTGAGGGTTTTTTTTTTGTAATATTGATGTCGAGGAGGTTTTTAAGCTCGGTGTTCTCGGTGAGCTCAGTCTGGTCTCAGCTGTGTTTGTGGGTTAGTGAATGGAGGGCTCGGTTTATTCCTCACACAGGTCGGGTTTCATTTCATTGAGAAAAACAAGGGGGCCATGAGAGGGCTGGGAGAGAGGGAGAGAAGTTGATACTGCCATGCTGGAAAATAATAATAATAATAATAATAATTATTATTATTATTATTATTATTATTATTCCTATTATCACTATTATTATTGTTGTTGTTGTTGTTAATAATAATAATAATAATAATAATAATAATAATAATAATACTCTTGTGGTTGTTGTTGTTGTTAAGATTTTGGTTTGGATTGGTCTCTCAAACTTGATATTCTGACTGAACTTTTGCCAGTTTTTTTTTTTTTTTTTTTTTTTTAAATAAAATATTTTTAGACATCATCGACTAGATTTGACTGTAGATCTTTCTGTTGCCTTGAACTTGGCCCCTGGAAAGCTATTAGGACAGCTTTAGGATAGTAAACGCTGTGTTTTGTACACATTGTTGCTAACTTAATGATGCGGGTAATGGAAACATGCTCTATTAAACTGTACAGTTTATACCCTGAACTTGCGTCACGCGCACTTTTGATCTTCCCTTCTCTCACTATCCTCCTCTCAGAGTAAATATTTCCCCCCAGATGGTAGTTGTTACCCGTTAAAGCCAGGTTTGACCAGCTTAAAGAACGACTGGGCTGTTTTTCCACTTTCTCGTTGCTTCTTTTTTGTGCTTTAAATATGCTCTTCTGGAGAAGAAAACTCTTAGATATTACTCCTGTGTGTTTTGGTGTGCTCTGGATCCCTCTAGGCTAGATGATGGAATTGCTGTTCGTTGACATTAAAAAGTAATACAATTACAAATGCAATATATTTTCTGCACTGGCAAAATATAAGCATGCCTTTGGGTATGCAAGAGAATATTTCCAAGCCTGTGATTATGTGTTCCTTCATAATCTTGAGCACAGATGGTTGGCTTTTTGATTATATAAGGGTTTTGTTCTCAATGTGTGTTTACATGGTGCAGCACATACACTGTTCCCTCAACACACACTCCGATGTTGTAATGAACAACAGAAGGAGAAAGAGGAGAAGGGAGCAGGTCAAGTTGAAGATTCCCTCAGACTCTAAGCAGGACAGTATAGTGAAGTGATTGTGTGTACCGAGTGGCTCTCTGACCTGTAGATCTGTTCTTTCTGTAGAGAAAAGAGAGACCAGAAAGAGATCTGCAGCTATCGCTTTTGAGCGAAGACCCACTGCTGGGATTTGTAAAGACCCAGATATCATGGACAGATTTTACGACCAGCAAGTACCATTTATGGTTCCATCAAATGTGAGTAATTGTTTTTCTCCACTGGTAGTCAGATGATATGAGAGAGAGCTTTTGTCATATGGATCAAATCGCTCTAACTAGTCTGCTCCACAGCAGAAATCATCCCAAGTGGAGGAACCATACAACAGAACCATTAATGAGAGGAAAAGGAAGTTTGTAGACACTGAACTTGCTCAGGACACAGAAGGTAATATAACACACATGCATTGTAATTTAGCCATAGTGCTTTTGTGTTATTTGGTGTTTTTAATTCAATTAAATAGCATTTCAATGTCATGAAAAATAGCTTTTACTTCCTTTTTTGAGACATATTCTCAGTTTTCTTGTTATGTCCTAGCAGTATGTTGTATTCAGACTGAGTTTCCTGTGTGTGTCTACTGCAGAACTCTTCCAGGACCTCAGTCAGCTGCAGGAAATCTGGATTGCAGAAGGTGAGGGTCCCTTTCTTATATTCCCTTCTCAGCAAAGGAAAACTGCAAGTTTTCTTTAAATTCCACAGCATTTTTTTTCTCTGTGCATATTTTTTGAAACAATTCAACCCTGGTCTACCCAACTTTTTAGGTTTCAATTCACAACATTTTATGGAAAAACACTTCTGTTTTTTTCTCTTTCCTATAGAACAGTTTATGGGTTTTGGCTTTCAAGTTTCATCTGTATTCATGGGAGCACAATAGTTCTTTTTTTTTTTTTTTTTTTTTTTTTTTTTTTTTTTTTTTTTTTTTTTGCCTGCTGGTAATAGTGACAGGCTTGCTGTGTTGTTCCTTTATGGCAACTTTACAGCGGGACAGCTGATGCTTATGCCAATGCTTGCTTTCGTGCCTGCATTACTGATCAGTGAGGTCTGTGTGTTCATTTTTTATATCAGCATCTCTGGTTTTGCCTCCACAGCCCAGGTGCCCGATGATGAACAGTTTGTCCCAGACTTTCAGCCGGACAGCTGTGAGTACCTGAGATTTAATATTTATACTCCATTGCCATGTACACTGGATGAAGTCCAGAGAAAGCAAGGACCACTCAGGGAGATATTCATTATTCATGTCTTGTTCCAATTTCTAGTCAAGTCTTTTGAGAGGACAAAGGCCACAATAAAACAAAAAATGGTGTCAAGTACCCAGGCAATCTTGTTGATTTGGTTGGGTTGTGAATTCTCAGTAGAGATCCTAATGATGGATGTTACTGGTCAGGTTCCCAGGGAAACGTTGATATCAGACCCTAACCTGGACCTTTTTTTTTTTTTTCTTTTTTTCAAAGTACCTGATTTGGTATAAGGCAAGCTCCTAATATGATTTCATGCTTTCATGCACTCAGCTTAGCCTGGAATGGACTGAATTCCAGAGGGTGGAGGTGCCTGCACGCTGCAGCCTCACCCTGCACCACACAGAGCTGCTGAAACTGAGTAAAGGTGTTCTTACCAGCACCCTTCCTGACACCATTTCAGCTCTAAATAGGGGATTTGTTAGAACCTGGCCACTGTATTGCAGCCAAGTGAAATGCTTGTGCAATATTCAGTGGTGCATTTTATAGCTTCCCATTTCTCTTGTTTGACTTACATAAGTTTATTTGTGTTTTGGTCTGATGCTGAAGCTGGAAGTCAGGGTGTGGTGTTTTTGTGTCAGACCTCATTATTTCAGTCCTGTTTTGTTTATCCAGTATGGTGAAGACTGATATAGTACAGTATCTTTTTCTATGATTTATTATTTACACAGAGAGGCCCTTTGTGGGTGTGTAGACACTCTCTTGGCTGTGGCCATACAGTGCAATGTGAAATTTTTCAAGTGTGTATGATGGTCATCTTGGAATAGGCCTTGGGCACTTGGCAGCAATCCACTTCTCTCTACAGGCTTCTATTCTGCAGAGCTGTGCCATTCCTCTGGTCATCTGCAGGACATCCCATGCACTACCGTAGCCTGCATTAGGAGAGTGGGAAAATCCATCTACCATTAGGTTTCATTTAAGGGAGTGTCTAATGTTCACCATAGTGCAATGCACTGTAGCTTTCAGCACACTTTTTGAGCATTCACATGCCCGTTATGTGGTTTCCTAAGCTCAGTATAGTCAACTTGATTTATCTTGCTAGTGTTGCGCTGTGCCCAGGGATCCAGTTTCTTTGGCCATTATGTGGCGCCGGATATGGGAGCTGATGCAGAGATCCAGCAGCTAATGGTTACAGTGCGGGGAGGAAAATCATTCACAATCATTGAATTACAGCTGCTGTGATTCATGAGTATCGACTTGCCCATGATGGAAATCAGAAGGGAGCACTTTGATTGCGCATGTTTTGCAAAGCCACAGTACTGATGGGCGAAGGATGTATCTTTTATACCCAGCAGTCAGCCAATTAATGGTGTTGAGTAGGACACTCCTTCAGAATATCAGCACGGTACTGCTGCTGATGTGTTCGATTAGATGCACTGTATTATATACTTCCATTCCATTGTCTTTTTCAGTGACGTTTCATGGCCCTCCTCCAACCAAGATTAAACGGGAACTGAGTCCTTCCAAAGAGCTCTCTCCCTGTAGTGAGGACAGGAGTCCAATGCTGTATGGAGAGAAGTGCCTTTATAACTACAGGTAAGCATGCGGTGCAAATTTGTCCTTAAGCTGGCTTGATAATTACTGTTCTGAAACTGACACCTCATATCATAATAGCTTTTATACTAAAGTTCACTGTGCTCCTTCAGTCCTGCCTAACTTTTCACTCCATCCCACACCCCCTGTGCTAGCACCCTCCACTCCTCCTCCTTCTTGCCTTTCTATTCTTTCATTCATTGTGTTGCCATGGCAACTCTTGGTTTCATTTGTTTGCCACTTTTACCATCACTTGTATTACTGTTTTGCTCTCACACTGGCATTCAAATATTACTTTCATCTGTATACAGATTTCTACTCTTTATTCCAGCATGCCTTTCATATGAGCAAAGTTATAAACTATAGTTTAGAAATATTTCTCAAAAGAAATAGTTATGTCATGTACTATAATTCTTCAAGCGCACATATTTTTGTACATTTATTACTACTTCTAGAGTTTTTTAATCTATTTCCATGCTTTCTTTTTATTTTTTTCCTAGATTTTATTATGGTTATTAGTGCATCAGTTTTCATGTGTGTTACTGCTAGAGTTTAGTGTTTCACTAAAGCACTTCTTTATCATTGAAACATTGTTTAAATCTATAAATATTCACACACTATAAAACATGATCGCGCTATCGTCACTCAGGGATGCCATTTCTCCTTCTATATTTACTTCAACAACCTTGGAAAAAAGTTAAATCTAATGTCCTAAAGGGTTATTTTTATGTTTAGAAAGCGAGACTCTAACTATTCAAAGAACCCATGAGAACCATGTTATTAGAATTCATCACTATCAAGCAACCACTAATGGTTTTACTGGAAAGCAGCTTTCCAAAAACTTTGTTTATTTTCAAACTTTCTTTTCTAGTTTAGTTTTGTCTTTGTATCATCACTGTGCCATTAACTGCATGCAGGGAGCTCCCCCTTACGTGACAGACTGTTTCCTTCCTTTTACTCCTCACAGTGCCTATGAAAGGAAAACCTCTGTTGGGTTCAAGCCATTGACTCCTCCTTCAACGCCTGTGTCACCATGCAGTTCCACCAACACGCACCCCATGCATGAACAGACGCCTCCTCTTGTCCATAATTCCACATTAGGGCAACACTCCCTACACGGACAGCCTGCTGTGACCAACTCCACCCTCAGTCAGAGGGCCCTCCCACTACACAGCCAGACTCCACCTTTTGCAGTGCCATGTCCACCTCAAAACCACAATGCCCCCTTTAACAACGAGCACAGGTGACTGTCTGTATTGTTTACAGCAATGACCCAGGGTCAACTCCACAATTTATCAGCACCCTTCAGAAAACAAGCAAAAATGATTATATAAATTGAGGAACACATAAGAGATCTATTGAGCTAAAAAAAAAACATTAGGGCACTATACCTTTGACTCAATATTTTTTTAATACATACGTTTTTTTTTTTTTGTGCATTCAGTTTTTTCCATCTATGGCCAAGTTTTTGCTTCTATTATTAGGTTAAAACTGTGATTATTTTTTGTTTGGCTTCCCCAATAATTCTGGGGTGCTAGTAATTTTTGACATGTTTTGAGAGAAAATACTATTAATTCTATTACGTTCTTAAGAGAATCTTCTCATAGGTGAATTCAGCAGATTCTTCAATTTTGTGAGTGGAAAATATGAATATGAATTATTTATTTTTCAGTGTCTCCTCTGCTGCACTTACTATAAAAGACACCATGGTTTAAAAAAAAAATGCCTGTGGTGTTATAACACGGATGATGTGATGCTGTGGTAGAATTACTGTTCCTCTGTAGGAGGGCTGTCTTAATTTGACCCCCGTGGGAATAGAGAGGTTGGCTGTGCACCCTGCCAGCTGCACTATGATTACTGGGAGCATGCCGAGGAATTTGTGGCATGTCATTAGCAGTTAGTAATATGGAGCTAGGAACTCCATGTTAAGCAACAGACCAGAACGCTCCAGAATGTCTGCTAAGCTCTCCTTTAAAATAGCTGTCCCTTAGCTTTGACCAGGCCCCATTTTCTCATTTTATATACTGCATATACTGTACTAGCAAATACAGTGAACTTGTGAATTTTTGGAATCTTCCTTGATTTTAATCTTTGATATTGATTTGTTAAAATATTCTTTTGGTGATTTAAACATTTTCTACTTACTTTCTTCAATAGGTTTCAGCGCCAGCTCTCGGAACCCTGTTTGCCATTCCCGCCTTCCGAGACCCAGGGAAAACCAAACTACATTCCCCAGGCATCAAGCACTTCACCTAGAGATGGCCGGCCACCGTATCATCGGCAGTTGTCAGAGCCGGTGGTTCCTGTTCATCCTCAGGGTTTTAAACAGGAGCTGTTGGACCCTCGCTACACTGAGCAGGGTGTCCCCAACATGGGTCGACCCCAGGCTGCCTTCCACACAATGGCCATCAAGCAAGAGCCACGAGACTTTGGCTTTGACTCTGGTTAGTATTAATAAATGTCTACTTTTTAAAAGGAACAGTGACCTTATCCAGCCCTCATCAGACCATACTGGCCAGCTTTGGTGGGAAGAGACGGGGCTCAGGCTGTGGAATCTTCCATGTGTGCTTGTCTCTGCCTCACCAGGCTCTGCTAAAACTCACAGATCCATGCAAATACTCACACACTAACTTTCAGAGAACAGACAGTCTGACGTGGCAATATTCTTTGCCCTTGTAGAAATTCTCTCCAAGCAGTATCTCTCACCCATGTAGTTGAATGAAAGGCAGAAAATCGACATTGTGAGGTTTATAAAACTTAATCAAATTACAACTCTGTCTAACTTGATCATCAGTCTAAAGTGGTGAATTGAAGCCTTTAATACAGATAAGACCTTCTGTAGTTCAGTAGTTGTGCTTCATTCTAACTCAAACACCCTGTTCCTTGCCTTTTCATGATCATCAACAAATCTAACCAATTTAAACTGAAAAAGAACACTATTGCTAGAGTTCATTATACATGTTGGCCAGTGATGTTGTTCCAAATTATCTTGATCTACTGTCTATAAATACATACATAGGTGTGTAGGACCTTACGTTTTCGTTGACCTGAAGTGAATCGTTGACATTGCTTTGTTCTGTTATGTTTTCATTTTAATATCCAAAGTTACCAAAAGCACAAGCACAGAATGTCATTGTGGTGATATTTTTTTTCCCACATGCATATAATGTGTTGCATGTTACATTAGTGCATTGATGGAGACTAATTATGTCAGATGTGTGGGTAATTGTTTTTGATTAATGGTTTATTTGTTTGATTTTCAGAAGTGCCTAACTGCCGGTCTTCATTTGGGAGAGGAGCAAGCTTTTACCAAAGCCAAGAAAGTAAGTAATCACATGTACAATTATGTCACTTTTGGGTGCAAAGTCTGTTTCACAAGATCAAAGATTTGTTTTGGTTCCTGTTTTCTGTTCTTGTTTCTCTAAGTTACTTGTTCATTTCTCAATGAACCCAAACTACATGTAATACTAAATATAGATATTGTCCAAACACAGATTTACCCTGAATTTGCTCAACTCCTTCCTTTTTCTTGCAGGTTTTTCATTTGACAGAGATCAGCACTTGTATTATGACGATACATGTGTAGTACCTGAACGACTTGAAGGTAAGACTCCCTAATGATATTTATGCACACAACTCATGTTAGATTTTATTTATATGATTACAGGGAAATCATTGGTGTAGAGGTGTTGTGTTTTTTTTTTTTTTTTTTTTTTTTTTTTTACATCATCAAAATGCAAAAAGATTGAATGTATCAGGCTTAGACTTTTCTTCTACCTGAGAATGTTGGCAGGCTTTCATCATTAATATTCTCTAAACAGGGAAAGTAAAGCAGGAGCCTTCGGTATTTCGTGAGGGCCTACCTTACCAACGTCGTGGATCTCTCCAGCTCTGGCAGTTTCTGGTCACACTTCTCGATGACCCTGCCAACGGTCACTTTATTGCTTGGACAGGACGTGGCATGGAGTTTAAGCTCATTGAGCCAGAAGAGGTCAGTCTTGAATACAAAATATAAAGTACACTACACATCTCTGTCATTTATATACCATCTTTAAATCATTTTAAAATGATGTATAACTTGCACACTAGGTGGCTCGACGTTGGGGAATTCAGAAAAACCGACCAGCCATGAATTATGACAAGCTGAGTCGCTCTCTGCGCTACTACTATGAGAAGGGCATCATGCAGAAGGTAAAGACAAGTTCACATTTATGTTTTATGATACTCGGCTGACATTTATAAAATGCATTGGATTCTTTCAATTGGGTTTTTTTGTAATTTCTCTTTTTTTTTTTTTTTTTTTTTTTAAACTCCTCAGGTTGCTGGTGAGAGGTACGTCTACAAGTTTGTGTGCGACCCTGAGGCCCTCTTCTCTATGGCCTTTCCAGACAACCAGAGGCCAAACATTAAGGCTGATCCTGATGGCCTGCCTGTCGTGGACGATGAAACACTCCCCATCACTCACTATGATGAAGGAGGCTCTTACCTGATAGATGGAGGAGAGCAGTGTGTCACTGGGATGCCTTTCCCTGATGGCTATGTGTACTGACTCTCATCCCCAATCCTAAACCTGAACTGTTGAGCAGACTGGAGCATGTCTGTCCCTGCTGCCTCTACTTCTGCCCTGTTGTCCATTTACAGATTAGCCCTCCCCCAAAAGTTGCATTAAATTAATGGAGAGATCTGCAAACCATCAAATCTCTGGCATTGGCCCATGAGAAAGTGTCTGGGAAGTGAGGGGTATCTGGACTTCTGCAGCTTGACCTGCTTTGTGGTAGATGGTTACTTGATGCTGCAGAAAATGCAAAGTCAGTGTGCTGAAGGACTGTTGGGTCTCTGCACAGACTGAAAGAATTGTAGCAATTCTGTTTTGACAATCTGTTTTTTAAAAAATGATGAAATATTAAGAGGTGCCCTAACAAAAAAAACAAACAAAAAAAAAATCAAAACACAGCACTATTTAACAGCTGCCTATTTGGGTACTAATAGATTTGTGTTACCTCAAAATCATGTAGACATCTATTAGAAGTGAAAAGGGCTTTATTTTGCAAATGAGAAAAAGACCCAGTCATTTCTTTAGTTTTGGTTAGACTTGTTTAGAAAGCTGGCTTTTATACAATACTTCGGTTTAACTAAATGCAGGACTGCTTCAAAGGAATTTCTATACAATATACTGTTTTGTTTTTTTTTTTTTTAAATGTTGGCTTGTTTTTAGTCATTGTAAGTGTTGTGGGGTTGTTTTTGTATCATTAGCTCGCTCTCTCCCACTGGATTATTCAAAGGTTATTGCTCTATAATGAAGCTGAACCAGATACACTATTAAAGACATTCAGTCAGATTACAGTGACTGTTAACCCATTGTTAAACTCATATTTCATATGCATTGGTATTTCCTTGAAAATTGGTACATTGTGTAAAACAAGAATACAATATTCAAAAAGGGATGCACTAGAGAAACTTTCTTCAAGAGAGTTACAGCCTCTGACTACTTAAAATGTATTTAAGGGTCAATGTTTTTATCCTGTTTTGTATTATCTTTGGCTTACTTTTCTTTGGCACTGTACAAGTTTTAAAATGCACCAAGATGGCAGGACAGCCAGGACTTTGCATGCAATAAGGTGAAAAGAACGCCTTCTCCTGGACTCCTTTTCACTGCCAATATGAAGTTGACGAAAGACCACTGCTTCCTTTTTGCATGGTACTCAACTGACAATTGTCCACTAACATATCGCTTTATGCTGGACAAAGATGAAATTAATTTCTCTGCATTGTTTTCCTTTTTTTTTTTTTTGAGAAAGATGAACTTATATAAATATATATTTTTGCAAAGTCTGCATTGGTTTGATTTCATTGTATCAGCTGTATAGTACTGCCTAAAACATGTTTTAAATTTGGGATGCTTGTGGTGCTTTCACTGCAGATCAGGGCTTAATGGACTCCTTTTGTGTTGGATTACAGCAACGTTTTCCATAACGGTCCTCAGACACATAAAGACAAGCCACGTTAATGCTTACTCCAGGTTCCCAGCACACCTGAACCATGTATTCAGTGTTCTTAACGACTTTGGTACAAATGAGGACTGTTTGGGAAACACTCAGTTAGAGGAAAGTATGCTTTGTTATGAAAACTGATCTATATGTATTAGGCTTTCTCACTGAATGAGAGGTTTCTTAACCTCAAGCCCTATCACCAGAAGGGGGAGTCTGCATGTGTATAGGCTTCACCTTCTTCCTTCATATTGTGTACCTTTTAGTTTATAATCTGTTCTGGGTACAATAAACTATTCTTTCTGCTTCACATCCACTGGAATTTTTCATCATTTCTCTCACCCTTAGCCAGCCAGTTGCTGTGACTTTACCATCCTAAACTTTAGTGACTTGCCACGTGTTTGGCAAAGTTCACTAATTCTGATAAAGTGAGAAATTATGCCTGTTATATGGAAGAAAGGGTTGGTAAATTTCAGGTATTTTATGAAGACATGAAAGACTCAATGTTTTCCTTCCATGCATTTGTAGCATGTATCGATCACATACTCAAGAAGTGCTTCTCGATCTTATTATGGCCCTCTGTTCTCCCAGAAGTGCTTGTTTCATCTTTACATTAAGGGCTGGCTACTTTACTAATGTGCGTCTGCCCTTGTGGCCAGAAAGCAGCCCTCCATTTGTAAGTATTATATAATCATATCCATCTTCACTGAGCAAGCAATGCTTATGGACCAGAAGGTTCATACAGATGAGCTTACAGTATGAGAGTGTCTTAATGTAACTGCTTAACATTTATTAATCCATGGTGCAACAATAATAGTACTGTCACCCATGGCATGGTTATAACAGCTTGAGGATGAAGGAAGTGATCACTGCTACTATTGCACTAGTTAATATATTTAAAAAGGATCACACATCATAATTTTTTATTGTTATCATGACCATTTGGCTTCCTCAATTAACTTTAGTTGCTATTTCATCAATATGGCTTTAATTAATTACGTGAGCTTTGCAAAATCCGACTTTGAGAAGAAACCACAGGTTCACTTGCACCCCGTGTATATTCATTCCTTCAGCTTCAGTAACTGCGGTGGATCTGGAGGCTATCCCAGAAACACTGGGTGTGAGGCAGGAATACACCCAGGATTGGACACCAGTCCATCGCAGGGCCTATGCACACACTTGTACAACTTACAAAGCATTTAAAAGCATAACTTGCTTAACCAACATGGTCTCTCACTCGCAAATTCATAACAATTTGCATGACTCAATTTGTACAAAGTCCTACTAAGGTTAGGGCTGGGGTTAGTGTTTGCACCTTTTTCTTTTTCTACAACTTCATATGAACCAAACAAAATCAAGACATCAGGTTCCAGTTTATGTGCCTAGAGTGCAAGCTTATTGTGATATCAAATATATACATTTGAAGAAATCTAAGCTTATAATGTGTATTGTTAAAGTAAAGCCCATTTTCTTCTCATTTGAAATGAAGTGCAATAATACGATTGTGTTCCTAAACTGGCTTAATATTCTGTATCATTTTAGCCATCTTATTTTGCAGCTCAATTAGGCAAAAAAAAAAAAAAAAACTGCTGTCAAGATGGTTATATAATCATTACAGTATAATTTTAGATAGTAATGACTTCCTAGTAAATGTAACATTGTTCAGAAAGTGATGGTAGCATGTGAAAAGTATTCTAAGTGAGGCCTAGATTCAGTAACCAACACAGGCACCATGCTTGCAGTATGAAACGAACAATATCTGAGCTACTTGCTCTAGTAATAAACTCACTTCTATCCGTTCTGCCCTATTTCCTTAAAAGAAATAAACTTTCTGCTAGTGTCAAATTCACAGCTGCTGTCACTCAATTTAATATCATTCTTAATATGTAAATATGACAGTTTATTCTGTGTAATAGTGATTAAAAACATTCAAAGTTTATTTCTTCAATACATGCACCAGATAGCTTTTTGTTTTTCCACAGCAAGCAATTATTGACTTCATACTTTATAACTTTTCTTAACATTACTCTAACACAGAGTGACATGACAGGATGCGAATAACCGTTTTTGTTTTTTGTTTGTTTGTTTTGATGTTGTAAATGGTGATACTGAGCCTACTGTTGATTGCAGGATGAATGGTAATGATTGCATTTTTACACCCTCCACACTTCTTGATGATGCCAGTTCAAGTCCATTTAGGAACCCAATCCAGCAAACAAGACGATCAAATCAGGCTGGAATATTAGAAGACAAGCTATAACATCTCAGCATGGCAGTCTGAAAAATTTTGTCTTCTTTTACCCCTAACACACAGGCAGACTGAAGCAGAATAATTCTTCTTCATTGACGCTTGTTTCCCACCAAGATCGCTCAGCTGTTTGTTTTTAATGCAGCCCCTGCTGGTCACGCCACAGTATTACAACAACGGCTTTTTTTTTTTTTTTTTTTTTTTTTTTTTTTTTTTAAATATATAAATAGACTTGGTACCTGAGCTGGTTACCATGGATAGAGTAATAACGAATTACACAACTTTGGTAATTATGTGGCATTTTGCATTATTATATATTCCTTAAACGTACGTTATAATAAATAATTTGTAATTAAATGTGTTTAGAGACCCCTGCTTGCTAACATACCTAGCTAGCGAGATGTCTCGTGCTAACTAGCGTCTGGGTAGCTAGCTTTATAGCATGTGACCAACTTGTACAAGACTCGAAGAGTCTCTGATATTAGCCACCATTAATGAACATATCAAATGCAGTGGCATTTATCCCAATTGGCTTAGTTTAGCTCTTAGCCAGTCCCCTATTCTTGCTTATCAGTTTAGCTACAGCATATAAACTAACTTAACTACAGATAACTAGCGAGGTCCATGTTATTTCGATGGTAACACGTTAGCCAGATTAACGTCAGACACAGCTAGCAAATGTTCTCAAATTCTAAAATATAACTACTTTTATCAACCATTAGCAAAATATAAACACAAGAAATGGCTTAACTTGACCGAGTAATGTTTAGTTTCCCCCACAGCATGGTAAAGTTGTGCTCATTTTAGCTGAGAGAGCTAAAGTAGGTTATTAAGCTACTTGTAAATGGCTGGTTAATAACGCGTTTCATCCGCCATTGCTTATCTCTTAGAAAACGTAAATACATCAGTCTGAATGTTTTAGGAGTTAAACAGGTATTTAAACCCCACAGTGCTATTTCTGCTGTAATTGTTTTAGCCATTAAATGGGCTAAATTGCTGGATGGTTCTGATTGGTCAGTGATGTGATCAGGCCGCGTGCACGTGCAGAGCTGGGACTGATCAAGCTGACCCCAGAATTGAGCTCGTCATGCTGTCTGTATTACTGAGTGAAGGTTAAAGCAGCTAAAACCTGGAGCGTTTCTCAGATCTGGAGGCTTAATTGACAGCCGCAGATATTTGCATTTAGTGATTGAAACTTAAACGGGTTGTAGAACATGTGGTACCCTCCTTCCATGATGGTACCAGTTTACTTAGAGGCAAGCGCGCGCAGAACTGCAGATGTGCCTGCTGCAGTCATGTGGCCCGTCATACCGTTTGAACAGCACTTGTGCTTTGCTATTAACGACATGGTCGGTAAGTTTTCCTGTAGCCAAATTAAGTTCAACTATTAGCACAGTGGTCTAGCAGTGCATACAACCTCAATCCCATTGCATGCATGCATGTATGCATTGTCGTGCAGTCACTCTCACTAACTCTCTTATTTACTCACAGACCTATTGCTTTTTCACCTAATCAATTATTTGTTCAGTCACCCATTAATCCACACTATAACAATAATGAACAGACTAAACATTTATAATGTTTTGCATGTATTCCAAGGGTTTCGGGAGCATCGCCTGTCTGTTGAGGATGGAAGGAAATTTTTGTTGAGCAAGTAGGTTTTTACTCTTTTCTCCACACACTGTACCTCACTAGTAAATGTGAAATTCACATGGATTACTGTAGTGTGCATTACAGTTCTTACAATGCACTTTTTCTAGGTCTGTGTATGATCTTGTGAAAGTGAGCCACTTTCTGGAGTTGACTGATCCAAAGTTGCTTGGTTGGTATCTCTCCTTACCTGTGGAAGACAGGAAACTGATACAAGGCATGGACAACATATCTAATTAGCATTTCATATTAAATGCATGTCTCTGTTTCATGAGATGTAAGCTAAATTATATACTGCCGCATTATTTACAGAAGAAGGAGGACTCCTTCAGTTTCTGCATAGACATCCTGCTCTTGAAGTATCTAGACATATTGTTCATTTAAAGCGTGAGTATACTGGATCAAATTAGTCAGTTCTGGTTAAAGTTTTTCAGTAAAGCAGATTGTTTTATGTCTTTTTATACCATTTTAGAGCACGTTATAGGAAATTGCCTTCCCCTTCCAGCACCTGATATGTCTTCAAAACTCGATAGGTATTTTTTCATATTTTGCTTAAGAAATTGTACATATTGTGCTGAAGTGAGTTATGGGATTCTATTTGCATGTCATTTCCATAATGCTTCTCTAGATCAAGACGTGCCACATTTTATGGCATGTCACAGTGTGTAAATTGTGGCACGAGTTGTCCGTCTGGTGCTAAAAAGTGCAGACGCTGTAGCACGCTGATCCTAAACCCAGAGGAAAATGTTTGCATATCTGGTAAGAGATGTTTGATATGATGTCTGCTTCATTTCTAGTACAGATTGCTGTTTGCTACATATTTTTGTCCATGTGTAGAGGAAGAAAAGACACTTCAGTTGCTACCAAACAACGTACGAGAGGAGCTGAATCTCTTAAAATCCAAGGGACATGTCAGTGAGGATATGTCAATGAAAAGTTCTCAGCAGTATGATTGCACGCAGAGCACCTCGAATAATTTGTCTGCCACTCGGATCACCCTTTTAAACAGTTTCCAGCAATCGGAGCATCCAAGGAAGAACTCTAGTGATGGCCAGCTTCTGTGTCAGATGTGGGAGGAAAGAGTGCCGTGTGATGGCAAGGATTTCAGAGTATTTAAAGATCCCTCAGCACAAGCAAGCTTTTTGCTTGACAGGGAGCTTGAGATGCAAGGCCACAGTCAAAGTGCTCATGACCAGGTACCTCTGCTGCCAGATACCAGTTCAGATTTTCCTAATCTAGAAGAGGAGACATTGCCAGAGTATTACAGTTTTAACAGCACCACAATGGAGCACACGTCTGCCCAGTGGAGTGACGCCACTAATACCTCCATGATGGCCACTAAAGGCAGCACTGAGGCATCCACCACTGATGAGTCTGTGGCCTGTGGTGCAGAGAATGGTACATTCCCTGATTCTGTATCGTTCCTCAGCAATTCCTCGGAGTGGACCGATCTCACAGAGGATTGCCAAAATCTCAGTAATGAGGATGACCTGGAATGTGAGACAAAGACAGATGAGTATCATAGTGTGATTGAAGAAGAAGCCTCAAGCTCAGCAGCCTGCATTCCATGCATTAATCCCAGCTGGTCAGCATCTGGCCAGTGTACTCGAGAGAGTGAGTTTACATGTGAGGGGTGCATTTCGTCTGCCAGCCTGAGTGAGCTAAATGTCAAAACCACAACAGCGTGTGAGGTCGCTCCTGTTTCCCTCAGTGTGAGCCAGGCAGTGGATGCCAGCAATGAGTTTAGAGCTTGTTTTACATCCACCCGGGCAACAGAAATCACTCAGGACTTCTTTGTGAAGCATTGCCAAGATGTTTCCACTGGTACTGACTCATGTCCTGTTAACCAGGAGACACAGACAATTCAAAGGCCCACTTCTGAAAAATACACTATTACTGACGTCTACATGTCTGACTTGGATGCTCTTTGTGAGGTAATATATCCTAGAGACGCAAAATTTATTTTTTTTTTTTTGGTGAGATGAAGTACTTACTTGCTAACACTTATCTCTTCCTTGTCTAGGAATTTGGGAAACTCAGAATGATGGAAGAAGAGCTAATGCATTTAAAGGATGAAATGGCAAGGTAACAGACTCAACTACAAGACTGATTCATTTGCCAAAATTACCTCTCATTTCCAGTTCTTAGGATGCATTGAAAGGAAGGCTGTTATGCTCAAATTAGATGTTTTGGGAATTTTTTTTTGTAAGCAAATTTGTGTTTAGTCAAGTAATGTGCGTATGAGTATTTGTTGAAATTTGAAATGTGATTGTGGTCTAAGTCGTAATTGAAAATATCAGATTTGCACAGTTGTTCTTAAACTGTAGTGGGAAGATGACTCACTAAATATTTTGAGTAAAATTTAGAATAGCTGCCTGTATAAACAAAGCCTAAATGTTTTGAAATGCATAATGCAGATCTGGTCCTGGTACTGCTGGAGGGCCCAGGAGTGAACAACAGAAGAGTAGCTGTGGATGCGGTGCTGTTCCACGTGCTAGATGGGCAGAGCTGCGTCTGCTGGCTCTGCAGTTTGCCATGTGCCAGCAACATTGCTGGAGGCGCTTCTACACATCACCACAGGGTGAAACTTCACTTGAGGGGTAAAAGACAGAATCTGAAGTGATGTCCTAAGATTCAGACCAAAAATTTAGGAAAGGATCGCATTGTTGTTTTTTTTGAGTGTTCCTGTCTTCATGCAGAACCAAAGCACTGCCTGATGCAATGTCACAGACCCTGAAGAGCCTGGAGGACAATTACTTCAAGATGAAGAGGAAGATACTGGAAGGGGTTCCTCTGGATAATCTCAAGCCTCTGTCTGTGGACACTAAGAGATTAACAGCTGCAACGTGCTACAGGCCGTCTTTGGTATGCAGGTTGCACATGTTTAAAGGGGAAAAAAAAAAAAAAAAAAAAACACCAAAGGAAGGATTTACTTTTAGCATCACAATTTGAACAAGTTTTGTTTCTTTTCAGATTTATGAGGCTTTTTTAGGTGACAGTCTGCCTGAGTTTTCATTCAAGTAAGTGTAATTTATTCTGGAAATAATTAAATCAAGGATTTCAATTACCTGTGAAATTTGTAATCGACTGTCATTTTTATCTTTTATGTTAATTGTGACCGTCAAAAGGCCCAGTGGTCTTGAAGATGAGGGCCAGACTAACCAAGCCGATGAGGTGTTGAATATAAACACCACAGACAGAGGACACCTCAACAAGAATACAACAGCTTCTTGGGTATTTATTGTGTTTGTGGGTGTGTGTAAACTATTCATTTAAAAAAAAAAAAAAAAATCAAAGTTTGGTCAGGATTTACCGAACAGATACAGAAATTTAACTCAACATAAGATACAATAGTAAAATATGCTGGTAACTGAGTGAATTTTGTCTTTGAATACTTATGGGAACTTTGCAAGTTAAGGTTTATTTTTCAGTGTGGACGAAGGGAGGGGGGTTTCTATGAAAGTTTCAGTCCTTGATCCTGATTTTCCTTCTTCCCCTGCTCGTGGACAAAACTGGCAGCATGATTCTGCAACATTGTCTAAAACTGCAAGCAGTAAGAGAAGTAGAGGCGTGCCTGGTTCCAGCCAACAACCAGGAATCTCTAGTGATGCCAAGCCTGGTAAAGAAGCATTAAAACCCACATTGGCTGTGCACTATAAACTGGTGTATACACTCACTGAGCACTTTATTAGGAACACCCGTTCATTCATGCAATTATCTAATCAGCCAGTCGTGTGGCAGCAGTGCAGTGCATAAAATCACACAGATACGGGCCAGCAGCTTTGGGTAATGTTCACATAAACCATCAGATTGGGGGGAAAAATGTCAGTGAATTTGACCGTTGCATGATTGTTGGAGCCAGACAGGCTGGTTTGAGTATTTCTATAACTGCTGATCTCATGGAATTTTCACACACAACAGTCTCTACAGTTTATTCAGAATGGTGCAATAAAGATAAAACATCCAGTGAGCAGCAGCGCTGCGAACAGAAACACCTTGTTCATGAGAGGTCAAAAGTGAATGGCAAGACTGGTTCGAGCTGACAGTCTATAGTAACTCAAATAGCCGCTCTGTATAATGTCAACATGTCAAACCTTGAGGTGGATGGGCTACAACAGCAGAAGACCACCTCAGGTTCCACTGTTCAGCCAAGAACAGAAAGCTGGTCCTGCAGTGGGCACAGGCTCACCAAAGCTGGACAGCTGAAGACTGGAAAAACATAGCCTGGTCTGATGAATATCAATTTCTGCTGAGGCGCACAGATGGTAGGGTCAGAATTTGGCACCAACAGCATGAATCCATGGACTCAACCTGCCGTGTGTCGACAGTCCAGGCTGGTGGAGGTGGTGTAATGGTGTGGGGAATGTTTTCTTGGCACACTTTGGGCCCGTTAATACTAATCAATCATCGCTTGATTCTGACAGCCTATTTGAGTATTGTTGCTGTCCATGCGCATCCCTTCATGGCCACAGTTTACTCATCATCTAATAGCTACTTCCAGCATGATAATACACCATGTCGTCCCAAATTGGTTTCATGAACGTGACAATGAGTTCAGTGTTCTTCAGTGGCCTTCCCTGTTACCGGATCTGAATCCAGTAGAACACCTTTGGGATGTGGTAGAACAGGAGATTCAAAGCATGAAAGTGCACCTAAAAATCTGCAGGAATTGACATGATTGCATCAAACATTATCCAGAATCTCAAACGAATATTTCCAACATCGTGTGGAATCCATGCCATGAAGAATTGAGGCCATTTTGAAATCAAAGGGAGGCCCTACCCAATATTAGTATAGTGTTCCTAATAAAGTGTTTGGTGAGAGTAGATTCTACCATGTCTATAAGTTTCATCCTTGTGGAATGGTCTTAAATTCTTTGGTACCACTGTAGGTTTTTAAGTCATTTATATACACATTTCTTAAGGTGCTCCTAAAGACCTCAACAGCAGTGATGCCTGGTTTGATGCAGAGGAAGAACTTGGATGTCCTAGTCAGAGTTGTAAAGAAGACAAACAAACAGGGCAGAGAGATCAAGGGGACTCGGAGAAGGAACAAAAAGGTTGTAGTTGTTTAAACGATTGATATGAAACTTTTTTTTTTCCCTTAAGTTTGAAAGCAACCCTAATATACTTCATTTGCATTTTGTTGTAGTAGATGCAAACAGAAAGAAAGATCAGTGTTTCTTGCTTTGTGTCTCAAACTTGCCAAACAGTATTACTGAGGTGAGGATGATTGCTTAAATTACTTCAATTTGCAAAGTCATGTATGACACCGTGTGTGTGTGTGTGTAAGTCATCAGGATGATCTCCAGATGGCAGCAAAACTCACTAAATTATTTACTGATTGTAGCATGATCTGCTGCTTTGGTTTGCGAAGTACCATACCAATCAAGTGTCCCTTTCCAATTTTAGTAACACCAGGTAAGGCTTTGTTTATGTTTTATTTAAGTTTTAAATATATATCAACATAATGGTGGTTATATTCTAACTTTATATAAGGGAATATTCATTGGGGAAAAAAAGCAACACATGATTGGCATTTGTTGGACATTTAATCTTGGTGAGGTTTATGTGTCTTCCACGGTTGGTACCACAGGGTTGCAATAGTGAGTGTGAGAAACCCCAAGGATGCTGAGGCTGCAGTACGAGAGATGAATGGCCGATCCATTCAAGGCCACACTCTTCATGTGGAACACATCCACAAGTCTCCCGCAGATGGTCAGGCCTCCGTCAAAAAGTCCTGCGTTCAGCTTTCCCCAGCTGCCCATAAAGCAGGAGAAGGGCCAATCACACAATGCTCAAATAATAACTTTCATGGCTCCAGAGTGAGTATAACCCACTAGACACTTTCAAAGATGAGAGAAAGCATTACCAGAATATATGCATTTGAGTTTCTAATTCATCCCTACCACTTGTCTTTAAATTACTTTAGTCCCCTTGAGAAGTTAACTCTGTTTTCTTTCTCTTCTTTTTTTTTTTCTTTTTTTTTTTTTCTTCTAAGCCACTCCGCTCCAGTCTGGATAAGCTTACCAACATATGCACTACACCCACTGCATCAGGTACCTGTGTACCACAGCACTACGGAACCATGGGCAGCTTCGACACAATCATGGCCCAGTTAACAGAGCGCCACCCAAAAATGGGCAGACAGCGGATCGTCAGTGCTTTGCTGGAGCTGCGGGCAAAGCATCATGGTGTCCTCAGTGGCCTGCCCCTCAGAGATATAGTGGATATGACCTCTGAACTTCTCACTCACTCAACCACAGACTAAGCAAGACAAAGGTCACATTCTTTATTGGTGTATGTTTGAGTTTTTGTGTTATTTGCGTTGGTTTGGTATTTTTAGGCATTGAATAGGTGTCTTGGTTCTTTTAGGCATTTAATAGCCTTATGATTCTAACTATATGTTTGGCTTTTTAATTTGTGGATTTTCAGAAAGTGTTGTTACATGGTAGAATTTCTATTTTGCGAAAAGATGTACTAAGAAAAAATGATAATTGTTACTTTTTATAGTAGGCTTACCCAGTTAGAATTCAGTTAGAAAATAGTCTGTTCAAAACTGTTCAATATACAGTGGAGTGTCAGTTTGTTAGGAACACCTAGCTTGCACTAATTGGCCATTTCAGCAGGTACACCTACCAAACATGTCTACTGACTGGAATTTCTGTTCAGTTTGTCAACCACTGCAAGTCATTGATTGACAGGATAGAGGGGGACAAAATATACAGATAACTTCTGATTGGCTTCACTCAGTAATTACTTAAGGTTGTCTTGTAGGTGTATCTACAAAAAAGGTAATAAATCAAGGAATGCATATCTAATTAACTGGCAGCCCACTGTGTTTAGTTTTCAGTACTATGTATATAGTTGGCCAGAAAGGTGAATCATATGAAAAGCAAAACCAATTTCCTTATGTTCCATTATCAATAAAAACATTCTGTGCCTGAAATGTAACACTGATATATGTTGATGTATGTGATTATTTCTGAACAGTTTCAGTCCTGCTTATCTATTTTGCTGATTCTTATTGCATTACTACACTGTCCTTGGTATTTTTGATCCAATACCAAGTAATACCAACACAAATCATGGTGAAAAAGGGAAAACCTGCCATTTTTCTGGTGAGAATTTGCAAACTTAGATAATGAAGAATATGTGATTTGTATGTGTGTTGAAATGGAACACTTCTTTAGGAACACAATAGTAATTCTGGGTAGGTCCTCCCTTTGCTCTCAAAACAGCTTCAATTCTTCATGATGGTTCATCTCATAGATTCCATGAGATGTTGGAAACATTCCTTTGAGATTCTGTTCCATGTTAACATGATTGCTTTTTCAGGTGCACTTTCATCCTGCGAATCTCCTGTTCTGCCACATCCCAAAAGTGTTCTATTGGATTCAGATCTGGTGACTGGGAAGGCCACTGAAGAACACTGAACTCATTGTCAAGTTCATGAATCCAGTTTGAGATGAATTTTGCTTTGTGACATGGTGCGTTATCATGCTGAAAGTCGCTATTAGAAGATGAGTAAATGGTGGTCATGAAGGGATGTGCATGGTCAGTAGCAATACTTAAATAGGCTGTGGCATTCAAGCGATTGATTGATTGGTATTAATGGGTCCAGAGTGTGCCAAGAAAATATTCCCCACACCATTACACCACCTCCACCAGCCTGGACTGTTGACACAAGGCAGGTTGGGTCCACATTCTGACCCTACCTTCTGTATGCCTTACCAGAAATTAAGATTCATCAGACCAGGCTACATTTTTCCTGTCTTCAACTGTCCAGTTTTGGTGAGCCTGTGCCCACTACAACCTCAGCTTTCTGTTCTTAGCTGACAGAAGTGGAATCCGATGTGGTCTTCTGCTGTTGTAGCCCATCCGCCTCAAGGTTCAATGTGTTCGAACCACTTTGAACATTCACTGTTGATCTCTCATCAACAAGGCATTTTTGTCTGCAGAACTGCCACTCACTGGATGGTTTTTCTTTATTGCACCATTCTGAGTAAACTCTAGACTCTAGACTGTTGTGTGTGAAAATCCCAGGAGATCAGCAGTTATAGAAATACTCAAACCAGCCTGTCTGGCACCATCAAGCATGCTACGGTCAGAATAGCGGAGATCACTTTTTTCCCCATTCTGATAGGTGATGTGAACATTACCTGAAGCTCATGGCCTGTATCTGCATTTTATGCATTGCACTGCTGTCACATGATTGGCTGATTGGATAATTGCATGAATGAGTAGGTGTACAGGTAATAAAGTGCTCAGTGAGTGTATCTCCTGTTTAGTTACAGAAATAAGCCATATACCATATAACTTACAGTTAGGGTTGCCAACTTGGTGTGACCAAATTCCAGGAGATTTTTAACTGCATTGTTAATGTATAAATAATTCATATTCAGTAGTTTGGTCAAGGTTGCAGTGGATCCAGAGCCTATCCTGGGAACACTAGACATGATTTGGGAATACACCCTGGATGGGATGCCAGTCCATCACAGGGCACTTAGGGGCAATTTACAGTAGCCAGTCCATGTAAAGGTATGTTTTGGGAGATAGGAGGAAGCCAAAGCAAATGTATGAAATTCAGCAGAGACAGGGCACACTGGAACTGTACCCACTTCACCCATGTGCAGCACTAAAATGTATATTGCTTTAAACAGCCTATTAAAATGCATCTGGCAACAATAGCTGGAATTAAATTTTTATTCTTTTTTTATTCTTATTACTTTGTATATTAGTCTGGTCCCTGGAGGACTAGTGGTTAGGCCTCTGCGCTCTCACCGCCATGGCCTGGGTTTGATTCCCAGCCAGGGAACCAACCCAAGCCACTAGGGTTTGCACCAGTGCACTCCCAGCGCCGGTCCAAAGCCCGGATAAAATTGAGGAGGGTTGCCTCAGGAAGGGCATCCAGAGTAAAAACTGTGCCAAATCAAATATGCAGACCAATGATCTGCTGTGGCCACCCCTAATGGGAGCAGCCAAGAGAAGAACAACAACTTTGTATATTAATCCCTTTAAGCTGCATTATTATTATTATTATTATTATTATTATTAATCCCATGTAGTAGCCAGGTACATTTATCAGCTCACAATGCAGAGTTTCCCAGCTGCCATTTCAAAGTGCATTGGAATGTACAAAGGTTGAGAGAGGTAGAGAGAAGAAAGAAACAAGACAAGACAAAGAAGAGGAGGAAGAGAAAAGTGCAGGGTAATGTATGTTAGAGTGTTTTAGAGGAAAAAAGGCAAAGATGCTAAACGGAAGTGAGTGTTGTCATTTAAATGTTCCTTACCAGGCATGGAGACTTAATATGGGTCAACTGCTGGTACAGTCGTCCCTGGAAACTGCACCATCTGATGAATATAATTCACACAGTAATACGGTGTGGTATAGTATAGGAATTAACAGGAAAATACTTATACACTTGTTATACCTGGCCAGATGGGATGCAGTAAGAGTGGCCTTGCTGCTCCTGGTTGGTACAGGGTGTGGCAGGTGTGTGGGGAAGGGTGGGACAGGGTGTAGCATCCACCCATCCAGCCTCCACCCATGGGCCAGAGTTGGAAAAACTGTCCCAGCTAGGATTATATGGCTGTGGCAGGAGGGGAAGAAGCAAACAGGGTTTGGTCAGTTCCCTTTACAAAACTAAATAATCTTATTTTATTCTTGGCATTTCCGTTTAGGTTATTGAGTGTAAATTCAATGTTTACATTGGAGTCAAACAGTTGAGTGGCAGGCATACAAGTTACTAGAGAATATTTATATTGCATTCAGAAGAGGAAATGCTAACTTTTGAATTGATATGGGTTTTCACTATTAATATCTTACCTACACTATTTGACCATTTTTGTCACTTGTGATAATACACCAAGTGGCTTGTTGCTATACATTACATTTAATGTCCTAAGGGTATGCCTTTTTGCACTCAACTGCATTTCTGGAAGTGTAAATACTACGTACCTACTTACTTACTTACTTACTTAACAAATTGACTTTACATCAAAATTAAACTGAAAACAAACCAAAAAAATATTATTGTATTATTTCCCACTATTTTTAGAATAATAATGGAGACATTAAAACTATGAAAGTATATATTAACCAAGGAAAATTTAAACAAATCAAAACTATTTTTCTTTTGAACAATATTCTTAATAAATCTTTGGACAGTCTTGGTATCTTCACTGCATGATGGAGCTTCACTCAGGAGGCCTTTGTTAAAGTTCCCCCAAAAGGAAGTTAAAATGAAAGAGTACTGTTTCCATATTGTTAGCAGGCAGAAGAGCTACCCCAACTCCAAAATCCCAATTTAAGCCCTGGCCCTTTTTAGTGGGTGATTTTCACTAATGATTTTCTGACCAGAAGAGGGACACATCATAACGATACATTTTTTTCAGCTGTTTCTTTACATATGAATGTGATGTGTAATTTTGTGACTCAAATAACTAGATTACATTATTTCTACAGAGTTCAGATTTGTGTATCTGAAGCATTTATATACAGTATACACAAATCGTCTTAACATATACGCTATAAAGTATATGTATATAAAATTGCCCACAAGACCAGCACTGATCATCATAAATCAGCTTGAAACATGCATGTGGAAATGTTTGGGTCATAAACTATACGGCCGAAAGTAAGTCGACACCTGGCCATGACACCCATATGTGAGGCTCCTCATATGTGAGAACTGTTGCCACAAAGTTCTAAGCACTCAGTTGCCTTTCTATGCTGTAGCATTAAGATTTCCCTTCACTGGAACTAAGGGGCCCAACCTGTTTCAGCATTACAATGCCCCTGTGCACAAAACAAGGTCCATAAAGACATGGTTTGCCAAGGTTGATGTGGAGGAACTCAAGTGGTCCGAGCCCTGACCTTAACCCCACTGAACACCTTTGGGATGAACTGGAATGCTGACTACTCACCAGACCTTCTATACTTGACATCAGTGCCTGATCTCACTAATGTGCTTGTGGCTGAATGAGCACAAATTGGGGGTTATTGTAACAGAAAAAGGAGGACCAGCTATGTGCCAATGCTCATGGTTTTGGAATGGGCACATATGGGTGTGATGATCAGGGGTCCACATTCTTTTGGCCATGTAGTATATTCTGTTTTGTGAAGAGTTGACTGTCATTGTGAAGCTAAATTTTAGGTTGTGTATATTTTCTCTAATAATCAGTTGCTTATTGCAATACAACTAAAATTGCATTTTTAATGGTTGGGTGGTTCGGTTAGGATTCATTAGCTTTCGTGTTCTCTCATGTGGACTGTAAACTATGAGTAAAAGGTTGTGAAATAATCTAAAACCCTCAAGAGGATTTCTTGACGTTAATTGAAGATAGTTGTCTATCTAAGTTGTCTGTTTTTATGCTACAGCAATCAGAAATACAGGCTGGTTAAAGGAACTTGAAGCTTTTAAGTTTCAAGCTCAAACATCAACACACTTATCATAAATTTAGCAAAACCTAAATATTTATTCACAGGTTTTGATTAATTTGGGGCCCTCTTTTTGCCCAGGCCCCCCAGCTTTTTAAAACTGATACAGTGACATAGCAGCAGCATATAAAATCACCAAAAAATAATTTCAACAAACAAACAAACAGAAAGCTGGGTGTGTTTGAATTCTTCTTGAATATTGTGCTCTGTATTGTACAGTTGTGTATCTTGCATTCCACTACTGAGTGTTTGTGGAGTTTTGCACTGGCTGTCACAGTTTAATTTTCATTTCAGCAGTGCAGCGAGTGTGTCAGTCCCCATTCTCTTACTTTGTTTTTGATTTTAATGTCGAACATACTTAACACCGTGATCTGTACATCACGCCTACACACTTTACAAAATGCATAGTGTTCCCCTAGATTTTACTTCATATGGCCAAACTGAACTCTCATTTTAGCAGGAAATTTTGTCGCATATCTGGGCTGTTTAGCACGAGCTCCAATGTTATAGATAGTCTGAGGACAAAATGAGCTTTAACTCAAGGAGCAGAAGAGAGAAGATCATTAACACATGCTGAAGAAACTCCCAATGGGAGGAACATAACTCCAAATGGGAGGGACATAACACCAAATGGGAAGAACAAACTCCAAATGTGAGGAACATAACTTCAAATGGGAGGGACAAACTCCAAATGGGAGGGGCAAACTCCAAATGGGAGGGACAAACTCCAAATGGGATAGATATAACTAGTGCTGTTGGCTGTTAAGAAGTCTGGTGGGGTTTTTTTATTATTTATTTAGTTTTTGAACATGTGTGCATACAATACACGGAGTAAACTCACAGATCCCTATGTGTATTTGATTTTTTTTTAAATAATCTAAAATATGTGTAGTTAAACGGGTTAGATCCGGGTTTGATCCACATCATAGCCTAATGTATTTCATTCATCATAAAATGTAAAGTGCTTAAACCTCTAGGAAATATGCATATGTGTGAAAATAAACTCTCAATCTACCAGTGTTTGTGCTCTGACAGGTGAACGTTCACACAGCTGAACAGACAGATTTGCTCATTTTCAGAAATGTAATCTGTCAGACTGGGTCTGAGCTCCATGACTTTTTGGTCAGAATATATCAGTGACATAAATATTTGCTTCTATTCTCATGTGTTTATCAGAAAGGGAAAACAGATTTCATATTAGCCTATTTAATCATTTAGCCTCAGAAAACAAATTTGAATAATTTATATTTCAGATAATAACTCAGATGATAACACACTTCTTTTAGTTTGAGAAATGGCTTCATTGTGATACCCTGCTCTTACCCAGAATGCAGGAAATTGTTGTCCTCTTCAGGGCCAGTTTCTGCCAGAAAGACATCTTGGTAGCAGGGATGGACCCAGAAGCCAAGGGCCCCCTAAAAAATGCAAATTATATATATGTATTTAATTATTAATGCTTAATAATGTATGCTGAAAATTTAAATATCGATGTTAAAACACTGAAATGAGGGCCACATTCCTATTTTCCTAGGGCCCCTTTTCCGCCCCTGCTTGGTAGCCTCCCTAATCAATGTTTTACTTGTCCTGTCACTTTTCACTTAGTTTTCTTAATTAACAACTGTTTATCACTTCAGTTTTGTTGGTCGCAAATTCACACAGAGATCGAAAAAATCTGGCACTTACACTGGGTCTTAAAATCAGAAAAAATCACTGCAATTTGAAGTGTAGATGTTTTATATTTGCTGTATATAAATTATTGTTTAGCTTAAAAGGTCAACATTTCACAGCCTTAACTGGTATAATTCAGGCCATGAGTTTTCCATAATATTTCTGTTATTTTATTATTCAGCACAGTAAAATCTGTGAGAACTAATCGCTAACCTGAGTTATCTAAGCTAAAACCACAAAAATACGACAAAAATTCAATGTTTGCAATGATATGCCAACATGATATTTATCAAGAAAAGTTTTATTCTTTATATATTTGAATGTGAGCGAGATATTCAGTTTACGTCAGTTTACGACAGTATGGCTGGAGCAGAGCCTATTTGCATATACGTTCGAATTAGACCAATAAGAAAGCGTTTAACAGAATGCCCTCCCATTTGGGAGGGGCTAAATAAGAAACTGTCGAATGCGCCACTATTTTGTGAATAAAAGTTTCCGTGGTATGTTTTAAGTGTAAAAAACCCGTGAGGTGTTAAAAAACGTGTGATTTGCATTCACTGCCGTGAGACAGCAATAAAAGCAAATAACCGTGAGACTTGACAGGTACGCAAAACCACTACCAGTGTTACTACTGCAGCTGTGGCTTTTGGGCTCGCTTAATGAGGGTCACGTGACCGCCAGTGCCTGGCGGAAATAATCTCTGCTTGTTAACGTCACAGTTGGCACGAATCCAAATCACCAGCTGGAGAAGTGTTGGGTAGGATTGGTGGTAGGTGGTGTGGCCTAGCTTGAAATAAACCTCAACATTGCTGGTAGCTATTTTCTTCCATTTCCTTTCTAGTATAATGTTGTTGTTGTTGTTGTTGTTGTTTTTTTTTGAAGGCTACATGAAGAACTAAACACACTCGGGCGGAGAGTCAGTCATTAAGCGCTGAGCTTCAGTGTGCATGTCAGTTGTAGGGTGTTAGGGATTGTAATGTAACTCTGAGATGTGTACCCTGACCCTAGTGTATAATGAAAACTGGAATATGATGCAGCACGCGCACTGAACAGCTTGACATGGCACTGTGGTTAAATGAGAGCGCCTCCTCTCTAGTGGGCGGAGCTAATGAAAAGCAGCTCCAAACTTCTGCAGTGAAAACAGCCGGAGACTCGGATCAGGATCTGGATCTCACTAGAATTCTTTTCTTTCTTTCCTTCTTTCTTTCTTTCTTTCTTTCCTTCTTTAAAAAACATTTCTCGTGTTGGGGATGTGTTTTGCATGTGTTTTTGAAAGTGACACGCAGTTAATGTGGCTTATTGAAGTTGAATGGAAATGCATGACGGGAAGGCGATGAGCCGATATGGATTAAAGCCTGTGCATTACAAAGAGCAGTTTCTGTGCGGGTTTGTTCAGAGCCAGCTCGCCACTTCGGTAGAGTTGGGATGGACCGAGAGAGAAGTGCTCCACTCAGGCATCTAAGGGATAACGTTTGCTGTTGGTGATTCAGCCCAGTTTGTCTCAGATTTTACTCAGAGGTCGTCGCCTTTCTCGACCTTTTTTCCAGCCATCATGTGGAGTTTTCAGCTTGGTGGCCATCTCGCAGTTCTTTTAGCCGGCATTATTCTGCACATCTGGATTCACACAGCCAGAGGTGAGAGGTTTCCTCATTATGAAATGCTTTAGGTATCCACCTGCATCTGTTTGAGAGTTACTGTAACTTTAACCCCATGTCTGCTTATACTAAATCTATGCATAAACTTGTTAGATCTTCATATTCTCTAAATGTCTATTTTATCTACTATTCCATGGTGTAGGTGTTAATGTGTGTGTTAGTGGCAGTGCCACATCATGTGAAGAATGTCTACTGCTTCACCCGAGCTGCGCCTGGTGCGCCCAAGAGGTAAGGCACAATAAGACACAAAGTTCACTTTATAATGGTTCACTTGTTGTAGCCTATAGATACACAGTCAGATAAAAAAGTACTAAACTGTACCTTGGGGTGATATCCTCTAAAACAGGGGTTCTCAGGCTTTCTGCAGTCACAAACCCCTTTAACTGTAAAATAAATTCCACAAACCTATTCTATATTCCATAAAATAGCCCACCTATTCAAATATTAGTCTCATGTACAATAATATTCTGGCTATTTATTGCATCCATAGAGCTTTTCATTCTGCCTGAAATTTCCACTGAGTGAACACATGTCCAAGTTGGTATTATTTCCAAACCTACTTGTTTTTGAGTTATTGAGGTTTAAACCCATAAAACTCAACAATAACTATAACAGCACTGATAATGGTGGGCTGTGATTTCCACCACTGTAACAAAGTAAAAGCCATAGACCCGCTGCTTTGTGCTTCATTTACCCCTTGAGTTCTTGGATCCCGCTTTGATAACCACTGCTCTAGAGTACATATTTTGTATCTGTAGAATGTATCTTTTAAATGGTAACATGAATGTAATGTACATTTTAAATGATTTAAAGTATATCGTTGCAACCTTAGGCCCACTGATGCAACTTTATCTAGCTTGTAGGGTAAAAATTTGAAATGTACAGAATCACATTATAAAGATGCACTGAGCTGATACTGAATGCAGATTGAAGCCCAATGCCATCCCACCTCTGATGTTTCTAAGAACCTGGCAACAGAAGCTTGCAAAGATTGGTTACTAAAATATCAGTGTTGGATCAGTATTTGGTATTGACCAAGCTATGATATGCCTACTTCTGAAACAACTGAACTCAAAATATTGAAATTCTTTGAGATTCTGAAGCTGTCGCACAAGAATTGGTGTTTTTTCATAGGCACTGGTGAGATATTGATGCAGTGGTGCATAGTGGCTGTTCAGAAGCTGTCAGTAAGCCTGTTCTACCCCATATCTTCTCCCTGCAGCAGGACCAACTAACAGCTGTGTTGTTTTTTAGAACTTTGGAAGGGGAAGGACATTCATGTCACAATGTGATTTGAGCCAGAACTTGCTGAAAAGGGGCTGCAAGGCTCATTATATTGAAAACCCAAGGAGTATCACTTCCATCCTCAAGAACAAACCTTTGAGCTCCAAAGGCTCAATGTCTGCCCAGTATGACGTCATCCAGATCCAGCCACAGAAGATTTCACTCAGTCTAAGGCCGGGTATGGCTTTTGTGTGCAAGTATGGATGGATACGGGATTTGTCAAATTGTCTAAAGTGTACACTTGATGGAATGTCACTGCTTGGAGAAACTGATCAAAGTGTGTGTTTTAAACTTACTCAGGTCATCCGACCTCGTTTGAGGTGCAGGTCCGCCCCGTTGAGGATTATCCTGTCGATCTGTACTACCTGATGGACCTCTCGCTATCCATGAAGGACGACCTGGATACCATTCGCAACCTGGGAACAAAACTGGCTGAAGAGATGAAGAAGCTCACTAGTAACTTCCGTCTTGCGTTTGGGACGTTTGTGGATAAGAACTTGTCTCCTTTTTCATACACAGCTCCCAAGTATAAGGAGAACCCCTGCAACGGGTAAGCTAAGAAGCCTTCACGTGCCTGCACAAGCGTCTCTGTGATATTTAAAGCTTTTCTTTTGTAGTGCTTTTGTAATTATGTAGTGTCCTTGTGTTCCCTTATGTTTACACGTGAAAAGCAAGAGCATAACCTGATTAACAAAGAGGGTGTGTTGCAGTTTCATTCTAACATGCTATTGAAATGTAATAGCATCAAAGGAAGGAAATAGGACTATTATTCTTGCAATTAGTATTTTGCTTGATACTGGTCAGTGGTTCAGGTGGAGCTATATAAAAATAATTAAGCACTGCAGTCACTTTCATTTAAATGCCTTACTCACTTTATATACAATGTCCAATACCAATGCTCAGGTGGAAAGTGTTATAGATAGCATTCCATATCCTTTGCAGGAGACCACAACATCCACTTTCCAGCCATTGTGAAACTCAAAACAGGAAGTTATGTGATGAGTTCAACCAATTACATGTCTAGTCCTGGAAGTGGGTTGTCTCTGGTGTAGACAGCACCCGAGTTCACTTGAAGCAAACCTCAGAACATCATTTTTCAAGCAAACCAGCAGTCAGTCCTCTGTATCAGAGCTGAGTTTGAATACAGCATGAGTATTCAACTAAAAATTTTTGAAGTTCCAGTTTGACAAAATGCCTTGCTTACAAAAGTCCAGATAAGCACCTAACATGATTGAATGGGGCCAGCAGTTACCTTTTAATGCTTAGGCATTAGTGGTTAGTGATACAAGGGGTTATGTTTCATAGTGGTACTTCACAGACTCTCACCAGATGAATTATATCAGTTTGAAACTTGAAGCGAGGAAAATAAATGTATACTTCTCTGTCCATTTGTCTTTAAACATTCTGTTTTCATCTTTTTTTTTTTTTTGAGATCAAGCCACGTCATCAATTCACTAATCAGACCAGACAGGGAATTGAAAATTCTTCTCTTTTTGATGAGCTTGCCTTCAGCTAAAAATTTATATAAATGCATATAATTGGATCTGCCACAACAGAGGATCTGCTACAGAAGCCAAGGTGGTTCATATTTAGAAAAAACCCAAACTTTTTTGCTATATATTGAATGGCTCTGTTACCTTTTTTTTCTTATTTTTTTTAGCCCACTAAAATACTTTGCTAGGTGTGCATTGGTCTGAGGTTCACCAGTTTACAACCACCGGAATACAGCCTTCACACTTGTGCCAAACACTTGATGTGGTGTGAAAACGCTCTAGAAGTATGTTTGCAGAAATAAATGATGTAGACTAAACCTGTCACTTTGAGCATTTTTAAAAAACAGTATTAAGTAAGTATTAAGATACTGGGCTTTTAAATACACACATTTCACAAATAGCACAATACAGTGACCCAGGAAAGCTGCCAGATTGCACATTTGGCCCAAGGGGCAATTACATTACTGCCAGCATGCATCAGTGCCCATGTAGGTTAGTCCTCTTTTGTTATCATTTGTGGGTGGCTCTTAGTGTTTTGCCCATAACACACCTCTTCCTGGTATAATAGTGACTCAGTGTATGTTAAGCTACACCTTTGTTAAAGCACATCTCTGTGCTTGGAATATAGTTGAACTAAGAAATCTACAGTATACACCTCATACAGCAGAGGTGGTAAAAGACGAACTACAGCTTCAAATTCTTCACTCAAGTTAAATTAGAAATCTATAAACTCTTAAATTCACTAAAACTGAAAACTGAAAGGAAATTTACAAGAAAGATTCCCACAAGAAAAAGACTCCCAAATCCCACACTGATTATAGTTACTGATGGTAAATTAGTGCCCCTTTCACCAAGCAACCAAGAAATATGGAAAAACATTAGCTCAGGCTAACAGCAGCCTTATTCCTAATCTCTCAAATGTTAGCTAGCATGATAACTCTGATACAAATAAACTGCCTTGATAAATGTAAAGTACACATAGCAACAAACAGAGTACAGTACTAGGTATCATGTCTTGTTCTTGCTGTCACATCTTTTAATTTTTTTGGAATTTAGATGTACTGTCTGATGCTAAAATGTGATTTTAAAAATATTTAATATAGAGAAATATAGTGATACAGTGAGTGGAAAGTATGGATTTTTTTTGATCTGTAATAAGTAAAAGTCAAAAGTATTAGGTAAAAGAAAAACCCCTGTAAAGTACATGTACTTAGAAATTAGACTTCAGTACAGGAACAAAGTAATTGTGCTTTGTTACTTTCCACGTCTGGCATACAAAGTAAATAGTGGAAAGTGTATGAAATCTTTATGTTAAAGATGAAACATCATAATAAAGGGATTATTCTGATATCGTTTGTAATGAAACCTTTCCTGGGTTTTTTTTAATACCATTACAGATACAAGCCATTCCCAAACTGTGTCCCCTCCTTTGGGTTCCGTAATCACTTATCTCTGACTGACAAAGTGGACCGTTTCAATGAGGAGGTGCAGAAGCAGGTGGTGTCACGGAACAGGGACGCGCCTGAGGGTGGATTTGATGCTATTCTACAGGCTGCCGTCTGCAAGGTCAGTTATCTGTCATGCCAGACATTTTGTCCCTCTGTCTACCTAGATTATTTGCACACTGAATCATATCCCAACCCTAAAAGCCAGTAGAGATCATACACTATATTTGGGCAAACTTTACTGGAAGAGTCAAGGTTAAAAGAATTGTTTGGTCTGGGTGGGAGTGGCTCACTCGTATCTCTTTGTGATATTGGTTTGCTCTGTACAGTCACTTATTTCTCTCCGTGGTAAAAAGGTCAGGTTTGTGTAGCTCTGTGAACAATGATAAGACTTGCCTTTGGTTTGCTTCTTCTTCATGTCATCATTTGACCAAAGCACATGTCATTTGTCCCTTAGTTTTTGTTTGATATTATGTCTTTTTAAAAATAATTATTTTGATAAAAGTGGTAGAAATGACAGTTAAATAGAGAGTTGTTATGTTTGTATCTAAGTTGCTTAACATTTCTGCTTATGTAACCAATTTTAAAATGTTTAAAAGGCTATGTGTCCTGTATGCAATAACATGGTTCTTGTATCTTTTTTACATCTAAATCTTTCTTACAATTCTTATGATTTGACCCTTCATTCTTTGTAATTTACTGTAAATAACAGATCAGAGTAGGGCCTAAAACTAGTTTCTTCTCATTTTTGCTAGGAGAGAATTGGTTGGAGGAAGGAGGCCTATCACCTGCTGGTCTTTGCTACAGATGACGTACCCCACCTTGCTTTGGATGGCAAACTGGCAGGCCTCGTTCAACCTCATGATGGACAGTGCCACCTGAATGATGCAAACGAGTACAGTGCTTCAACCAAGATGGTAGGAGGCGCCTCATTTTAAAATTCTAGCATAATGACTTAAATCTGGTGAACCAAATGGCAGTAAAACATCTGTGCTGTACGGTTTTTCATGGGCACATGTGAACACCACTTGTTGAATTAGACTTTCACTAAATAGGTTTGGCTCTTTATTTTTATTAGATGCACATTTAATGCCCCATTGCTTTCTTTGTTAGCTGTAAATACTTGAGGTAAAGGGCCAAGTTTGCTTGAAAAGTTATTTTCAGTTCACAAGTGAGGCCTAAGGTGTGCTAGGGAATGGTGCAGAGAAAATTCACTGGCAAATGGAAGATCACTTCAAGTTTATTCTAACTATTGATAGTAAACAAACCCTGAAATAAGCATTTGATGCATCTGAAGGAAAGGAGTCTTCAGTGATTTAGGAGTGGAGAAAAATCAGTAGCCTGTGTACCTGGAACAAGCAGGTTTCATGTTTGGGCTATTAGGGCTATTATTTTTTATTTATTTATTTATATATATATTTTTTTAGTTGCCCAGCGGACAAGTAGGTTCAAAAACCAGAAAGAGAGAAAATTCTACCCCTTACTGACTTCCACAAAAGAAGAGATTTCATGTTTAAACATGTTTAAACATAATGTGCTTCACACCACTTTATCAGCCAATCCCAGTGGATTAATTAGATTAAAGGGTGACGGATGATTTTTTTTCAGAATCAGGAACACGGAGGTATGTGGAAACGCTGACTGTAAGGATGGACATAGTCAAACTGTTCACAGATAGATGTTTGTTGTGCAAACACAAAGTGATGTATTTATTTGTTTCCTTTAGTCTGCACTACATTATTTAAGCTACTACTTTTTAGCCTAGTCAATTAGGTTCATGGGCATCCAGAACATGGGACTGGGCAGCACATCAGAGCTTTACTAGCTAATTCTAACTAATGGATTTATGATTTTTCCACCCCTGTTGAGTAAAAACTTTGGTTCTCTAAATTACTAGTCTGTTTTAATGCATTGTTTCTCTTTAAAAGCTTAAATTTAATTGAGGTGAATATAAGTAAATAAGATTATCATTGCATGGTTCTCTTGGTGGATATAAAGGCAGAAGTATGTAGTCAGATCAGACTCTTTGTTTTAATATAAACTCATAAAAGAGTAAAGAAGAAGGCGAGTACATTACACCACAACACAATGTCATTAATTGCTTTTAAAAATGTTATACATTGACAGTAGCGTGCATATCTTGCACATATGTCTGTGAATATCTTTACTAATAAAATAATAAACCAGAGGGTATAAAAATAGATTTTTTTTTTTTTTATCAGTTACATCTCCCTCTCACGACCACATTTTGTCATGTGTCCAGTTTTAATAAGGCCTAACTATTTTGAAAGGAAGTGGATGGAATGAGTCCTGTAAACAAAGCAAAAGCACCCAAAGAGTGGTCATTTCCTTTTAAAAACTTTTGGACAAGAAGAATAATGTTCCTGTAATGGAGGGATGAATGTATTTAGCATGCTCACATATGGCTTTCTATATGTTTTTCTCCTCAGGACTACCCTTCATTAGCTCTTCTTGGAGAGAAGCTGGCTGAAAACAACATTTTCCTGATTTTTGCAGTGACCAAAAGACATTATGTTCTTTATAAGGTATAGTAAGTGAATCAGCTCATAATGCTTGGTAATGTGTCTTGAATCATGCATTATATAATTATTGTTTTTTTAATACCCATATTTTTTTTTCTAGAACTTCACTGCATTAATTCCAGGAACTACAGTGGAGATCCTTGACCAAAGCTCAAAAAACATAATCCAGCTGATCGTCACTGCCTATAATGTACGTTTACACCTTTTTTAACATAAAATCTATAAATAAAAAAATATCTATAAATAAATAATATAGCTAACAGTGATGTAGGCTACATCCTTAAATTTAGTCAGCCTATGTAATTAAAAACTAATTTAAAAATCCAGATGTAGTGTGTCTTGAACAGGATTATAAGTAAAGGTAGCAGCAGTATGCATATTTTTAACTTAACTTTTTTTCTTAGAAAGGATTAAATAAAGGTAGTAGCAAACTTCATATATTTTCTGATCAAACTGTAGGTTAACCTAACTGTACCTAACAAGCAAAAGTCAAAGTTAGCTAGGCCAAAGAAAGTAGCAAAAGTGTTTGTTAGTTAAATAACATAATTTAAAACAATAGTATTTGCTTAACTTTAGGTTCAGTTTTATTTGTAGAGTGCTTTTAATGAAAAACATTATCATAAAGCAGCTTCACAAAAATGTGTAGATTTCGATCCTTAATGAGCAAGCCAGAGGCAAGAAAAGAAAACTCCCTGAGATGACATGAAGTCAACATACTCAAGGGTTAGTCTCACACACCGCTGATAGTCTAATAGTCAGACTGATGATTAAGAATTGCCCTGATGTGTACCACTTACAAATGCTCCTCACATCTTGGAAAAAAAAAAACCCTCCAATTCAAATTTTAAGCATTTTAACAGGAAAAAAATTTTTAACAGAGGACAAGACCTGTGTGATCCGGTCTTTGTGGGTAGTTTGTGCTTTTCTAACAATTGTCGCATTAAGCTGTTACTTCAAAACACCCCAGTGAGAATAGTAAAGTGCAGATAAAGCCACCTTTACAAACACCAGATGTCTGCGCTCCCCTTTTTGGCCAATTTGTTAATTTGGGGTCCCCAGGCTATGATAATGTTATTATTAGGATGACAGTAAGATCTTAATGCCCTGTGTTTTATGGAATGGATTGTTTTGGTCCAGTGAAATCTGATGTTTACAAAAAGGGGAGGAAAAAGAACACTATTACTGTATGAAGCAGACTGGGTAGATAAGTACATTTTTCACAGTCTGACCTCTAGTTTACATAACTTCTCACTTAAAGACTGTACTTTGAGATGGCATGCAGTCATGAGTTGATGGCCTAAAACTAGGGAACTGTCATGTAAAATGGTTGATGTATATGTATAGGAACATTTGCGTTGGATACAACATCAGTCAGGCTAAAATCAGTATTTGTACCACTATTTAATATCCAAAAGGCTTCCAGACTATGTTAAGAACTATGGGAAAATATCTGAAGCACCACCACAGAGAAACAGACTAAAATGAATAGCCATGGATAAACTGCATTGTTTAGAATGTGAGTAACATAATCTGTGAGGCCATGTTATTACAACATGCTCTTTGAATTTATCTGGTTGCTTCCAGTATTTTTCGTCATGGAACCAAATTGTTTGGGCTCCATACTTGATTTTTGTAGCTATATTTGAGAATTAAGTAACATAACATATAGGTGTCATTTAACAAACTTGTTGTTTTTCCCTTCTCTATGTGTAGAACATCCGCTCTAAGGTGGAGCTGAGTGTATGGGATCATCCTGAGGACCTCAGCCTGGCCTTCACTGCCACGTGTCAAGATGGCAAGCCTCTTTCAGGCCTGAGCAAGTGCGCTGATTTAAAGATTGGAGACACGGTGAGATAGATGTTGCTTATCAATTGTTACCTTTAAATTTTTCATTACAGAGGATTCTTTCTTTGTATTTTTTCTTTGCCTGGAGGAAGAATTAAGTGTCAGATGAGTGCTGTGACATTAATTTTAACATGAACTTATGATCTTAATTTAGACTTTGGCAAGATTATCATAGTAAGCACTTTCAGTGAGCACTGCCCTGAAACCTCAGCTGAAAGAAGGGAGGGGGGTTACTGTGCACCATTTTCTAGCAATACCCTGAAAATGAGAAGGTCAGACGTGCCTGAAGTGTACCTAGAGATTTGAAAAGAGTGATTCAGAGGATTTAAAATGGTTGGTTATTTGTAGGTTTGTATTTGATTCTGGAAGTTTTTTCTCTTAAGATATGGAGCACATCCAATGGCCAAGGGTTTATACTTACCATGAGGTCAGAGCAGGTACCAAAAGATGGACACCAACATTGTTGTGGTTTTTGGCAGAGCTAGATCCGAGTAATGTTTTGTCACTTTGGCTTACTGTATCTTTCACTGTGTGTTCATTTGGCCAGTACTAGCTGTTCTGTGCCTTCACACTGATAATGTGAATGACCCTGATCAGCCTGCTTGGGATTGTATCTGTCTCAGCCAGCATTTCTTGTTCAGTTTTGGTATTTCAGTTATTTGGAATGAGAACAATGTTAAAATATCTGAGGGAGCAGTAATATTCCTGGCACTTTTAATAACTATTTTAAATATTAGATATAGTACAAGCTTATCAACTGTGTAGAGTTTAAAAATAGTTAGACATTTACTTGTACTGGCTCAGGAGGAGATTAGACGAATGGAATGTTTTTGACTTCCAGGTGATTACATATATAAAAACTTCTACTTGGTACACGCCACCACACAGTGAGTTGGCCTCCAAGGATCCATCCCTCAAGCTCTTCAGTGGCCCCCCTCCTGTTTCTTTAACGTAACTGAATGTAGGCTAAGACAAAAAAAAAACAAAAAAAAAAACAGAATGAATAGCCTGAGTGAATGGTAAAGCCCAACATTGCCTAACCAGCGGAATAAGCTTGGCTCTGTCTGTCTTTTTCATGGGGGAACCATGGAAAAACATGCCAGTTTGTCCTCTAAAGCAGGACACAGCATAGGCAGGAGCCCATGTGTCATTTGCAGGCCTCCAGCAGCCTCTCTGAGGAGCCTGACGCTGCATGTCAATGGCCTCGCACAATAGTGGAGAGTCCTGTCTGAGCAGAGAAGAGCCTTAGTAACAAGCTCTTGTGTGGATTCTAAAGCTAAGCTTAGTTCCTTTTCACCACAGTAGGATTCAAATCTGTGAGTCTACTAAGAGCCCTATGCATAACAGACTGAACCAATCCTATGAATAATTGGTAAGATGTTGCTTTTGCATGTTGTGTGTGTGTGTATTACATACATATACACAATATTGTTTATTGTGTATGTATTGCATTGCTTTTATTAAATCATATGATGGAGATTACTGTCAACTAGTATCAAGGTCGTTATAGTTGAAATGAAAGGAGTTCATCTAAAACCCAATAACTAAAAAACAAGTATAAATAATGTTAACTAATGTTAATGTTAATATACTGTCTTTTTAAATCTACATTATATGGCCAAAAGTATGCCTCTATGTACATGCTCAGACTTGGGGTCAGGCACTCTTTTTTTTTTTTTTTTTTTTTTTTTTGGAAAATGGCTCCCTTGATTAAACATTGTGATCATGCACCTTTTTCTTCCCCCTAAAATCAAATCTGCCACAAGGAAGTAACACGATTAAAACATGCATACTCTAGAGAAACAGTAAAGAAAGGAAGTGACCATTCAGCCATCACGTGGCTAATTCTGTCCTATCTTTACCCTCTGGACCTACACAGCCCACTTCCTCTGTCCCTCCACCCTCCTTTGTGGTCTTTCTTTTATCCCTGTCTCATCGATGCTGGCATCTCAACCATGCTTTGCCCTCGTGATTCATATACCCTGCTAATCCAATTCTGCATCTCATTACGTTGTTAAAGAATCACTGCTTTTGTTGACTTCCATCCACTCTGATTTTAATCAAGTATCCTTGTGACTCACCATCACTTGCCTCTTCAATTATCATTTCTAATCATTCACTTATCTTTGTTTTCTGAGGATAAATAAAGTAAGGATAAAGCTATTTCTTGTAGATTGATAGCAGAGGCTTGGTATCTCTGTGGTAGAGCTGAGCAATAGGACAATACTGTATTGATGCCGCAGTGCTCTTCATTGGTCCCCACAGTAACAAGTAATTCTTTTAATTCTGTGCAGATTCTTTGAGTCTTTATTTTATTTGTCAAATTAAATTAAACATAGTTCCTGTATGTGGCACTACAGTTTTGCTGGTACTTTTCTTAGCAAGACTAAATGTCATGATGTATGTCAGGAAATGTGAAAATGTATTGAAAAATGAAGAACATAATGTTTGCCTTATTAAGGAAATGTGGAAATCAGGGTTGCCAGATTGGATTGAATATTTTTAATCCAATTAAATTTAGATTTTTCACAATTTGGCCACTACTCATAGTTCAGTTCTATTGCGAAGCATTTAATTTTCCCTGTACAGAAGGAGATTGAATGTATCATACCTCTTCTTATCTCTCTGAAAATCGCCATGACACTAAATCTGCTGTTTGCTTGGTACTGCTGGCAAGCTTCACCATGCTTCATGCCTAAAGATACATCACGCATCAGAGCACCAAAAGCTCAGCTCATGTTGAGCCTGTTTTCTCTTTCAGTTCCTAGCTAGCAAAGGGCAGGCAGGCTTTGTGGTTCTGAAGGTGTTTTTGTTCTCTAACACTCACAGCTGGGCTTTAAAGCCACCTCAATGACTCACTCGTATATGTGTGATTCTTCGGCAGCTGTGTAAGGGTTGTGCAAGCAGACACATTTCAACCAAGCTTCTGGTGTAGACCACTATTGAAGTATTGCTTTAATAAAGTCTGTTTGTGTATACTTCTCCTAGTGTATACTTAAAAGTCATTTGGTACAGATATTCATAGTTATGACAGAGTGAAACCATCACAAATCGAATAGTTTGAGGAATTGATTGAATGCCTCTGTGCAACTCTGAACAGGCAGGGCTAGTGTCAGCTGTTTCTCATGTCAGGACTTCCTTCCTTATTCAAAAGGGTGGGGTTGATGTCATCTACTGTAATTATATGTGAATTATTTTGAACTCATAAGTCAGAGAGCTGGCCCTGATCCCTCACAGTGAGGAAAGATTAAGATCATGCATAAGAAACTGAGCCAGACAAAGCTTGCCTTCACCTTCAAGTAACACATCCCTTAAATCAATGCATATTTAAACTGTGTCCGAATTAATTATTGCTTACTTCCAGTGTCTTTGGACATAAATCTTTTATCTTCATGCTTAGAAGTCATTATTTGTGGTTTTTATTGTGTTTATTTATTAATTTACGTATTCATTATTTGACCTTCTTTAGTTGAACTTAACATGTATGAAATAACAGAATATTTTGTTAAGATGCCAACTTAAAATTGAAAGGGAGCTCCTCTCTGCTTCAGGTCTCCTTCAACATAAGCGTGGCTGCCCATAGCTGTCCTCCACCAGGCACCCAGAAGAGTTTCACCATTAAGCCTGTGGGCTTTAAAGATAGTCTGGAAGTCTCTGTGGATTATCAGTGTGGTTGCAACTGCACACGCTACGCTCAGGCCAACAGCAACCACTGTAGCTCTGCGGGCACCTACACATGCGGCACATGCCACTGTGAACCGGGCTACCATGGCACCAACTGTGAGTGCGAGGAGGAAGAAGTAGGCAGCCTGAACCTCGCCGCCTGCCGTGAAGCTAAAGGCAAGCAGGTGTGCAGTGGGCGCGGGGAATGCAGCTGTAACTACTGCCGGTGCTATGAGTCCGAGTTTGGCAAAATCTACGGCAAGTACTGCGAGTGTGATGACTTCTCCTGCGCTCGCCACAAGGGCATTCTTTGTTCAGGTGAGTGATGTGGAAGCTGAGCAGCATGCCTCTAAGAATCCCACTTCTGAAAAAGGTGTCATGTTGTTGTGTGGTAAACATTTGAACATTGATGTTTGATATTCCATGGAGTGTTATGGCATGTATTATTTATGATTAGGCATACATCAACATTAAGAACAAAGAACCTGCAATAAGGTGTGTCTGAACCTCACTTGAACTCTCGTGTTGTGTGACTTGGCTTGTAGCCAGAGTACATAGTTGGAGAAAAATGCAGTTTATAAGTAACCAGTGGCTGGAAGTAGTGTTTCAGTACAGCAACAAATATTTGAGTACAAAGCCAAATTTCAGAAAAACACTGGGCAAAAACTTTTTTGATGCAATAGTAATGCCATCCAGGGTGTATTCCCATCTTGCTCACAAGGTTCCCTGTTGTGATTGGCTGGCATGTTGGTCTTTCCTAATTAAAAAAAAAAATTGAACCAATTGCAGCATGTGTGGAGAAGGTGATACTGACGTAGTGTTGTGACATGGTATGTATCGAGGGGAATGCGGACACAAGTCATGTGGTCCTCTTTATTTATATAAATTTTTATTGGAGTGATTTTCAGTGCTTAACTAATATGTAATGGGAAGTGAACAGATGTACACAGGCTCTTGGATTTAGATTAGCAGCCATACTGTCTGCAATGGAAAAGCAGTAATTGCAGCTATTATAACTAACAAAAATCTACACATTTTCATCTTTGTTCCAGATCACCACATGTGCAAAGAAACTGATGTATAAACTATACTCTGCACTTAAAGCCACATTTATTGTTGCTCTGGTCAACTCAGTATTTATATAAAAAAATAAGCTGTTAAAGAGGCGAATTGTTTTGATCATCTTCCCACAGCTTGACCAACCAAGTTGTTTCTCTGACAGCAGCAGGATCACAGTCCCTTCATGTACACTAACTTCTCTCTGAGTTTTAGCTTCATGTATATTTAGATGCCGACCTTTGTTTCCTAGCAGGGAGGATTTGTTTTTTGATGAAGACTAGGGTGTCTGCTAAATGCTTTAATTGCAATGTAAATGTAAAAACACGAATTTCGAAATTTCACACATGGATGCATTATACTAAGCCAAATGTGGATATTTTGTGTACTTAGCCTGTTTGTTTGGGGTGTTGTATTTTGAAATGGTGGAGAATTTGTGTGGGACTGTGCTGTCACTTTGAATGAGTCAGAGCAGAACAGTGAAAACAGTGAGACATGTTCAGTCAAAATATTTAGCATCATTACTCATTCAGCTGAACACTCAGTATGCTCTTTTTGATTATATCCATCCAAAAATGTTTGTGCATCCCTAAATGAAACATCATCCTTCTTCTTCTTTTTTTTTTTTTTTTTTTTTTAAGCAAGTTAAAATGGTTTCTCTGCATGTCAGCTCTCCACTGCTCCATTCACTAAATTGCAGTATGAATTAAAGTGGGATGCCCTAATACCAGCTGAGAGCATGCAAGAAGGTTCATCTGAAGCCTAGTAAATGTGGCAGATGCTAGATGCTGCCTGCTAGCATCCTAACTTGCCAAACTCAAGCCCTTTGTGGCCTCCCACACGAGAGAATGCCCACTATGCCACAGTGGATGCTTTGTAACTGGCTGAATACTGTTTATCTGTGTGCACAATTGGTGCTTTATAACCTATGAAGCTCTGTGTTTTCCTTTAGCCAGAAACTGCCAGCTTGGTCATCAAAATGGTTATTTGTTAGGGAGTGGGCTGCCGGCAGGTCTGTACAAGTGCTGATGAGCGAGGGAGTGTTAATTAAACAGTAGCAGTCCAGCAACGCCTTTCCTGCTGCCTCACCCATGGAAAACTTCTCTCCCACGTAAAGTCTTAATCCGTCTTTCCCACCTTTATGCAGTGGGGAGCTAATTGTCAGGAGTGCTGTAAACTCCTTGATAATAATTTTGAGAAAGTTAGTGTTGATGGGAAAGTTCTCCATGCACTCTTGTTAAATGCCTTGTAAGTGTACCTTGTGGTTTTTCGTTTTGGCTTTGCTCACATGAGCCTGGCTTAATGGTGTATAAGGGAGAAACAGGTTTGGGATAAAATCCCTTCCTTTAAAGCACTCATAAAGTAATCCAAGGTTTGGCATATGGCAGGATGTTCAACTGGATGCTATTTTATTGCCATCTTTTAGTTACTGCTCAACTCTGTATAAACATGGGCATTTAAAACCGTTGGGACACACATGGTATGCAGCAGTTCGGCTGTGGCGAGATATAAGCAAATGGTAATTTGACTATCCAGTGCTAGCAATAAACAGTATCAGTGCACCAAAATAAAGTGGTCTTCAGGGTACTCTGGACTGGAACATAACCAAAACTGAAAACTCCATACTGAATTTTTTGTTATTATTAAGTAGCTTTTTGAACTTTAGGGCTGCTGTAGGGATTCTGGATGAAATAGGGATCAGTGTTTCAGTTTAGAATTGAGTATTCTCACTGACGATTCTCTGTCGTAGCTACATTTTCCTAGCAGATATTTGTGCGTGACGGCTCGTCTGCATTTGAATCATTGATTTACTGTGACATTTGCACTCAAACAGACTAAAGCATGAGTAAAAATAACTTCTATTTAGCATAAAACTTTAATTTTGGGAGGACTCAGTGCCTTGTTGGCAACCATATATAAACACGCTTAAACAGAAACCAGCAATAGGATAAATAATAAATTGTTAATCATTAAATGCAGTCTTTCTGTTTTTCTACCAGTAGCAACTTATAAACCACTGGTGAGGCCTTACATACTCTCTGTATACTCTGTATACATACTCGCAAACTCATTTCTCAATTGAAACATTATACAATTTATACTTATACAATTTTCTTTATTGTAATAACTAATTTAGCTTTTTATGAAAATAATACATCAATGCGTAATTGAAAAGGTAGCCAAAAAATCCCATTGTTAGTTGTAAGTCCAACATTGCAGTAGGACAAGAAATAAAATCAATACCATCAAATGGGTGAAACAGGACATGTTTGTTTTTTTTTTTTGTTTTTTTTTTTTTTTGTGGCCAAAACCCAACTTTTGGTGTGTCCCTAAGAATTAGTAAAACCATCTGAGGTCAACCAAATGTACTGTAGTATGATGTATCCTTAAGAAATGGATATGAAATGTGCACAGATAACCTAGTAGCTCATGAGACAAGCTGCATAATTAGTGGTTGTGGTGTATTATGTCTAAGGTAAGGGGGCCAACTCAGTGCTCGGTAGTTATTATTGAATATTAACCTCTGCACAACCTCTCTGCAAAGGAGACAGTATTTTTTATTTTTTTTTTTTTGCCATAGTATGGAGTAAACAAGAATTAATGTTTAAATCTTCGTCTGTTCCAACTACTTTATATTGCCTACTAATATTTGTGTACAGTCTGTTGTATGATTGAAGAGCACGCAGAAAAAAATAAGCTGGAGACAACAAATGTGGTGTTCTTTTCAAGCAGTGTTTAAAGTTTGCTCATAAAGCTTGATTTTAAATGAGCTTTTTCGATGTATGTTTGCTTGGTTTAATTTTACACAAAGCATACACTGCACTCCACACCCTACCATTGCTCCTGTCAGAGCTGCATTTTTTTCACAAACAAAGGCAATACTGTGTCATTTGTGTACCCCATTGTGGTATTCCTGTTCTTCTTGTTTAAATAAATACAGACAGGCAAATAAGATTTAGTCAGCCCATGACGAATATTGTAGATTGGTTCAGTACTGCCAGTTTTTTTTGTTTTTTTTTAGGTTGGTAAGATGTGACCAGGTCCATTAATGTTTAATGTTACACTATAACCAAAACATTAAAGTATCAGGCAGATGCTCATGAGAAGTCAGTGGATTGACACTTTTCTTTGGCCCCTGTTGTAAAAGAAGGGTACTTCTCCTCAAATCAGTGGCAGTAGTGTGTGCCACATAGAGACCTAAAGCCTTTCATTGCTGGAGCTGATTGTGTTCCTGAGGCTGTGAGGTAGGGAATACATCATTCAGACTGTACGCTTCTAGTTCTGAGATAATCTTGAATGTATATCGTGTTTAAGATCTGTCTACATATTTTCAATAATGTTCAAATCAGAAGACTGAGGGTTATTCCATAAGCTTCAGGATGCATTTCATGAAGTAATTCATGGTGGATTTTGAGGAATGTTTTGGATCATTGTCCTGTTATAGAAGCTGACCTCCTTCAGTTTCAGTGTCACATTTGCTTCCAGAATTTCCTGATATTTACCAGAATATTTGGAGCACAAAACAAATACAGATACAGATCGTGGCTTTGCTTTACATCACTACTTCAAGTCTATGTGGCAACGAAGTTTAGTTTATTTTGGATTTTATTCAGTTTTGGAGTGTGGGTTTTGTACTACATTTTTGTACATTACTTTGAACTTATACCCAACTTTGGCCTGTTATATCTGTTATCTAACACATCTGTGTTAGCTGAACTTATCTGGAACTAGAATGGTGTATTTCAGCAGTTCACGGAGTTGTGCATGTTGCGTGTTGTAAGAGCACATAAATTTCATGACAGTGTCAGGTACTGTATTACGGCGGTGTCTGTCTGTCTGTCTGTCTGTTTTGTTATTAGAAGGTTTAAATTGTACGCTTGGGCGTGCACGCATGTGTTGGCATGTCTCTGTGCAGTAATTCTGCAAAAACAAAATTTTCATGTGGCCTTTTGGAACTTGTAGTACGTTGTCAAACATCTGTAGCTGATTTGCAGTGTAATGCCACAAACATTCTGTAATTCAGAACGTCAGAAATAGTATGACTTGACTTTAAACTTTTCCTATAAATTGGTAAACTTGAAGAGTGCATCTGTTTTTGTGTGTGTGTGTGTTTCACAGCCAAACTGAAAGCATGTTTGCGCACAAGTTTGCCACATGTCCAGCATGAATTTCCATGTTAAAATTAAGATTGGTGCTTGCAAAACCTTGAGGGGATTTTATTACTTTTATTAACCCAGGGTGGTTTTTCATCTGTTCTGTTTTTTAAAGTTTGGTTTATTTTAGTACTTGAAGAGTTTGCTTCTCTTTGTGCACACAAAGGAAGCATGCTGGAGTTGGCTTGAAACCAGTCATTTTATTTGTCTGTTGCATTCTTGCTTGTAGTTCACAGACGTGTTTTTTAAAATAATTTTTAATCTGTTAAATCTAAAACAATAAGAAAAAAGTTAACACAGCAATACTTCTTCAGATACGCCTGATCTTCTTTAAAACATTGGTTCAGAGTTAGGATTTTGTATTTTAAACTTCAAGCTCTTTTGCTCCAGCGAAAAAAAAAAAAAAAAAAAAAAAAAAAAAAAAAAAAAAAAAAAGCCCAGCTGTATAAACGCAACACTGATTGGCGGAGACCTTCAGGGAACTTCAAACATCTGACTTAGGCTGCTATTGTGAAAATTAAAAATGCCAGCTGCTGCTGGTTTTGTTTGCTGTTCATGGGGCTTTCTGATAAATCATTATTTTAACAGTGGCAGGAACACTTCTTCCTATACCAAAGCAATGTATTATTTTTATACCACAGCAATTTTTACTAACAATTACAATTTTTTAATGAATTAAAGCCCTACATGTTTATAGCTACATTTACTGTGTGGAATGTCCATGAAAAAAGCACCTCTGTCCTGAAGAAAAATTAGCTGACCATACAGCGCACTGACACCCAAGACTCCTTCCATAAATATTACATAAATGTGTCTTTACAGAAAACCTCACATCAGTGATTACACATTTTCCTTTATGTGTAATCTTTTTTAATCATTTTTTTTTATCTGTTTAACTGAGCATCCACAGTGCAAGGCCCCGCGTCAGAAATGATAACGTTAGATAAGCGCATCGATATAAACCTGTGATTTTGAATGACAGCCAACACAGCACTTCTGTTATAGAAAATTAATCAACACCTTCTGACCAATCAGATTTCAGAATTCAACATGAGCACTCAATTACTTAACCACTCAACCAAGATGAACTGTCGCTCCTCGTTTACCCAAATGATCACTGTGCTACAGGGTTATTTTTATGCCATACTACTTTGCAGAGCTGCTCTGGCTAACAGATGTGGAGAGATAATGCATTTAGCATTACAACCCTGAGGGTGTGTTTTTTTTTTTTTTTGTTTTTTTTTTTTGGCTGTTGCAAAACACTGCGCTGTGGTTGCATTTACAAGATATATTGAACATGTCTGATTTTGTATTTTTTATTACTATATTTTTTTATCTAACAACAAATTAGTTGTTGGACAGCAAAATATAACCAAAATATTGGTTTCTTTATGCAGACATCTTAGTCATATTATTAGTCTATATATTTTTTTTTAAATCTAGTCTTAGTATAGCTCACTTAAATTAAAGGTTGCTCATAATATTGCTGAGGGCAAGACACAAAATTTAATGACGCAGAGTTTCCTTTTGCCACGTGTTTGCCTGAAGTTGCAACCATATACAAAAAGTCCAGCATGTCCCATATATGCATACACAAAACATGTCCTCTCAGCATATTGCAAAACAAGCAGTCTGCATTTGTTGGAAAATCATGTTGATGACACCACTCCTATCACACCATTGTCTAAGGTGGGATGACCCATTTGAACTTAAACCTACGGCTTTCAAAATGTCTGTTCAAATCTGTTCTTTTCTAAACTCTTAGATTAGACAAAATTAGACAATAAATTTTACTTGTAAATTTTTAATTTTACAACGTATTTGTCCTGCTCTTTTGTCTAACTCTGTGACACATACACAGGTGTTTGGCACTGTGCTACATTCTGCACGATTCTGTTTTAATTATAATGTGCTACTGTTCAAATGTGATTTTTTTTTTCTTGCCCTTTTTCAAGACGGCACTGAAGTAGAGATCAACAGTAGCCCTTATGATGACAGGAGAGCATGTGAGAATCTTGTGGATAAATCAATAATAACTGGATAGTATCAACTCTGTGACCTCTATATGAACTATATTAGTTCTCCTTTAGTCAGGAGATGTTCAGGTACTGGGTATTCACTGCCTTTTATGAATGTATCTTTAAGCATGAAGAACATCATGCAGGCAACTCTCATTACAGAAAATCTGAAGATGGTTGTACATGATAAGAATACAGTATATGAGGTGATCTTACATACTGAAGTGTGATAAGACATTGAAATTATTGTGAGAATAAAAACATTTTTCTACCTTTCTGTGTCAGATATTCACAAAAGCAGGGCCTTGTTGTGTAGTGTCATAGAATGTGCACGAATCGAATTTAGTGTAAAAGCGGGTGGTCGGTCTGGGGTATTCGCCAGACTCTGCGGCTGCCTTTTGTGCTTCGTGTTTGAGCAGAATACAACACTGACATTCCAGAAAGACAACTGTAGGATGCGTAGAACCAAATCTGTGTGTGGCTTGTTTGATGAGTATGACAGACACAGGCACAGTTTGACTAAACTGGGAAATTACCAGACCTCAATCCAGTAGAAATCTTGTGGGATTATGTAGCACAGCCACCAGTCAACACTACAAAATCCAACTGAATTCGCATCCAGTCAGTGTCTTCCACGGACTGGATGCGAATTCGGTAGATTAAAACTGACATTATACAACAGTTAGTTCCAGTCCACTAATTTGATTGGTCGTGCTGCGTTCCACGATTGCTTATATTTACTATATCTGCACAGGGATGTTTCCCTTTGTGTATCACTCCACTCGTCTGTGTGTTTGCCACATAAAATTCCACTTCCTAGTTTGAAACCGTGACTACAGTAGTGTTGGTGACATCATCAGAGGACATGGCAAACGAAGAAATATAACTTTTGACTTAAAATATGAAAGCTCGTCAGATGACGATGAAAAGGAAGAACGGAAGCCAGTTTTACTGGAAGGACCTTTAACGGGAATGTACAAATCAGTGTCAGCTAGTTAGCCTGCTAGCTGACAGGTGTGAGCGTGAGTGAGTGTGGCTTCAATGGAGAAAACTGAACATTTGGCTATTACTTACTCGATATTAATTTCATGTTTATAGAACTGTTGTATAAAAGCAATATCACTCGCCATCATGTGCTTATACTGAATAACAGCATCGCTGTGATTTGACCCAAAGCATGAGCACTGTGGGGTTAGAACCTCGTAATCAACTGCCAATCACTGAAACAGTAATGAGTGTGACTGACTTCCCAACCTTAAATATGTCAGCACCAGTCAGACAGAGGGCTCAGAGCAGCAGTACTGATCAGTAGACTAATGCATAATAGTTTTATGCAACTAGTATAGCTTGTTATTTTATCTTTGTAAGTGGTAAATATTTCAAATAAATTGTAAGTATAAAGTTATTGATTATTTGCTTTCATTTCAGTTTTTTTTTTTTTTTTTTGTTCAGTAACAGACACCAATGCTTCCCCTATTTAGAAGAATCCTTTATTTGCCACATATAAATTACAGTACAGTGGAATTCTGTCTTTGCATATCCAAACCTTTTTGGACGTTTGGAAGGGTCAGAGCGCAGACACAGTGCCCCTGAAGCAGAGAGGGTTAAGGGCCTTGCTCAAGGACCCAACAGTGGCAGCTTGGCAGTGCTGGAGCTTGAACCACTGACCTTCTGATCAGTAACCCAGAGCCTTTAACCACTGATACCCCACTGCCCCACCACTGCTTCCCCTGTTTTAGTTTAAAACCACCAGCCGCCACTGATCCAAAGTGACATTCATACAAATTTCCCACCGGTTCTTACCTGACAGCCAAGACTGACTGCAAATTATTTGTACAGGTCTGTCAGGGCACCAGCACAAGAGCATCATATTACACAGTATTTTTTTTTAACCTATAAATCTAAATAATTCTTCTTCCTTGTCTCCATCTTCCTCCGTTTGTAACAAAAAATCTTAGCACCCTACCATTAAGTGCTTTGTTGTTTTGGTCTAATAATACTGTTGCTTATTTTTAGCAGCACTTTTATGTAAAGGTTTGCTGAAAATGTTTGTAAATGAGTACCTTCACACACAAGTAGGATGTCAGTATTCCTTGGAATGGTGTTGTTTTTGCCTTATGTTAACCACAAACGTGTCAGTGTGTCATTCTGGCCATGTTATTATGAACGTAAAGAAGAAACGCTCAATGAGTCCACTGACGCATTGTGTTTGATGTCGGTAAGAGCCAAGTACCCCTCATCACTTGCGCACTGTAACTGTGGCTCCTTTCGTTTTTGTAGATCACTCTGTCAGAAAGGCTTGAGTTACAGTAAAGTATAGAGCATCCCATTTTAGAGGAGCTGCCGGTCTTTGTGATTAGCTGGATCTTGTGTTCCCTTCCCCTGCCAGATCCACAGACTGCAATTTATCTGCTTACTGTCAGGGGCCAGAGGGTCACTCCAACAGGAAGGATGTAAGCATTCACAAGGTCAGACAGTTAATCACTAGAATTTCAAACCCATCATTAACAAAGTCCCTGTACTCCTTATGGATGTTATGAAAGCAGATTTAACTATATATTTTTTAAAGATTTAGCTAGTATTAAATCAGGTATCACCATCTTCTATACTAACTAATTAGTTTATTGTAATTAATTTAACTAGATAATCTATTACTGGTGTTTTTAAAGCTTCTGTTATCCTAGAAATTTCAAAAAACAATGCATTTGCAATAGCAGTGAGAGTAGCGCTGTTGCAGAAAGTAGCTATATGTGTGAAACTGGAACAAGTACTCCTACTCAAATGTCATGCAGGAAATAACTGGAAACATTGTGGGGCTTCCAGATTTCAGAAATAACCTTCAGAGGAAAGTTTGGGTTTATTTTAAGGAAAAAATGGTCCTCAAAGAGGGCAAGGGTTGTGTACTTTTCCAGTGAGAGACATTCTGACACTCACAGCATTCACCAGTGGGCTCATTACAAGTAATGGCTTCGTTTTGCTTTTATTCATCACATTCCACCATAAACAAGTTCATAGCTTTTTAGATTTCTTTGGTTCAAATACAGAGAAAAATGAAAACTCTTTTCCAACATGCAAACACTCTCCTAATATAGTATGAAGTGTTTTAGCCATTTAAGCTGTATACATATTTTTAGTGTTTTATCCATAAACTTTTTTGTTTTTGTTTTTTTTTTTTTAGACCAACAATTTTTGGTATTAAACAATTTCATTGAAAGAGTTGCTGGAAATTTGTAATCATTTTTCTCTATTTTTTTCAGTTTGTATTGTTTGCATTATGTTACACCTAGTAAGTGGTGGTTCAGGTCTTCAGGTGTGTTCCTTTAAACACAACCCTTCGCTAATCGACACTCTATCTTCGCTGTGAAACTTTACACTTCAAATCTGAAGGTCTTCGAGTCTGAAGGTCTACTATAATTTCAATAGCTAAATGGTGGTGTTTGTGCTTTATTCCGCCATGTGTGAGTTTAGTGGCAGTGACCATGTATGTGCTAAAACTGGGCTAGTTTATTTGCCTGAGGCTTTGCTGCATTGAGCTGCATTGAGCTGCATTTTCTGTTAGTGCAGCAGTACATGGTGCATAATTACACAGTGACCTGTAGCAGTCAGGGTGAGGAATTCTGGGACAGATGGTTTGTAGGACGTTACCCTCATATCATGCACAGGCAGTATTTAAATAGGATGTGCATTTCCTTTACTGGGATTGATCCTTTGCAGTAACATGCATGCTAAAACCTGCAAACTGTATTACTGTGAATGTTTTTCTGTTTCAGGTTCTATTTCCTTCGTCTGCTTTCTAATAAGAGTTTTGCTCAAACGCATATACAGACACATGCATGCGGGCTTACTAGCTAATATTTTTATTTACTTTTTTTTTTCTTTTTCAAAGGAAACTAAACAAACAAGTGAGAAGAAAGCATGCCACTACTTTACTTTTCTAACAGTTTGTGATTGAGCATCGTAACATATGATGTTGTATGCCCTGTTATATTCTAAGGTGCCGTAAAGCCAGTTCACACTGGGCACATTGTGTCCAGCGTTGCGTAAAGCGTCATGTCATGCGCTGCGTTAGAAGCACGTCAATGAAGCGTCAGATTCCAGCTTGCATGCAACACTGCCCTTCTATTTCTTTTGTCTGTAAACACCATGAAATCCCTTTGCAACTACAAAACCACACTTTTTATACACTAGGTACTTTATTTAAAATGATAATCTACAAAGATACCATAATTGTGCAACCTGTAGTTTCATACGGTGGTGTTTTTACGCTATAATACTCATTTTCCACAAACATGGGAAAACAAAATAAACACAAATATACAGGTTGTTCACTGACTCACTGTCTCATGTCATACTTTTAGGTTTTGTAATCACAAATGGCAGATTCCTTTGGACAAAATGAGGACAAAATGGCTCATTTGCTCCAGAGCAAATGAGCCATGGGAGTGCTTCTTGTTGCTGTTGTTTTTTTGGGTGCTTTACATCCACTCCGTTGTATTAGTGCCCTCTTTACATTTGGCAAAAATGTTGTGCGCCTCTTTTGGTGGAGCCTGGAACAGATTTCCTCATTGTGTTCTTACATTACATTATACAATCTTTATAGCAATGTGAGTTACAAACTGGGGGATATTTATAAAGGACTCTATTAAAGTAATGAGCAAAAGGTGTGTGTGATTAATTATTAAACAGGAATGTGTTTGGCTTGGCTTGTGGTGGTTGTTGAGGGTTTCCGATAGTTCTCAAACTAGGCCTGTTTCTTTAATTATTAATATTAAACATTATCTGTCTCAGAGCAAAAAAAAAGCTACGAAATGTAAATTCACTTTATTTACTGTATTCACATTATTTAGATTAACTTAATTTCACTTACTTATAAGTGGTATTAAAATACTAGATTAAATGAAGTGTGGATGGACTGAGGTTTTAACATGACCCTTGAAGTGACCTTTGATGTGACCCTTGATGTGACACTTACGTGACTCATCCGGTCTGAATTTATCATAACAGAACCATTGGGTTATCATAGATCAGAATGTACACAGATTCAAATTCTCATAGTGTTATAAATTTATTCATCTTCAGTAAGCACTTTATCCTGGTCAGGGTCACAGAGGATCCTGAGCTTATCCTGGGCACAGATTAGGAATACACTCTGAATCAGAGTCCAGTGCATTATAAGACATCACGCATGCACGCACAAATAAGTCAACCTGTGATGTGTAACAGATAGAAGGTGGCCTTTTTATTTATTTTTTTTTTATTTACATCAATTTATCAGCACATCCACATAAAACCTGTTTAGCACTGATATCAGTAGCCCTCAGATAGGGTCCCTGGAGGACTAGTGGTTAGGCCTTGGCGCTCTCACCGCCGTGGCCTGGGTTGGATTCCCGGCCAGGGAACTGACCCCAGCCGCTGGGGTTGCACAAGTGCACTCCCAGTGCCGGTCCCAAGCCCAGATAAAAATGGAGGAGGGTTATATCAGGAAGTGCTTCTGGCATTAAAAACTATGCCCAATCATATATGCACATCAGTGATCCGCCATGCCGATTCCTAGCGGGAACAGCTGAAGTAAAAATAACTCAATAGCCCTCAGAGTGGTCAGTATTGCAAAAGCCAACATTGCAATAATGATTAACAAATTATATACTGTTCAGCCCAAAGTAAACAGTAGCACTGATGTTTGTTTTTGTATGTATTATTCTGTTTGATACATTTTATTTTTGATATGCTTGATATATTGATATTTTCTGCATGTTTAACCCAATTCCATTTTTTCTTGTAAACTAGTTGCTTTTTGGCAATTATATATACAATGAAAGCTTCCATACTGAAGCAAATGAGCAGTTTTCTTTGGGTTTGCATTTTTAAACAATTCATGGACCACTTAAAACCAGGTCATGCTGTACAAGGCATAAATCTCCAGTGTCTCCCTGAAAACTACAAATCCTTCTCTTGCTAATATTGAGCTGAGCGAGTGTTATGTAATGCTTCCTTTGCCAATCAGAGCACAGAGAGTTCAACAGATGATGTTTCAGACAGCAACCTGGTGTACTGTTGTACATCCATCCAGTTCTGGTTATTCATCAGTAGTGTGGAATTAGATGCAGTGCCAAGATGGATGCTTTCCATTGCACTCTTTATGTTTGATAAAGCAGTCCATTTATGTCTCTTAGCTTAGTTAAATGTTCACCTGCATTTATTATATTCAGATTGTAACAAAATTTAGGCTGATAAAAAAATTATTTACATGATTTTGTGTTATTTACAAGGGTGGTTCTTAAAGAGGTATTATACAGTTGGTGAAATGTCTGTACATATTGCATTGTTTGTGTTGTATTGCAGCTGTACTGAGCTTCCAGAAGCTGAGGCTCTTGTTGTATGCATTTTTTTTTTTACATTCATTGCTCAACAACATGGAATATTGCCTCAGTTTTAATCTCATCTGACTGTTTTCTGATATTTAAAGTTTTTTTTTTCCCCATGTCCTCTTCTGTACCATTGGACCTGCTATTTGGGTTCCAGGCCTAATCTGTATAAATAATGATTTTCACTACTCTAATTTCTGCTGCCTCATCAGGCTTTAATGACCTCAAGCTTCTTTCACAATCGCACATCAATATGCCGTTCAGTTGTACTGTGTACTGTTCACAGTACAGACTGTACACTTATACTTTTGTTGTGAACACACAAGGCTTTCCTGTAAGAGGAACTGTGTGTAATTGCTCCAGTTGTTATGTGCTGATCAGGAATGTGGCAGAGGTTTCTCTTCCACAAAGTCTTTCTGAGTTTCATGAAAGTAGCTCAAGTAGATTTGGTTCCTTCATCATGGCTAGTATAAAATGAAGAAAATTAAAAAGTTCTTGTTAGTGCAAATGCAGTGACCTGCAAGGGTTATAACCCTGAATACCAGTACTATTGTTTATTGTTACAGATTATATTTTTTTTACCATCCAACAACTGTCTTGGAATCCTGTCCTTGCCTGGTTTAACAAGGCACCATTAGTTTTGAGCATTGCATTTCGTTACTTTTTAGCACTAACTTTAGTTATTAACTGTTTGCGTCGCTGGACTTATCTTTGTGCCACTCTCTTCCTGTCTCTCTCTCCGTAGGTCATGGTGATTGTCACTGTGGGGAGTGTAAGTGTCATGCTGGCTATGTTGGAGACAACTGTAACTGCTCAATAGAAACAACTGGGTGTGTCTCCGAAGATGGCAGAATGTGTAGCGGACGGGGCAGCTGTGTGTGCGGCCGCTGCCAGTGCACTGAGCCGGGGGCATTTGGGGACTTGTGTGAGAAATGCCCCACCTGCGGTGACGCCTGTGCTGCAAAGAGGTACGTCATAGAGCTGCTATTCAGTCACATGTGCAAATTAATAATATTGGACACTCCTCGAAAGTCTTGTATTCATTGGGCTGTTCTTTGCTTTCCTCCTCCTCATCCTCCTCACTGTGGATTTAGGCAGTGTGTTTCCTCTTCCCTGCATTTTTAACTGTTCCAGACTTTTGAATCCTGATTGTACTAAATGACATTTTATATCCACTGCCTGACATGTGCAGGGCAACAACCATCTGTTTGGTGTTAAAATGACAAAGAGCCATTGCACGTGTGCCAGCTCATATATTTTCTACAGCAAGACCAGAATTTCTGGACACTGACATCATTTTTGAAGGATGGCAATTTGTTTGTACAGTTGTGAGAAAATGTTTGTGAATCATTTGGAATTACCGGGGTTTTTTGATTGCTCATAAAATGTGGTACGATCTTTATCTAAGTCACAATTATAAACACAATTTGACTAAACTAATAACATACATACAGTAGTAGTTTTCAGGTCTTTTTCAAGTATATTGAGTAATCGTTTGCAGTGCAGGGTGTAGTAAGTAAGCAAACATCTGTGCTAACAACCGAGGTGTCTGAATTAAGGAGATGAGATTGGAGGTGTGGGTGGTACAAGCGCTTTGCCCTTTAAATAAAGACACACAAAGTGTGGTTACTGGCAAATCTATTGTTCTCAAGAACAATTGATTACTGTGAACCCTGCCTTGATCCCATCAACTTTCATAGGACCTTAGAAGACACATTATAGAGATGCACAAAGATGGAAAAAACTACAAAAGAATTCCTAAATACCTGGGTGATGTTCATCAATCCACAATAAGACAGAATGTCTACAAATGGAGGAAATTTAGGTTGCTGCTTTTCCTAGGAATGGGCATCCTGCAAAGATCCCACCAAGAGCACAATGGGGAATCCTGAAAGAGGTGAAAAATAATCCAAGGGTACCAGCAAAAGACCTGCAGAAAAATCTACAAAGTGTGAAAGTCTTTGTTCATGTGTCCACTATCAGGGAAACACTGAAGAAGAATGGTGTTAATGGACGGACACCATAAGGGAAACCACTGTTGTCCAAAAAAACAATGTGGCACATCTCAAGTTTGGCAAAGATCACTGGGTGTTCCACAATGCTTCTAGTACAATACTCTGTGGACAGATGAGACAAAAGTTTAACTTTTTTTTTTGGCAAAAATGTGCAATGCTATGTTTGGAGGAAAAAGGGCACTGAACACCAACACCAAAACCTCATCCCAACTGTGAAGCATGGTGCCGGGAGCATCATGGTTTGGAGCAGCTTTGCTGCCTCAGGGCCTGGACACCTTGCAACCACTGAGGGAATAATGAATTCAAAACTACATCAAGACATGTTACTGGAGAATGTCATGGCAATACTCCATGACCTCAAGCTTAAGAGAGGTTGGATGATCCAACAACACAACGACCCAAAGCACAAGTAAATCAACTAAAAATGGCTGACAAAGAAGAAAAGTTGTGTTTTGGAATGGCCAAATTGGAGTCCTAACCTCAACCTAATTGAGATGCTGTTGCATGAACGGAAGAGAGCTGGTCAATCAAGACAGCCCAAAAATGTTGATGAACTGAAACTGTTTGTGTGGAAGAAATGGTCCAAATTGCCTCCTCTTTGTTGTGCCAGTCTTATAAACAGCTATAGGAAATATTTGGTGGAGGTCGTCACTGCTAAAGGAGAAAATACAAGTTACTGAATTCAAGGGTTCACTTACTTTTTCCAGCCTGCACTGTGAACGATTACTCAATGTGTTTAATAAAAATGTGAAAAGTACCACTGTTTGAGTGTTATTAGTTTAGTCAGATTGTGTTTGTCTATAATTGTGACGTAGATGAAGATCAGACCACGTTTTATGAATAACTAGTGTTAAAAACTCTGGTAACTTTCACAGGTAGGATTCACAAACTTTTTTTGCAACTGTATATTTTAACAGTTCAAGGGGTGTTGATAATTATTTCACCTGTACTTTTGAGAGAAAATTCTATTATATAAAAAAAGGAAGTTGAGGAAAGTAGTTTGGGTATTTATTTTCATTTTAAAATAAAAAATTTTAATTTTAATTATTGTGTGTAATGTTTATACAGTAGTTTTTTCTCATTGTCTTCAAGGGTACTAATAATTCTGAAGCTGACCGTATAGCTGAAAATTTATATCCTTAGGTTTACTGGACCCACTCAGCAGTTAGTGCTTAGTTTGTATAGTTTATTTTATGCTCAGCATCATTTCTAAACCCGACTGAAAGGTGCTTTGACTCCTCTTGATCACCACGTTACCAAGAGCAATGTGTACACAGTTGTCATTCCTTAGATGACTTTTGCTCCTTGAAGCTTTTTCCTGCACTGGACCTTCTATGGCCTGATGTGGTCCTTTGAGGGAATCTCCCTATGCATGTATAGATGTATGGCCTGGATTAGTGGTATATCATACTCATCATACCAGCTTTGTAGTGAATACCAGTTAGTGGATAATAATTAACATTTTTCTCCAGGGAATGCATCGAGTGCACCCTCTTCAACACGGGGAAATTTGCAGACAACCACACCTGCCAGCGCATGTGCAAGGATAAGATCATTGTCACGGAGACTCTTGGTGAGTATATATGCATGGAACAAAGAATTGTTTCAGGACTCTTTATGGTTTTACTTACAGTAATAATGGTGTTTAAGGACATTTAATTATTCCCTCAAAACTTTAACCTCAAATGACTACCCTGCACAGGATATCCGAATCTGAGAAGGAAGGTGAACCTTAATTAACTCAGATCATATTATGAAGCTCTTATATGTATGAAGCTCCTGGGAAAACCTTTCAAGTGGTCAAATGATGACATTTTCAACTATATACAGTTCTGCACTACAGATCTCTACACATATCTATAGTTCTCTACTACAAACTTTTCCTGAACTGAAATATGTTTAGCATTTATATGTATAGCAGCCAATAGTAAAGTTATCCCACATAAAGTTATGTGGGGATTTGTGCTTATTCAGCAATAAGAGCACAAGAGTTTGGGCACTGATGTCTGGCAATAAGGCCTGGCATGAAGTTCTCCACAAACTCATTTTGTGAATAGGAACCTTGTCATGCTGGAACAGGTTTGGACCCCTTAGTTCCAGTGACAGGAAATCTTAATGCTACAGCATACAAAGAAATTCTGGACAATTGTGTGCTTCTAACTTTGTGGCAGCAATTTGGGGAAGATCCACATGGGCCAAATAATGTACATATCATGTACTAACCCTATTCTTTACTGAATAATTTTTTTCTTCTGCTATCAAAGTAGTAATGCTTTTGAAGTTATTTGTCTGGTGATGTGTTCAGGGAAGACCCCAGTGTGGGAACTGGCTAAAACTAATGCAGTGTCCAGAGCTCAATTCACCACATGTCACTTTGAATTAAAGCCAACCTGCTGTCAGAGCAGCAACACAGAAAGCACAGCTGTACCAAACTCAGCTCAGCATTCATTGAGGCCCAGTCACTCTATAATTAGAACAAGAAGAGAAGGTTCTCTTGTATAAGGACCCACTCTTACGATTTTTAATATTTAATTAGCTTCTTTTCTGTGTCATGAAAAATAGTCTGCCAGTTGCAGCAGTTTCTGATGCACAATTTCAAAAGGTTCACTTGAAAAGCCATTTGTACACACACTGATTGATAGTCATTGATTTTCTTTCAGGGCCCTCAGCAGGTTCTCAACCAATTTGATAAAGCTTCATAGTAGGCATTTCTAGTCCATAGTTCCCTGAACTATAGGGTGCCACTGGGTTACATTTGCTTTACAGCTTTAAGAACCATGGTGTGGAGTGTCCTTGTTGGATCTGCTTATGTCATTATCTGGCAGCGAGCAATTACACACTAAACCAGTAAAAGATATCACTAAATAACCCCTGCTCAGATCCCTACTATTAATCTTATTCCCTTATAATAAGCAGATACAGTCAGAGGTCAAATATCTGGTATATAGTATGTAATTATAGTGATTGGAAATATTTTTATAAATAATGTACTTTCAATGTTAAAGATTTAGACTCCTACTGAGTCATTTCTTGCTTCTTAACTAATCCTGTCAAGAAGCAAGAACTGCTTAATCATCAGCTGCTTTATTGCAGGAAGCATTTTATATGAGTTTAGGAATCTATTATTAAATAGTGCGTCTGTGTATTTTAAAGCAATTCCGTGCCTTCTAGGTCCTTCATTCTATAAGCATGCATCATGGAGCTGCTGCTTCATATCAGTTCTGTTTCACACTTCCCTTCACTAATGGACTCCACATGTACATTCCAGAAATGATTAGCACAGTGGAGAGGGGACATGACATAGTGACTTTCAGCCCTGATGGCTGCAGAAATGTTCCAAAATGTTTAACTGTAGTGCTTCAGTGCTTTGAGTATGGAATGCAAGCAGACATCCAGAAACGACTTCACTGGAAGGATTTTAATATAATAGGTTTGGAAGCACTGCATGTTTTTCCTCCTTTGTTTTTGTGGCTCAGCCACAGTTTGGCCAGCTGTTTTTATAGAAGGAGAGCTTTCTCTCACTCTTCCCATCACACCCCCATCTCTCTCTCTCTCTCTCTCTCTCTCTTTCTCTCTCGCTCTCTGTCTGTCTGTCTGTCTCTCTTTTTCTGTCTGTCTGTCTGTCTGTCTCTCTCACTCTCTCCCCCTTTGTCTCTCCCTTTTGCAGATACGGACGACCCAAGCACTGTACTGTGTTTGTATAAGACTGAGAATGAATGTGTGATGAAGTTCACCTACTCTGAACATGCCAGTGGCCAGTCAATCCTCACTGCACTGCATGAGCCAGGTCAGTGTACAGCCCCCACCATATGTAAACCACGTAACTGTAATTAACTGCATACTCTCCCACTGTTGTCACGACTCTGAGCAGGAGCAATAAAAACAGGTCATAATGAAAAGATTGTTAATGCTTCAGTCTGTTTTTTGTCTCATTAAATAATTAATGTGTGAATCAATGATTAAATTACATATTACATGGTGTGTGTGTGTGTGTGTGTGTGTGTGTGTGCGTGCGCGTGCGCAGTGTGTGCTGCTCCCCCTGATGCTATGACAGTGCTGCTTGCGGTTGTGGGCAGTATCCTGCTAGTGGGCATTGTGCTGTTGGCCATGTGGAAGTTAGTAATCACCATCCACGACCGGCGCGAGTTTGCCCGCTTCCAAAGCGCACGCTCGCGAGCACGATATGAGATGGTAAAGACATTAGTGTGTGTTCCTTTAGCACAAGAATAGCATTTTTTTTTTTAGACTTTGTATTAGACTACTAGAATGAAAATAATTAAGGTTTTTGTAATAATTCAGGAGTATTTTATCTCCTTAATTTATTTCATTTAGTAGCCATTTTTGTAATTTATTGCATGCACAGAAAGCTATGAATCCCTCCTATTATCTGAAATAAAAATATATTTTACAACTTGTTTACTTCTGTTGAATGATATAGCCACAGTTGAAGGTCTGCATAATGTTTGTTAAGCATTTAGATGTAAACAGTTTAAACCTCAAGAGTTCAAGTCTACAAGAGTGAATTGGACAAAAACACTACGTTCTGATTGAAACCATAAGTCTTCTCAAATCCCTTCAGTGAGTTGGGAGGAACAAATAATGGTGATTATTTCAAGGCTCTGTTTGAAAGCCTCAAGTTGCTCTGCCTTACAACCATGTGCATTTCAATGAACCCATCTGACCTAGTTTCTCATCCGTCTCATTCTATCTGTCCGTTCCTCTCTTCCCCGCAGGCCTCCAATCCCCTCTACAAACATCCGATATCCACTCACTCGGTGGAGACGGCATTCCAGATGCACAGCAAGTCATATAACGGAGGACTTCACTGATCTCCTGCTGGTTGGGGTGGGGACACGGCAGGACCGGTCCGGTTGACACAGTTTACAGTTTTGTGATGGGGAAGAGAGATGTCCCCTTCATTAAAGACTTTGACAACAAAGTGCCATTAGAGTTTGTTCTTTTTTTGTGGTCCTTTTCATGAGGTCTAATAACTGAACCACAGCTGTACAATAAGCTGGACTGCTTATGCTCATTAGTTTTCTCTGATAGAGGACGTAAATGGAACAAATGAGGATCCTTTACTGCAAGAATGATGGACTTCCAAATGAATGGACTACTTGAGTGAAATTGCCAATTCTGCAGCTCTAACCACAAGTCCTCCACATTGAGGATGCCGTGTGCATTACATTTTACAGAGAAATGAGATGTTGATGCCTTATATAGTATAACTGTATAGACAAGCATTCTGTATTTTAAACATGTTTGGTACTAACAGAGCAATAACTTTCTTACATTTAGTTTTGCACATTGTATGGATTTATAAAATGAAAAAAAAAATAAAAATGCAACTCTCACTAGTTGTCTCACATTTGCACATTTTTTCAGTGATAGTCCTCTAAGTGTTCTGTGATGATATCTCAGTCCATCATACACACCCATCTCAGGGGAATTGGAGTTGGAGAGAGAATAAACTAAAGGATCGAGTCCGATCTATATACTTGTCCCGTAAGGGTTTTTTATCTTAAATAGTGCATCAGGCTTCTTTAGGTCAGTTACTGTATTTATAGGATGTCAGAGTAATTGGATTTTAATTTTGCACTGCAATGACAGTAACATCCACTTGTTTCCCTATGACTCACACAGATTGTCTCATGGCTGCTCTTAGCTGAACCTGGTATGAGCTGAAGGGAAAATATGAGTAAATAAATTATGAGACCATGTCTAAAAAAAGGCTGCAGCGACTGGGCACTTCAGAGGGAAGTGGGCCTGACTGTTTGGACTTTTATGCATGAATGTCTACAGTAAATAGTAGGAAATGAAGTAGGGTGTGTGACAATAAGTTAATATACCTCTATAGGAGTAATTATGAAATAGCAGTTTTTAAACTGTTACGTTAATTGTATTTGAACCTAAAAGTAAAACAATCCATTTTTCTCTGAACTTTTACCTTTATTTTGGCTGGATGTCATTTATAAATGACTTTGATCCATTAGGGATAAACTTTTTCCAATTCATAATACCAGTCCTTAATTATTCCTTAATTACATTTAAGATAAAAAAATGACACCTTAAAAGTGAAATTAAATAATACTTCCAATATTCTTAACCGATTTTCTGCCCTGGAATTATTTGTTGTTTTATAAAAGTAAGTTTGTAATGAGTGATTTGTCACATTAAGAAAATGTGCAGAACCATTTCAATTTGTTACTTTTTAATGAATCATCATGAAAACTTCTTTCATTTTCAAAACAATCTTTCAAATTCATAATAATGAAACCATCTCTTTGAATTTGTTTGTCTTTCTCTGCCTTCTCATGTCAGACCCCACAGAGCTGGATCAGCCACATTTCAGCTGACTGCTTGCCCCATGCTTGCAGAGCACTTCTGCCACTGATGTCGTTTAAACCAAGCTCTTGTTTGCATTTTTGAAGACATGCTTGACAGTCTCTGTGGAAGAGAAGCCATGCGTTTACGAAGAGCACATCCGTGAAATGAAAGAAAATGTGCAAGTACCACTTTTGAGGTCTTATCTTTGTATGGTACAGGGCAATCAAAGAATCCATATAGGTCACAACAGAGGATGGGCATTGCACGTCAGTGACTTCACTCAGCTTCCTGTTCCATCTCTTTATAGTGTAAATTTGATAGACTCCTGCAAACATGCTCAGCAGTGTTACTGTGCAGTTGTCTTGCCACTTACTTGCAATGAGCTCCCCACCCTCATCTGTGGCTACTCTTTCATCAAAAGCTCCCCGGCCCATTTTCTTCAGATCCTTGGCACTGGTAGGATAATGCCTGTATGAAACTCAAAGTTATATGTAATGCCTCTGGAGTCACAGAGCATGTAGACCTTGAACGGCTCTTATGGGGCTTGCTTGGGTTGTACAATTTCAGGCAGCTCTTTCCTTTGTAAGTAATTATTTGCTCATCTACACTGACATGTTCATCCATTGGAATGCGGTTCATGCTGTCAAGAGCAGAATTGACTAAGGGCCTCAACTTGAACAGTAGATCTCTGCATGAGTCTGCAGGGCTGAGGTCCAGACTGTTGTCATTAAAGTGAAGGTTGGCTTTGATTTTCTCCCATTTTCTCATAGGCATTACATCCATGATGTTCTCAATGTGTGTGCCAGCCTGCCAGCACATTCTTGTTGCTGGAAACCTACAGGCAGACATAGGAAAAGCAATGCCATTAAACTGCTCTAACTCCTTCTCAGAGGTGAGTTGCTGTCCTTTTGCACAGAGTAAAGGTTAGATTGTTCAACAATGTCCCGAAGACACTCAGGGGTGGACATCTGCCTGAAGTATTCATCTGGGGTGAGCACATGACACTGAGGGAAGATGACCTGCCCAGACTGGGGCAGGATAGTGGACATGAGCAGGAGTCCTCCATAGCACCCTACACCTTGCAGTCCCTGACTGACCTTCATCCTGACCTTCATTTTCATCCTCACTCTCTTCACTTTCATCACTGTATATCTGATCCTGTCTCACTGTCACGTTTAATATAACCTCATCATCTGAGATGCTGTCTTCCCTGTCTTCACTACCTTCAAGAATAGGCAGAGCATGTTTTCTCGACATTTCATAAAACTTACTGGCGTCCTAAACACATACAAATGTTTGCTGCATCTGACTTTGTAATAGCTGCAATGTTAGCACATTGCTGTAAAATTTTATCCCATAATGGTATATTGTCAGTTCTGCATGATTTGATTTTTTCAGTCAAAATAAGCTTTGAATGCTAATAAAATACCATTAAAATGGCTAAAGACTTTAGTAAAAATATTTAGCTACATAAACATTTTTTGGACAGGATCTGATTACATTATCTACATCAAAATTAACTTACCATGGCAACTCTGTACTGCGTGGCCCAAAGCATGGCACTATCTCACTTATTTCCCCTGGATACCAAAAAGTTTGGTCACATGATGAAACTCTTCAATTTTATTTTCTAAAGTGGAAGTCATGTGATAGATTTAAAACAAAACTTGATTGGTTGCAGGTTTAAAAATATTTGAAAAAAGTTTTTTTCCCTTCTGTCATTTATAACTGACAAAGTCCCATAAAGGGTTAAGTAACACTTATGGCGTAGCTTATTGTGAATGGGTGATGTTGTTGAGTTGTAAAAGATTGTGGTTGAGAAACCGCAATGGTGATGGTTTTTTCATGTTACTTTATCTTACAGCAGCAGCATAAGCAGTCGGGCTCAAATAACTTGTTTAGCAATCTCAAATTATGCCCTGCATTTGTTGACACAGGAGGCACAGGAACATGTTCATTTCAAAAAGAACATTCTAATAAATGTGTAAATAAACCCATGTAAGGAATAAAACACCACAAGTCATGCTGTGATAGGAAAATGATCAATGGCAGAGTTGCTGTCATCCCAAAGTTGATTATTTTATTATATCAGCAATTCCAAAAGTATCTATTCCCCTTCTATCACAGCAATTTGCCAATACTAACAAGTTTTATTTATTAAGGAGTAAAATGTCATAAATTTTATCTGTTTATAGTTATAATTATTGTTTTGGAATATCTGTGAAAAAAGTATGTTCCTGTTACCACTTACAGATTGTAACAGCTATAAACAGTCATTTCCTGACAAGCCTCTGTTTTTTCTCCCTCTTGAAGTTAAGAAGAATAATAGAAAAAGAAGTGCAGCGCATCATGTTACCTAGAAACTCTAAAGCCTTCTGTCCTGAAGACTTTCCTGTGGTGGAAAACTTTTACACACATTTATTAAATCTGGGGAGCGCCCTCGAAACAAGTCCCTGTGAATTATTTGTAACTACACAAACAATAACATATTCAAAATGCATGCATTAATATAAAGCTGTGAGTTGCCCTGCAACCAGAACTCTGTCAGAGCTGTTGCTGGTAAAGAAAATTAATCTTCTGACCAATCAGATTTTAGGATACATCACCTACCATTTAATTCACTTCATATGTACTCAGTTACTGATTGTCACCTCTGTGCAAGAATGGAACTAGACCAACACAGGACCACAAGTGACCAGCTATTATTTGGGTGCTAGATGCTAGGTGCTCTGTACAGCAGCAACATTGACATGGTATAATATCATGTTTATCAGCAGTGAAATAAACTATCTGTCAAATTACAGCACTGTCACCTTAAACAATTTAAGATGTGTTGCACATGAATTTATTAGCATGGGCAATAAAAAAACACAGATCCTAAAGAATTAATGTTTATTTCTCTCCATGCATCACTGTGGGGTTTGTTTATTGAGTCATTCGTGCCATTAGAATTACATTTCATTTCTTATTTCGAGTAGAGAGACATGTCAACAGTAACGCACAGAACAATGACATCTCTGTTAGGATTGCTGGTTGTTACAGAAAATAAAATGAGGGTATCTTAAGCAGGAAAACTACATGCCTATACTTTTTAAAATTTATTTTAAGCTCTGTGCTTGAGCAGGTAATTAAGGACTTGGTGAAATATTTCTCTTAATCTGCACTTTCAGTTTTGTAACAGCGCTAATTAGGTTGATTATTACCCCCCAGAATGCTGACAATCAGGCAGTTAATTATGAAAGATGGAGGAGAAATCAAAAACTTCCAGGATGTTCAGTGACCTTAAGAGCATAAGAGTCATTTATTGTTTTTAACAGCAGGGAGGAGATGACTCCAAAATGTTCTCCAAATTCAACATCCAGCCTGTGTGTGCATGTAAAAGAATGAAAAAAAAAACATCCAGTTCACATGCACTCACTCATTGACTCATTTCAAAAGCACTGGGAATTTGTTTCCTTTTTAATATTTAGCCTGTGGAAAAAAACAAGTGCCTTGCCTGCATTAAACTATGTCAGTTACTCTTAAACCTGACACAAAAAAAGAAAATGCAGAAAGTGTCATGTTACTACATAAGCAAGTATGTTCTTGGTTGCAGTTCTGGGTCACATGGGCTAACACACAGCAGTTTACATTTACACGGTAACCACTAAATACTGAACTGACTCTATTTCTTTAATTATATGTTATAGGACATGGCCTTGAGTGCCATGTGGGGTCATAAGTGTGAGTCTAGTGACTGTATATAGAATTATAAACGCAGAGTTCCATGGGCTCTACCCTGTGTTTGTTTCAGCCCTGTAGTTAACTCTGAAGTGCTGGCGTAGTCTAGAGTGCAAAGATAGCATCCACTGCCAGATCACTCAGACAGGAGCGACGTCACTGGCTGACGGGGAGGACCTTATTCCAGACGGAGGAAATGAAAGTCGCTAAGTGTTACTGGTTAACTAAAAGGGATGAACTGTGGAACAGGCCCAGGGCCATCCCTGTGAGGCAAAGTAGTACTGTGAATGGAGAGGAGTTGAGGAAGACAACCTTGAGTTTTAGAAGCTTTAGAGTCTGTTTTAGATAGTTTTTTTTTGCACATTTCAAACTTTATTCTATTGGCAGATAATTTTGCTTCTTTCTATATATAAATGCTAAAAATCAGGGAGAATATCTGCCAATAGAAATAGACTATTTCAAGCTTCAATTTAGTAAAAATGTCTAGACATACTCTATATGACCAAAAGTATGTGGTTCTTCTCCAAACTGATGCCACAAAGTTAGAAGCACACAATAGTCTAGATTGTCTTTGCATGCTATAGCTTTAAGATTTCCCTTCACTGGAACTAAGGGGTCCAAACATGTTCCAGCATTACCATGACCGTGCACAACTCCTCGTCCAACATCACTGCCTGATCTCACTAATGCTCTTGTGGCTGAATGAGCACAAATCTCCATAGCCATGCTCCAGAATCTAGCAGAAAGCCTTCCCAGAAGAGTGGAGGTTATTATAACATCAAAGGGGGAACTAAATCTGGAATGGGATGTTAAAAAAGCACCTGATCATAGGTGTCATGGTCAGGTGTTCACAAACATACATAGTGTAGGTTTAATAATCATATATTTGGTTTATTATAATCTTATAATATAAAATACTAGATATATTTGACTATATTCAATATGTTTTCACTTACTAAGCTGTCATCTTTTGCAGTGAATTCTCATTTTGGTTATTTTCTTTTGATAATTTCTAAAGGACCTAAATGACCTAACAGAGTCTACGTGTGTGGTAGGTTTGTTCAAGCATCTTGGAGAATTTGCCAGTTCTCTTGCAGACTTTACCAGTCTCGTTTGCTTCTGTAAGACATTCTCAATGATGTTTTTATCTGAAAAGCAGTCTATTTTGAAGTAGCCACTCCTCATGGTGGTCTAACTCACTCTCACTATTATCTATTGAAATAGCCAGTGCTCTCTTCTCTTTATAAACTGGCCATGTTCTGAACAACACAAATGTATAGCATTATTATTAAAGCTACATAAAATAAATGTGGAATAATCCATAATTAAACATTTCCTCTTTACACAATTTACAAAAGCAATGGTAGTCATTATTTTAATGTAAAAAAGCTGAAGATTTTTCTGTAAACTTCACTTGCCAAATCAGGTAATGTGAATCTTTTATCGCACAATGCTGCCATATTTTACTAAACAGAATCACAATAATTTTACCAAAACAAAAAATTAAACAATGCCAGAAAGTTTAATAACCAAAATTTCATGAGTATTTTTGTGTGAAGCATAAATACGCTGATTGTTGATGAGTAGAAAAAAAAAATCAGAGCTTAAAATGCTTAAAATGATCTTCATGATGTGAAAGAGGAGGACTGTGAGAGATTTAAATGTCATCCAAGTACATAACTGGTACAACTAAAAACCACCTACTATAAAAAAGCCAATCAGTGAATATGTTATATATATATATATATATATATATATATATATATATATATATATATATATATATATATATATATATATCAGATAAATGGTATATTATTTTTATCTACCTGGTATAATTATCCTGGGTAAAAGCCATGAACTAGAATCCCTTTAGCTCTTTTAGCTAAATGTATATACAGTAGGCTCAGAATCAGAAGCGAATGCCAATCTTCATATAAAGATCAGAAATAGTTTCAAAATCCTTTTTTTTGCCCTAGAAGACAAGCAGCTGAATGATGCCACTTGCTGGACAAACATAGTGGCTGCTACACTAGTCAAAAGTAAACATGTATGAAGTAAATTATTGTGAGGTTCTGTCCTCTAATGCCATCTTCTGGACAAAGAGTAACAGTAAAAAAAAAAAATCTCAGGTGGATCAAAGCAAATAACTAATAAACATTATCTATGTAAGTCTTATGGAAATCTTATAGATAACTCAGATGTTTTACCTAAGTACAACCCAATAATGTCCTGAATTTTTACAACCATGTGAATGTATGCCTTGCTTACTCATGTTCAGTAACCACTTTATCCTGGTGGTCCCAAAGGCTTCACTGGGCATGAGGAAGCAATACACCCTGAATGGGATACCAGTTCATCACAGGGAACCATACACACACACGGGGGAATTTATCATAGCCAGTATCCCCTACTGGCATGTTTTTGGGAGGCTGGAGGAAACCCATGCAGATTCAGCGAGAACATGCACAGAAACTCAACACGAACAGTAACCTGAGCTCAGGATTGAACCAGGGACCCTGGAGCTGTGTGTGTGTGTGTGTGTGTGTGTGTGTGTGGCAGCAACACTACCTGCTGTGCCACTATGCTGCCATGAATGTACAATGCACTTTCATTTTTAAAACACACTTATAACAGGCTGTTATGTTGCTGCATGCCAGCCATAAGGTAACAAGTTCAACAGTAGTGAACTTGCACCCAGGCAAGCTTAAACAAGCACATAATGGCTGAGTGTGTCACTGTACCCTGAGACGAAATACAGTATGTTTAATATTTTCATCTTTTAACAAGTTTACCTTAACAGTTATGATAATCCCTTTAATAATTGCACTTTTGGCTACACTTTGTATGCTCACCTCACTGTTTAATATGCTATAATAAAAATGAAAACACTTTGAAGGATCTTAGCCAGGATTACGCTGACATTTAGTCATTTTTAACTTATAGAAATATTATCAAGAGATCAGGAGGAGTAATTTTCTCTACAACTTCCAAAGAACATCTGAATAAATACCATGTAATAATTCAGAAGAATGTCTTACTCATTGTGTCTTCTACAAACTCCAACAGAGACAATATTCCATGCCAACACATATGAGCAATGGTTTACTGTAAGACAATCCCTAAACCCAGATGGGTCATATCATGGATCACAAGGCTGTGTCTAATATAAAAGTATTTACTTAGGACAGTATTATGGAAACGAACAGTAAAATATACTTAATGAGGTGCCTCGTATATAAAATGATCATCTGCTGTTATAATATCTTGATGTTTAAAGCCTGCTTGAAATATAGCACTTAAATCCCAAACCTACTGTCATTTTATACTTTATGTACAAAATTACCCATACGCCTGCTCTTTTCTTTCTAAATTAATAATGTGTTGATGTCCTTTTTGGCTGTAACTGCCTCTACACTTCTGGGAATGGTTTTCACAAAATGTTGAAACATGCAGAAACTTAACATCAAGTCAGAGATTATCGTCATCCTATCTGTATACATGAATGATGAAATATCATGACTCCTGGACTATTTTGCACTCAGCTATTCATCTCAACAGCAGGTTCAGCAGCTGTAGCACCTCCATGTGCATTTGCACTAAACAGTTTAAAATACTAGCCCTTGCGGAGAGATTATCATTAACACATCATAGCAAGTATTGTTGGAAAAACATTAAAGGACATCAGAACTCCAACTGGAAGCTCCAAACACAAATCTTTGCTCTTTACCAGAATTTCTCCTCTTTAGTTATAAATTGGTGGTGCAGGCCTAAAGCATGTGTGAACATGCCATCTAGAGAAACAAAACTCTCTTGCGTAAGCACTGAGAAAGTAAATTACAGATGCAGTGTCTTTGCTTGGAAACATTCAACATATGAACAAGGTTTTTCTTTTATATTATCACTGATGTACAAAATCAGCTGCTATCATTGAGATATAACTGCAATAGATGTGCATTAAATATACTGTGTGTATCTATAGGTTTAATGCACTCTGTGTTATATCACCACACGCCCAAAATTATCACATCACTATTTATTCAGCTATTCAAGCTTTATTTTTGTTTTAAACGTTTATAAACAGCTCCAGTTTATAAATGACTACAGTTTTAATTAGAGAATGAATCCCAACATTCAGGTGCTTCTTCTCGCCATTCACGTGACCCGACAGTTGAATGACGTGCGCGTAGAACTTTTACCGACCAATCAGAATGCCGATGGTTTAATAACGTTTTGTGTGACATCCAAGAAACGTACGCTTAATTATTATTATTATTAATTTTATTTATTTATTTATTGGTTATTTCCTGTTTTGAAGCGTTAAACGTGTCCGTGCTGCGGTGTGTGTAGCTTTTTTTTATTTTTATTATTTATTTTTTTCCCTGCTATAGCTCAGACTCCGCCCCCGAGGGAGTCAGTACTCTGGCGCGTGCACTATTCCAGCTGTTGTTAGAGACAGTGCAGATGTCGTGTTGATTCTCGGCAGTGTGGCGCTCGCGCTGCTTTCAGGATGCTGTACATGCACGCTGTAGCCGCTCTGCTCGCCTTATCGTGCTTCCTGAAGGAGACTGAGGCCTGGGGATACAAGAATGGAATTCTTCACAACTCCATTTGGCTTGGTAAATTTGGTTTTTACAATAAAATTTTTGTTTGTATTTGCTGTAACAGTGATTACAGTTGACTAGTTATAAAAGTAACCTAAGTATGGAGTGGGGTGAGGTGGGGGGACCAAATGTCCCCACAAGGATAGGAATATCAGACGTCAGTTTTAATCTAGTTGGCAACATTTGGCTGGTTTCAATGAAGAAAACAGATTTATGTTCTTACAAACTGCAGCTTTTTGTAGGCATAGCATTAATTAGCTGCTTTAATAACTGTTAATGTAAGGTCCTCACAGCAATAGTAAGACAAGGATAGTAAGATAAACTTGTGTCTGTGTGTGTGTGTATGGTGTGTGTATGGTGTTTGTGTTGGCCACTGCCTCACACTACGAGACAGGCATTTATGACCACCTCAGTGGAGAGTCCATCCTTGTGTGTGTGTGTGTGTGTGTGTGTGTGTGTGTGTTTGGTGTTTGTGTTGGTCACTCGCTCACACATTAATAATTGTTAGTGTAAGGTCCTCACAAGAATAGTAAGACAAGGATAGTAAGACAAACTTATGTGTGTGTGTGTGTGTGGTGTTTGTGTTGGCCACTGCCTCACACTATGAGACAGGCATTTATGACCACCTCAGTGGAGAGTCCATCCTTGTGTGTGTGTGTGTGTGTGTGTGTGTTTGGTGTTTGTGTTGGTCACTCGCTCACACATTAATAATTGTTAGTGTAAGGTCCTCACAAGAATAGTAAGACAAGGATAGTAAGACAAACTTATGTGTGTGTGTGTGTGTGTGTGTGTGTGGTGTTTGTGTTGGCCACTGCCTCACACTACGAGACAGGCATTTATGACCGCCTCAGTGGAGAGTCCATCCTTCCTCTGAGGGAGTCTTGTAAACGAGGGGAAGTGACCTCACTGTCTTACGCAGTAGCATTGCTACATTCAAACCACACTGTAGTAATTACCTCAGAACAATCGAGTCATTCATCATTAGTGGCTCAAGATGTGAAAACAAACTTTAGTAAATTGCCAGTTTCTGAAATCTGTGTGAACATCATTTTTCATTTACCACCATGACTCTAGAGCTTGTATGGTTTTACTCTTAACAATGTGCTGGTTAAACCTCAGCACAAAAGGTTCTAAACTTAGTTAGAATGCTTAGTATAATTCTAAAGGAGTTTAATTTGACCTTAAAGATCACTGGTACATTTGAAGGGACATTTTACATTGTGTATAGCCTAAGGAACAAAACTATAACTGTAAAGTTAAAATAAAAAGAGCCGCTCTCCGATGTGCTTAATATCATGGCAATTTCTTCCACAGCACATCTGGAAAACATATAAAAGCTGTTTACTGCTATACATCATTGTGTTTTCCTGAATTTGGATTACCCTGTGCACTCTTCTGTTCAGTGGCCACTTGATGAAAGCAGCTTGTGAAGCTTTTCAGTGATGTGAAGTGGCCTGCAGCTTCTACAGGGTCATGCTTTCAGGGTCAAACTCTAGGCTCGCCCATGAGGCATGGAAAGATTCACAGATACCAACTTGAACACATCAAACATTTGCCTCAAGTGTTTAAAAGTTGCTAAACTTTCAAGCTGTGTTCCCTATTGCCAGAGTTTCACATCTCTCACAGATGCTAACAACTCTCTAGACTTCTACTTTCTGTTTTAGGTGCTGTCCTGTCAGCCAGATTGTTTAAGGAACAATTAACACCATTGGACACTGAGCAGATCCACATCCACTTGTGGGCCAGCCCACTGATCCTGATAACAGCAGTAACTAATGTGTGTTTTTTTTTCTTTTCTCGCTGCAGAACAAGCAGCTGGAGTGTACCACCGGGAATCTCGCAAAGGGAGATACCAGCTGACGTATAAGGAGGCCAAAGCTGTGTGCAAGTTTGAGGGGGGTTCACTAGCCACTTATGATCAACTTGAAGCTGCCAGACAAATAGGTCTCTACTGCCAATCTTTTTGTTTTTTTAATCGGCTGTTAAAATCTGGGCCAAGGCAACACATGGGACTTGTATATAAAATGAAAAACAGTTTATATAAAGAGATAGCTTAACCTGATAGCACCTATCCAAAATCAACATTAGCTAGTAATCAATTACCATTAGTCAGAGACTTTTTCTTGTAATCTCTTATTTGTACTACTGCACATTTTGTAAGGTGTGAAAATTAGTAAAATAATTTCATTCTGTGCTCTGTTACTAGAGTAACACCTATAAAAAGCTAACCAGATCATATCCTCATTTCAGCTAAATTTGATTCTAAGCACTCCGTCTCTTAGGTCTGTTAAGATCATTATTTTTGATTTGCTTGGGATCTGCGATTCCTCTCTTTGCTGCTCTCTAATTGTGCAAAATGCTGTTTCTCATACACCAATGATTTACAGCGGATTTCCTCCAATTACTAATTCCCATGGGAACCAAATTATTTTCTAGGTACCACTTTAGTGTTTCTAGGAACTGGTCCTTTACCAGCAGAACATGATTTGATTATTTGGAAATTAGAAGAGGCATGAGATGATCTGCTAGAACATTATCAGTGTAGTCTGTGAATAAGAATGTTTTATGACAGAATTACTCTTGGCATGCATAAAATCCAGCTGACGTATGAAGCTTTTTGTTACAAAAGCCGTATATTCTGGAGTTTTCCGGAGAACACATGGCAGCTATGGATCCACTTAGTACATAAAAATGAGTTTAAAGGTGCAGTTTGTAAAGTGTATCTACAAACATAAAAAGGAAATTTTACACACATCTTAGAATGACTGTGACTCACAATATTAGGGCTAGGTTCTTCATTTCAACTATACTGTAAAGATTTTACTAGCCTGGAAATTTGCTCTATTAGCTCTAGCCCCAGCTGGAACAGATCTGTAGAGCTTCCTTAAAAGGCACTTTATAAGGCACATGTAGTTTCAATTATTATTATTATTATTATTATTATTACTATTATTACTATTATGGCAATACATAAAATATTTCTCTGTTTTCCAAAGGCTTTCATGTGTGTGCAGCTGGATGGTTTGATAAAGGCCGTGTGGGATATCCCATCGTGAAAGCAGGAGCCAGTTGCGGATATGGAAAGGTTGGAATTATCGATTATGGTTATCGACTAAACAAAAGTGAGAAGTGGGATGTCTACTGCTACAATCCTAATTGTGAGTAGAACTAAAAGAACTAATAGACAAGTGGTAGTGAAGTAATTCTGGGAAGGATGCTAATTACTAATTACATTTTGAGGCAAAGTGCAATCCCACAGTTTCTTGTTAGAAACTAGTGTCCTCCTAAATAGTGAATGGTGTAACCACTGACAAGAGTCACACTTTTTGTGGGTGGCAAGATCTCTAAATTAAATATTTATTTTATATCCAGAACAACAGTCATTGGTCTTTGTGGAGCAAAATATCAAGCTGTGTGTAAGCCAGCAATGAGAGCATGTGGCTATGTCATCTGCATTGAGACTCATATGTCTGAGAAAAAGAACCAAGGAAAATATAATAACTGTTTAATTAGACCATGACTGAACAGTTGTGTGACGTTCACTCCTACAGATGATTCACCTAACTCAATTTCAATTCAGCTGTAACGCACAAATCTGCACATAAGCTTCCATACATGTACACCTTTAAGACTATCTTACAGAACATTTCCACAGTCATTTGTACTGATGTCATTTAACTGTCATAAACATACTGGGGGAAAGTTTTTCAAAGTTTTGGTGGGGCAGCATTCTGATGGCTGTTAAGTACCAGAAAGTCCCTTAAATTTTAACTTCTTCAGAGCAAGTGCAAGAGAATTTTGAAAGACATGCTTCATGACAGCTGTGACCTTGAACAAACCAGACATTACTTATTTTACCTTATTTAGCCAGCAACAGGCATGGTTTCTGTGCATGTTCTGCCTGTGTCTTTGTGGGTTTCCTCCATCCTCTCAGAAACATACTAGCTAGGTGGATTAGTGACTCTTGATTGCCCCCAGGTGTATGAATGTGTATATGCATGGTACCCTACGTCGGACTGAAATCCCATCCAGGGTGTATTCTCACCTCACGCCCAGTTCCCTGGATCCACCACAATGCTGACCAGGATAAAGTGGGCATTGAAGATGAATAAATAAATAGCCAGCAATAGATTTTGTTTTATGTATTTTGTTTACAAAATGCACTAGATATTGAAACTGAGTCTTCAAAACTGAAATATATTATTTTGTAACTCTGTGGTGTGTATTTTAGTCTGAGAAAATGTTTGCTTAAAAGTCTTTGCCTCTCATTTATATCTGTTATATACTATAAATGACAGTGTATACATGCATACTTGTACAGTATGTGTGTGTTTGAGGGAATGATTCTTGTTGCAGGTTTGACACAGTTGTTGACTCAATTTTACAGCAGTGTGTTCAAGGTCACAGCAGACAATGACACAAATGACTGACAGCCTGTAAAGCCAATATGTCTGTTAAAAGCTTGACTATTTATTCCCTTCTGAACATATGGAATTCATATCCATTAGTCTCATGTCCTAGAGCAGATTTGCATTTTCGGGCCTTCAACTTAAAGTAGAAAAGTGACTATGCTTAAAAAATGACTCAATGAACTTTTTACAGCAAAAGAGTGTGGAGGTGTGCATACAGACCAGGAGAAGATTCTGCAGTCACCAGGCTTTCCAGATGAGTATCCTGATGAGCAGATCTGCTATTGGCACATTCGTGTGCGCTACGGCCAGAGGATTCGTCTGCAGTTCCTCGAATTCGATGTTGAGGATGATGTAGACTGCATCAGTGATTATCTGGAGATCTATGACAGTTATGATGATGTCTCAGGTTTTGCTGGAAGGTATGAAGGTGTTTATTTACAAGCTTATTTTGTGTACAAAATTCTACAAAGCATGACCTGTGTGTTCTTTGTAGGTACTGTGGAGATGAACTACCTGAAGACTTTCTTAGCACAGGTGCGTGTTTTACCCCGTTATCACATTTACTGTATTTCACCTTTCTTAGAATTATTATTATTATTATTAGTGTTTAAAATACATGTAATTCTTAACCTTAAACTATTTGAAGTTTTGTTTGATTTGATTTAATTTTAAAGGATTTTAAATATTTCCATGGCAAAATCTTAACTTTAGATGATGTAGCAGCAAGTCAGACATCTGCATCACAGTGTGTCTGGGGTATTTTTCTGTCTCTAATCATGTCTGCATCTTACCTTATCCCCAGGTAATGTTATGACACTAAAGTTCCTTGCCGATTCATCTGTGTCTGCCGGAGGTTTCAGGCTACAATACACTGCTATTGATTCATCTCTGCTCTCTGACAATGACACAAGCGCTTACACTTGACCACTTCTTAAGTAGATGATGTTTTTATCAGTGAATTGTTTAGGTAATATGTTTACACAATTGTAATCCACCATTTAAAGAAATGTATAGGACTGTATTAAACTTCTTTTGTACTTCACTTGTACTTTCATTTGTTATATCTTTTTGTTTTTTTTGTAAAAAATAAAATAATAATAGGTCATTTGAATTAAAAAATTATTGCAGTTTTTTTTGTTGTAATTATTGTTGTAATTATTGTACTTTTTTGTAAAACAGTGAAGTGCTGCACATAGTTAAGAGCATATAAAACTTAAATATAAAGAAAACAAACACACAAAAACAACATATAATTGATAAATACGTTGATAAATATATATGACATAACTACACTACAAGTACAGATTAAAATGCTAATAGGTTAAAGTATTTTTTTTTTTTTTAGTCTTGATTTAAACCCCACGTTAGAGATAGAACTTGATGTCTAGTGGGATGTTATTAATTCAGTAATAATTGATATTATTAAATTATTTGAATGATTAATCCGAAGGAAACAGTCAATATAACGAAGGGCAAATACTAATATAATTCCATCGATATAAAGCTCAGAATTGGGGGAGGACTTAGTAACTTCAGAAGACCAATGACCGGCTCGGGCTGCTCCTTTGTGATGAATTATTAATGAGTGGGCGGGGCTTGCGGCGGGTGAAAGGTGAAGCTGTTCAGCGCGCCTTGTTTGGCGCCAGCGTTTTTCGCGGGACTGCTGAAGAAATAGCGAGACGGCTATTAACCTCCCCGTTATTGACAGTCATTCACTTTTTTTTGGCAATAACTTTCGCTTGTTTTGTTAGTGTAAGCTTTTCGTCCATGCTAACGCCGCTTTTTGTTGGTTGTGTTCCTTTAATTTCAGTGAGGTGAGAGAACACTACTTTTCCCCTTTGCTTCCTAGTTAGCTGCAGTGTGTCCTGGGCAGGGGGTTGGGTAAGTTAGCTAGCCACCATGTTCATGATATCAGACCACAATATCAAAGCTAACGCCTAAACTAAAAAAATAATAATAAATAAGTCTAGTTTGCTTGCACTCGAGGAAAGGCTGCTGTATCTAGCAGGCTACAGGCGTATCGTTTTGGGCTCATTACATGAGTGCAGATGTTATTAGCTGGCTTTTATTAGCTGGCTCCACATTGTTTACACGACGTGACGTGATGTGCTAAACTAGATTGCTAGCTGTGTAGTAGATATTAAACATAAACAATCCCGATGCTGCACTGGGGAATTATAGAGAATATATAATTAGCTAAAGTGTCTGTCGTTATGCAACCTATTTCTGATCACTTGGCTAGCCAGCCACTTAGCAGGGAGGAGGCAGAGAAGCTAGCTAGGTGCCTCCTCCGTCTATGCTCCTCACTGCTGATTGCCTCTTTCTGATATCTAGCAGTTAAATGCGCGTGCTTTCAGATGCGCTCGAGCTCTTTAGCAGCCTCCTTGCATATCTGGCATTATTGCCACCTGTTAGCTGCTGTGCATCAGTGAATAAAGGGGCTTAAAGTGTAACTGTACATTTGTAGTCATAGCACCCAGTGTGCTTCAGTAAATGACTGAAATCATCTAGCATCTTTCAGACACCACATTAATATTTCTTGATCATGATTCTAATCTGAAGCACATGGATAATTGTTTCCTAAAGGTGTTAAAGAAATAAGAGCCAGGCATCAGAGCTAGGGCTGCTGTTTTGAGGTACTACAAAATTCTAGTCCGGTGTTTAAAGTGCTCTTTCATACGTAGTTTTGTGTTTTTCTTGGCCGTACCCAGTTCAGCATATGAAGAGTTTGAGCGTTAGATGAGAGTTTGATTTGAGTGATGGAGTAAGGACAGCACAAGACTACAGGAAAAGGGGGGTGGGTCCAGGATTGGGGTTTGTGTTCTTGTTGTAATTGTTTGTGCTCCTGTAGGACGTGAGGATGATGGCCACGGTCTCCATGTCCAGCTCCAGCCTCCTCCCTCTCCTCGGGACTCTGGAGGACGATGCAGCCGGAGTGTCGGAGCAGACTGATGCCTACCTTACCATCGCCAAGTGAGTGATGGAGGCTCCAATAGATGAGCTTGATTATTGAAATGGTTATACCATTGTGAAGCTGTAGCACATTCTTAGATGGTCGTAAAACATTCCTAACTTGTGTTTGCTATTTTTAGTCGGCTCAGTGGAGAAGATGGACGGCAGTTCTTTCCTTTGATTGTTAAGCACTTTCCACGCTTGGGTAAAGCTTTTCAGGTAAGAATTCGCTATAAAATCAGTTTGCATTCTTTTGTAGGTTTTATAATCTTTGATTCTGTCATATACTTACTTGGAATTTGGCACTATTAAATGTACTTATTTTTTGTAACGTTTGCATTTCTCCATTCATACTTGGTACAATGTGTTTGTGCTGACAGACTCACATATCCAGCGAGAACGAGGAGCTAAGCCAGGCTGCGCTTCAAGCACTGGGTTTCTGTGTATTCAACACAAGCATTGTATCTGGCATTCCAGGTAAGTTATAGAGCAAAGTGAACAGAATACAGATACAAGGCAAGTCTTAGATATCTGTTTCTTATTGGTTTTGAGATGTGTTCTTTGAATCTTTTACAGCAAGTTTTACAGAGGAGATCTTGTTGGCCCTTTGTGCCCTGGTGTTAAAGACCACAGACAAGAACACGTGCACACGGGCATTATGGGTCATTTCAAAACAGAACTTTCCCGCAGAAGTTGTTGCCAAGAAGGTCAGTAATCAGAAAGTATTCTACAAGTTGTAGGTGCTTTCACTTTCATTTTAAGCCATATTTGCATCTCTCTTCTGTCTTTTAGACAGCAGAACTACTCAAGACTCTAGAGGCTCTGCATACAAAAGACATCCAGTCAGTCCTGACGGATCACGAGTCGCTAAACGTTGTTATAAAGTAAATACTTGTTACATTTTCTTTTTCAATACTTACCTCTAAATAATATAATTTTGTGACACTTATGGGAACTTTTCGGTGTGAAACCTATTGTTTGGCACTTGAACTCTCATTGTTTGGACAAATCATATTTCCATGGACCATTGTATAAGTCTCTACTAACCAAAATGTCAAAATTACTTACTTTTACTACCGACACAAAAATAAGCTGTTTGTGTAACAGTTTGAATGTTTCGATTACAGGCTGCTCGAGCAGGCTCCTGTTCAGATGAGTGAAGGAGCAGTCTTGTGGATTAAGCTGGTTATACCTCTGGTGGTTCACCCAGCCTCGAAGGTGCGCTTGCGTGCGGCTGCAGCGCTGGAAATGGGAATGCCCCTTCTTCTGGAGAAACAGCAAGAGGTGGCTGCCATTGTAGAGCCCATGATGTCTTCTGTAAGTTTTTCCCTCATTTTCCATCTTGCAGAGACACTGAAAGAGTGAGATATAGGCTTTTTTGCTCGAAGCTGTTTGCCCTTGAGTTAGGAGGCCATTGTGGCTTGTTATGATTATTTGGGTGATAGTGACTTTATTTTGCTTCCTGTTGAAAAATACCACAATCTGTGATTCTGTTAAAGAAGCTCTGTTGTGGAGGTGATATTTTATTTATTTATTTTTTTATTTAGAAAACAAATTGAATGGCTTTTCAAACATTGTTTCTCTTACTGAAATACAGAATTAGAATATGTTTTGGAAAAAGTAGTCAGCGCTAGTTGGCTTGGGTGGGGTTATCTTTCACAATGCTCTTTCAAATAACTGGCACCTTATTTATTAATTAATTTATTTATTTATTATTATTATTATTATTATTATTTTTTTTTTTTTTTTTAGAAACTTATCCCGGAGATGCAGAAACTGTTCTCCACCAAGAATGAGAGCAATGTGCTGAAGCTCTGGCCTTTATTTGTAAAGCTTCTGGGCAAGGTAAGGCATACACATGATCATGCCACTCATGAGCTTTCTTTTTTTCTTTCAGATGTTTGCTGCAGGTAAATGTGAAATGTGTTGTCTCTGTTTAGTTGCTCCACAAAGGAGGTGCCTTCATAAACTCGCTGCTCTATTTAGAAGAGCTGGGCTTCCGCAGCTCCTCTCCCAGCATTAAGAAAATTGCCTTCATAGCCTGGAAGAGCCTCATTGACAACTTTGCTCTTAATCCAGGTGAGCAGTTGATCAGACTGCTACAAACATGTACCTCATATCTTTTTGTCATTTAATATGGAGTGGATCAAACTGGATTAAATGTCTTTTTTCAGATATTCTCTGTAGCAGCAAGCGACTAAAGTTGCTCATGCAGCCCCTCAGCTCCATCCTTGTGAGGACTGAAGCCTTGCTGCTCACCAAATTAGAGGTCTGGTGGTATCTGGTGGTCAAACTAGGGCCTAACCTGTCAGCTAACTTTGAACAGGTAAACCAGAATGTAATGTAATTTACAATGTAATACAGGCAGCACAGCACATTTTTGTACTATTGTGAGTATTGGAAAGTTTTTAAAATCTGAAACTCTATAAAGGTTGGTGTACCACTGCTGCTTAGCACACTTCCTCCAGATGCCTCACTGGGGTCTCCAGCCACCTCTGCTAGAAGCACAAGCCAGAGCAATGGCATTGGACTAGTTACTCCTAAACCAGGTATAGGGAATGTGGGCTTTTTTTTTTCCCCCTCTGGACATTAAATATGTTATTTTCACTTGAAACCTATATGTGATATCTCTCTCTCTGTCTTATTCATGCATCTATTTCAGCTGTTCCCTCATGTAGCAGTCCAGGTGCTAGCTCTCGTCTCAGCCTTAACAGCAGTGTGAACGTCTCGCAGTCCTACTCGTCCATCCAGCTGCTGGGGCTGGAGATGCTACTGCACTACTTTCTAGGCTCACAGGCCTGTGCTGCTGCAGCCAAGAACAGTCTGCAGCTCAGTCTTGGTAAAGCAGTAGTGCATACTTTCTTTGTTATTGTTTGAATTCAGTTTCCATGATTGCCTCTGACTGTTTTTAATAATCTGTAGTTTTGCAGTTATTGTAATTCCATACCCTTTTCTCTCGGTATACTTTTAAAACTATTTTAGGATACTACGGCACAGCGGCTGTATGTGAGCTATATTATAATCTCACATTTTACTTTTTCAGAGCCTTTGTCACACAACCTTCTAAGCAGCCACTCTTTCTTCAGCAAGCACTCCTCCACACTCATTTCAGCTGTTAGAGATGGCTTCATCTCTGTGGGCAAAGATGCTCCAGGTACTCAGTTGCCTTAATTCATGCTGTAGTGACTAGTTTTTGAGATTGTGTTAGTGTGCAATTGCATGCAGCCCTTATCCAGTTAATTATGGTGTGGGATTTTTCTATAAATAAACTGTACTTTACTCTAAAATATTCCCTGCCATTGTTATAGGTAATGCTGTGTCTGTGACTTCAGAGTACCCCTTAATGTTGGGACCCTTATTATTATTTCTAATTGTTTAGGATCTAATGTGCAAAGATCCACATTTTCATACTTTTTTTTAATTATCTAAATGAATTAAGAGCAAACCTGGTTCTAATAAGAGTGGACCCACCTGAATAATGTGAATGTGGATAATTTGGCATGTACTCTTAGGAGACAATAGTCTCATTGTGCAGTTGCCAGCCCCTGAAGAGCCTTTGTTATACTTCTCTCAGTGGATGGGTGTTTTTATTTTAACATGTGTTTGTACATTTACCCAATCATTGCACTGTATTCAGGCTGCTGTGGCTGATTTGGTCATTGTACAAATTTGTCATTTACAGAAGATACTTGGCTCTTGGGGCAACCCTAGAAACACTGTTGGCTAAGAATTTGCTTGACCATGCCTAGCATGTTGTTTTGGCAGTTTTATAGTCTTAAAATGAAACTAATAAAATAGGCATATTTTTGTTGTATTTCTTTGTTTAGAAGCATTGCTGAATCTGATATGGACCAGCCTTGTTGGCCATGTCAATACAACAGTAGAGGCTGGTAAGTGTTGCAGTGGTCTGTAAATCTGAATAAATACTCATGCATGACTAAAGTGTTCTGTTGCTGTTTAAGCTTGCATCTGTTCCTTCTTTGTGGTTCCTTTTTTTTTTTACAGCTGGCAATAAGAAGGAGAGACAGGGTTCTGAAGTGCTTACTCTCCTGCTGCAGGCCCTGCAGTCTATTGTGTCCTCTGAAGCCCTGCCAGCTCCACGGGCTTTGGTAAATCATCTCACTTTGCAAATGGCTGCTCTTGAAAACCAACTCCGTCAGACTCAACAGCGAATACTAATTACAAGTACTCAGTCAAGTACATTTTAGGTTTCTAAATCTTGGGATGCCAACACCCCAAGACTTTAAATCCTCATGGCACCCTTAATCTGGAAACCTCAAAGACTTGTATTGAGAATTCATTGCTAGTGTTTGATGGAGGTGATTTTTAACTCCATACAAAAGCTGTTTTGTACCTGTCTCATCCCAGATATTGCCCAACACTGCTTTCTGTGCTGTGCATTTTTTTTTTAAACTTTTTGTCCTACTTTACAGGCTTTGTTGGAAGCTACTGTGAAAACCATACCTCAGAAGGTGCTAGGGTCTGCAGCGTATCAAGTGGCCAACATGGACGTCTTGAATGTGAGTTAGGGGGTTGACATTGTTTGCAGCTGACTATTTTATAGTAACTTGTATTTTGAAACAGTCCTAAAATGTGCTAAAAGCTACTTGGCGGTCATTATTTATAAGTGCATTGCTTTATGTATAAAAATGTTATCCGTTTCTATACAGGGTACCCCAGCTCTTTTCTTGATTCTTCTCTTCTACAAGAGCAGTATGCTCTCATCATTTGTGACTGATGAAAGGTGAGTTCTTTAGAGGGATGTCGGTCTTGCCAGTTTATTATTCTTTTTACCTTGTAAGTGAGTCTTTTGGTCATAAGGAGAACCCTATATTTGGTTAAAGGATCAATGATGAAAGGCTTTCAGCATTGCTTAATAACAGAAATGCATTTATTGCATTGGTTTGCCTTTCTTTTTGCTATCTGGTAGGTTCTTTGTGTGCTTGGAGACCCTCGTCGGTTGCGGTCTCTGTGGGCCCACATCCCCCCTGGCCTTTGGAGAATCAGTTTTGGGGACAGTCAGTGGCAGTGTGGAGGCTGTGGAAAACAAAGAGCATTTGTGGAGAATGTGGAGTGTAGTTGTGAACCCTTTAACTGATACCATTACACAGGTTTGTTCTGTGTTTATAGTAGATTACTCTTTGTTGGTTCGCATTTTGAGCATTAACAGATCACCTCCTTTTTTTTTAACAGACAAATGAGGTGAATCAAGGAGATGCCCTGGAGCATAACTTCAGTGCAATTCATAGTGCCTTGATGTTTCCCGTTACTCACCTTTTGCCTGGCTCAGGTCTTCCCCAGGTCAGTAACCATCTGCATTTGTCACATATACTTTGGGCTTTATAGTCGGCTGCTCGCGCAGACTGCTTTATTGTCATTTCTTCAACAGACGACTCAGAAGACCATGCTGAGCACTTGGTCTCGACTATACAAGGCTTTTGCTCGCTGCTCAGCTCTTGTGGCCACAGCAGAGGAGAATGTGTGCTGCGAAGAGTTGTGTGCCAGGATATCTGCTGCACTGGATGGTGAAGCCCTGAAGGTATACAGCATACATGGAACATGACAGTTTCGTTCATTATGTTTTTCTCAAATTAATGGAGCTCTGTTTTTCCCCTGTCTAGAGTTTGTCCACTCTTGATGCAGTAGCAAATATCTTGCTGTCCATTATTGAAAGTGTGGACTTCTCTCCATTTACCCCTCAGTTTCAGCAGAAGATGAAATGTAAGACATCATATGTTTTGCTTTAGATGGAAGGACAGACTTTTTTTAATGGTTTTACAATTAACAATGAACCTTTCTCTCCTTAGCCCCTCACACACCACTTGGTTGGGTTCGAAAGAGGAACAAAGCTCTGGGGAATCTCTCAAACTTTCATATGCTCTTGGTGCAGTCTTTAGAAGCTTTCCTAACTTTGGCCTCTTCAGAGGAGAGCTGTGCAGTTTTAAGTGGCATTGGCACAATGCTCTTCTCTATTGTGTCTATTCTTTTCACAAACCTTGCATTACCCACTGTTATCCACGAGTCTTTGGCTTCCCTCACCAAACCTCTCACGCTTCTTTATGGTCAAATAGGAAGGTGAGTTTTCAGTATTTTAGACTACTTATATGGTAATAATTGAACAACTTCAAACAAAACCTGAATACCTCAACCCATACTGAATGCATTTTTTTTGTCTCTTAATTCATGTAGTTCAGAAGGTGAACAGTCAAAGACCCACTCTGTGCTAGAATCCAAGGTAAATGTATTGCTCAAGCTGAAGATGCTGATCATCACCTATAGTTCTTACCTCATCCTTTTCTTACAATCCTGATACTGTATTTAAAATACATCTTTTCTACCTTCAATTTAGTTGGAAAAGTTGGTAGGAGATATGCTTGGCACCCTGCAAACACGTTCTACACTGCAGTATGATGATGAGCTGCTGGAGGTTTTGTCTCCTTTGCTCTGTGTACTTTTCCAGCACAAGAGCAAACATATCCGCTCTGTCATCACTCAGTTCTGGAATGCCACTTTTGGAAATGCCCTTGTGCTGACATACCCTGAGAATCTCAGGTGCGTGCGCGCGTATTATATATTAAAATGTTCATGTATGTTTCACTTGCAAGACCTGTATGTATACTTGAGTCTAAAATTTATTCTATTATGATTAAGAAAATCTTGTCTGTAATTATACAAAAAGTGCCCAAAAAAGCCTTGACTGATGAAAGAAAAATTTCTTCTAGGCCTGTTTTAAATCAAGCTAAGCAGAAGTCTCCCTTAATTTTACCTGGTTTTCAAGAAGTTGAAAACTCTGAGGATTTCAGCGGACAGGGCTCAGTAAGTTCTTTCTAGCAGTTCTAGCATCAGACACATTCACAGTAGTAAAAACCCAACTAACCAGTATAATAATATCTAACCTTATAGCACTTAGTAAGCTAAGTACACTTTCTTATACTCCATATTGTGCATTGAATGACAACATACCTTGTAAGACACTTCCACCTGGCTGAATTTCACCACCTGAAGGGGTTTACCTAGGAGGCCACACATTTTAGAAAATAACGTTTTTAGTAGACATTGCTGAATCTGAAATGGTGCACCAAATGTATATATCTTCATAGTTCATTTTGTTTTGAGCAGAGTGAGTGTTCTCAACTTGACCCCAAAATCAGTGGGATGATGGTGTCATCAGTGGGAAAGAGAGAATCCTTACTAACCAGGGCAGCGGAGCTAAAGGAAAGGAGCTCTGGAACACCCTCCAAGCCTGTATCTGTAAGTGACCTGAAATGACACCCTTTAACCTTTGATCATATCAGTTGTATCATATATTTTGGCTGATGGTGGTATAACATTTGCAGGTGAAACTGGATTTTGGGTCTCCGAAGCCACAACGAAAAGAAGTTCTTGAGGAGGAGACATCAGTAGATTTTGTCTTCATTCCTCCTGAGGCAAAGGAGAGAGTGTTGACTGAACATCAGAAGGAGGTCAAAAGAACTAAAAGGTACTAAAGCAAACATACCAGATTTTGTACTGCAGCAAAATGTCTCATACTTAAACGTGTACTTTATGTACTGCTTTATTCCTTGTTTTCTAGGGTTGATATCCCTGCTATGTACAATAATTTGGATGTCTCTTTGGATGCTACAGTCTTTACACAGTACACCCAGAGCCAAGAGGAATCCATGTATGTACTGTTTTTTGCATTAGTTTCATTATCTCAGCATCTCTGTGCCTTTCAGGACTGATTTACCAGCATGTGTTTCCATTTAGGGACAAACTGCCAACACAGGATCAAGCTGAGACCAAAGAAATCAAAATGACTGAACCGAAGGTAAGACTGTATATTTGACTACACTGAAAAGTCTTTATTGTGCATATGGCTGTATTATTGTAATTAGTGCAAGAGATGTCAATACATCGAGTAGTAATTTAATTTTTTTTCCTCCATAGGATTTAAAGGCAGAGGCATCATCTGTAAATGATGATCAGAAGGTGCAAGATAACATCAGTCCAGACACAGATGCACAAGACAAAGCAACAAATGAAGCTAACGAAAATACTGAGCTGCCTTCATCTGCGGACATCACAGCTTTGGATGCCAGTGAACTTCAGGATTCTGCAACCGATAAAGAGAGCCAAAGCCCAAACGTGTCCGGTTCATCCGACATGATCTCTGGTACTCCACCAAAGCCTAGCAGCCGACGTCAGTCCTTCATCACCCTTGAGAAATATGGAGAGGGTAGGCCAGCCAGTTCCCCAAGTGTTACAAAATTTACTGGCCCACTCTCTAGGACTTCTTGTAGTCAGGAGCCTCCAAAGTCACAAAATGACGTAAAATTGCCTCCACCTGCTTCTTACTCGCAGCCTGAAATTGGTAAAGAGATCTCTAAGGAATCTGCTGCTAATATAACCCAGGATTCTACTCATCAGGCTGATGGAACAAATGTAGAAATAAAGGCAGAGTTAAAATCAGTAGCTAAATGTCCAAGTGAAGGCACAGAAGATGAAGATGATGTGATCCCAGACACCCAGACGCAAGAGCTGAATGAGGCAGCTGATACTGGTAACAAGTCTTCAGACAAAGACAAAGACAGTGTGGAGGTGAACACTGAAATTGCCTCCCCTGCTGGAGAATCTGAGGTTTTTGCTGCTTCTCAGGATTCAAGTCAGGTTGAACCAAGGAGGTCGGGTAGACGCAGAAGTAGACCTGTCCTGCCAGGAGAAGAGTCAGATCAGGAATCAAAAAGCAAGCAGCAGAAAAAGGCTCCTGTTAGTGCATCAACTTCAAATGATGCACAAAAGTCTACACCTGCCAAGAAAACAGACATTTTGCCTACAAGAACCAGAAGAAGTAGAGTCCATGAAGAGAACATGAGTGAAAGTGGCAAATTGCAGAATAGTGAACAGAAGAATGAACAGAAAGATTCACAAGTGACATGTGTGGCTACCACTACGAGTTCATCACAAGGAAGGAGTAAAAGTAGGAGTAAAGAGGTTAACCAGACTGAGCCTTCTGTTGAAAAACAGTCTCCTTTAAGTCAAACAGATGATAAGAAGGAGTCTCCTCTTAATCAGTCAGATAGTCAGTCACATAATAGGCCTGTAAGGCGGACCAGAGTAAGCAATGCTAATGCAGAAGTGTCAGACAAAAGACAAAGTGGTGAGAACTCTCCGGGAGACTCTCCAGCTGGTGTGTCCAAACAAGTGGACAGCTCTGCGTCTGATGCTGATGGCCAGTCGCCTGGCAGGCCAAGAAGATCAAGGAGGTCTGAAGCAGCTGAAGCACAAAACAAAGATAAGCCTGGGCTGAGAAATGAACAAGTGAGTGACCCAAGTAATACTCAGACACAAACACCTGCAAAAGGCAAAGTAGGTAGGCGGAAGAGGGCTGAGGAAGAGATGAGTAACATCAGTAAAGACACTACTCCATCAGGTTCAGTGAATTCTGAATGCTCACAGGGTAATGAGATCAGTGAGTTACAGGATAATTCTCAAGGGCGTGGCAAATATAGAACTCGTCGTTCATCTCAAGCCTTGTTGGCATCCGTTGAGAACTCAGAGTCTGATGGGTCTGATACCCGAGATGGACAACGATCTAAAAGGGCTAGAGGGCATAAATCATCTGAATTGATGCCAAGCACAGTGATTAATGAAAATGCTCCTGGGGATATGTTGGGCAAGGAAGATGCGGATATCCCTTCGGTTCCAATGGACGTGTCTAAGAATGAGTCAGAGGCCTCTTTAGGTGTTAGCACACTGAATGAGGTTCAAGACCTTCAGAAAGCTGATGACAAAGATGAGGCCCCTGTAGTTGAAGGCCCAGCAACTGAACATTACATTTCTGAAATAAAATCAGCTGATGATGAGCAACAAAGTGACAAAGACTCTAAGATGCAAACAGAATCTGATCTGGACACTGTTAACACTGTTCTGGAAGAGAGGGCTGTTGAGAAAGAAACCCTTCCATCTTCACAGAACAGCCTACAGCTACCGGCAAAAGTTGAGTTAAAGGCTCCGGAATTGCGTACATGTCCACATACTAAAAGAGGTCGTGGGCGCAGACGCTCCACTAACTGTAACTGCCTCCAAGTTAGCAGCACACCTTCAAAAGAACAATGCAGTAATTCTCAAGATGTACAGGATCTAAAGGAAAACAAGGTTCTGCTTGAATCCACCAGCCTGCCAGCTGAAGCTGAGTTGAACAGTATTACATCTGTCTCACCAGAAAAAGAGAGTGTAGCACTTCAAGACAATTGCCCTGACATTGCTAATGTACAGTCTTCTCCATCTTTACCCAGCTTGACAGAAGCAGAGGTACCTGCTGAAAGCCCAGTGGAGAAGCATAATGAAAGTGTTTCTCAGTCCTCTGATGTGAGTGAAGCTACAGCCGAGGCAGAGGAACACCAGAAAGACAATGTAGATGACACAGAGGATAAGCATGAGGAAAAAGAACAGGATAAAATTTCTTCAGAAAACACATTTAGCCAAGCGCAACCGCAGGAAGGTCCAAGTGCACCAGATGCCTCTCCAAGCCATAGCCAACCTGTGGAAGATAAGCCAATATGCCAGGAACATTCCAAATCTCCTGTCAGTCAGGAGGAAATAGTTCCAAGTGGAGATAAAATTGAGATGCCAGAAAAGGAGGAACTTGTGCCTGAACTAGATGGTGCAGTTACTGCACTTCCAGAGGGTACTGAATTGGACAGGACCCCTCATGAAGAGGGGGATGATGGTGAATCAACACAGATAGACAAAGATCTTCAACCTGAGACAGCTCTACCTTGTGAAGCATCTGTACCTCCACAAACTGCCTTAGCGGAAGCATGCTTAGACTCCCCACCCAAACAGACGTCTTCAGATTCTCTTTGTACTAACACAGAAGTGAGGCAGAGTCCCAGTAGCAGTGTAACACGTGGTGTATGGTCACCATCAGCTTCTCCATCTACAAGCATTCTGAAGAAAGGACAGAAGAGGCCGTGTGAAGAAGATTCTCCTTCACCTCTCATTAAGGTAGTATTTTTAGGATAAAATGTTTATTAAAGATCAAAAGTTTAATTTTAGTATAATATGGTGTGCCTGGGGAATATTGCTGTTTATTTTAATGCATATAACAGGAAGCATATTATAGTTGTGGGTTTTTTTGTTTTTGTTTTTGTTGTAGTCTCGCAGAGTGTCCTTCGCAAACCCGATATACCAGCAGGAATTGGCTGATGATATTGACCGCCGTAGTCCAGTAATACGGACCAGCTCTCCAAAATCAAAAGCTATTGGACAGCCCAAGGTATTATGACTGATATTTCTGTATTCTTAAGATATAAAGGCAAATTACATCTGAGTTAATTTAATTAGAATACAATTGTATTACAGTATATTACAACACCTACAAAAGGCCTGTTGTCCCTCAGCCCTCGCAACCTTCGCAGTCCAGGTTACAAGAGTTCAAAGAAATGCCTGGTAATTGTTTTTGTTATTCCTAGAACATTTTATATAATTTTATTTTTCACATTTTGATAGTTTAGACAGGTTTGAAAATCTTAAGCTTGTTCTCTTGAGTCCAGCTTAATATGAGTATTGGATAGTTAACGTACAAATTACACGTTAATGTTTAACTTGGCAACAGATCTCAGAAATGAGTCAGGAGCCCCGGCCCATTCCAAAGGATTGTGTTTATCCCGCGCTTGTCTGCTGTTCTACCCCTGTGGAGGCTGTTCTTCCCCAGATATCTTCCTCAATGTGGTAAGTTCTAATGGTCAGCATTTAATCTGGTAATTAAGTGCAGTTGCATTCAGTGTAGACTAAGTGGATGACACTTGCCACTCTAACATGCTCTTCATTACATTCTCATGTGAATTCTATTATACATAATAATTCCTTTTTTTCCTCCAGTGACTTCCACTGAGTAGAAAATTTTAAAGGTGACCTGATTAGGTTGGCCCCAGTGCACAAGCTTTGTTGATAAAACTTAAGCAAATAGCTTCCCTTCAGTAAAAATACACATCGTACAACTAGTTTTCTCTCTGTTTTTCTTATTACCTCTTGAATGAATAAAAATGACTGCAGTTCATAATTTTTTTTTTGTATTCACTCGTCTCTGTATATTTCTCTTTGTACCTAGGCCTCGAGGATTTGGTCAGCTTGTGCGTGCTAGGAATATTAAAACAGTTGGAGATCTGAGTGCTCTATCCCCAAACGAAATCAAGTTGCTCCCTATTCGCTCACCTAAGGTGTCAAATCTGAAAAAAGCACTGAAAACCTATCATGAGCAGCAGGTACAGTAAAATCCAACAATTGCTTAATTGTGAATATTGCGCTTAACTAATATTGTATTTACTCACATTTTATTTATCCATTAAGCGCAAAGGACGGCCAGATGACCTGAAAAGCTTTGATGAAATGGAGAAAATGACCTCTGAACCCGAGGAGATTACTGCAGCTCCAAATCAAGAGGAGGACCAAATGTGTGGAGATGGACAAGGTACAGCTGACATATTAGCAGTATCGATTACCTGCATGCATCATGTAGGAAAGAATACAGAGAACTTCTACCACATCATTTTCAGGAAATAGGTACTAGACATTGACATGAGGGCTTTTTTTTTTTTTTTTTTTTTTTTACTGCAGAAGTCATCTCTTCAGAAGTGCCATCAACTGCAGAGCAGAAACAAGAAGAACCAGTGCCTGTGGAGCTGCTGTCAGATGTTGCTGCTCTGGGATCTCGTCTAACCCATGAGGAACTCGGTCGCTGTTCGCCAAGAGAACTGGGTCTGATGCATGAACAACTCAGTGGGATGATGAGAAGTATTGTGGATCATCTTCAGTCACGTTTAGTCAGCAACCTTGAGGACAGCTTGTCATGATGGGAACCAGCCTTCTCATACTCTGCCTTCTACATGGAACATGCCTCAGTGACTGGTTTTTAACATGGTTATTAGCAGTGGACTACTTGGTTTTTAGTCATCGTTTTAGCTGTGGGTCTTCTAACATCCTATTTTCCAGACTGATGGGAAAGGTCTGAAAATACATGCTTGGATATTAATAGCTTGTACCATATTCATATCTTCTGAGAGCATTTAATGGATTGATGGGTCTTGCTTAGAATTTTATTGACGCTTCTTAAAGAAATCCGTGCAGACCAGAATGCAGATGGCACTTTTAGTATTACAATACTTTTTTTTTTGTTTAAATAAAGGAATGAAGATGTAAGAGTGTTGTTTTTAACTGAGAATTTACCAGCAGGATTGAGGTCTTTGTGCATTATGTTTCTTGGTCCAGAATTATGGAACATCAATAATTTGTAGGTCACATGGTAATCCTTGATACATCCAAGATGATCCTTCATGGGTAATCAAAGTCACACATTTTATAGTTCACATTAGTCTTTATTATTATTATTATTTTTGTTATCATTAAAGACTGCCAGTGAACACGGTGTAGAATTTGAGTTTACAAATTGTGTTCATGCAGCCTGTGATTTAAGGAAATGATCTTGTAAATATTCTTGAAATTTGTAAATCAACAAGGTTAAAAGTGTGTTAAATTACAGTGGTAGTGTGACCAACTCTTGTTTTCAGTCACTGTCAGCCTTATTTAGGATAATTAGCATTTCATTTCTATTATGTAGAGTTCTACATTCATAACAAACCAAAATTCATGCAGAGATCGTATTTCACTGACGATGTCTTCTGTTATCAGTACTTTATTGCTATTGCTAACTAGTCATTTAATCATTTCATACATGGTCTCAACACAAGGACAGTTCAGGAAGTGGTGTTTTTGTTTTAAAGGGATATTTTAAAAGTGGAAATGCATGTGTCTGCATGCAGTGTTGTTTAATAAAACCATCTAAAAACCTGGATATATTTAAATAATTTATGCATCAAAGAAATTGACTTCTTTACATAAGGCTACATATTCAGGACACGAGACAGATATACTGCAGAAGCGTGGTGTGCTTTATTAGCTACTGAGCCAAAATATATGACTCTAACCCTAGACCTAGGGAATTGGAAGAAACAAAACACACATGCAACTTGTGACTAGCCTTCAGCAAAGGAGGGAAGAGGCTTGTTTCTTGGAACTCTTCAGTGTATGTTTTTCATATGTGGGGAACTGATGGTCTCTCCTCACAGTTTCCAAGTTTATATATTTTTTTTCCTTAATTACAGTTCGATAATGTCTTTCTTTGGTATCTCACTTTTAGTTCAGTGTCACATTTTATTTATAGCAAAGCCCATCTCTTCTTGTGCAAAAAATTCAATGCTGGAAAAGGCAGAGGAGCCTTCCTTGAAACCAACTGAATCTGTTATTTGTCAGTAATATACAAAATAATGGGCTTTAATTTGCTTTCAAATGTTCTGCTGGGTTTGGTACATAAAAGATAAAGACAACTGTCTAATATCTGTCAGTTTCTCATGTCACATCCACTGAAGATTTGCCGATACGGGCATGAACAAAATTGCACATATTGTGAACGCAGACAAACAGGATTAATACTATTCTAAGCCTAACCTACCTTCAGCTACACATAAACTAGCTAAATGCCTGAGATGCTTAGCCCTGTGGATGTGTCATTCTCCCACTAGTCTTTAGATCGCCTCAACGTAGTTGGCTGGCAGCATGCCGGTCTTTCCAGTACGCTGCACTGTGCCATACATCCAGCCCTCGTCGATGGACTGCACATTCACTATGACATCTCCATCTTTGAAGGAAACCTCATCGTTGTCAGCAGCAACGTAGTCATACATGGCACGAACAGTTTTCTGTTGAGAGGGAAAATATATGAAATGAGCCATATTTGTAGGAAACTCAAATTAGTCCATGGAGAAAAGTATTTTTTTAAAATTGTATTCTTTGAAAATAGACAAAGGTTTTGTAAAGTTAGTTCAGAGATTGCATGTGGTAGAGGAATCTCCTACTTACCCCGGTGGTGGAGGGGTGTGAGGGCACAGAAGACACAGTGGTCTGCTGGGTGACCACAGAAGAAGATCTCTGCTGAAGTTCAACTGTCTTGGCCTGCTGGTAGCCTGTAAGATAGAGAATGAAGTATTTGAATTTGAGTCTTTATATACTAAAGAAACAATAACAATAATACAGCTCCTTAATGAACACTTCTTCTTGCTTAGCTATTTAGTGTGAAGTGCATGTACCGATGGTAGGAGTAGGGAATCCATTGCTGTAGAGGGACATGTGGTGGTCCACATTCTCAGACAACTCAGATTTCTCATCACCTAAGCCACTCATGGCACTCGTCGAGCGAGAGTGCTCCTTACTACGGCGCTGAGCTTGAACTGAAAGATGCAGAAAGTTGTGGAAAATGTTCAAATTGTGCTTAAGTGTCAAATTCTTACTCAATTAAAATTGGAAGTAGCTTGATAAACGTGTACCTGAGTTCAATACACAAAAATGTACTTAAGTATTTAAAACAATTTTTTTTAAACTAATACTAGAAATGAGGATATTTTTTAACATGATTTGCCCATTTCTAATTTTGCACAATGAATTATATAAATAATTAGAAAATTTAAGGTTTGAGTTACGGACAAGGTTAATATTAATACCTTTATTCAATTCACTGACAACTGAGCAGCTGAAATTAAACCATTAAATTTGCTCTTTAATGTTTAAGAGCAAATGAGACAGATATGCAAATTTTCCTTGTGCAAAGATGACTGGTTGTGCTATTCATATAAATTAGTATGCATTTGATTTAATGTTTTACAATTAATAAATAAAGTTATTTACTATCAATCACATAGAAAAGAAATTAATCTTGTAGCTGGTCAAAAGAATAGCAAGTTTGAATCATGATTTTGATTTAAAATGACTGAAAGGTCTACATACAAATGCAAGGAATAAAAAATAAGGATGTCTTTTTTTATGTAATTGAGTATTCATGTAAAGTGCAAATCTCATAACGCTATACTTTATTATTGTAACAGAACACACAACTACATCGATATTGCTACATCTGTTACAGCGCATAATGATCCCAGATTAAGGCCAGGGAAATGTAACAGTGTAATGTGTATAGTCTGTAACCTACCTGACATCATGTGGAGACTTCTAGACTGGATGTTATCTTCAGCAGGATCGTAGTCAAACACAGAGCCTGGGTTTGTACGCCATACACGCAGGTCTAGAAATTATACACCAGTTAGTTACTGTTGAATTCTACCTGAACGTAGTGGTATAAAGATGTAAGCAACTGTACAGGGGATGTTTAGTAATGTTGCTCTAAGTGTGTTATTGTGTTTCAATGAGCTGACCAGTGATGGTTTCCTGGTCATGCTCTATAGCCCGTCTCCTCTCCATTTCCACCACACGCCTCTGAATGCCACGGTAACTGATGTCACTGAAGTCCTGAGTGTTTCTCTTTACACGCTCAGTCACAAGGTCAGTGGTGGTGGGAGTGAAGCTGCCCTTACTCTTCTCAAAGTCCTGGTGGTACTGCACCTGTGAGAGAGACATATCCTTACTGTTATTCCAAATGTTCTACATGCCACAATTTGTTGTGTGTAAAAAGGTGTTTGAACTGAAATTTACCCCAGAGATGATACGCTGAGACTGCCTCACACGTCTCATTTCAGGAGTGTCCAGTACGAAGGCTGCTTTGCCCTGCACTTGCTTACGGAAGCTGTCAGAGTACAGCACCTGGGTGACAGAACGAAGAGTAAATGCAATATAAGCTGTTTACAGGATAGGTTGCATTATGAGCACATATCAGGTTGGATAATTCCAGGAAGGAGGGAAACAGATGACTATGAAGACAGCAGAATGTTTAAACAACTGTGTTATTGCAACAGTAGATGAATGAATTAGCACAGTAGATCCACAAAGATGGAGAGTGTTTTTGTTCCATTCCACAGAAGTGCTACAGGACAGGGGGAAACGAATGAAAAACGGTTTAATCAAGTGGAAGTTAGGAATGGTCGCACACATCACATCTAGATTTTAATGCATTATATTCAGCAGGTGGAAGGATGAAGTTAATATTATTAGCCACCTAAGCGAGAAGGAAGGCGTTAGATAGGTTATGTTGGACATGAACTTTGGGGCACACGTTCCCTGGCCGAGTACCGAGCTAATTTGTTCTTGGTTCCGTTTGACCCGCTCCATCTCTGGCGTGAATACGACAGAAGTTCCTTTGCCAGAAGCACCTCTGTACAAAACCTGGAGTGGAGAAGAACAGCGGCCATAGAGAGGCCAGTGAAAAGCAGATACCACACATTATACTCACGCTCCAAACATTCCTTCAGCAGAAGAAGGAGATATTTGTGAGCAAACACCACTCACAGCATCACATTTGGAGGTTAAATGGCACATACGGAGAGAACCCTGTAGTGAGGGGTTAAGAAAAGCAAATAAGAGCCAGATGACTGCAGTTTGTGAATTTAAAATAAAACATAAGCAGAAGAGGTTACTGTTGTTTTGGATTACAACATGGTCTCAAGTTTGGAAGCTTGGAATAAACTGGAGCGTAGATGATTTGAGGCTGCTGGTTGGAGGGTTTGGTGATTATATTAGCAGGTAATGACGGACAGTACGGATGAAATGGTGGTAGTGTGAGAGTTCATGCAGATGAAGGCACTCTCAAATAAACTCTGTGTAGTTTCCACTACCGAACTGATGTTCTTCTGAGTCTCTCGGACTCGCTTCACCTCGGGGAGGTCCGATATAGCTGTCCCTTGCCCCAAACTGTCTTTGTACTTTATCTACCAATGGATTTGGTTCCATACAGGCAAAACACATAGCAAGACACAAATGAAGCAAATCAGAAAAAGAACAATTGAAGATAAAAACACAAAGGAGACAGAAACATTTCCATAAGAATATGGCAAATATTGCCAATCATCAGCTCTAACATGAACAAATACCTTGCTGACATTTACAACACATGTAAAGGCAGATAAAATGATACAATTATATATACATATATGATGGTAAGCGTGAGCTTTAGAAGTATTAGCATTGAACCCAGGGATATATTCATGAATGGGTGTTATAATAAATGTTATGTGCTAATCATTGTTTTTTCAGGAACTACGGTTAACCAGGGGAGTCAGAAAGGTTTTGTCTATAATGATATATGGATGACAGAATGATCTGTAGCTGGGAAAGGGTCACACCACAGTGTACCATGCTAATATTTTCCTGATTGCGTTTAACTCTCTCCATCTCAGGAGTTTCTGACACTGCAGTTCCACTTCCTAAATCCTCCTTGTAACGAATCTTTAAATAAGTATAAGAAAAAAGGGTTATGCGAATGATCCAATTCCTACAAATACCATATATATTGTATGTACATGATAAGGAAACTTGTTGTTAGAATAGATATTTTAAAAAGAAAGAATTTGAAAGAAAAAAAAATCATACTGAGAAAGGTGAAGGTAATTATGCAGTAAGAGTTATTTATCTATGAGGTATTCATTAACAATATGTGCTAATAGAATGGTGGAGGATTACAGAGTATTATACCACAGCACTGTTAAATTCTCAAATCTGATTGGTCAGATTGCTTACTTTTTTCTAATAACAGCAGCTCTGATAGCAGTTACTGCTGTAATTCCAATCACACATTATATTAACGTTCTCATTCTAATACATTATAGTTTGTATAGTATAATCGCTGATGGGGCAGGATTTCTGTAATGAGATATTCACTTAACATTTATGGAAGGAGTCTTGGGTATCAGCGGTTTGTTACAGTCAGTAAGTCGGTAAGGGAAAGACTTCAACATAGTGGACTTTTTTTGCGATTTTCAGTTTGTCATTAACAAGGTACATTTACCGTATTCACTTTAAGAGAGCGAGAAAAAAAGAAAAGGGCGTAGAAACAACTGTTTATATAAGTTATAACGCAAGGTTAAGATAACAGGAACTAACTTATCTCGTGGATGTTCAACAACATATGATTATGTCAATATATACAGTTAAAAAGCAACAATAAATGTCACTATGTACAGTTAAAAAGCACAACGCCTCTTTCAGTAATAAAAAGAAAAAAAGATCATTAGCAAATTGCTGTGGTATAAGTGGAATAAAACACTTTAGGATGCGCTATTATTACAGAAAAACATCAACTTCAGGCTGATGATGGCATCACACCTCCCTGCTGTTGATTATTTTCCAATAACAGCACACACCGTAGTGTTTTATTCCTTACAAAAATGCAGCACATCATTTTAAACCAGTGAATTAGGAAAGTCACATTTGGAGTAAGAAGAAAACAAAAAAGAAGGATCAAACAGGTTAAAACGATTAAGGGGGAGGGATTCTCGTAATAGAGCCAAAGAAACTCTACCGAGCTTATGTTCTTCTGAGTCTCCTGCACACGTTTCACTTCAGGAAGATCTGGTATAGATATGCCTCGACCTAGTGAGTCCTTGTATTTGATCTATTCCATATTTCCGTTTAATTTGTAACATAGAAATAAAAGAGAAGTGATAATAAAACACAGGAAGCATTAAATAAATATCTGGCAAAACTATAGAAAACATGGTGACATTTTACATAGAGTTACAGAAAACCTACATTAGCCCTTCCTACCTGACATAAACCTAGATAAACATTTAGAAAGTCTTATTCCATCATCTTAATGATACCTGAAATAGCACTCAATTTTATAAGTAACCCCTGAGGAAAGTGCATAAGATTTTTGTTGTAAGGCTGTGAGAATTAACTTTTATCAAGGTTTATGTAATCTTGTCATGTAATGAAGGGCTTATGTAAGTGTCATGTAGCTTTACAAACACTGCCTTTAAGCAAAGTGGGAAAATTATATTAAAAGAAAAATACACACCAGCTGTTATGAAAATGTCTAGGACTCAGTTATGAAGTATATTAATATTAAAATACACAGCTAAAAACATTTAGTTGATTAAAGTATTGGGAGTTTTTTTTTTTTTTTTGAATGGCATTAAAGTGAAGTGTTTATTAAAATGAATTTAAAATGAACTTAGAATGGAGAGAGTGGTGATTAAAATGAATTGAAAGGAAGTGTCCTGGTTCTATCTTAGCAATGACGAGTAGCAGGGGAATGTGGTGAGTGGGAAAAGGCTGGGGTAGGGTCACACCACAGTGTACCGTGCTAATAGCCTGCTGATTGCGTTTAACTCTCTCCATCTCAGGTGTTTCTGCTATAGCAGTACCTCCTCCCACATCCACCTTATAATGAATCTTTCAAAATGCAGAGACAAAAATATTACACTGATTTGTTAGGCAACTATGATTTTTCTTTGTGCTTTCTGAGGAGGCCCCTTGAAATAATAAAGGAAAACATCATTTGACACATATGAACATTTCACATATATTTACATATCATGGCTTGGAAAACATGCACATCTGCATCTGCAAAACAGCTGGCAGCAGTGTGTAAAAAAAAAAAAAAAAAAAAAAAAAAAAAAGCATTACGGTTTTAGTTCCTAAAATAGTTAGGGCAGTTGTTTCAAACAAATCCACTGAGCTTCAACATTAAGTTAGTCTCCAAACTGGTAGTCTATAGTTAATAGCTAAATTTAGGCCTAGATGAAAAAAGGAATTGGGCTGCATGTCAGGGACTGTTAACGTATGATCGTAGCAAGAGTAAAAAAAAAAAAAAATTGGAAAAAAAAAATTGGAAAAAAGCAAGAATTCAAAAAATAGAAAAAGATGAAGTAGGCTGTTAGGGGGGAAAAAAGCATATAAAAAAGAGTAAAGATATACTTAATGATAGGTACCGAGCTGAAATTCTTTGTATTTTCTTTAACACGAAGCATTTCAGGGGTGTCCTGTACTGCGGTTACTTTGCCCTTAATGTTTTTAAGGTCAATCTGGTATTGAAGCTACAGAGAAAAGAGCACAAGGGCAGTCAAAGTACTGCAAACAGAAAAAAAGTGCAGTGTAACAAATATGCTTCAATTCTGTTCAAATGAACACAAACACTGCATTTAATCATTAAGAACTTATTGAAGGAACGAGAAGGAATCAACTGATACGGTTTAACAATCCTAGAGTTGTGTCTGTGAAATCTCAAACACAAAGACAAGCATCAAGGACAACGCTACCAAGACAAGGTCCAACCTACTGGGAACAAAGGAAGGAACGAAAACAGAGACAAGACAATTGGAAAAAAAAATCTTACATTGCTGAAGTTCTTCTGGTTCTCCCGCACTCTCTGCATCTCAGGAGTGTCCAGAACTGCATTGTAGTGAGACATGGTTTTCTCTGCCTCCTCCTTGTACTTTTTCTGTTTGGAAAAATTAATAATGGTTGACGTACATTATATACCACAACTATGGATGACACAAGGTATTTCCAAAACAATATTCTGATTAAAAATACAAATAAATTCCAGGGAAATTAATAGGGTCACTTGTTACTTATTACTTATGTTTCCTAGTGAAATATCACATGTTCAGGGTTTGGATATAAGCCATTACCTGGCTCACAATGTTCCTGATCTGCTGAGCATGGATGATGTCTGGGGTGTCAATCACGGTGGTGTAGCTGGCCCTGTCCTGCTCAGCATTGTGCTTGTATTTACTCTGTAAAATATGGGCTTCAGCTGAGGGACAGTTCTTACTTGGTGGTAACATGAAAAATTTCTTTTTTAGGTTAATGATATTACTAACATTTCTTTTTAAATTACGTACAATAGGGCTTCGTAAAACATTCATGAGCACTGCATAAATAATTAAAAAAGCAATACTAGGATTTAGAAAGTGAGAAATAGAGGTGACATTAGAGGGTTTTGATGTAAGACTTTACAGACAGGCTTTAACTAATACATGAAGGTATGAGACATTGTCTAGAAAGTATCCAATCCTTTCATTTCCTTTTATTTAAATAAGTTAAATTGTAATAGACAGACATAGTCCTTCAAAATGGTGCTCTGAATGTATTATGAAGCCCGATGTAAGTCCCACTGAATTAAGGTAAAACAAACTTGCATGATAAAATTAATAATTCACCACAAAAAATTTTATTCTTTGTTAACGTCTGTCAATTGAAGGGTAAAGGTCCATTCTAACATCTTTCATCAGGATGACAGATGATCCATCCACTAACCTGGCTGAGGATATCTGTAGCATTTCTTGCTCTCATGAAGTCTGGAGTATCAGTAGCCAAAGCCAACATTCCTTTGCCCTTTATCTCTTGCTCCAATGCCTTCTTATACTCTCTCTGTGGAGGTTTAAAGAACGTTAAACATTGTCCAATCATACAGTTTTAAAATAAAGAATACTGTATATGCAAAGGTAGCAAATTGCAGCTAGGAAATATTGACATCTGCATAAAGGCTTCAAAACTAATATTAGAGGTTAAACAGCTTCATTAAGAAGACCCTTATTTTTAACAGCATCAGGGTATGGGTAAAGTCCTGTTAGAAAATAAGAGCGATATTAAAAACAGGGAAATTCTGGAAGAAGAAAAAAAGATTTAGTGACAAGCGTAGTGGGATCAGTAAAGTTTTATTACCAAACCTGGTTAGATGATTGGGTGGAGTGATCCATTAGGAAGTGGATATTTTAGTGGTTAGCAAGAATCAGGACTCAGCACAATCAGTGCAGCCCTGTTAGTGTGGTAAAGAGGCAAAAGAGTCATGACTTCAAGAAGGAGATTAAGAGTGAGATGGGGGATGGCTTCAGCCTGAGCCATTCCTACCTCGTTGAGGATCTGAGTAGCATTCTTTGCTCTTAGCAATTCAGGAGTTTCCTCCAGCACTGTAAGCCCTTTACCCTTCACCCCTTCCTCTAGATCCCTCCTATACTCTTTCTACAGGGTGGAGAAGAATAGAGAGAATGCACAGAGAGCACACGGCAAGGCACAGACATGCAGTACCGGACACAGCACTGCTCACACGTGGAGCTCAATGTCACTATGCCTCAGTCCCAAATGTGTGTATTTATGAGATTATATTATACAATCATCTGGTTTGGTAAGCATTACTGTAATATGCAATATTTGTAATATTTAGTGGCTAATTCAGTTTGTTGTTTCAGAATTGGCTTGCATTTTCTTTTTTTTCATTGCGTTTTAAAGGCTGAACAAAGGCATTAGTGAATACACATTTTATCAGCTGTTTCTCAAGCGAACATATGAAAACAATATTTAAGAGATTTTATGTTTTATATCCTTATAATGTTAGCATTAGAAATAAACCAAATCACCAAAGTTAAGACTATACAGAAACGTTAATAAAAACACACACTCAGGGGTAACGAATGTGGATTTGGAGGGAGGTAGAAGAGCATCAGAAGAAGTAAAGACAAAACTGACAAACAAACTCACAAAAAAACGGAACATTTAAATGACAGGAAGTTGGACGGGGTATTACTGGGTGTATTATGACTGGGTGGTAAAACCATGCAAACTAACCACAACCTACTCAGCTGTGACCAGGAACAGTGTATTAAGTTTGGTGGGTCTTAGTAAGATTACTGGGAAAGGAGGAACAAAATATAGACTGGTCCATTTGTTACCTCACTAGCAATTTTGGTGGCATGTCTGACATGTAACATTGCCGGAGTGACCTCCAAGCCTGACAGGTTCCTGCCTTTCATGTATTCCTCAAAGTCCTTCTTATAGTCTTTCTATTCACCGCAAAGATAAGAGAGTGAAAGACACATGAAACCTCAGTAACATAGGCTTAATGTAACCTCTGTTGGTCTGAACAGGTCCTCAGGTAACTGCTGTTTTCTCATCCCCATAATGTAAAATCAGCATAAAGCTGAGCAGGGAATGGCTGAAATTAAATATCCACATTCAAATAATTCAACATACATAAGACGTAAACATGTGACAGACACAAACAAAACATACTTTACCGTCTCCTCAAGGTCTGAGTTTCAATTGTCACTTGCTGGTTTTAAGACTTGTCTTTTATTATTAAAGCAATAAACCTGTTTATTTATTTTTTAGTCAATACGTCTGGAAAGGTTCCATTTACAAAATGAGAAATAGAGAATCTGCATGCAAAGTTAAATCACCACTGTAAGATCCCGTAGTGACTAATCACTGATTTACCTGGCTCTGCATATGCTGTGCTTCTTTGGCGCTCACATAAGTCGGAGTCTCAAAGTCCAGCATGGCCTTGCCTCTCTCCTTCTCATACTTCTCCTTGTACTTCACCTGATTTTAGAGAGAATCGCAAAGGTCAAACACATGTGGAATGGTTAATCCACAAGAAAATATGTTGTTTGGGAAGTAAGCCTAGTGTTTGTTAAAATTCATTTAACTGTTCATTAATTTTGAACTTCATAAACAATTAACAGTGACAAGAGCGTTGGTGAATATAAAAGTAGCTTGCCTGACACACAGTATACAGTACAATCCAATTTTAAGCAAAAGACTTGATGTACTCCAAATGTTAATACTATAAGATAAACATTCAAGTGCTGAGAAAACTCAGTAAAACAAGAATAATTGCGTCTATGGTCATTCCAATACATAAACAACTTCAGTTTTTATCGAAATGGTGTGCTAACATGTTTTACTACTTCCATAAAAAGTCGCTTACCAACGCAGTAACTGTAAAAAGGTTTATTGCAAAAATTAACCCAGGCAAATAAAACAATACAGAAATAGCTGGCCTGTGGGAATATGAGCTATTTTAAAGGTAAAATTAGAGGTGACAAGAAAGTTTATTTTCAGACCTATGTTGATTTATAGACATGTATAAATCACACACACACACACACACACACACACACAGGAGTTTTCAGGTGGTGTCAATTTGAGGCCAGGACTTACACCACATTGTGACTTACATTACTCTGCAGCTCTGAGGCCTCTTTGAGATGAAGCTGCTCAGGAGTGTCAGGAATCAAATGGTAGTGACCTCTACTCTCCTCAAATTTCTTCTTGTACTGGTACTAAGAGGGAACCCCCAAGCAAAGCAACTCAGTATAACAACACTAATTCAACTAGTGCTAAACCACTTCTCACCCATTTGACTAAAATAAAATAAAATAAAATAAAATGCAGAACAAAAACCCTAAATAGGAATTTCTGGAAAACCACCATTTTTGTGTAAATAAATTTAAAAAAAATCTAACAAAATGCAAATTTCTGGAAAAAACAACTTTCCAACGTGTTATCGAACAATAAAAAAAGGTTTAAAAAAGTTAGATAGATAGATAGATAGATAGATGGGATAAATGGAGAGAGAAGGTTATCCGAGGGATTCAGTTCTTTTGGTTATTCAGAATTATACTTCGGAAGATTTAGGATTTAGTTTGGTTCGGTGGTCAAGTGGGTGGAGGTAGCACAAATGTGAAAGGTTAAAGGTAACTGCTAGTTAAGGAAGAGGTTTGGAGTCAGAGATGAGGCAGGTGAGGGTCACTACCAGATGATGTCCTTGTGTAAGAGTTTCAGGTGAGCTACATCCTTGTGAATAATGGATGTTTGTAATGATGCGGTTAAAATGATGGAGTTAATGGAAGATGAAAGGGGGAATGATGGGGTTTGTGAAAATCTTACACTACTGGCCAGTTTGCTGGTACTCAGGTTGTGCTGCATGGCCAGAGACTCAGACATGTCAGTCACAGGCTTATGGATCTTCTTCAGGTCACCCTTATATTTCACCTGCAAGAGAGGCATAGCAGGAATTACTTTGTAGCCTTTATTATCTATATGCATGCTTTTAAAGTGGGAAAAACACTAATGTTCTTGTTGGATTATAGATAGATATAAACTTAATCCAAAGTACACACCTCACTTGCAAGTGTATTGGCATCCTTCAAAGTCTGATAAATCTTACTGTTCTTCAGGTCATACTGTGGCCTCTTTCCTTTCTCCTTGTCAAACTTCTCTTTGTATTTCACCTTTTTGGGCAAAAGTATAATTAGTAGATAATAATGAAAATAATGCAGGTAGAGTAAGCCATAATTCTAACCACCCCCGTAAAAAAGATATATTCCCTCATTAGTTACATGCACTTGTTGATACAGGAAACCAAAGTGATTTACTACAACAGTCAGGCAGTCAAAAACCTGAGGATGCTGGTGGAGACTGATTTAGAGAAAAATATGCCTTCCAGTAACAACATGAGATTCTATATCAGATGAATAAATCCTAATACAACCTCCAGATATCGAGCACAGCACCCAGGTCTGGACAGAAGGACATTAACATTGGGTCTTTACAACACATTCATAAGCATTGCATACTTTATACTAGCATTGCTAAAGGATTTATGAATGGCTTATTTTAGATAACACTGAAGCTTTTTTTGTAGTATGTGTCTCTATAAAAGAGAGAAGAGACAAAAAAAACTCAGTCATCATTCTTGGTCGACTGTTTGAAACCGAAGCGTCAGTCATTTTGGATAACTATTTTGTAAGTTTTTAGTTAGTCTCCATTAAAATTTACTGAAGTTATATCAACTTTTGAGATATTTATCTATTTCATAGAGGAGCCTGGAACTGGAATTTCCTGAACTGAATGTGCTGTTAGTTAAAAAAAAAAAAAAAGAACTAATAACTTGTGTATGAAAGATTTATAGTCACAATCTTGAACCATCTGCCTCTAATGATCTCTTTAATTAAATGCCAAAGTCACACTACATCAAAACGTATTAGCTTTATAATAAACCAGTTATAAATCATCCAGCATTTCCTTACAAAAAGATTTATAAATGTGTTACAAGGGCCCAATGTTGGTACATTTCCAATGTTGGCAGCATTACCCCTCAAATACGTACATATTTGAATTTTTTTTCTCCAAAATTTGGAAGGACCTCCAGATCTGAAGAAAAACTACTTTGTGAGAACAAACATCAAACAAAAACAGAATCTCATGAGGATTGTGTAGATCTAATAAACCCATTGTAAGTTTAATTTTTTTGTGAATGTGTCTTCTTGCAGCAACAGTGGATTAACAATGCCATCTAGTGCTATCAGTATCTCAGCAAGGCCAACTGGATCTGCACAGTCCTCATTTTATAAGGGATGCCAGAACATAGCAATTCTGATAATGATGCAATAATTCATTTTACACTTCACTGGAAAATAATAATGCAATGAACTAATCAATTATGCTTGGCAAGAAGGCAAAAGCTTGCATGACAAACAGAAAAGAGGGACAACAGTAAAATCTGAGTGAGTGGGAAATGGAAACAGGAATAAGCAATGTTTGCGGGAATGAGGGTTGTTGGTAAAGAGTGTTTTAGAGTTCACTTCCTTAAAAATAACAGTGAGTGCCACCAAAGATTCAGTCAAAGAGAGAGGACAGAGAGAGACATAACGCAAAGGTAATTTGCCCTGCGGATCAGGGTCCATCCTTACATCACTAGTCAGAGAACTCATTTTCTTAATATGCCGCATGTGGGGAGTATCATAGGAGGCAGCTCCATGGAGGGAAGGCTTGGCCTCCACCTACAAAGTGCAGTGAGATGGCAGGGTGACAGCAATGAGAATGACACAGGACACAAATGGACAGTAAATAGATGGAATATGCACAAACTGAACAACATGAAGATGAATACATGAATATGTGACTGGTATGAATATGGTGACAGAGTTAAGTTTACAAGTTAAATGTATCTAAATGTACACAGATCAATGGTCACAGGACAGTCAATGGTCACATAGACAGTATTAGACATTGCTATTAATGCTGGCTGGTAAGAGAAGCGCTGATGGAGCATTTAACACTACCGCTACAGTTATTACAAGAGCAATAAAATTTATTGCACATGACTTGGCAGTTGTTGTGGTACAGCATAAAAAAGAAGCAGAAGTTGAACTGTGATAAAAAAAAATGGCTAAAAGTAAAAAAAGCCAAGACAAATTACCAGGCTAGTAAGCTTGGACACTTCAGTGGCCAAGTCGATATCAGGACGGTTGACCAGTGATCCTCCACGGCTGGCCTCCTGACGAGCCTTGTCACGATAACCCACCTATAAGCACAGCAATATATTTGATTTGGTTAAGAGTAACTGGCATGGCTCCCATGGCACAGCAGAAAAAGTTCACTCCCCTCCTGGGAGATCGCAAACTTGAATCCCGACATTGGAACAGCCATCTGAGGCCTGGAGCTAACAGAGCAAAACTAACCATGCTCTCTGGATAGGAGAGATGGCATACATGTCAATCACAGCAACACAAGCCAATTGTAGGCATCTGTGAACTCATGTGTACTAAAGAGGGCAAATAGCCCTTTCCTCCAATTATGTTATGCTGCCTTGTGACATAGCATGAGCAGCAGTTCAAATAGATGCAGCTAGCTGACTTCACATGTCTCAGAGGAAGAATGTGTTATCCTTCACCCTCCCCGGTTGGTAGCTGTCGTATAATAGGGGAGAGCTGGATGATGGGTGGGAATTGGCAGGATGGCCAACATAGGGAATTAAAAAAATGGGCAACTGGCACAATCACAATTATGTCCTATTATAACAGCAAGAATTTTGAATGATTAGAACTTATTAGGGATCTTCAGGATTATAGCACAAGCTGGTCATCATTTATGAGTACAACCAAAAATTGGCCTGGATAACTGAATGTCACAAGAAATGTTTTTTTTTTTTTGCATGATTAACTAATGATAGTGCAAAAGTCATTGTGGAAATTACCTCACTGATGAGCTTGGCAGCGTGGGTAGCCTTCAGGATGTCGGGGCGATCAGCAACAGGCGTATAATGCAGCTTGGACTTAGCTTGCAGTTTATAGTTAATCTACCAAAGATGAGATCACAGAGATAAATCTACTGCATACTAATCACCTAATAACAACCAGACACTAAAACATTACACTTTCAGAAAAATGGTTCCTCAAGGGTTCTTTGGATGATTAATGGCCTACTATAGGAGCCTTTTCTGAAAGGAAACCCACTGTTACTTGGTTCGTCAAAACTTAAGTGGTTCAGCAAGACACCAAAAACTGAAGAAACCTTTACAGTGCCAGATTAAACTCTGCATGCTCTTCAGCTCACTGGGTGGTAAGGAAAGGCTTATTGTTTTATCTTTCAAGCCAAACAGGCTCACATTGCTCTGGTTCTTGGCCACGTCCATGGCATGCTGCACATCTGGAGGTACAGTCATATTGTTGTACTCAGACTTTCCTTTCGCCTTCTCAAACTTCTCTTTGTACAGATTCTGTGGAAAGATTACATGAACTGTAAAGTTCTCACAATCCAAATCAGTTCCTAGAAATATGAACACACTGAAGACTAGCACTTACAGAACTTGTTAATTTGGACACAACTTTGCTGTGGGCTGTGTCACGGGTCTCAGGCAGGGTGGTGAAAGAGCCAGATTGGCGCTCCTTCTTGCTGGCCAGCTTGTATTTGCTCTGCAAAGGAATGTTTAAATGAGGAGACAGTGCTATTTCTCCTGTGTGTAACTCAATAACAGCCCCTTTTATATAACGTAAATATATATATATCTGCTGTACATATCTATGGTAAGGTCATTTTACTACCTCGGAAACCAGACCAGACACTGCTTTAGCAAGGAGGATCTGAGGGGTATCATGGACAGCGTGGTAGTGTCCTTTGGCCTCTTGATACTTTTGCTTGTATTTGATCTGGTGAAGAAGCACAAAGAACATTATATATATATATATATATATATATATATATATATATATATATATATATATATATATATATATATATATATATATAGTATATAAAAGCAAATCAGGTACATTTACAAGTTATCAAATGAATGATGTGGCACTCACGTCACTGGAAAGCTCAGTGTTCTGCTTGGCTAGAACTGTGTACTTATCGTCAGTAACAGGCATCACGCAACCTTTCAGCATCTCCTTGTCATACTTGTACTCAACCTGTAAAGGTAAATATTATATTCAGTCTCTGTATTTGATGTGGAACCAAAGATTAAAGAGAGCAGTGAAAGGCAATGAGCACTTACATCACTCTGCTGGTAGTTGATCTTGGCAGCATGGACAAAGTCGGGTCTGTCCACAGTCCAAATCCACTTATTCTTGGTGGCCTCATACTTCTTTTTGTAGTCAAGCTACAGCAGAAAGGCAGACACATGCTTTAAACACATTCTTTATGAAATGAGAGACGAGTCCAGATATTTGCTGAGAGTGTGTGCTTACATTGCTGATGTTCTTGTAGGCCTCCTTGGCAGCCCGGATGTCGAAAGCATCAGGAGCCATGTTGATCTGAGCTTTATTTTTCTCATACACTTCCTTATATCGTAGCTGTGAACGAAACAGCAGTGTGAATATCAAACAAATCAATAATTGATTATTTGGATTGATAGATTCTTTACCAAACTTGCAAGACTTACATTGCTGATGAGTTCTTTGACCTTCTTCATGTGCAGATTCAGAGGAGTGTCATGGCCAAGTGTGTAGCCTTTAGCCTTGTTCTTATTATACTCCATTGTGTAGATGATCTGGAAAAGAAAATCGTCACAATATCATTAATCTTGAGAACGCAGCAGATTCTAACAGGCTTTACAGAAAGAATACAGAAACACTGATGTCACAGAGTCGAGAAGTCAAAGACAATGGCATCACTCACATCGCTGATCTGCTTTCTACGCTTGTGGACCTGGTGTTCAGGGGTCTCCAGCACTGATGTGTACTTTGACTTGAGACGCTCATATTGTGCCCTGTACTTCCACTGAGAAAGGAGGAAATTCACACAAGTCAGCGTCTGGAAATGGCTATACCAATAAACAATGTGCTCAAAATTAATTTTATTAAGATAATGAGTTGTTTAGCATAATGGTGTGGTGGGGTTATGGTGCATATTAGAGGAAGTGAGAACTGTTATGTTATTTTTGCAATAATGTTTTACTATGCCCAAAACCAGAGCTGAAACCTTGTAAACTGATACAAACTGTGGCTTGGGAAGTAAAACAGTGTTTGCTTGTATTAGAACACAGCAGAAAGCATGCATCTGTTTTCCATTATTATGGAATATACAACATTAAACTCTGTACAAAATGAACATGCATAAAAATGCAAGCAATGAGGTCATGTGTTTGTTACCAGTTTTCCCTCTAAAAAAGACTGTATCTAAAAACATCTCATATTTATTCTACTATTATGGGGTTAATTAGTCTTTTTCATATTGCGCATCACAGTTATTAATTATAAGATAGCATTTAATTAGCAGGTTTCCTAGAGACAATAGAGCTGTTTAAGTAAATTCAGAATCAGAATTTCCGAATGCTGGATTTAATGCAATGCACAGGCTAAAACAGAATGATACTAATGATACTTATAATGATGTGTATCTGAATCACCTCACTGCTTAATGCACTATACCAGGATTCAGTGGGTACGTTATTTAAGCTGTGGTTGATGATGAAGCATAGCCAGAAAGTGATGATGGTGAATCATTTCACCAAAAAGGAATTAGGATGGATGGAGAATGGAGGTATTAGGTTTCCAGGGGCCTGCGGCAATGCCTGCAGGCAGATGGTTACCTTACTCCACATGCTAGTGTTGTACATGGCGTTCAAAAGGTCAGGACGAAGCAGCTCATTGCAGCCGCTCTTGAGCAGCTCTTTGGCCCTGATTTTATACCTGACCTGTTCATAGAGGAGACATACACACATACACACACAAGTCATGCTACAGGGTAGGAGGAGAATGCACAAGGGGATCTCGCAGTCCAGAGAGTGGTTTGCTCTTATATCAACCTGCCAGGTCCAGATAGATGTCATCAATACAATTAATCATAAAATGATGGAATTTTTGAGCCAGAAGTACTGTTACTGGTACTATTTATAGTAGTACTGGAGAACTATTCAGCAAATTTACTATCTGGAGTGTACAGATTGACATTGTGCACACTCAAAGAACCCACTGGGGGTAATTTGTGTGGCACAGTGGCAGAAACCTATGCATCATCCAGCAGATCTGAGACGATCTCATGCTCGGGACCTGTGGTCGAGTAATCTGGAGCTGGAGGGCTTTACCTGGCTCATATTGTTGACCTCTTTAGCCAAGAGGTTTCTAGGGTCATCTAAAACTATGCTGTACTTATCCTTAGTCTTCTCATATTCTGCACGGTAGGATCTCTGCTCAGAACATTAAAGGGAGAATTAAAGACCCCTGCCTCCAGTTTAACATTCAACCAGGAGACAGATGGTTTACATTCATCCATGGGAAAGAAGAATTCACAATGGCATATAAATATGCTAGCACACTCTTTCAGAGTAAAAGGCATCACCAATGTATTTGTACTGAAATTACCTTTACACCAATTTCTACTTTAGATGTAGAGAAAGAAACCATGTTAAACTTTTATATACAATACAATATACAATAATCACGTCATTTCTATTCAATTCTAATAATCATTTGCTTTTTGGAATGATTTAATTTAATTAATTCTTTAATTACAAAAAACAAAGTAATTATTTTGACTTACATCATTGGAGAGGGCAGTAGCATTTCTAGCAGCTTCAAAGAATGGTGTGTCACATGTGTACGTGAAGTTGCCTTTGTTCTTCTCATATGATGCCTTGTACAGTCTCTGTTAACAAAATAAGAGCATGTGAATTAGGTTGTTAGGTGTCTGTGTGTATACATTTGTATATGTTATAATGTTACATGTAAGTAATTTACCAGAGCTTCGCCATAAGCATTTCCATGTACATATGTCTTGACATATTGCGCAACTGACAAATAAACTTGACCTGAATCCAGGACTGGAGTGTTTTACCTCACTGTACAGTGCTTTGTTATGCTCAGCCTGCTTCAACAAAGGTGTGTCCCACACGTAGCAGCCAATGCCTTTGAGCCAGTCCAGATCCTCTTTGTATTTGCACTGTCATATAGGAAAGTGAGAAAACAGCATTTTCAAAGGTCCTTTCAAAGGAATTACCCTGATGCTGTTATATATGAAATATAAGTTGCACTCACATCACTGATGCAGTCTCGCACAATCTTGCTATGGAAGAACTCAGGACGATCTGGGATGGACTTCCATGTACCCAGTGAGTTGATGTATTTCTCCCTGTATCTAACCTGTGGTAGGCAGGAAAAGACATTAGAGCCCTCCAAACCAAATTTCTATAGCATTTAAAATGGAGAAATATTTATTACTGACCTCGCTGATGTCATCTCTGACCCGTTTAGCACAAACAATGTCCAGGGCATCCTTCGTGGGATGGTAGTGTCCTTTAGCTAACTCAAAGGTCTCTTTGTAGCGCAGCTATAGGGAGAAGCAGTTGTCAGATCTATAGAGGCAATGAACAGACTATGTAATTTTAATAGAAAGTGATGCATACTTACATCACTGGAATTAAGGTAAGCCTTTTTGGCACGGATTAGGATGGGTGTGTCATGGATGGCAGTGTACTTGTGCTTCATCTTCTCATACTGCTCTTTGTATTTGGTCTAGAGGTAAAAAAGTACATGTAAATATATATAACTATGTGCAAATATGGTGGTTAAAACATTTTAGCTCTCATCAAGAATCTGACCTACCTCACTGTACATCACTTTCATAGATCTGGCATGATTCAGTATAGGGGTATGAAGCTCTGGAGTGTAGAAGGCTCTTTCTTTGGAAGCCAAATCAGTGTACAACCACTATAAAATGGAAAGACATATCATACAAAACTCTTCTTCAATGATGGAGTTACTCACAGGAGCGAATAAACTGAAAGCTCATGATAGCCCCATAAATGCACCCAACAATTCTTCATAAAATATTGTAAAAGTGCCTTACCTTATTGCTAAGAGTCTGGGCCCACTTGGCTCTCTTGAATTCGATAGCATCACCAGTAGTGCTGCACTGAGTCTTCTGCACATTTCCAGCAGCTCTGTACACCAGCTAATGACAATGAAAAACAATGCTTTAAACGTTAGTCTGTTCAAACATATATTAAATATATCTATATATCTATAAGTGCTATGAACTCAAACTTACATCACTTATGTGAGTCTTCAGTTCGGACACACGCTTGTACTCTGGTGTGTCTAGGACCACAGAGAAGTTGGCAAAGTTCTTCTTGGCCTCAACATCGTAGGAAGCCTTGAGGGTGAAAGTGAAATATTATACTTAAAAACACAAAATATCAGGATGAACCATTTTCAATGTGCATGCAAGATGATTATATTTCTAACTTGATGGTTACCCTGAATTTGTTGATTGCACGGATACGGACTATCTCAGGAGAATCAAACACAAAGCAACCAAGGCCTCTCAGCCACTTCAGATCCTCTTTGTATTTCAGCTATGAGGAATACAAGCAAACACAGTTAACACAAAAATACATTACTTATATGCTACAATAGATCACTTGAGACATGAAAGGACAAAAAACAGTACTAATTTATTAATTTAATAATTTTGCTGCAGATTACTGCCCTGATATGAAGACATCACTTTTTTTCCCAAACTACTTCCTATTTGGTGATCATTAATATCCATATGTATGAGATGCCAGTAAATAAAATACTAAATATGAAACCAATTGAACACAGCGTCATGAAGGTCTGAAGAGGATAAACAGCACATACATCACTGTTGATCTCATTGACGTGAGCGTAGTGGATCAGCTCTGGCGTGATTGCCATTGGCAGTAGGGTCCCTCTGCTGTTGTAGTACTTTTCTTTATAGCAAACCTGTTGAGAAACAGCATGAGAATGTGAAATTAGAAACTTTTACTTGAGGTATTCAGGTATTACTTGTAGTTTCTTTAACAGGCTGCACTTTTAAAGTTTAGAATAGAATTAATGGAATGAACTGCCTAAATGTGCTGCATAAACAAATCAACCATGCTTTACTCACATCACTGACGGCCTCCTGGGTGGCTTTAACCTGTCTGATCTCAGGGGTGTCATACACAGAGTGAATCTTGTCCTTTTCCTTTTCATACCGGGCACGGTACAGTCGCTAAGAGAAGAAAATACAGATAAAATATAATACTGTGTTTCTTCTACTCATATAGTATGTTACTGTAGATGCTGAAAGTTTGTCTTACTTCATTGGTGACCTTGTTGGCCTTTCTTATGGTGACAAAATTGACACCATTGGGGTCCAGTTTGTAGCTCCTGGCTTTAGTGAGTTCATAAGCTTCCTTGTACTTCACCTATAGGATGTAAACAGAGGGCACATTTGTGAGGCATATAGTAAATATCAGCTGAAAATACCTTAACTATGACGTATGCTGTGGTGCCTTCTTACACTGCTGGTGGTGATATTGTTGGCCTTGGCTTGCAGGGCAAGTGGAGTGTCATAGGGAAGAGAGTAGCCAGTGGGCATAAAACTCTTGTTTGCCTCTTTGTAGATGAACTAGATAGAAAAACATGAAAAAAAAAAATGCACAACAGATATAAAAGCATCGCATGATTGTGAACTACTGGTAAACTGATATAGTTATTTAGAAAAAAAATCTTACGTCACTCTGGATGTAGTTGGCCAGACGAGCCCTTTCAGTATCCACAGTCTTAGCAGGAGCAGTGTTTTTACCTTTCACATTGATGATATAATCATGACGATAGTTGAGCTGAGAATGCAAAAGACAGATGTTAGGGGTCTCTACCTCAAATATTAAAACACGGAGTCAAACTGAAGATGTATGTATGGTTAAGATAAACAGGAAATTAACTAGTAATACGCTGGTAGCATTTTAAAAAACTTACGTCACTCAGGTTCTGGGCGCTCTGCTTGCATGTCTCGTACACTGGGGTCTCTGTTACCACAGAGAAATTCTTCAAATGCTCAATTCCTTTAGCTCTGTATAGGTTCTGAAACAGACAAGTAAAAAAAGTTCAGATAGAAGTGTAGAGAGGCATGTGAGCCATCATACAGAGAGTAATGGAGAATGCATACTTACCTCACTCTGCAGCTTCATGGCCTGCTTGCACCGCAGAATTTCAGGAGTATCCCATGCATAACATCCAACACCCTTCAGCCAGTTCATATCATCTTTGTAAAAGATCTGGCAATAAACAAGAAGAACACAATCAATGTCAAGAAAAAGTAGCTTTGATTTCAATCAGAAGTTATTTCAAATGGAGGTTTTACTTGTTCCATCTAACAAGGTTTATAATTGTTCAGGCTTGATTTCAACAACAACATCCCATGAGGCATTTGTAATCCATGTGTAAGCCAGAAGGACTGCAATACACTGCATTCTATAGTTCAGTTATACTGTTATGCGAAAAGCAGCTCAGTGACTGCAACTGTATGCTTTAAAAATGTACTGAATAAACACTCAGTTACTATATGAGACAAAGCAAAAAGCAGCAAAATACTGGATATAAAATGAAACCGGCGCATTTACTCACATCACTCAGCTGCTCATTGACTTTGCGGGCATGTACATAGACCTGCATGTCAGGCAGGCAGATCCACTGGTGCAGGTATTTACGATAGTCCACATCACTGATCATTTTCTGGGTGTTGCGGGCAGCCACTACATCTAGCATATCAGGAGGCACATGGGTTTTGGCTTTTGTCTTTTCCCAGTTCTCTCTGTACAAGCGCTGTGGAAGAGCACACAGAATTAGAGAAGGATTATAATTGCTGTGATATCATAAATCACAGGAACATATCTGAAAATATCACATACATCCAAGTTGAGTTTTCCAGCTTTGATGCATCTGGCAGTGGCTGGGTCATCCTCCAGACACTTAGGCAGGCTGTACAGGGACTTAAACTTCTCGTAATCTTCTTTGTATTTCACCTGTAAGAAATCACAGTATATTCAATAGATATGTCCAGAGCAATTTTTTGAAGCTGTGTGTTTTTTGTGAAGCTGTGTATAAATGCACTCACATTGCTCAAGAGGACCTTCTGCTGTTTGGCATGGACCAAAGCATTAGAGTCATGAGGAATGCTATAGCTCTTGGCCTTGATTGTATCCCAAATGGCAGAATAGGCTTTCTGTGGGAGAAAAGACATGTTTACAGACATTCAGCCCAGTAGTATCAATCAAAGCAAAATCATTTTCATACCGTACTGTTTTCTTCAGACTTACGGTGCTGTAAAGTTGCTTCAAGTTGTAGCATCTTATATAATCATAAGTGTCCAAAACAGGAGTGTAGATGTGCTTCTCTTTGTGGTAGGCCTCTCTATAGTTCAGCTGTAAGTGAAGTACAAATGACACAGCATATTAACATTTAAATGTACAACAAAACAGAATTCTTAAAGATCCTGAAAGAAAATGACTAAATATTTTACTGAAGTTGTACCTCGCTGGCCCAGGTGTGGCCCAGTACAGCAGTCACGTACACAGGAGTGTCTGTCACAATAGAGTAGTTATTGAACTCTTTCTTGCCCTCTGCCTTGTACTTGATCTGTTTAAAACAAATGTAAGAGGTCAGAATGAGCAAATATAAACATTAAAAAAGTTGCAGCTAATATAAGTGCTACTCACGTCACTCTGAAGCTCATAAGACTTCTTGGCACGCACGATTTCTGGTGTGTCCCAAACATAGCAGCCAACACCCTTCATCCAGTTCAAGTCATCTTTATAGAACACCTGCAGAAAAAAAAAGATCAAATAATCTCATTTCCCGGCTGAAACAGAAACAGTGTGATCCATATCTGATTTGGTTCTTTAGATTCATTTATAACCTACATCACTCAGGATCTCATTGGCCTTGCGGGCACGGATAGCATCATCCTGGTCTGGATGGCACGTCCACTGGTGCAGGTAGGTGCGGTACAGCACATCAGTTAGGATGTCTTGGCATCTCTTGGCTACCACATGGCTGATCATGTCATGTGGAATGTGGACCTTAGTCTTGGTCATATGGTAATCCTTCTGATAGGTTCTCTGTAGAAAAGCAATGAAAGATCATGCTGTAATACATAGCATAAAAAGCATGCCATCTTTAACATCTCTCAAGCATTAAAAGATTACACTTGATCTAAAATAATGTATGATGTACAAACATGCACTATTGATGCTAGGCAAACATACCATATTCTTCATCTTTTCCATTTTCCCAGAGTGGACCACCTCAGGGAAGTCAACCAGAGTGTTGGCCATGTAATGACCCTTGATTTTCTCATGGGCATCATGGTACTTAACCTGCAAAGTTCAAATGCACAGCTAGTTAATTAACTAACGCATACACATGACTTTATTACTGCTACATTAAACTTAATTATGCATAAACCAGACAACCTCAACAAACTGAACGGACACTCACATCACTGACAATGTTTCTGGTTTTCTTAGCTGATACGAGTGGCAGATACTCATGGTTCAGCTGATATCCAGTGGCTTTAGCTTCATCCCAGCCAAGTTTGTACAGTTTCTGTATTAAACAACAATAATCATAGGTAAGTTATCATGACAGGAACCTCCAAGCACATACCAGTCTTCAGTTATGAGCGTGAGCCGAACAGAGTTAATTACCTCACTGATGTTCTTCGCAACCTCCCTGGAGTGCGCCAGTTGTGGTGTATCTTCAGATCCAATGTAGTGGCCCTTCTCCAGGTTGAAGGATTCTTTGTATTTCAGCTACATAACAATGGCAAATAGGTTTAATAAGGGAAAAACTGTACATTTAATAAAAACATGCGATACCAAGTGGAATTTATAATAGCTGTAATTTGCACATTGTAATTTCTCTACATGAAAAGTGTACACTGATCTCAAGCTTTGCTTTATCTGTCTGAGAAATGACAAATTAAAATCTTAAAAACTGCATATCTATCTAGAAAATAAACATCAAAAAGAACATTTAGAAGAGCAGTAAAATATTATCAAATCAAGTTATATGAGCAACAGTACAGTTTAAGTGACAATAAAAAAACAGAAAGCAATTCTTTTGATAATAATAAAATGAGGAATATAAACAAGGAATTTATATTTTAATGAGTGGTTCACTCAAGTAAATCTTCAAATCTACATTCATTTTCAATTAATGCAAGAACTGACTTTTATCTCACAAAGCACCATAATAATTTATCAGAAACCTTTATTTATAATGGTAGATTATCTCTAATTAGAGGAAACACTTACATCACTGAGATTGATGGCATTAACCTTGGCCAAGAGAACTTCAGGTCGATCCACAATATTTGTGAACCTGGCAAAGTTATCCTTGGCATCTTTCTTGTAAGTTCTCTGTTTGAAGAAAACAAAAGCAGGTATTGCTTAATAAGTATATCTCACTATATAGAGGATTTGTGCCAGTTTCAAAAACCCTTACATCATTAAGGATTTCCTGGGCTTTTCTGACTTTGACATGATCAACAGAGTCAGCTGCCATCCATCCACAGCCACGGATCCATTCCAGATCTGCCTTGTAGATATTCTGAAAATAGAGCAGTCACATTTCAAAGTATTTTTAATGTTCACCAAGTTATCCCCAGTAGTCAAAACTATATGTTTACAGAAAAAAAGTTTTTGCTAGAGTGTAACACTTACGTCACTGGCAAGATCATAGGCTTTGCGAGCCTGAATGACATCATTCTGATCGGGCAGGCAGGTCCAGTTGTGCAGGTAAGTTCTGTAGTTATCGTCATTGACCTGGATCTGACACTTCTTGGCTAATTCAAAGGCCAACATGTCTACAGGGAGGTTATATTTGGTCTTGGACATGTTGAAGTCTTTCTTGTACAGGGCATCACTAGCAATCTTAGCAGAGTTTATTGCCAGCATGATCAGTGGGTCATCCTGGACGCAGCGAGCTCCGATATGGTGGCCAACTTGCCTACGATATCCCTCCTTGTATTTGTACTGCACAAAAAGAAGGTAGAAGGTTTTGTGGAAATTAAAAATAACCAAAGTGTAACATAACACTTATTGAGATATATAGAGAAAGAAAAAAACTTTTTGATTTTAAATCCTGCAGGTCTTCTTTACTTACGTTACTCTGTACTCTGGTGGTGGCCATGCATTGCTTAATGGGAACGGCATCTCCAGGCATAAAATATGATTTAGCTTTTATTTTCTCCCAGTCTTTTGTGTAGAGTTGCTGTAAGAGATAAATGAAATAAAGTATATGTCTTAGCTCAAACAGATATGGTAAAGTATTCAATATGCACTTGAAAGAGCCACAAGGGAATCTCTCTTACTGGATGTACATTCTTGGCCACCTCCCTGGCTGTGGCCAGAAGTGGGGTATCCAACATTGTGTATTTGATCTTATCGTTGTGCCAGGCCTCACGATAGCTTGCCTGGAAGATGAATACACAGTCAATTCTTATACAGGAATGTACAAATGTCACAAAAGACATACAACTTTATAATTCTTATAGCAATATTCTGCATTAAACAAATATTGTTCCACGCCAAACTACAATATTTGTTTTTAATCATTGCAATATGAACAAGGCTAATATCTTAGAATTCTAAAAATGGCATTCTCACCTCATTGAGCACATTTGCCGCATTCTTGGCACAAACAAAGTCAACTCTGTCAAAGGGAATAGTGTATTTCTGTTCATCCAGCTTCACACGGTAGCCTCTCTAAAAATAAGAATACCAAAAAACATATCAATCTGTTTTTTTTGATAATAATAAATATAAAAGCACATTAAAAATAATTTACTATTTCTAAATATTAAACATTAATTAAAGGTCAGCTTCCAAAGTAAGAGAATAGTTTTGAGGGACTTACCTCAGCCAGGATATTTTGGGCATTCTTCACCTTGTTAACCTCCACAGAATCATGGGGGCTCCAGCCACATCCTTTCAACCACTCTAGATCAGCCTTATATACCACCTAGGAAGAAGTTTCAAACTAGGTCAGCTGTGCGATAACAACCTGCTCCTAACTACATATTCAAGTACTAGTGGCCTATAAATAACATTTAGAGCTCTTCAGAAGGTATATACTCACATCACTGCGCAGATCATAGACCTTCCTGGCCTGGACGACGTCATTGGAGTCTGGCAGACAGGTCCAGTTGTGCAGGTAATTTCTGTAGTTAAAATCATTGACCTGGATCTGGCATTTCTTAGCATGCTCAAGAGACAACATGTCCACTGGAAGGTGGAATTTAGTCTTGGACTTGTTGAAGTCCTTCTTATACAGGGCATCGCTAGCAATCTTAGCAGAGTTTATAGCCAGCACGAGCAGTGGGTCATCCTGGACACAGCGAGCTCCAATATGATGGCCAACTTGCTGACGATAACCAGCCTTGTACTTGTACTGTCCAAGATTTTAAAAAGCAAAGTTAGTTTTCTATACATCTGAGCAATACAAAATGCAATTGCATGTTTCTGTCTGACTTACATCACTAGCAATGTCTCTAGAAGCTTTGGCCTTCAATACAGCAACAGCATCTTCTTTGATCTGGTATGCTTTTGCCTTCTGTGAATCCCAGTCCTTGGTGTACAATCTCTGTTAACAGGATAAGGAGTCAGTGAAGGTCAAACACTCAATGAAAGCCATATAACAAGACAGAATTTATGGGAAGAATAGAAAAGAATGTTGAAATTTTATAGTTCACTTACATTGCTAACCGCAATAGCATTGGCCTTAGATAGCATAATTGCTGGTGTGTCTGGCTGGATGTGGATTGTGGTTTTGTCTTTGTCCCATGCCTCTCTATATTTCCTCTGTGATTGGAGAGAAAAAATTTTTCACCAAATTTAAGCATTGATTTGAGCAACAGTTGCACAATGCTTACATTTTTATGTAGTGGAACTTGTTGACATGGTACAGTGGAATATTACTGAAATATATGTGATGTATGTAATATATAATATACAAATAAGACCAGCTTACATCACTGAGGATATCAGCATTTTGTTTGGCCAGGACAATGGCAGGCAAGTCCAATGGGCTGGTAAATGGAATTGTGCTTGGATGCTGTTTGTATAGTTTATCGTTGAGGATCTTCTGGGCATTTTGTACTTTAATAACATCAAGAGAACCTTGTGGCATCCATCCACATCCACGGAGCCACTCTAGGTCAGCCTTATATACATTCTGGAAAGGAGTTTAAAACTGGGTTAGCTGTGAACTTATATAGTGCCAAAGGTCTAACAAATAACTATAGAAAGCACTTAGGAATTCCTCAGATATATATATATATATATATATACACTCACATCACTGCGCAGATCATAGACCTTCCTGGCCTGTACGACGTCATTGGAGTCTGGCAGGCAGGTCCAATTATGCAGGTAATTTCTGTAGTTAAAATCATTGACCTGGATCTGGCATTTCTTAGCATGCTCAAGAGACAACATGTCCACTGGAAGGTGGAATTTAGTCTTGGACTTGTTGAAGTCCTTTTTGTAAAGGGCATCACTAGCGATCTTAGCAGAGTTTATGGCCAACATGAGCAGTGGGTCATCCTGGACACAGCGAGCTCCAATGTGATGTCCTTGCTGCTGTCTGTAGCCGGCTTTGTACTTGTACTGCATTTGGAATATTGCAATAGTGATGAACATCCATTCTTTTGTATGTAAATTATGTGCGTCTGCTTAACTATGGTCACTTACATCACTGACGATGTCCCTGGAGGCTTTGGCAGATTTGACTGCAACGGCATCTTTAGGCAGGAAATAGCCTTTCAGTAGACTGTCAACATAATCTTGACGATAGTATTTCTGGAAAAAGATCAAATGCAATACTGATAAGCTAACACTAATCAATCAAAAGATTTATAACAAATTATATTGATATTTCCATCAAAGTCATATCCACTTCAAAGAATCTGCACATACAGTGCTGTTGTTGAGTTTGTTCTGCCTGCTAAGAATGATCTCTGGAGTGTCTGGCATGATGTGTATGTTGAGCTTTTCTTTATTCCAGGCTTCAACATAAGCTCTCTGCAAAGAAAAAAGGTTAATAAAGAGATATGATTCATGATATATTTACACAGTAGTAAATAATTATACATGTATTTGGTTGTAAAATTAAGATCATATTGCTTGTTTTTTTCTCAAACAAAATTAGGAAAAAAACACACCTGATCCATGAGCTTAGCATTGGCTTGGGCAAGAGTCATTGGTATTGAGTCTGTTGTGCTAGTAAACTTGAAGTTGCTTGGATGTTGACGGTATTTCCTCTCACTCAGGATATCACCAGCTTTTTTGACCTTTTCTACATCAAGAGACCCTATAGGAATCCAGCCTGTGCCTTTAATCCAATCCATATCAGCTTTGTAAACAGCCTGATTTTACATGTAAGAAAACATGGAAAAATATTAAGAATATTGTTTTGGCTTCAAGGAAGAACAGACATGCGCAAAGCAGTCTTGAGTCATTAAAAAAAACTCACATCACTGCGTAGATCATAGACCTTCCTGGCCTGTACAACGTCATTGGAGTCTGGCAGACAGGTCCAGTTGTGCAGGTAAGTTCTGTAGTTAAAATCATTGACCTGGATCTGGCATTTCTTGGCAAGCTCAAGAGACAACATGTCCACTGGAAGGTGGAACTTGGTCTTGGACTTGTTAAAGTCTTTCTTGTACAGGGCATCGCTGGCAATCTTAGCAGAGTTTATAGCCAGCATGAGCAGTGGGTCATCCTGGACGCAGCGAGCTCCAATATGGTGGCCAACTTGCTTACGATATCCAGTTTTGTATTTGTACTAAACAAAAATAGAAGAATGAAGATACACATTTACCTTTTCATGTGCTCATATCTATCACTTTGAAATGTACCTTTAACAGAAATATCATAAATGGCAGCATAAATAGCACTGGTAAACTCACATCACTAATGATGTCTCTGGATGCTTTGGCAGCTTTGATGGCAACTGCATCAGATTTAAGGTCATAGCCTTTCCTGAAGCTGTCCTCAACTCCTTGTCTGTAAAGTTTCTATATATATTTTTAAAAAAAAATAAATAAACTTGTGAATATTATTGAAATTGAACACATTGCAATTTATTAAATATAAACAGCTATGCAGAGTAAGAGAAAATACTACTTCAAAACAATTACTAACAACTGATACCTACCCTGCTGTTGACAATAGCATTGGCCTTTGAGAGCAGAATTTCTGGGGTATCTGGGTTAACATGGATCTTGACCTTATCAGCCTCCCAGGCTGAAATGTATTGACGCTGAAATAAAACAAGAGGAAAAATTCATCATTACTAGTTTAGTGGTAGTAACCTTATGAGGACCAATTTAAAAAAAAAATGAAAAGAAACATACTAAAGAAAAATGCCATTCACTCATTAAATGCTTCTATCATTTCATCCTCTATTCTAAATTTAAATAAACTCAAAAGTAATCTCTCTTCTAGCAGTTTGTATCAGATTGCTACCTTGAAGTTTAACCTGATGCTAATGGGCAAAAATCAAGACATTTTATTCACCTGGTTCATAATGTCAGCATTTGTCTTTGCCAAAACCATGGGCATAGATTGCATGTCTTGTGTGTAATTTAGTGTGTCTGGTTTCTGCCTGTAGAGGCGATCACTGAGAATCTCTCCTGCTTTCTTTGCTTTCACAACATCCAATGAACCAATAGGGACCCATCCAATGCCCTTCAGGTCCTCAAGGTCTGCTTTGTACACAGCCTGAAGAAAAAGAAGGTCAGAGGTAATGCTACAATCAACTTACTGAAAAAAAAAAAACTTTGAACAAGAAACCTTCAGACTTATTTGGAGGTAATGTTTTTTCATAACATACTTACATCACTGCGCAGATCATAGACCTTCCTGGCCTGGACGACATCATTGGAGTCTGGCAGGCAGGTCCAGTTGTGCAGGTAGGTTCTGTAGTTAAAGTCATTGACCTGGATCTGACATTTCTTGGCAAGCTCAAGAGACAGCATGTCCACTGGGAGGTGGAACTTGGTCTTGGACTTGTTAAAGTCTTTCTTGTACAGGACATCACTAGCAATCCTAACAGAGTTTATGGCCAGCACGAGCAGTGGGTCATCCTGGATGCTCAGGGCTCCAATATGGTGGCCAACTTGCTTACGATATCCAGCTTTGTACTTGTACTGCATTAAACAAAGCAAGAAATAGAAGAGAGAATTTACATTCTGAAAGTGTAATTTTACACAATATCAAACAACTATGCTTCTGCACAAAAACACTGTAAGCAAAAGGGGCATACATCACTGATTATGTCTCTTGATGCTTTGGCGGCTTTGATAGCAATAGCATCACTACGCAAGTCATAACCCTCCTTCTTGGATTCTTCATTGGCAAGTTTGTACCTTTTCTGTTAGAGGGAAAACTGAAATTATTATTGTAATATTAACTGCATTTGAGTTTCAAATAATGCAAGTAAATAGAGAATGGTAAGTACAAGATACTTGCCCTCAATATCAAGGCTATTACAAGAGAAACAGTCTTACCTCGCTGTAATTGATATTGTTTTGTTTTGCCAGCAAAACGTCCATGGCATCAGGCATAATATGAATCTTGGTCTTTTCCTTGTCCCAGGCCTCAGTGTAAAGTTTCTATGGTAGACAATTGAAATAACAATGTAAAGACTTGTCAAATTCTTGAAAGATTTAGATGTATGATTTGAGGAAAAATATCTGGTTTTAGTTTAAATTATTACTGCACCTTATTGCCAATAGTAGCATTGGCTTTGGCCAAGATCATTGGCATGTCTTCAGTTGTGCTCGTGAATCTGAAGTTGCTTGGGTGCTGACGATACTTTCTTTCACTCAAAGCCTCTCCAGCTTTCTTTACTTTCTCGACATCAAGTGAACCAATTGGGATCCAGCCAATGCCTTTTAGCCATTTTAGGTCAGCCTTATACACATTCTGAGCATCAGGGATAAAGAAAAATCATATTAATTTGTGAAATAATACAACACCAAATGGGTCTATAATGCTACACGATGGAGTTGCTCAGAGTTTTAAATTGTTGAAACAAAACTTATTCGAAGAGTGGCATCCAAAACAATACACTTACATCACTCTGGAGGTCATAGGTCTGTCTGGCCTGGACGACATCATTGGAGTCTGGCAGGCAGGTCCAGTTGTGCAGGTAAGTCCTGTAGTTGGCATCATTGACCTGGATCTGGTTCTTCTTGGCCAGTTCAAATGCCAGCATGTCCACTGGAAGGTGGAATTTGGTCTTGGACATGTTGAAGTCTTTCTTGTACAGGGCATCGCTAGCAATCTTAGCTGAGTTCAAAGCCAGCATGAGCAGTGGATCATCCTGGATGCTCAGGGCTCCGATGTGGTGGCCAACTTGCTTACGATACCCAGTTTTGTACTTGTACTAGAGGGGAAAGATAATCGGGACATTACTTTTTACATCAATTACATCATTTACATCAATGTATAATGTGCAATTAAGTGTTTATTATAACAGACAACTCACATCACTGATGATATCTCTGGATGCCTTAGCAGCTTTGATCGAAATCGCATCACCGCGCATGTCATAGCCCTTCTTCTTAGCCTCTTCATTGGCAAGTTTGTATTGTTTCTAGATAAGCAAGTAGAAAATTAGAAGGGAGAGAGGGGAAACTACAGCAGTAGTCATCTTTTTCAAGTGTCTCTCTCTGAATCTTACCAGGCTGTAGTTAACATTGTTCTGTTTTGCAAGGAGCACCTCCATTGTATCTGGCATGATATGAACCTTGGTCTTATCACTCTCCCAAGCGGCAATGTAATTTTTCTATGGTGTAAAAATAGAAACATTTATATACAACAGAATCAAATTAAAAGAGGGCTATGCAATTAAAAGATGAACAAAGTCTGAAGGACTGCTTATTGAAATACCACCTTGTTCATGATATCATTATTGGCTTTGGCCAAGATCATTGGCATGTCTTCAGTTGTGCTTGTGTGCCTGAATTTGCTTGGGTGTTGACGATACAGTCGTTCACTCAAAGCCTCTCCAGCTTTCTTCACTTTCTCTACATCAAGTGAACCAATTGGGATCCATCCCAGGCCTTTCAGCCATTTCAGATCAGCCTTATACACATTCTGTAACGTGAAAACAATAGGAAATCCATTTACTGAAGTTCAAGCATATAAGAAACACATGAGCAAATTAATTCAGATGAAAAACTTACATCACTCTGGAGGTCATAGGTCTGTCTGGCCTGGACGACATCATTGGAGTCTGGCAGGCAGGTCCAGTTGTGCAGGTAAGTTCTGTAGTTGGCATCATTGACCTGGATCTGGTTCTTCTTGGCCAGTTCGAATGCCAGCATGTCCACTGGAAGGTGGAATTTGGTCTTGGACATGTTGAAGTCTTTCTTGTACAGGGCATCACTAGCAATCTTAGCTGAGTTCAAAGCCAGCATGAGCAATGGGTCATCCTGGATGCTCAGGGCTCCAATGTGGTGGCCAACTTGCTTACGATACCCAGTTTTGTACTTGTACTGCCATACAAAAGGTTGGATAATAGCAGAATGAAATAGAACGGTCAAACTGTGATTTTACAAAATCTTTCTTTTTCACAAAAAGAATAGATTGTATAGAAATACAAATGCACACACATTTATGCTTTTCAATCACTTGTGATAAGGAAACACTTACATCACTGATGATATCTCTGGAGGCCTTTGCGGCTTTGATAGAAATGGCATCGTTTCGCAAATCATAACCTTTCTTCTTAGACTCTTCATTGGCAAGTTTGTACAGTTTCTGAGGGGTAATTTTTGAGAAACATTATTAACTACATAAAATAATTAGGAATTACAAAAACATTTTAAATCAACTACTCATGGTGGAAAGTTATTAGCAGTTACTTGTTATATAATCCTTAGAAGACTAACCTCACTGTAGTTGATCTTGTTCTGTTTTGCATGGAGCACCTCTATTGCATCTGGCATGACATGGATCTTGGTCTTATCATTCTCCCAAGCTTGGATATATGACCGCTAACAGAATCCATTTAATAGAAAACATTTAAAAACAAATTATTATATTTACAAAATAATCTCACTTGCATGTTGTATGTCAGTGCAACCTCTACCTTGTTCATGATATCATTATTGGTTTTGGCCAAGATCATTGGCATGTCTTCAGTTGTGCTTGTGAATGTGAAGTTGCTTGGGTGCTGACGATACTTTTTTTCACTCAAAGCCTCTCCAGCTTTCTTTACTTTCTCGACATCAAGTGAACCAATGGGGATCCATCCCAGGCCTTTTAGCCATTTCAGATCTGACTTATACACAGCCTGTAGATTGAAGGCAATAGAAAATTAACAGGTTTAAAATCAGATGAGTAAAGAAATCAGTAAACCTACTTTACCAAATGAAATCACTTACATCACTCTGGAGGTCATAGACCTTTCTGGCCTGGACAACGTCATTGGAGTCTGGCAGGCAGGTCCAGTTGTGCAGGTAAGTTCTGTAGTTGGCATCATTGACCTGGATCTGGTTCTTCTTGGCCAGTTCAAATGCCAGCATGTCCACTGGAAGGTGGAATTTGGTCTTGGACATGTTGAAGTCTTTCTTGTACAGGGCATCGCTAGCAATCTTAGCTGAGTTCAAAGCCAGCATGAGCAGTGGGTCATCCTGGATGCTCAGGGCTCCAATGTGGTGGCCAACTTGCTTACGATACCCAGTTTTGTACTTGTACTATAAACGATGCAAACCAGTTCAGTATAAGGAAAACATCTTAAAAATGATAAGCAATGTCTTTATAGTTCATTAAACTTACATCACTAGCAATGTCCCGGGAGGTTCTAGCAGCAATAATAGAAATAGCATCGTTGCGCATGTCATAGCCTTCTTTCTTGGCCAGTTCATGGGCAAGTTTGTATTGTTTCTAGGAAAAAATACAATCAAATTAGTACATTTATTTATACACAGAAAAATGAATTTGGAAAGTGTTTTCTGGAATTTCTATCGGAAACAAACCATTGTCTTGTGTTTGTTGTAATCAATAGATCAAAAATAGCAACCTCAAATGTTATTTAATTTAAATAAAGAATATGTTAAGAGCAATAGCTTCAAGCATACAATAAAGATGACTGACCTCACTGTAATTGACCTTATTCTGTTTTGCAAGGATCACATCCATTGCATCTGGCATGATGTGGATCTTGGTCTTATCGTTCTCCCAGGCTTGGACATAAGTTTTCTGTAGGAAAAGAATAAACGTTATAACATTAACATGTGTCTGCACAATAAGTAATTATATAAGTAATTAAAACGAATGTTACCTTGTTTATGATATCATTATTGGCTTTGGCCAAGATCATTGGCATGTCTTCAGTTGTGCTCGTGAACCTGAAGTTGCTTGGGTGTTGACGATACTTTTTTTCACTCAAAGCCTCTCCAGCTTTCTTCACTTTCTCTACATCAAGTGAACCAATAGGGATCCATCCCAGGCCTTTTAGCCATTTGAGGTCAGCCTTATACACATTCTGTGAAATGAAAGCAATAAGAAATATATTTAGCAAAGTTCCAACATAGAATAAACACATTAACAAATTCAGATGAAAAACTTACATCACTCTGGAGGTCATAGGTCTGTCTGGCCTGGACGACATCATTGGAGTCTGGCAGGCAGGTCCAGTTGTGCAGGTAAGTCCTGTAGTTGGCATCATTGACCTGGATCTGGTTCTTCTTGGCCAGTTCGAATGCCAGCATGTCCACTGGAAGGTGGAATTTGGTCTTGGACATGTTGAAGTCTTTCTTGTACAGGGCATCACTAGCAATCTTAGCTGAGTTCAAAGCCAGCATGAGCAATGGGTCATCCTGGATGCTCCGGGCTCCGATGTGGTGGCCAACTTGCTTACGATACCCAGTTTTGTATTTGTACTGTTCAAAAATAAAAGGTGTTAATTTTTTGCACACACTGCAATCAATCCAGTCACACATGGATAACCTTTATTTTGTCCTAATTAAAGAAAAACATACATCACTAGCGATAGCTGTGGATGCCTTGGCTGCTTGAATTGAAATAGCATCACTGCGCATGTCATGGCCCTTCTTCTTTGCCAGTTCATTGGCAAGTTTGTACAGTTTCTAAAAAATGGAAGACAAGAAGTTAGTAATAAGTTTGCATCAAAAATATGTTATGTGAAGTCTATGTGTTAGGGATTACTAACCTCACTGTAGTTAGCTCTATTCTGACGTGCAAGAGTGACATCCATTGCATCTGGCATAATATGGATTGATGTTTTGTCCTTCTCCCAGGCCTCAATATAACTTTTCTGTGAAAGACATGTTTGTAAGTATTCAATACAATGAGCATATAAGTTTTGTATTATATTTGCAATATTAGTTATTATTTATCAATCCCATTTATCGGATGACATAACCTAATAATCAAGTAATTAACGAAATAATAAAAACAATAACCTAGAAAGTGACCTAAATTACCTTGTTCATAATCTGATTGTTGGTTGCAGCTAGAGTCAGGTCCATGGAGGACATTTCTTTGGTGAACTTGTATTTGCTTGGGTGTGTACGATAGAGTTTTTCACTACCTATCCGACTAGCAGTTTTGGCTTTCTCCACGTCCAATGAACCAATGGGAACCCATCCCATTCCTTTCATGTAGTTGTTGTATTCACTCTTATATACATTCTGAAAAAAGACAAAGCATTGAAGATATTTCATTATTTTAAAATGAATTAGTTTAAATTAAAGATTAATGTGAAGTTATTAACCACCATTTAGCTACTAAAATACACAATATAATTCCAATGGGGACTTTGTATTATTGGCAATGTTATTGTGCAAATTATAGATTTAAAACTTTTATAGATTAATCTCACTTCTATAAATTGGTGGTGTATAAAATCTTACGGATTGCAAATTTAATATCAAGGACTGTATTTTTTATTCATGAAATCTGCTAGACTAACATGTCAATCTGCACTCACGTCACTAGCAATCGCCTGCATGTTGCGAGCCAGCTCCAGGTTCATGGCATCGGGCAGGACTGTGTAGTGAGAAATGTGCTGTCTGTATCCAGTATAGGTTTGCACAGCGGATGCCTGCTTAGCCTGTACAACACTCCACATGTCCACAGGAGAGTGGAACTTCAGCTTAGCCTTGTGATAGTCCTTCTTGTAGTTCCTCTCGCTCTGTATTTTAGCCACTTGCATGTAGTGCACCAACAGTGGGTCGTCCTGAAGACTACGGAAGCCAACATGGTGGCCCCTGGCCTTCTGATAATCCAGTTTATACTTGTACTGTTAAAAGTAAAATATCACATTAGACAAGGCAAAGACAGACACTAGCTATGAAAAGGTAATCAGATAATGATTTGGTCTTTAAAGCAGGCACTCACATCACTGGCAATTCTTGTTGAAGCTTTGGCTGCCACCAAAGGTATAGCATCTGCTCGGAGGTCATAACCCTTCTTCTTTGCAGCTTCCATTCCAGCTTTGTAGGCTTTCTGAAATGAAATGTCATGGACATAAAGATTAGAATGGTCAACAAATTAAGTATCTGGGACTGAGAGTAAGAACCAGTGCTGTAACATACGATTTAGATGTACCTGACTTATAGTTATTGCATTGGCCTTTGCCATAAGAATCTCTGGGCTATCAGGCATGATGTGGATCTTAAGCTTGTCCTCATTCCAAGCAGCTGTATATGCTTGCTGCAATTAAAAACAAACAATATAGTCAATTACCAAGCAGAGAAACCACTACATTAATAAAAGTATAAAAAGATATTTTGTTCAGGAGATATGCCACCTTGTTCATGATCTGGTTGTTGGCAGCAGCTAATGCCAGATCCATGGAATCCATGTGCTTGTGGAAGGTGTATTTAGATGGGTGAGTTCGGTACTTCTTATCACTGAGGATCTTTCCTCCTACTTTTGCGGTCTCCACTCCTAATGAGCCAATAGGCACCCATCCAAGACCTTTTATATATGTGTTGTAATCATTCTTGTACACAACCTGGAAATATTAGCAGAAATATTGTTTATGACCTGAACAGCCATTGCCAAGCTAACACAAATTCATACTTCTGCACTGACAATGGAAAAAATATTTGACTTACATCACTGGAATTGGAATTCATGGAGCGAGCTAACTCCAGGTGCATGGCATCAGGAAGCAATGTGTAGTGATGGAAAAGCTGCTTGTACCCTGCAAATGTTTGAGCTTTAGAAGCCTGTTTGGCATGCACAACACTCAACATGTCCACAGGGGAATGGTACTTCAGCTTAGCCTTGTGATAGTCCTTCTTGTAGTTCCTGTCACTCTGTATTTTAGCCACTTCCATGTAGTGCACCAGCAGTGGGTCATCTTGAAGACTACGGAAGCCAACATGGTGGCCTCTGGCCTTCTCGTATGCTTGTTTGTACTTGTACTGTAATAGAATGATAGCTCTATTAATAACAAGAACAGAGATACAAATGTAAAGCATATTATTTTATCTTAAACCAGAAGAAGAGATGATAAACATACATTGCTGGCTATGTCCCTGCCAGATTTGGCAGCCACAATTGAAATAGCATCTGCTTTGAGGTTATAACCCTTCTTATTCATTTCCTCAAGGCCAGCTTTGTAGAGTTTCTAAAAAAAAAAAACAGAGAAAAGGATGAGAAAATGCAGTTAACGTAATGAGCTTGCTACACTCTAGCAAACTAATCAGTAGCTAAACTTCAGGCATTTCAAGGAAACAACTAGTTTTTTTAACCTTACCTGGCTCACATTGATGGCATTGCTCTTGGCAAGGACAAATCCTGGGCTGTCAGGCATTAAATGGACTTTGAGTTTATCTTTCTCCCATGCAGCAGTATATGCTTGCTGCATTAAAACAGATAAAAAAAAATTGGTTACTAGACATTAATGAAGACTCAAATCTTACAATTAGACTGTGAAGCCACAAAATGCAAACTTGCCTTGTTTATAATCTGGTTGTTGGCAGCAGCTAAAGCCAGGTCCATGGAATCCATGTGCTTGTGGAAGGTGTAGTTGGAGGGATGAGTACGGTACTTCTTCTCACTCTGTATTTGCCCACCAACCTTCGCAGTCTCAACTGCTAAGGAGCCAATAGGAACCCATCCCAGACCTTTCATGGAGCTATTGTAATCACTCTTGTACTCAATCTGTAAAGGAAAGAATGATGAGAACTGCAAACTAAAAACAAGATTTATACATGATAATAAGGTAGTTGTAACAAGAGAAATAGATTTATTTGATGTTTTGCCATCATAGGTGCACTATGTTTCACTTGCTGGGTCAGGGATACTTTTAGTTTATACACATTGTTAAAATTCCTGTGTTACATAGGCTTTGTAAAGGAAATAAATTTGACTTACGTCACTGGAAGTGGTGTTCATAGAGCGAGCCAACTCCAATTGCATGGCATCAGGTAGAAGTGTGTAGTGATGAATGGGCTGTTTGTAGCCTGTGTATGTCTGAACTGTAGATGCTTGTTTAGCCTGTGCAACACTCCACATATCCACAGGAGAGTGGAACTTCAGCTTAGCCTTGTGATAGTCCTTCTTGTAGTTCCTGTCACTCTGTATTTTAGCCACTTGCATGTAGTGCACCAACAGCGGGTCATCCTGAAGACTACGGAAGCCAACATGGTGACCACGTGTCTTTTCATAGTCTTTCTTGTACTGGAACTGTGAACACAGTTACCTCATACATTAATGGACAACTGATGGACAAGCTCCTTACTATAATCTGAAGAAAAGGACATTTGTATTTACTCACGTTGCTAGCAATATGCCTTCCTTGTTTAGCAGCAACTATAGGAATAGCATCAGCCTTCATGTCATATCCTTTGGCAATGTCTACAAGCCACTGAGATTTGTACTGTGACTGTAAAAAAGACAAATGTTATGAGAACATTTTATTTTCTACATCTAGTCTAGCTTATGATAACTAGTTTTCTACAGTAAGTATGTTATACTTCCAAAATGCAAGAAAATTTTCAGTTACAAGTGTCTAGGTTAAGACCTCCTTTTTTTTTTTTTTTCAACAAAAGATTTACCTCACTAACAGTCTGGGCATTAAACTTGGCCTGAAGAAACTGTGGGCTGTCTGCTGGAAGGTGGTAGGTGTGCATGTACTGCTCTCCAGAAGCCTTATAAGCAAACTATAACATCAGAGAACATAAATAATACAAATGATGAGAAAATTGTGTCTTTTACATAATCATTATATTATAGTAGTGCAGAAGTAGTGCAATACATACAGGATGCATCTGCTTGGTGTTATTCATGGCTAAAACCATGTTCATTTGGTCTGTCAAGCTGGTGAACTTCAGAGTGCTTGGGTGAACTCTGTATGTCTTTTCATCCAGAGCAGCTTTGGCTGTTTTAGCTTTCTCCACGTCAAGAGAACCGATCGGAACCCATCCTGCGCCCTTGTAGATGTTGTTGTACTCTGACTTGTAGACATTCTGTCAAGATAAGAGAAAAACTAATTAAACAAGCCCTTAGATGTATTTGTGTTAGTAAATTAGGAGAAATGATGCTTAAGTTAGACTTACATCACTCTGAATTTCCATCATGTTGCGAGCAAGGTCAATATGCATGGCATCAGGTAGAAGTGTGTAGTGATGGATGGGCTGTTTGTAGCCTGTGTATGTCTGAACTGTAGATGCTTGTTTAGCCTGTGCAACACTCCACATATCCACAGGGGTATGGTACTTCAGCTTAGCCTTGTGATAGTCCTTCTTGTAGTTCTTGTCACTCTGCATTTTAGCCACTTGCATGTAGTGCACCAGTAGTGGGTCATCTTGAAGACTACGGAATCCAACGTGGTGACCTCTGGCCTTCTGGTATGCAAGCTTATACTTGTACTGTAAAAAAAACAACATATACATGTAAATGTTACAATTCTATACCATATTTTAAACATACTTATGAAATGAAAAGTGCATTTACTAACATCACTGGCAATATCTCTAGATGTCTTCGCAGCAACAACTGGAATAGCATCTTGCTTCATCTGGTGTCCTTTCAGAATATCTTGCTTGTGGGCATATGTGTAGTATGTCTATAAAAAATAAAATCATTTAACTACTATATCTATATAATATTTATCATTTTTAATCAATAATTTTTGGATGGATGATGGTGTGTCTTCTCACATTGCTGATATTAACAGCATTGTATTTAGCTTGCAGAAACTGAGGTGAGTCAGGAGGGAGATGGTATGTGTGCATGAACTTCTCTCCACTGGCTTTGTACAGCCTCTGCAAAACAAGGAAACCACATGTTATACATTTCAATTTCTGTTTCAAATATACCTCAAATTTCTATAGTCATAGTGGCATATTCATTGTTACACACATCACTTAGCTGCTGTGCATTCAGCTTCGCTTGCTCCATAACAGGGTTGTCGGTGACGCTGGTGAACTTGATGGTGTCTGGATGCTGCCTGTACTTCTTTTCATTGAGAGCATTGCCTGCAGTCTTAGCTTTCTCTACATCCAGCGAGCCAATTGGGATCCAGCCAGTACCTTTCACAGAGGCTTCGTAGTCTGCTTTGTAGTTATTCTAATAAAGAGTAATTTGACAGAAATTGTGAGTTACTGTGAGCATACATGCCCTGTATCCTTAATTACTTTATTTAGACACATTTGGCCTAATGTCAACCTTATGCTTTTATTCTGTTAAACTGAGTTCATGTAAGGAGAATTGTCTTACATCACTGGAAATTGCGTTCATGTTGCGAGCCAGCTCCAGGTTCATGGCATCAGGTAGAAGTGTATATTGATGAATGGGCTGTTTGTAGCCTGTGTATGTCTGAACCGTAGATGCATGTTTAGCCTGTGCAACACTCCACATATCCACAGGGGTATGGTACTTCAGCTTAGCCTTGTGATAGTCCTTCTTGTAGTTCTTTTCACTTTGCATCTTAGCCACTTGCATGTAGTGCACCAGCAGTGGGTCATCCTGAAGATTACGGAAGCCAACATGGTGGCCCCTGCTCTTGGTGTAGTCTTTCTTGTACTGGACCTAAAGGCATAACAAATCAATGTTTTATTGATTGCTTCCCTATCCCATGCTGTGCATGGTCTATGCAATGTGATAATGAAAAAGAAGGGCACGTACATCACTGGCTATATGCCTTGCTGCCTTAGCTGCACGAACAGGGATAGCATCAGCATTCAAGTCATAACCCTTTGAAATAAGATCCTCGAAGCCAAGCTTGTAATATTTCTGAAAATTGAGAACAATGTGGAAACCTTCATTAACAACACTGTCATAATCCCATGGATTCCTCATTAGAAATATTTACATACATTGCTGATATTGTAGGCGTTACACCTGGCCTGGATGAACGCTGGAACATCAGGAGGCAGGGAATATTTTTGATGGATTTCCTCAAGCCCTTTCTTGTAATGAAGCTACAGAGTGGAATACAAGTCAGATACAGTGCACAAAGCAGTCTGTTCAATGTACAATAGCATAAATAAAACATTATTGTACATTATGCAGTAATGTAATGTGCTATACTCTGAAGGTGTACAGTTTGGAGCACAAGACATGAAGAAAGCTCCGGATCCTATTCAGACACCATGTACTTACATCACTCCTGAGTTGCTGATTGAGCTTAGATTGCAGCATGATGGGGTGGTCATCAATAGAAGTAAATTTCAGAGTATCTGGGGGCTGCCTGTACTTTTTCTGTGTTGAGACAATAACAAATTAACAAGTGACTAAGGCAGATATTGTGACAGACTAAGCAAAACTGTTAAAAAAAAAAAAAAAAAAAATGTTTTAAGCATACAGTATGTATGAAATTGTCAAAACGACACAATGTACATGTAGGGATGTGATGCAGTGGCACTATGTGTATCTATATCGGGTTAGTCCTCTAAATATTCATACCTGTATTTGGATTTAAACCAGATAAAACCAAATTTTGGGCATGGCCTAAGCCAGGTTCTTTTTTATTATTAAATATGAACCCAGCCATTATGTCCCTGGAAACACTGGATAAACTAGGGGGAAAAAACTTAGAGGTACACATGCCAGCACTGTCATTTTCGTCCTGGAAACGTCATATCTGAGAGCCCACAGGAAAGTAAAAACCTCCCACTCGTGCGAATTTTTTTTGGTGAATGCTGTGAGATCCCAGCCCTGATGCACACCCTTCAGTCTGAAAACACCCAGTAAGAGCCGTTAACGTCACCTTCTGTGTGTGACTGGCTCAATATGTTTTCCAGCCATTTTAAGATTTTTGAGTTTGCAACTTAATGTGCAGCCTGGGATTCTAATCTCTGAAATAATCAATAAATTCACAATGATACCTCACTCAGGATCTCTCCTGCCTTCTTTGACTTCTCAACGTCCAGTGATCCATAAGGTATCCAAGGAGCTCCTTTAGTGTAGTTGTTGTAGTCTGACTTGTATTCATTCTGTAATTGCGGGGGGGAAATAAATCAGCAATATCATAAAGAAAGCCAACAATTTAAAAAAAGGGTTGTTCTACATGAATTAAACACTAATGCAGAGTTAATTTCTTAAAGCACTGCATGTGTCCACCATTAGACTTCAACTAAACAGCTTTAATAGGTGTGTCAGGGTACAGTGTGAATGCTTACATCACTCTGGAGGACATTGGCTTTCTTTGCCAGGTCCAGTGCTATGCTGTCATACGGCAGAAAGTAGCGATTGATGATATTTCTGTAGCCGCTCATGCTAGCAATAGCCTGAGACTTCTTTGCTAGTGTAACAAGCATCATGTCCAGTGGGGTATGATACTTTGTCTTCATCTTCTCATAATCCTTTTTATATTCACGCTGTTGAAGAGACATTTTACTTGTATGAATAATCATATCAAAATATTAAACTGTAATAAAAACAAATCATATTTCAGAATGTTCTTCTAGTTGTTATGTAAATATGTAATAATTACCTCACTCTGGATCTTAGCAACATGAACTGAGTGCATGATCTTTGGATCGTCATTAATGCTAAGAGCACCAACCATGTGTCCTTTGGTCTTTTCATAATCCTTCTTGTATTTCACCTAGAAAAAGAGCCAACAGTACAGTGATCTCAGGAGCAATCAAAATACTACTGTAATGTTCAGTTAAATGCTGAATTTGTGTTTCTGAACAACAGAGCTTTATTTACTTACATCACTGACAATGTTGGTATGGGCGCGGGCAGCGAGGATGGGAATAGCATCACCCTTCACCTCAAATTTTTTTGCCTTTGTCTTTTCCCATTCAAACTTGTAACAAGTCTAAAACCACAGAATTGTAACATATTAAAATATAAAAGATCACTGATTAACTTTCAGATCTAAATTAAATAATAATGCGGTGTTATCATGGATAATACTTACATCACTAAGGTTATAGGCGTTAACTCTAGATTGAATGAAGAAGGGATAATCCGGAGGCAGGCAACACTTAAACTTCTCTTGTTCATACTGTGCCTTGTAGTTCAACTGAAAGGCAAACAGAACTAAGGTCAACAACTGCACATACTGAAGATACAGGTTAGTGCTCTGCTATATTAAGGGTTGGTTATTTTCTTTGTACCACAGTGCTGCTGAATTTTCAATTCTGACTGGTCAGAAGTTATTTTTTATTTTTTATAATAGCACAGCTCTGACAGTAATTCTGGCTGCAAGACAAATCACAGATTTATATTAATGTGCTCTTTCTAATACATTATTGTTTATATATTATGTAATTGTTGATATGGTGAAGTTTTCTGTGCAGAGACATTAATTTTGCATTTTTGGAAGGAGTCCAAAATCCAAAAATGGACTCCAGAAGCTGCATTTTTTGTCTTATTAAATAAAAATACAACATGCCATTCTTTGTAAATTAAAAAAAAACTTGTTGGCAAAGTGCTGTGGTAGAAGAGGAACAAATGACTTTGGGACATGCTGTTATTTGAAAATAATCAACTTCAGGGTGCAGTAACTCCGATTCATGTTCGGTTGCATCACATCACCCAATCATTGATTATTTCCTATAACGGCATGCCCCGTTGTTTTATTTCTTATATGGAAAATTATCAAAATCAGTGACATATTCCAGTTCAACCTTGTACAACATTCTAAAGTACAAAATTGCAATTATTCCTGTATTTAATGTATTTAAAATAAAAAGCTTTATTCTTTACTATAGATTATCTTATTAACCTCATACACATATATTTTTAAAATATATTACATTTTTCAGTTATGCCTAAATTCATTTTGAAATTCTTGGAAATATAAATAAACACATCACTAATTTAAATAAATTCAGTTTACATTAAATTGGTTCCAAATTCACATTCATATTATTCAAATAGTAATAATTTTAAATGCTTTTTTTATGGTAACATTATCTGTGACTGCAAAATAGGGAAGTCATGGAAAGTCCAGTAGATGGCAATGCTGTTTCTTAATGCCCAATACTGAAAGCCTCTTACATTTGACCCCTGTGTTCAGGAAAGTTATTTTGAGATTTTGGTATGCAAAGTCCTAAATTTATCTCAGGACATTCACTTTATCTACAGAGCAGCAGCTGGGCTCTGGAGATAACTAAGTGTGGCCTAAGTATTTGGTGATGGCATTCAGCTCACATGGAAATGCCACTGATGCCACTCAGTTTGGGAGCTTTGTTGTAATTTTACTGGCCTCTGTGCTAATGTTTATTTTAATGATACTGTGCAATAGAAATGACATATTTAACTCTTGGTAAAACTGAGCTAGGAATTATAAGAGATAGAGAGACGTACATCACTCAGCTGTTTGGCACTGACGGCTGCTTGTACTTGGACAGGCGAGTCTGTTACTTGTGTAAACTTTACTGTGTCTGGGTGTTGCCGATATGCTTTCTATGAAAAAGAAATGAAACACACAAATACAATTACACAATACAGTGCAAAAGGATTGAATGTAGAAGTTCATGAATGCTTTCCATTTGGTCAACATGTCTCATAGCTGGCAAACTCACATCTTTACACTGCTCCAGTTTTTTAATAGCGTCATATTCAGGGGTAATAGTTTGAGGGTAGAAGCATCTTGTCTTCATATCCTCATAATCGGATTTGTAATTTCTCTAAAAGCAAACAAAACCACAATATTGAACAAAATGTAACTAGGTCAAACTGCTCAAGGAAATCCTGTATGTGAACTATTGTTCAGTAACATACAAGTTACTTACGTCACTCTTTAACTCTTCCACCCTCTGGCAGTGAAGCATGTTTACATCTTCATAACTCCCAATATAGTGGCCCTTTATCTCATTTTCATACTTGTCTTTATAGTGCATCTAAGGAATGAAACAAAAGCATGATTTTTCTATCAGTAAGCCCATTCTGGATGCTTTTTAACAACAATGAATAAAGTAAATGAGACTCACATCACTAAAATTTTTGAGCACATTGTCCATCTTGAACTTGGGAGTATCACAGTAATTAATGCTGGATCCTCTTGTTTTTTCATAGTTTGCTTTATACACTTTCTAAAAAAAAGGGAGAGAGAAAGAGGGGGAAATGCCTAAAACACACCATATAAGTTTCTGAAAGCAGCCTTACTGTGTAATGGTTTACATCTGTGAATCACTTAAAACATTACTGAAATCCAAGTAATGGTTTCTAGCCAGTTCACTGCCTTGTTTAAGCATTTTCACATTAAATACTATCCAGCAATACTTTCCAACATCATCACCAGCATTTGAAGGTGGTATTTTATTCAATGATCAACAACAGAATTTCAGTTAAACATTAGCTCCACCTGGTGGACAAAAGTTCTGCTGTGTGACTAAGCTTAGACTTTTTTTAAAGAAAAAAGTGAAGTGAATACAAAACTCTAAAATGTATATTCATTTCTCTAATGTGGTACATTCATTACAAAAGTAAACAAATCCAACATGTAAACCGTACATCACTCAAGATGGTGCCAGCGTATCTCAGCTGTCTGAGGAGGGGGTTTTCTGTAGCCGGGAGGACGTTGTAATCGGATTCTGATTTTGTCTTTTCGTAGTCTTTCTTGTATTTGACCTAAGAAGGAGGGGGAAATGTTCATAAATCAATACACAATCCATTCTAGTTTGAGCTTTGTGGTTGTTTATATATGCAGGATGCAGGTCTGTTTTCTACTTCATTGTCTGTATCTACATTCTGTCTCAGTCAGTGTCACAACTACAGTGTGCCAACTTATGAATAGCTTTTGTGTCACTGGTTAAATTCAGACCCAGACTAAAAAGCACTTGCACTGATACATATCCACTAACAGTATCATTTAAACCTGTGCATGTAATCCAGCTTGTTCTCTAATACTGTCATGTTTTCCAAGGTCATTGAGAGATTAATTGATGGGAACTGGTGGCCTAACTCTAAAACACAATACCTAATATCAGCATGACACACATTCACATTCACAGTCATCATAGTCTGTTATAAGTAAAAGGTCCGTGACTGCACAGTGAGATAAGAGATCATTTTTCTGATATTGCCAGTAAATCACTGTCTAGTTTAAAACTACTATACCACTGACTATCTCACTTTTACTTGTCTGTGTTTATTTAAAAGCATTATACCACTGACTATCGCACTTTTCCTTTTCTGTGTTTATTTAAAAGTACCATACCCCTGACTATCTCACTTTTAATATTCTGTGTTTATTTAAAACTACTATACCACTGACTATCTCACTTTTATTTTTCTGTGTTTATTTAAAACTACTATACTACTGACTATCTCACTTTTAATATTCTGCGTTTATTTAAAACTACTATACCACTGACTATCTCACTTTTACTTTTCTGTGTTTATTTAAAAGTACTATACCACTGACTATCTCGCTTTTACTTTTCTGTGTTTATTTAAAAGTACCATACCCCTGACTATCTCACTTTTACTGTTCTGTGTTTATTTAAAACTACTATACTACTGACTATCTCACTTTTACTTTTCTGTATTTATTTAAAAGTACTATACTACTGACTATCTCACTTTTACTTTTCTGTATTTATTTAAAAGTACTATACCACTGACTATCTCATCTTACTCTTCTGTGTTTATTTAAAACTACTGTAAGACTGACTATCTCACTTTTACTTTTCTGTGTTTATTTAAAACTACTATAAGACTGACTATCTCACTTTTACTTTTCTGTGTTTATTTAAAAGTACCATACCACTGACTATCTCACTTTTACTCTTCTGTGTTTATTTAAAAGTACTATACCACTGACTATGTCACATTTTCTTTTCTGTGTTTATTTTGATGTGTGCACAAGAAGAGAAATATGTTTAAGCTCACCGAGCTTGCGGAGTCACCAGCCTTTTTGTTCGAAGCGTATGTTGGTGTTTCGGTTTGCATGAAATAAATTTGGTCTTTCTTTTCTTCATAATCAGCAGTATATTTTTTCTAGTGGGAAAGAAATGTATGATAGAGAACATTTAGCAGCATGAGTAACTTCATAATACATCTTTGCAGGACTTTTTTTAGATGAAAATGGAAAATGAGGTAGATTAATATACTATTACTTACTTCACTTAAGTTATTCATGACCATCTTGCCAATTGCAACATCAAAGTAAGGGGTTTCGCACCACTTGCCTTTGACATTCTTGTTATAGTCATCATGATATACAAGCTACAAATAAAAAAACACTTAGTTAATCATAATTGAACAACATTTATTTAAAAATAAGACTGTACTTTTCTTTAGTTTGTGGGAAGATGAGCTCTTTGAATCTGCAATAATACTCTATAGTAATATCATGGTTACACGGTTAGTCCTGTCTGTCTCTGAGGGGCCTCTGACACACTCTCATTCTGGGGTCACAGCTCTGTTTAGTCTCTCCCTCTCTGAAGCTTTGCAATACAGCTCATTATAGATATGATATGGCTAAAAATAGACACTGATCGTTAACACTTCCCATCAGGCACTGCTTTAAAATCTTTAAAAGCTGTTCTTGATTTCGCTGACCAGCGTTGAAAGGAACAATATGCTTTTTAACAAGACAGATTTGTGCTTTCTACTTACATTACTTCGATTGGCAAAGTTTTTCTTGGCCAGTTCCACTTCTGGGGGATCAGCCAGGCATGTGTACTTTGCTTTGCGCTCATCATGACCTTTCTTATATTTAACCTAAGATAAAGGAACATGAAAGTTATTAACATATAGAATGGGAATAATTGTGCAATCACAGTTCAATTCTCAGAGTGTCCCAAAAATTAAGCAGAAGACTTTTACAAATGTGGACATCATCTAATCTGTTACAGCACAATATCCTAAGTACATTAGGGAATGAAATAACCCATTTGAGTGAAAAGTTTGCATACCCTTAGGACAAAAAAAAAAAACCCATTATTTATACCAGCAAGACATCTAGTTAGGTTTCACAGAACAAAATGGTCAAATAATGCCTAAAAGGAGAGTAATAATGTGATACTTATGAATGTGATGTAAGTATTCTCTAATTAAGCAGTATTGTACTCAAGAGTGCGGTTACACTGAATATCGACACGGCTGTGATTCGGAAATAGCTAATTGCAGCTGCGCCGATATTCATTATAACTGCACAATTGTGAGTGCGATATTGCTTTTATACAACAGTTCTATAAACAATACATTAACATTGAGTAACCGGCAGTTTGGACAAAAGTTTTGTTTATTTTTGCTCCACTAACAGACATGGATCCTGAAGAAGCCACACTCACTGATAGCCTGTCAGCTATTTGGCTAGCTTGCTGCTCGTTGGGCCCACATGGATTTGTACATTCCTCTTAAAGGTGCATCCATTGAAATTGCCTTTGCTTCTTCCTTTTCATATTCATTGGACAAGCTTTCATATATTAAGTCAATTTTTATGAAAATTGTATTGCTAACTCTACAGTTTCAGTTAACTGTTGCTAGAATTGGAATTTTACTTGAACAGAGACAAGCAACACGATACACGAGGTGAAACGTCCCAGTGTGGTGACACTAAATATAAGCACTCTTGAAACACCACATGTCCAATCAGATTCGTGAACCCAGAACTAAATGTTGTATAATAACTTGTAAGCCCATTCTTTATAACTTCCTTTAATCTCTTTTGCAGGTGTAATATTTGGGCCCCATACACCAGAATATTCATTCTGATATTATTTCATACACTGCCTTCTTCAAATCAGGTCTAGATATTGAGACAGGTGTAGCAAAATTGTGTAGATGAACTCTAAAGTAGTTGTAGTAGTTGTACATTTTCCTCTACAGTGAAGGATGCTAACTTTTGCCCTCAGCTGTAACAACCTTCTTGATGACAGTAATGTTCAGCATTGTGTAAGATAAACCTACATCACTGAGGACTTCCTGGGCCTTGGCCACTCGGCGGAGCTCTGGACTGTCACTGTATGGGTAGTACATGGTCTTCTCTTCATCCCAAGTTTCTGTGTATAGTTTCTAATAGAGATAACCATTTGATTGAAAGGCATAATCAGCTAAAGAATGCAAGTCATCATAATTAAAGGACTAATGTCATAGGTGTTTATATGCAAGACTTCCTAGGATGGCCAGATTCCTACCTTGCTCATATTTGCGGCATTTTTTACTGCCAAAACCAACTCAGGTGCATCAGGAGGCAGTAAGTATCTGTCTTTGGTCTCATCCCATTTCTGTCTGTACAAGACCTGAGGAGCCACATAAAAAAATTAGACATCTGACAGAGGTGGTCTTCTAATAAGATTGACTGTGTTTTGATGTGCTATGTTAGATGTGCTTACTTTGCTGACAAGATCAGAGACATTCTTCGAGTGTGTGATATCACGAGCATCGCCACCATACATGCTGGTGGTCTTAGCCTTCAGGCCTTCCATACGATATTTCACCTGCAATGGAAAGATTTTTTTAAGTTGTTATAATAACAGAGAGTCGCTTTACTTCATTTTCAGCAATGAAACCAGAAGGAGTAAACTGATGAGCGATGATCTGAAGGCTGAAAGTAATACTGAAGTGTAATCCTCACCTCACTGAGCTGCTCCTGAGCCTTCTTGATGCGAATCATCTCAGGTGTGTCAGCTGAAATCTGATAGGGTTGACCCTTGTTCTTCTCATATGCCTCCCTGTACTTGTTCTGCAAAGATCCATAAACTTACATATAACAATAATAATAATACCAAGCACATTGTATATACTCATACATTTTATACAGAACACTCCATGTGCAATGCTTATATTACAATACCATTACAATCTTAACTGAATAAAATGCAGATTGCTCTTTGTTTATTGTCTTACATGGCTGTACAGGTCAAGCATCTTCTGACTGTGTGCCAGGTATGGGGTCATGAATTTGGAAGTGTCCACCTTGGCCCTTTTCCTGATCTTACGGACAGGAAGTCCCCCGGGGCCAACCTAGAGAAGTAAGAAAAAAGTCAGTCAGGAAATAGATTAGTGCCCAGGTATAAGCATGCTCTGGGACTTAAAATATGTGAGACACCAGAGACACATTAACACCAAAAGACAACATAATATTAGCTTTACAATAATGCCATATTTCTTTTGCAAATGTGAATGCTAATGTTGTGTTTATGTATTTACCATGATATTAACAATCTTTACTCTCCAAAGCAAGTGAATCATGAAAAGTGCAAGGCTTTAATTTAAGGCATCGTCTAGGTAAACTTACCTACTGTAGTACAGTACACATCACTAATACCAATACAAAGAACAAAGTACTAATACCAAATTAGTCACACCTTTCCACATCTTCCTTGCAGCAGCCATATATATATATATATATATATATATAGTTAAGAGGTTATTTGCTGAAGTCATAAGGGCTGGCAGCATAATGCTACATTGGACAGCAGTCAAGCAGCTCAGTAGAAATGCATGAGACCAGTCTCAATACGAGCTCACATGCATAACTCGACTTGACAATAAAGACATGCAGGAACAGATATGGCATGCAAAGAAGTCTATCTAGACTGCAGAGAGTCATGTCCTTTAATACAAATCTAGCTTTGCTGTTTTTTTTTGTTTTTTTTGAAAGGCCAACAGGACCGAGTATGAGGGCTATTTCATCAGCGTTTGGACTACAAATTTCAATGTCAAAACAGTAAATTGAAAAATCGCAAATTTCTGAAAGTAGACATGTTAACCAACTCTTCTCACTGTATAGTGAATTGTTAAACAAGGAGGTTTGTTTAATAATCCACTGCCTCTTCATTCATGAGTTATTTGTTGTTGTTTTTTTTTTTTGTTTGTTTGTTTTTTTGGTGTTGCTGTTGGAATAACCCTCATGACATGCGAGACCAGGCAGGGGACCCTGGAAGGAGGCCATTTACCTCTCCAACCTGAGCCTGACGTGAGCTGGTTGAGGAAGTGTAGCCAGTCGTATACTCCTCATAATGCTACAAATATAGGACAAACTCTGGGCTTTTAAAATGTTGTTCACAGCAACTAGAGACAAGCTAAAACATGTGTGTGTCTGTGTCTGTGAAATTCCTAATAATAATTTTTTCTTTTTAGCTATTTCAGGTATTTATATGTAGGTCAAGCTATATTCGTATGACAGCTCATTTCTTAATAGATATTAATAATGCTAATCATTTTGCCGTCATTTTTTCTGGTAGAATAATTGGGTTATTTTGCCTGACAGCAGCCTGTAATAGATTGGCTGGTCTGACTGACTGACCCTCCTGTGCTCAAACACTTAAGCACCTAGCTGAGCTCATATCTATTATTGTTTTCAGCAAACGTCATGGTGACAAACAGAAACAGTGGCTCATAAAAAAGATTACAATGAATCATAACACACATAATTTGGTCATTAATTCCTGAAAAATACACTTCATTATAATATAGTTTTCGCTATTCAGTTTGTATACCATATATACCGCTTGGTCCTCTTTAGTCCTGCTAGCAAAACTATTATTTGCTACCTCAAACGCTTATAGTTTTATGGTCTAAATCACAAAATGTTACATATTCTCAGGGCTACACTAAATACTGTTTTCATGTAATTGCACAGCATCAGTATTAAAAAGTTACACATTATCAGATTAAAATCAGAGCTGGAAAAAGCATACAGTGTCTAGATGCTTCCAAGTTCATACCTATGGGATTGTATAGATACATAAATATGCTTTGATAAACTTCTTGCCCTTGAATGTATTGCAGATTTCTCCCTTTTCACCACTTGTAGGTGTCTTTTCCCATTAAAACCCCCAGCAAAGCATTCTCTCAGTGTGACATTAATGGCTAGAAGTCTTGATGAGTGTGATTTACAGTGCCTCTCTTCTCATTTGCCTTCCTACGAGTCTACCACAGATGTACACTTCTATATTTGTATCTACTGTAAGAATAACCCATGTCAAAGCTGAACACTACTTTTCCACTAATGGTGAAAAAGTATATTAGACAGAAAGATATATAATCATCTATTAATCTTTTTAGTATCATTACCAGAAGATACTGTATAACAAAGTTGCTGAATTGTGACAAGTGAATTAAAATTAAAAAAAAAAAGAAAGAGAAATGAAAACAGTTACAAAGTGTACAATTAGCACAAGTATGCTTGAGCAAGAGCCCCTGGAAGCTTCAAGAAGTATTACGCTAATCTAAGTGATTAATTGTGAGATGCTGAACAAAAATAACAGGTTGGGATCCTGTGACAGTGGACAGCTCTCAAAATTGCAAATGGACATATCTAGTGATCTTTCTAGAACTTTTGAAATTGTGTGTATTTACCATTTTCAGCAAACTGCAACTCTAAATGAGGCTTGCAGGGGATCTTGTAGCATTCGAACAGAACGTAATCCCACTGTTAGTATAAAGGTTCCACAGCTAGTGTGAGAATATCATATCTAACAATGGTTACTTCCATTCAGGCATTTTACATAAGAAGCTTGTAACACATCATCAACAATAACAATAAATAACAGAAAAATTGTGGTATACATAACGAGCATTCTGCTATTGCAGGTGCTTCAGTAATCACTGACTGCTATAGCTGGGATTAATTTGGGGGTAAGGGGGTGGAGGGGGTGAAATGTAGGTCTTATACTGCACTACGGGTGCTACTGGGAGGAGGTGATCTGAAATGGGAGCCAGCTCTAAGTCATGAATATTGGGGTAAGCGCACACTGAACTGCTGACTGTAGTGGTATCTCAGTTCTCTATTCATAGGACCTGCCAATAGACCTGCACTGTAGACTACATCAAGAGAGGTTAACTCATATCTTACCTCTTCCACCACTTCTTCCTCATATTCTTCCTCATACTCTTCCTCATATTCTTCGGTGTCCATCATCAGACACTCTTAGTGGATCTACATGAGCCAATAAACAAGCGTTACACTTCCTTTAATCTACTTTATATGCAAATAGGAATGAGATCTACAGAAATACATATTACATGAAGCTTAAACAAAAATCCCCACAACAAAAAGCATTGTTGTAATACCTGTACAAAATATTTATTCTCTCCTTGCTATCAGTTGAAGGGCACACCATGCACCCATACTAAAAATAGGCCTCAAACCATCTATCAACCCCAAGAGCAAAGATAATGTTATGGAGACGAGAATATTTTCCTCTTACAGATGCATACATACCTGACCAAACACAATTCCAGTAGTCTATCCAGTGACAGTAGAATCAGAAAGGTGCTCAATTTCCATCTACTAGGAGCCCAAACTGATACTCCACTTAACGTATTCCTGCAAACCTAAACACAGACAGAGATGTAAATTCACTTTTCACTGAACTACACAAAATGTTGTCTGTTTAAAGGGTTTTGCAGGCCTCAGCTGGTCAAACAGTTTGATACCCAAGACCCCCAAAAGAGCTGCAGCTCCTGGATGAAGCTTCACGACAGCTGCTCCTAGACGCTCCAGCTATGTGTCATGAAAGTTAATGCCAAGACCTGATTGGCTGGCTTTGTTTAGCTAGCAGAACTGCAATGCCTTCTGAGGCTGCAGGTTAAATATAGGACTGCATACTAACTAGCCTTTTTTAGCACCAAAGTCACAGAATTTCACATTAAAATGATCTTTTCATTAAAGATAAGATAATGGAGAAGAGAAAACGAGAATTTAAGCAAATTCCCGTTCAAAGTGGTGAGGGGTCTCAGATAGTGATCCAAAGTGTAGAGGCATAGATTCCAGAGAGAGAGAGAGAGAGAAGTTCCAGCATCACAATATTGGCGAGTTTAAGAGTTCTTGTAATGTTGCCCGGTCAGAGGAGGTTGAACAGTGCTTCATAAGAGACTGTGTCAAGAACCGACCCTCAGCTTCACTTCCATCCAATGGCAAAAGAATAGAAAATCCACAGGAGGCCATGCAAAGCAATGTGCACGCTGGAGAGGGAAATCTGAATTGTTGTTTGCTTTGTTGAATTTCTTTGCTTACCAGTGAATTTAAAGTTATAGTGTTTCCCAAGCTGCCAGAGCCTCCCCAACTCTTCCCTCCTGAGAAACGCTGGGCGACAGCTCACAACCGCAGTCGCACTCCAGTTATCATGTGCTCCAACCAGCCAATCAGAGAGCAGCATTCTCAGGTTTCAACAGCTAAATATATAGTAGTGATGCCTTTAGGAAAAGAGCACCTGTTCAGCAAATCCAGTGAGACACAACTATGCAAAAGGAGCAGTGGGATTAAGGAAAAATAGATGTTTACACTGTTATTGTCACTTTTGGCAGAGGTGTTGCAGGATTACATGGAGACTCAAGTCTATGAGGATGTTAAAAATCACTAATGTAACCTTGTCAACAAATATGCTTTGACAAATGCCATGCCAAGTCCTTCTGACAGTGTCTTATACCTGGTAAATAATAGGTCATGAACACATCATGACAGAATCCATTACCTACATACACATAAGAAATTATGGACTATAGCTCACTATTGTTCTTACATCAGAGCAGTTATAACACTTCACAACATCATTTCACCAAATTTGCCTTTTTTATTATTTCAATAATAGTTGTATTATTTTTATTATTACCATAATAATTATTGTTTAATTATTACAATTGCAACCATGGCATAATTCAACAAGAAGTTCAACAAGAAATAGAAAACAGCAAAGGGAACAAAACAAAACATAAGGACATAAATTAAAAAATGGAAAAAGTTAAAGGTAAAAATCCAAAAAGATGGACAAGTTGTAAATTTGCAAACTGTTCTGTAAAGAGGTCAACCTAGCAGCACCTGTAATTCAATTTTAAAATACAAAGAAATATAAGTTTAATATGCAACATGTCAAGTGTTATGACAGGGGACATAAAATGTTATGTCATAAAACATATGCTAACTAGACTGCACATTATAAAAAACATGGGACATTATCTGTTATAGTGTCAAACATGACAGTTAATAACTGTCTATTCATAACTATTAATAACTATTAATAAAAAGTTAATAACTACTATTAGTGATAACAGGACATTGTCACTTGCCACTGCATATATAACATCCGTGTTATGTCAGTCTTCTAATGCAGGGTTCAGGTAAGGTGTTACAGAATATTTTCTCTGCCAAACACAGCACAGGTGCCTGGCTTGCCTTATTTTAGTTGACATTTGTTAACCCAAGGATGTGTAAGTGATGTCTCATATTGCAGAATCATGTGTACAGAATTCAGGGTCCAAATAAAAAAAAATAATAACAGACATTATTACAATACAGCTTGTCACACAGGTCATTTCTCATCAATTATCTTAGCTCCTTACATTCTGCTAGTGAACAGGTTACTACTTCGCTGCAGCCCAGGTGATGCTGTTTTGACCTGTTTCTTCTTGACACCTCTCTGACGCTCCTGCTTGAGTCTGCGGATCCTCATGTCTCCTGTGCAGATGAGAACTACAGAGGGTGAATGACACCAACAGCTGTGTTTCATTCCTTCTCTGGGGTGCTCTGTCCGTCCTCAAACTCTCATACTTCCTACAGCATCAGCAATCAGAATGGAAGGGTACCAGATCACCGCATCAGCCAGCAGGGAGCTCAGGTTTTCAAACTGAGGTTTTATGAGCTTGGATTGCACCAAGCTTCTAATAAAACCACAAATCTTTAATAAATCTCTACTCATCTATGTGTTCTTTGAGTCAAAAAGCTATAATAAAAATGACTGTGTTTATATACTGTGTTTGTGTTTATTCGAGAATGGCTACTCTAGAGCAAATGACAGCATCAATCGACAGCCGCCAGTGTCTATTAATCAACAGTAGGATGACATGATAAGTGAATCACAGGCTACAAGGAGAAAGACATCAAATCGCTTGGTCATTGGTAAACAATGAGTCATGGGGATTAAGCTGAAATATTACAAATAATTTGGCACTCGCACTCAATAAAGCACCGCTGCCTGTCACAGTGGAAAAGAATCACTTGCCAAATCACTGAGGTAAGTGGGCTAAATACAGACAGAGGGGGAAGAAAAAGGCATGTTTGCTAACACCCTTAAAGAAAGACAAGTTGTTTACTTTGTTTGTGAAGAGGTAACAGATTTTGAAAAACTGGGCAGCTGATGGTCTGTGGTGAGTGAGCATACGCTACATATCTGATAAAAAGTGCTGGAAAGTTCTTTTAAGCACCAGGATATTCAAATTAACAAAAATGGTATCTTTGTACAGCATTCCTCTCTACATACCTAATCATCTAAGTTACAGTGCCTTACCATAAACCCCCTGAACTTTTCAACACTTTGTAGTGCTACAACCTGAAATTAAAACTGACTTAATTAGGATTACTGATTCATTAGGCTTGATTAATTAGCATGTCATGAATCTACACAAAAAAGTAATTAATCGTTTGCAAAATTTAAAACCCCCTAAATTAGTTCTAGTGCAACCAGTTACCATCAAAAGTCACATGATTAGTTGAATGGGGTCCAACTGTGTGGAATTAAATTGATGTCGATCTCAATATAAAATCACCTGTTCATGGAAGGCCCCAGAAATTGTTGGAGAACATACCCATACAAACAGTACCATGAAGGAGCAAGTCTGGGACAACACACTGGCAAAGTATAAATCAGGATTTGGTTATTTAAAAATAAAAAAAAAATAAAATAAAATAAAAAAGCATCCCACACTCTGAACATTCAGGAGAGTCTTATTAAATCCATTATTAAAAATGGAAGGTATGTGGCACAACCCAACTCTACCTAAAGGATGCCATCCACTAAAAGTCAGTACCTAGAAAAGGAAGGCATTAGTCAGAGAAGGTACCAACAAGCCAAAGCTAATTCTGAAGTAGCCAGAGAGATATACAGCTCAGATTTGAGAAGCTCTTCACAGGACAACCATACCCTGGACACATCACAAACCTGGCTTCATGGAGTGGTGAGAAGAATGCCAAAAGACTCGGCAAACATGTGGAAAAAGATTCTCTGGTCTGATGAGACCAAAACTGAACATTTTGGCCTTGGTGCAAAGCACTAGCTTTGGCAGAATCCCAATGTTGCTCCTCACCCTGAGAACAACATCCACACAGTGAAGCATGGTGGTGGAAGCAACATGTTGTGGAGATGCTTTTCATCAGCAGGGACAGGTAAACTGGGTGAGAGCAACATGAATGGAGCAAAATACTGGACAATCCGAGAAGAAAACCTGTTCCAGTCTGCAAGACATTTGAGACTGGGGCAGAGGTTTACCTTCCAAACAGGACAACAACAATAAGCATATTGTCAAAGCTACAATAGAGTCATTCAAAACATCCTAGAATGTGAATATGAAAGAACAGCCCTAAGAAAACTGGTGTTCACCAATGGTCTCCATCTAATCTCACAGAACCTGAGCAATTTTACCAAGAAGAGTGGAAAAAAATATTAGAATCCAGATGCACTAAGCTGGTCGAGCCATATCCCAGAAGACCTGCAGCTGTAATTACAGCCAAAAGCAGTTCTATCAAATATTGACCCAGTGAGTAAATACTTACGCAAACAACACATTTCTGCTTTCAATCATTGTGTCACAATTAAAAACATATTCTGCACTTTAGACTTTAGACTTATGATATAAATCAAATGATAAAAATTCTTATTAAGTCCATTACATTTCCAGGTTGTAACCCTGAAAAAATGTAGAAAGGTTCAAAGGAGGAGTTAAAACATTTGCGAGGCATTTCACGTAAAACTGATCAGTTAAAAAGGAAGAGGCTATTACTCAATAAGCCCATATTACTTTAGACTATTAGAAATTTGAAATCATGAAACTGAACTGATTATTAGAAACTGAACACTTGGTGCACATTACTTTTAAAATGAACAACATATCAAAGCATCATTCCCACTACAGACTTTGTTTTCTGTCCCAACAGGGGAGAAAATGACAAAAATAGTGATGTCTTACATCAATAAATGTGTCACAGCACCACCAAAAGGCAAGTGACAAAAAAGCTGCAGCCTTCATGGGTAAAAACACTTTATTTCACTTTTTTTTTTTTTTAAACATAAAGTGAGTCTTCCCTTGCAGGGTATTTTTAGTCTCTATTTGATGCCCTGGGCTCTGAGAGGTTCAGACACAGGCTCAAGGTCAAGGTAAATACTGGACTGAACACACTGTGCAATACTATGTCAGGCAGTCAGACAATACTGCAAAGTCACTCCATGCAGAGCCTCACTCAGTTACACATGCGCTCAGTCCACATGCGCCTCTGCATCTTTCCTGTTAGACTCTTTAGAGAGCAACCGAGCAGAAAAACACTGAGTTTATGTGGTTTTGCACATCCTGAACCTTTTGAATAGTTAGTTGAAGATTTCTGTTCACAGTTCTCCACAAGCTGTAATAAATTAATCACACGAGTCCAGGTGACATCTCCAGGCCACCTTCACAGTGAGCGACAGTTGGCCTCCACGCGTGGAGGAGAAAGAGAGTGCACCGTTTGCTACAGTCAGAAGTCATCTCACTCGCAGTCGTGACATCATCCACTCCAGTCCCTGACACAGTCTGCACACAGAACAGGTTTCATTTCAATCATTACACTGCATTAGGGAACGAGTCATCATATTTGCAGATTAACTGTTTAATATAAACAAACTCGGAATGCTTCGAAGTTCATTTATTTGGCACTGAACCATTATAACCTATTGGACCTTCTCTAGTCCTAGATTAAATGCATTAAGAAGCTCTTTAAAAAGTTAAATCTCCATTCTCAGTATGTAATTCTGTGTATATAAACCCTGCAAATTGACTATAATGCATCACATGGCATAAATTACAAAGAGTTAAGGAAATTATTCATTAAGTAATTTACACACTAAGTAGTGAGACTAAGCCAAAATGTAGTATGAAAAACATACAGCATAAAAGAGTGTTTACAAATTCAGTATAGACATTAAAGAAGTATACGTTACAGGAAAATGTGATACAGGGTACGCACATGTAAAAATGCACAAATCATGCAGGGTGTACAGATCAAATAACAACAACTCGTTGGTGCACATTTGTAACACACAGTAATGTGTTTGTCATAGTATTGTAATCTTAAAAAAAAAAATAAAAAATTAACAATGTAAATTCAGCTGAACACCAAAGTTGTCATTTTGGCTAATTTCTGAAGCTCAAATTATCAGTTCGTCCCAACATAAACACACACACACACACACACCACTGTTCTGCATGTCCAGAGATCAATGCAGTTTGGTTATTTCTGTAGGCAAACATACCTACTAAGCATCATAATTAATAAAAAAAATTTTATCAGGTGAGCGAACAGTGAAATCATCATCTAGTCAGTGCCATTGCCCCAGTGTTCCTCAAACTTGGGTACAAACTTCAAAAGTATTCAGCTACAGAAAACTGGCCATTAGTGTGAAAAAAGCAAATATATTCTTACCCCTCTCCTGTGAGAGCACAGCAGGCCTGGATGTGCCACTGGTGGTCCTTAACAGAAGTAAGCTGTAGGCTCTGTGAGATTTCAGCCACTGTCATACAACCTTTCACATCCTGCTTGTTGGCAAACACCAACAAACCAGCCTTTCTAAGGTCCTGAGAAAAAAATTGAAAGCAAACCACTGAAAGATGAATGAAATGTAAGGGGTTTTTCAAATTTCCTTAATACATTTTACAGTTCATGACAAGTGATCACAATTCAGCACTCACATTAGAGCATCTGTACATGAGTCTGAATAAAAACAAACATACAGTCACTCATGCAATTATCTTATCAGTCAATCATGTGGCAGCAGTGCAATGCATAAAATCATACAGGTACAGGATAGCAGCTTCCGGTAACGTTCACATCAACCATCAGAATGTGAAAAACATGATCTCAGTGATTTTGACTGTGGCATGATTGCTGGTGCCAGACAGGCTTGTTTGAGTAACCGTTGGGATTTTCACACACAACAGTCTCTAGAGTTTACTCAGAATGGTGAAATTTAAAAAAAAAAAAAAAAGAACATCCAGTGAGCAGCTGTTCTGCAGATAGAAAACTCTGATAACTACTCTGTATAATTATGGTATACGGTGTACAAAGCAGCTCAGAATGCACAACACACTGAACCATGAGATGGATGGGCTGAGTTCCACACCGAGTTCCACACTGAGTTCCACTTCTGTTAGCTAAGAACAGAAAGCTGGTCCTGCAGTGGGCACAGGCTCACCAAACTGGACAGCTGAAGACTGGAAAAACATAGCCTGGTCTGATGAATATCAATTTCTGCTGAGGCACACACATGGTAGGGTCAGAATTTGGCACCAACAGCATGAATCCATGGACTCAACCTGCCGTGTGTCAACAGTCCAGGCTGGTGGAGGTGGTGTAATGGTGTGGGGAATGTTTTTTTGGCACACTTTGGGCCCGTTAATACTAATCAATCATCGCTTGATTCTGACAGCCTATTTGAGTATTGTTGCTGTCCATGCGCATCCCTTCATGGCCACAGTTTACCCATCTTCTAATAGCTACTTCCAGCATGATAATACACCGTGTTGTCTCAAATTGGTTTCATGAACATGACAATGAGTTCAGTGTTCTTCAGTGGCCTTCCCTGTCACCGGATCTGAATCCAGTAGAACACCTTTGGAATGTGGTAGAACAGGAGATTAGCATTATAAAAGTGCACCTGAAAATCTGCAGGAATTGCGTGATGTGATCATGTCAACATGCACCAGATGTTTCCAACATCCGGTGGAATCCAAGCCATGAAAAATTGAGGCTGTTTTGAGATCAAAGGCAGGCCCAACCCAGTATTAGTATAATGTTCCTAATAAAGTGCTCAGTGAGTGTATGTGGCAGCCATTACAGACTTTTCTTATTTAAAAAAAAATGGGATATATTACCCTTTTGCATGAAACTCAACTAGAAATAAAGTTGTAACATCTTAACATTAACTTTTTATGCCCAAAAGTGAAAAGAAAGACAGTTAAACTCAAAGATTTCATTCAGACTCTCTAAAAGACACTCCTTTTAATTCTACATGTGTAACCTAATATACTTATGGAAATACAACATTACTGCAAATTTTCTAACGAGTTAAACGAGTTATCACCATCATCCACATTAATCTCATTACCTGAGGTAAACGTCACACAGGGCATTCAAACACGTGCCTCATCGTTGTCTCTTCACTGTCCTCTAATCATGCTAACATCAGTGAGGAAAAAATCGCTGATTAATTCAGCCATATCTGTACAGAGCGTGTAAGCACTCTTCTGTTTTGATAAGGCTGTGACGTGTGCAGTGTGGAAGGAGGACACTACACATCAGCAAATCCCGACTAATTTGAATAGAAATATCAGCAAAATGGAGGTGGTGTCGGTGTGTGGTAACCATTATGCAAATGTAGGACTCACCTCATGAGCTAGCATTCTGTAGAGCTCTTCTCTGGTCACAGAGATCCTCTCTCTGTCTGTGCTGTCCACCACAACTATCACAAACTGTAGAATCATGAGAATAGAATATAATGAAATATTTCTGTCTAGTATAAAATCAGTATACAGTACAGTCGAGAGGAGCAAAACTCTAGCACACTGAATTTGCACATAACGACAAGAAACCTGAATGTCGTACCTCTGTGTTAGTGTAGTAGGTATTCCATGAAGAACGCAGAGATTCCTGGCCTCCTATATCCCACATGAGGAAATGGGTGTTGTTCACCACAATCTCCTCTACATTGCTGCCTATCGTGGGTGAGGTGTGAACTACTTCATTCATAGAACTGAAAGCCAGACACACACCAAAAAAAACAATAATTAATAATAATTAAAGTACTATTTATTTAGATAAACTGAATACTGTTGGAAGTCATATGAATAATAGTTTGGTTTAAATTTAAAAAAAAAAAAAAAAAAAAAAAAAAAGCCACACAGCACGGCCATATACCACAGCAAATATGCTCAGTATCTCCATTATACAGTATTGGCATAGAAACCTTCCTGTGAGCTTTGGTGTGGTGTGACAAGAATGGCAGTTTCCACTGTTGTTACACAAGGAACACTAAATTACATTCACAAAATTGTTTTGAAGATAACATCTCTGCTACTAGAATATGCTCAAAGGTTTCACATAAAACAGAAACCTTTAGCCACTCAGGCTTTCTTACGACTGGGAAGTGCTACGGCTGAATTAAACTCAGCAGTATTAGTTACAGCGACATATTCCCTTGTATGACCACAGTAATTAACAGGATCTAGGATTCCAGAGAAGGGGAAAAGAAAACAGGAACAATAAATTTAACAACAACATTTCACTTCTGTGGGAATTTTATCATATTTCCAATATTCATGAATTATTCCATTTTTATTCTTAATATCTTGAGATATTCAAAATAAATAAGAAACAAACAAAAAAAATAGTTATGCTTTATATTAACTGTTAGAATAATTTTCAACAATAATCTGAAAAAAAAAGTTTCTTGAATAAGTTTCAAGATAAATTCAGTACTTACAATTGATAAAGGATTGTTGTCTTTCCTGCATTGTCCAGTCCAACAATGATGACTTTATGCTCTGAAAGACAAAATAAAATATGGTAAGGATTTTTCACCCTACCAACAAAATCACTAAAATTATTAAAGCTCTTACATAACCAATTCACACCACCAAAAAACAAAACAAAACAACAGACTGAGACTGAATAATGCTCATGTCAGAGTTAATTAGTAAGTTACTGTACTACAACAACAATGATGTCAAGAAACTAAACTATCTTTTATTCATATTCTCACAAGTGAACTGCTTAACAAAATCAGTCTTCATTGATATGACATTAAGTACAAGTAAGTTATAAATCGTTTTGTTTCCAACAGTGGATGGATCATAAAGTCACTAACTAGGCCACCAAACATGTAAAGGCTGATTTATACTTGCTGTTAACTACGCGTCCTGCGGGCGTTTGGCATGGACATGAAAACTGCATGCGCTGAGTGTCTGGGCTACTGGTTTCACATGTAACACAAACAGCATTAGCTGCAAAATCAAAGCACCCAAAATGACTATAGTGAATATAACTAAATACACTAATGTTTTATTTAAATAATGAGTTTTGCTTGCAGGCTACCATGTCTGATTTATACAGTTAATTAGAAAATACCAAAAAATAATCTCAAATGCTTATGTGAGGAGATGCAAGCTTAAAGGCAGTCTGAGTTTAACACCCGATTAGTCATCTAGGCTGTGTTGTGAAAGTGGGGTTCTCAATTTGGGTTCTCATCTTACTTTTTTCAAAGTAGTTGGACTGAATAATGTTTATGAAATGTAATGCATATATCTGAAGACAGAATCCACAAATGTAGCCATTACAAACCCAGCAGACACTAGGAGTAAGACATCACACGCTTTCTCAAGCATACATTTATACTTTCATTTGTTACACAGCTGTGAATCTGGAACAAACCAAACCACATTTCTTGGTTAAACAGTGAAAATGTCAGCCTGTTCCTCTAACAAGCCTAAGCCATGTGCATACATCACTCCTGAACCAACTGACACGCAGAGCAACAAAGTAGAGTGCTAGTGACAAAGTCAAATTCCTACAACTGTGTCACAAAACTAGCCCTTGTAAATGTACTGGCTAATTACCTAATTAACTGAACTCATAATTAACCTAGAGCATAACCCTTAATTAGAAGCGTTTTGTATTTACCAGAATTTGAATAAGGAAAGGTGATGTAAAAAACATTGTGCATCACAATGGAAAATAGTAATACAGTGCTTCACCCATTAATGTCTTAACACGTACGTACACTGTGTCCCTTTGAATGTAAGCACTGTTCCTAACTGCAGATATGATATACTGAATAAAGATATTATTTACAGACTGAGAAATACAGCAGGAAACCCAGCTAGAAATACCTTAGTTATGAGTACAAAGCAGGTGTGTTAATGACGCATTCTGCCTGACAGAGTACAACAAGCATGATCGCAATGCCCTGCATCAATGCAAATGTACAACACTAACTTTTCAGGAATGTTTTTAGCTCAGTTTCAGTGAAAGTCATTTTAAAATGGTAAAGCTTCCAAAAAGTGCACGTAATAGCAATGGAGAGCAGGTGACTACTGTCAACATTCAATTCAAATTCATGTACTTTAACCTCCAACATAAGAAGTGTTTGTGTAAGCAGGCAGATAGTAGCTGTGGACATATGTTCATAGGGGATGCATCTCAATAAGGCAACATAATATGAAATACACTATATGGCAAGTATGTGGACACTGACTATCCTACTCATATGTGGTTCCGCACAATTGTCAGGAACGTCTTTGTATGCTGAAGCATTACAATTTCCCTAGGAGACCCACAGCTGTTCCAGCATGACACTGCCCCTGTTCACAAAGCGAGCTCCATGAAGACATGTTTTGCCAAGATTGATGTGGAAGAACTCGAGTGTCTTGCACAGAGCCCTGACCTCAACCCCACTGAACACCTTTGAGATTCTGGAATGACAACTGCATCCCAGGCCTCCTCCCCTGACATCAGTGCCTGACCCCACTAATACTCTTGTGGTTGAATGAGCAAATCCCCACAGCCATGCTCCGAAATCTAGTGGAAAGCCTTCCCAGAAGAGTGGAGGTTATTATAACAGCAAAAAGGGGACTAAATCTAGAATGGGATATTCAGAAAACACATATGGGTGTTTGGTCAGCTGTCCACAAACTTTTGGGCATATAATGTATAATACTATATTGTAGTTGCTATTGATCTCTTTATGTCCAAGAACAAAATCGGGTAAAGAAAGGTATCGGTAAAGCAGGGGGCTATAATCTGTCTATTAACAAGGTACCAGGATGGGCCAATTACTGAACAATCAAAACTAACTTTCCATTCAAAGTTTTTGTTTTAAAAAAATTTCCAAAAAGACATGCAAAAAAATGAGAGCTAGATGGAAACTCCATATTGGTCACTCTTTTTTTCATTTGACAAACTGATCAAAAGTTATAATCCTAAATCCTAATGCAATGTTAATGCTTATCTTTACTTTCATTATTTTTTTTTTTTTTTTAAGAAGAATAAGGAGAAGTAGAGGTTTGAAATAGACATTTAGGTTTGACAGAATTAAAGCCTCATATATTCATTAAGGGATTTTAAACAGATAATGGAGCTATATTATCTTGGGTCTAAAGGTTGGACCACTCTCCAAGGATGTGATTTATTTTTCACGGCAACTGAACATTGATCCCCCACATGGCATATCAGCTCCCTGTCTGTTGTCTTTGTCACTTCTGACTGGACATCCAATAAGGAGCCAATGACAAAACACTATGGCCTCAAAAATTCAAAGAAAATAAAGGTTTTCTTATAGAAAATGCATCATGGAATCAAAGACAGAAATGAGGACCTATCCTTCTATTCACCACGAAGATAACTAACTGAGTTTCGGGGTTTTCACTAAGTCTGTGGTCATGCGAGGCGTCTCACTGAGACTGTAAGACAGGTGTGGCTATGGGTAATTGCTTTGCAATGTAGGAAGGGTGCAGCAGCTTCCATTGTATACTTCCAAGTAATTTGCACAAGGAAAAAATTTACATTTACCATAATTGTCTGTTTAAAAAAAAAAAAAAACATAAAATCCTGTGTGAGTGCAAAAGACACCGGAGGAAATCCCACTTCCCTATTACGAATGCAAGGACAGAGAAACTGTCTAGACACACAGCATTGTTAAACTATCCCTAAGGCTATTTTAATCCATGTAGTAGTTGGAATAACACATACTTATCTTACAGCACTCCACTTACAAATACTCAACTCTATCCATTGGTGCTATTACATTAACGTACTCAGCTGGGCATGTGTGTATCTTGAAAATATCTTGATAACATTTTTTTTTGTACTCAAATGACAATTATCCTCTTAACAGAGTATGGTCTTCACTAAGCATGAACTACAGTTGTTCTGTGAATAGTTCTGTTTAGTAAAAACATACTCGAAGGGCTTGTATTCCAATTCTGAACACTTTAAACTAAAGCGACGATGGTTTAAATGTCACGAGTAACGCTTAAATGATATTTGGAGGCTGTGTTGTCTGAAATGGAACGGCTTGTCCAGTCACTCAACTTTATGGAAGAGTTTAAGAAAGGTCTGAGAGTTGTGTATCTCACTGTTATGCTGCAAACAAGAAAACACTGATGTATTTTCTAGACAAGTTGACTTTCAAGTGAAACCTGAGCAATCGTTCAGCCGGTTAAGCAATGCCAGGGTTTAAGCCAATACTAGGTCACATCATCTATAATGAACGAGAAGCCATGGATACTGCAGGCTATCACACACAGGTCCTTCTCAGTCAGCGCTGCCTCGGATCTTGTGTCTGTCATTTCGTGGACATTGAGGGGTTTCTTTAGTCTGTCACTGCACCACATATTTTACATGATATTAACCTGAATAAAATAAATCAAGATAGCAGTAATGAGACGCGGTGCATATTTATCTGTAGAATAACCGTCTCTCATTACTGCTATCTTGATTTATTGATCTTTATTTATCTTGAGCTTGTTTAGTTCTTTCTCTGTTTACTTCCAAAGCAGGCAGCTGTATGACATTCAATACATTATTTTAAATAAACAGCTTCATCATTAAGGTTTCAGCTCTTTCAAGGCAACAATTCAGCTTCAGACAGGCTTGACCAGAGCAAAACTATGTACTGATAACCTCAGTTCTGTAGAATTAGGCATTGTAAATATGAATACTGATGCTTATATGTGTTTGCTGGATCATTCATTATAAATATTAGATGTGTTATGTCGCACAGACAGATGTTGCAGTTATACAGGCCTACGCTAACCATAATAATGAACAGCTAACGTTAGCCAGGACTGTAGTTAAGGCAGACGGACAGCAATAGGTTACTCAATAATGAGGAAAACAAATAGTTTAATGCTTTAAAGCTTGGAGAGCTTTTCATATTTCGCACAAGCAGTTCCTCTACCGTGCTAACTTGCTAATGCTGAAACAGAAAGGAGCTCCGCCAGGCCCAGGGAATTCTAGCTGTGCGCTGTTAGCTTCAAACTGCTAGCGTATGACACATACAGCGTCGGAAAACACATTAGCAAGTGTCAAACAGGTAGCTAATGAAAACACAGCCACTTACACAGCAACCAAGCCGTTTTGCTACCGCTGACAGACATTGGTAAGCCACTAGAAAGCCTCAGTTTTTAAAAAAGGTTTCAAGTTATATCATAACCTTCTCACAACGTTATCTGAACTTCACAAAGCTATTGTCAGCTAGCTGGCTAGCTAACTTTGCTAAATATCCATTGTCTTCTTAAATGTAGAGAAATGACTCACCTTGGTGGTTAAAAAGCCTCCATAACTTTGTAAAAATGATTCCCATGTCTACTGGATGACTTTTCTTCGCACCGACAACACAAATAGTCTAAAATACAGCTGCTTCGTATAAGCCACTTGTGCAATCCAGTCGAAAGCAGAAGCAAGCTAGCTCCCGGTTACAATCAGCGATTTAGCTAAATGCAGGGGATATTTTCGCGGCGAAATTGAGGTGAGAAGTAAACACAGCGATTGATAACGCCGCTGCTTTTGAAATGCTGCATAATGTGCCTAGTGTCATAGCCAGATTCAGGAAGATAATCGTTAGAAAAGCGTAATTGAGGTCGCGCAGCTTGGTGTAGATGAGGTGCTGCAGCTGCTGCCTTCCGCCGCAACACAGCTGAATGAGCACAGCGACGTGGAGAAGAGCAGCTAATAGCGCCTGAGGAGCTCCGGAGCTGCCCTGCCCTGCCCTGCCCTTACCTTACCTTACCTGCCCTACTCTCACCTACCCTACACTTACCTATCCGT